>NC_090443.1:771237090-771837090 GCF_031143425.1 Pleurodeles waltl | reverse complement strand
TGCAGTTGTACTGCCAGGAGGCGGCCCACCTTCTCTCCATGTTCATAATGGCATCCCTTCATTCTTTAGAGAGCATACTCTTCTTTGCAGGTGATAAGGGCATTCAGGTACATTTTATCCCCTTCCAGGTGGCAGCGATTGGTGGGGGAGGAATCCGCGGTATAGAGGTGCTTAAGGTTCACTATCACATCTTCAAGGTCTTTCTGTTGGGAGCGCTGTTGGGCATTGGCAATTGCTGCATCCCTCATCAGCTGGCCACATATTCTCACTTTCGCAGTGGCCCACAGAGTTCTATTTGAGGGGACTGAGCCCTTGTTATTTTCAAGATAGGTGGATCGCAGTTGTGCTTTGCCTTGGGGTGTACGGTAGTGTGAGATGTTCAGTCGCCATGGTTTACGTCCCTAGGTGGTGATTCCCAGGTCTAAAGCAAGGAGGACATGGTAATGTTCAGAGAGTGCTGCTGCGAGGATTTAGGTGCCCCGGATGAAGGGTACTGTGTACTGGGAGATCAAGAAGTATTCTTTACTGGATTGCGTGCCATTGGCCAGTGGGATGAAGGTGTATTCCCTGTCTGTTGGGTGGGCTAGGCGCCTTTGGTCTTTCAGGGCGTGGTCTGACATGATCACACTCAAGAGGGCCCTGTCAGCATTGTTGCATTGACCTAAGGGGCCATTGCAGCCAAGCACAAGGTTGAGGGGCAGGTTGCAGCCCCCCCCACGATAAAATGTATGGGCACTATTTCCGTTAATAGATGATTGAGTTGGAGGAAGGAGGAGCGTTTGGTACCTGTAGGGGGGTATACTGAGCAATGCATATAACGTGTTCACTGATCCTGACTTTGGCAAGGACGTAGCGGTCATGGGGGGTCCATCCACGATTTAAGGACAGTGAAGGGTAAAATCTTTCACAAGCGAATTGCAATGCCACATTTCCTGGTCAAGCCAGTGTCTGATTGGGGTTGCGGATCGACCGCCCGACCCAGTTGCTGCACAGTTTCTCCGATTCGAGTTTGGAAAGGTGGGTTTCTTGTAGCAGTGCAATGTCTACCTTTTGGGGGTGTAAGTAGTCCAATATTATTTCCGTTTGATATAGTGTGTGAGGCCATTGACATTCCAGGAGATTGCGCTCAGGGTGGGGAGTTTTGTGGGGCCTGTGCAGGACATTAGGACTATGGATAGAGCAGGCCTTAAGGAGGGGGGCTTTAGCAGAAGGCTAGAGTAGGGGGTGTTAGTTAGGTGGGGGAGAAACGTCATATGGAGGGGATCCCTCAGTCACAGAGGGGATGGAAATGTATGCTGTTTCCGGTGGTGTGGTCTGGGGTATGGAGGTTAAGAGAGAAAGGGGGAGAGTAGCGTGGTAGGTGGGGCTAAATGGGGAAAGGAAGAGCAGGGGAAAAGGAGAAGGAGAGCAATGAGGTGGCTCTGGGGCAAGAATTAAATCCTGCCTTGGGCCAAAACTTCTAACTACAGGCCTAGACTTGCGCGGCCCACATGCCGGAGGTCCCCAACATTTGGGGGAAAGGGAGGGGGATTGAAAAGGACAAATATAATCAATGCAGTGATGAAGCTTGGGGGGGTTACGAATTTCAATATGTGGGGTGCACCATCAGAGATTAGGTGGGAGACGGCCGTTTGCTTTCAGCATGAAAATAATTTGATCTATTTAATGCAAATAAATCACAAACTTAAAACTAGTGATTTTATTATTGTAATTGGTGGGTAGACCGCGGGTGGAAGTTGAATATGTTGTATTTTATCTCTCTAACTCTTTTACTGTCTTCTTTTTTGCACATCCGTGCATAAAAGTCAAAGTCTTTAAACTGATTGCCTGTAATATGGAAAAATGTGCACAATAACAATTTTATGAAATTTTAACAAAATATGGCTTTGTGTGTACCTTCTGAATAAAATCATTAAAATACAAATAATGTATCAGATGTCTCTCATTATTGGAAAAGTATTGCGGCAGCCAAGAACAGTTCAGTCGTTTGATTTTATGTATAATATTGATACATGTCATTGGTTAGTTATGAATATGAAGAATAAATTGGAATGTTGACGGCCGCCTACCAACAAACCTGAATTTGTTGAATAAGATGAGACACACACTCAAGGTTTGTTCTTGTAACTGCCACATGTTAAAACCAATACATTAGGTAACACAGGGCACTTCAGTCATTGGCCAAAATAACTTCCAGGATGCATAGATCACAGAAAAAAATAGACAGAACATTGAGGAGTTAAAATAATTTCCCTAGGTTATAAACCAAAAGGTGTGCTGCCGTATAAAATCAAAGTCCACGTATCTCGCTGCCTTTAATACCTCCTGCAACAGCAGTTTTATATTCACCTGCTCAACTTCTAAATATTGTTGAAGCCTTAAATACTTATTTTGATTTAATGAACTCGCTACCCTTAACTGACTGTCACAAGGTAATTTTTTAGGTTCTTGTGTTTACCTATCAAAATGAAAAAAAGGTAACTTTACTCTTTACTTTCTCTCTCTCCCTCTCTTTCTCTCTATATATAGATGTATGTAAACAAAATAACATTAAAATGTTTCCATTAAAATCACGAAAAATGGAAATTGGAGCCCTGACTGGCTTCTTCATTTACCTTTTTTCATATTGATTTCTAATACGGCTTACTGATTTAGTACCTGCAAGACAAGAATGCAAACAGCATTGTAAGAATCTGTGCAACTGAGGTCAGTAGGATATTTTTGCTGGAGTCTCAATTGCAGTTTTTTGAACCACGAAATCCAAGCTGAAACCTTATTTTCATTCATTTGAGCAAACTCTGGACCTAATTCACAAAGTTAAATTACACTTTAATGCATGGGTACTCAGAAATATTTTCCCAATGTTCACAAAATATGGTCTGTGAGGGCCCAGGGGCTGCATTGATGCCAACAGGATGGAAGTGGGGCTTTGCAGGCTAGAGGTAAGTTAGGCATTGGGGATGTGATGCATGTACACTGTGTGGTCAGTAAGTCAGAGAGTTATTTTTTAGGGTTTCAGCACATAATGCCCTCTAAATTAATCCCTTAGTCTAGAATTTCACAATGTAAAACCAAAAAACCTATGATCAATCTTGGCTCCCCCACTTGACCAAATTGTGTGATCCTAGGCAATTGTTTTATTTCACTTCACCTCCCTTTTCTTCATTTCACATGTAAGACCACCTTGATATATCTGTGTTCAGAATATGCATTGTATAAAACCTTCTATTGAGACCGATTTATTAAACTATAATATTGTCCATGTATTGTAAGAATCCAGGCCACCCAGAGTGTTCCACAGGACAACTGACTTGCCTGGGTGGGAGGAAGCATGAATGTTTATATGTTAATTTTTTAAAACTACTACTCTTAAAAACACTTCTCAATGCACTGATATAATCTTATGTACTAAGGGCAAACGCTTCTGCATGTTGATGAAAAAAATGTATTGAATTTGGAAGAGACTTTGGGCCAAATTTAGAACTTGGCGGAGGGAAATACTCCATCACAAATGTGACGGATATACCATCCATCGTATTCCAATCCCATTATATTTTGTGGAGATCGGAATACGGTGAAATGGATATCCATCAAGTTTGTGACAGAGCATTCCATCCGCCAAGTTTTTAATCAGGCCTTTGTCCTTTTTATTCACACTTCTTGCAAGATGCCTTAAAAAGTAATGTGTTCCAAAAGTTAAGTAGTGCAGGATACCTGCTTTTTTGTTTTTTTTGTTTTACTTCGGTTATCCTGTAAATAAACTCCTGCCCATTTAGTTACCATCATTCCGAGAGTTAGTGTTCATTATAATTAAACCGCAGCCCAGGCTGCTATTCACCAGGGAGCCTCTTGTGAAGGTAGGGAGGGATGCAAGCAGCCGCAGGCTGTACTTTGAGCATCACTGCTTAAATTTAAGTTTATTACTTTTTTGTTGCTATTCACAAACAATTTTTTAAGGATGCTACATACAAATTTTGTTTATGAACAGCAAACTAATTGTAAACTTTCACTAAAGGCAAGTTTACCTTTGTGAATCCAGCCCTGTGTGTTTCCAACTATATCACATTGTGTACAGCTGACAAAGAAAGGTAGTAAACATCCACCTGTAGTATTACTTCTACATCAAAACGAGAGGGGTATGTTTTTATGGGTTAAGACCGTAGTGAAGGTTCACCACATGGACTTCTTAAGAAACAATTTTGCAGTAGTCCAACGGTCTGTTTTTCCCTAAGGGACCAAGCCCTTAGTTTAGAAGGGTCTACCTTAAATCTAGGGAGTCTAGGCTAATATGTATGTTCCCTTTTTTCAATTATAGACACACTAAATGTTTCCATATTGAGGACTAGGCTTCAGTATTTGGTCCTGATGAAGCACCACTGATCTGTAAAGACTTTGTAAAGAGGTGAAACATGTTGACCTATGTCAAAGAATAGAAGAGAGGATTCTTTTTCCCTTATATTTTTTCCACAGAGAATGCTAGAACATTATTTCTGGTGGTAATTTGCCTTTTGTTTTTTTAATCTTGATATAGACCCTAAAGACACGATAAACACATAGGTTGAGGGTTCTGTAGTCAATTTTAACATTCAACTTCCAAACCCTAACTTTTTCTTTACATATACTTAGTATAGCCCTGTGCTACACCAGTAGGCATTGTTCAAAAGATCTCCAGCAAAGAGCCCCCCTGTGGAGTCCGTTTGACATTGCAGCACCAGGTCAACGAGGAGCAGGCCCAAGGATGAAGCATGACACCCACGTGGGTGTGTGAGGGCCTTTGCTTCTATTTGTAGAAGTGCCTAGATTGACCTGTGTTTACCTCAAGGATTCGAGTAGGATTTCTTACTTTCCGAACAGTGTACCTTTATGTGACATGTATTACTCCTATTGACAGGTGCACATGTCTTACTTTTGGAAATCAACAAACATTCCCAGAGGTATTCCTAGGAAGGTGCTCATGGCACAGGATTCCAACCATACTACTAAGAAAGTCATATGACATATTCCCCATGTTACCCATTTTCTCAATGTACACTTCCACACAGAGTACTATAATGAGTTGCACAGTACTAGGACTGTGGTAAAATTGCGTGAAAATTTACCATTATACCATGGCAAAATCACCCTAGTATCATGAAATTATGAGTTGAATACCTTGGAATAAGGCATTACTGAGTGGGGATGAATTATCCGGTATTGAAACCACATAGAATCTCCCATTCAGTGCCATTAACCCCTGTGTTAAATGTGTGAGCAGGAGGTGGGTTGATAAAGGAGGAAAACACAAAAACATTGAATGAGGTTTGACACACCCAGTCACCATGGGGACACATTACCTTTGGCCATTTCTGCCCCCCTTGGGGGTATATCGCCCTATTTTTGCAAGGCCCATCTGCCTCCAAGGGGGGCACAAAGCTGACTAGACACCAGGGAAAAATTATTAAAAAAAGAAAAAAGGAGGGTGGGGGTATGGCCATACCCCCACCCCAAATGAATGTGGTCAAAGTTGTTCTGCCCACTGGTGGACAGATAAGGCAATTACCCCCCATACACTCCCCAGGGGGCAGAAAGCCTACTAGATGCCAGAAAATTAAAAAATATATATAATAGTGGGGTGGTGGCTACCAACCAGTATGTGCATGGTTATTCCCCCACCCCAACTGAAGGGGGTAACAGCCTTTCAGCTCTACCCCGCACACTAAAAGATCTTATCCCAACAGCAAGCAAGAGGACATTTGATTATTTGGGGTTTTGGTTTTACATTTGAGCCATGAGAGCTTGTCGAATTCTCAAAATAATCCCACTTGGAATGGTGAGGGCTGCACTTTTTGGACTTTGGGACACTGCCATGTAGAAAAATCCACAAGACCTAGACTCATCTGAAAACTAAACATCTGGGTGAGTCTAGGGTGGTGTGCTTCACATGCACCCCGTACAATTTTCTTACCACAATGCCATGCAAACCTCCAACTTTGCTTGAAATCACACATTTTTCCCACATTTTTGTGATGGAACCTTCCGGAATCTGCAGGAATCCACAAAACTCCTACCACCCAGCATTGTCACATTGATACAGATAAAAATTCTGCCTCACATGTCAGCCTAAAAATGTTTTTTTTTTCAAACTGCCCTTTTGGACCCGCTTTGGTTCCCCCTCAATTTTGACGTGTTTTTGGCTCTTCCCTCTCACAGGCACTTGGCCTACCTATACAAGTGAGGTATCATTTTTATCTGGAGACTGAGGGGAATGTTAGGTGGTAGGACATTTGTGACGGTGCGGCGATCCCACACAGAAATGTGGGGAAAATGTGATTTGAGGTTTGATGAGGATTCTGGGTAAGAAAACATTGGGGAATCCACGTAAGTCACACCTCCCTGGACTACCTCATGTGTCTAGTTTTCAGAAATGTCTGGGTTTGGTAGGTTTCCCTATATCGCTGCTGAGCCCAAGACCAAAAATGCAGGTGCCCTCTGCAAAAACAGGTAGTTTTGTATTTGATAATTTTGATGTGTCTTCGTAGTGTTTTGGTGCATTTCCTGTTGCGGGCACTCGGCCTACCCACACAAGTGAGGTACTTTTTTTTTTTTTTTTAATCAGGAGACTTGGCAGAATGCTGGGTGGAAGGAAGTGTGTGGCTCCTCTCAGATTCTAGAGCTCTCTATCACCGAAATGTGAGGGAAAAAGTGTTTTTTTGCCAAATTCGGAGGTTTGCAAAGAATTCTGGGAAACAGAACCTAGTGAGGGACCCACAAGTCACCCCATCCTCGATTACCCTAGCTGTCTAGTTTTAAAAATGCACAGGTTTGGTAGCTTTACTTAGGTGCCAAATGAGCTAGAGACCAAAATCCACAGATAGGCACTTTCCAAAAAACACGTCAGTTGTCAATGTAAAAATATGATGTGTCCACATGGCGTTTTGGAGATTTCCTGTCATGGGCACTAGGCCTACCCACACAAGTGAAGTACCATTTTTATCGGGAGACTTGGAGGAATGTTGGGTATACGGAAATGTGGGGCTCCTCTCAGATTCCAGAACTTTATATCACCGAAATGTGAGGAAAAAGTGTTTTTTTGATCAAATGTTGATGTTTGCAAAGGATTCTGGGTAACAGAACCAGGTTAGAGCCCCACAAGTCACCCCATCCTGGATTTATTTAGGTGTCTAGTTTTAAAAAATGCACCGGTTCAGTAGGTTTCCCTAGTTGCCGGCTGAGCTAGAGGCCAAAATCTGCAGCTATGCACTTTCCAAAAAACACACCTGATTTCAATGTAAAAATGTGATGTGTCCATGTTGCGTGCTCTGTTGTGGTCAATAGGCCTACCCACACAAGTGAGGTACTATTTTATTTGCAGGAGACTTGAGGGAATACATAATAGAAGAACAAGTGTTATTGGCCCTTGTTTTTGTTTTACATTTTTTACTTCCAAATGTAAGACAGTTTGTAAAAAAGAAGTCTATTTGAGAAATGCCCTGTAATTCACATGCTACTATGGGGACCCCGGAATTCAGAGATGTGCATATAACCACTGCTTCTCAAGACCTTATCTTGTGGCCATTTTGGAAATACAAATGTTTTCATGATACCTATTTTTCACTTTTTATATTTCATCAAATTAATTGCTGTATACCCAGTATACAATGAAAACCCATTGCAAGGTGCAGCTCCTTTATTGGCTTTGGGTACTTAGGGTTCTTGATGAACCTACAAGCACTATATATCCCCGCAACAAGAAGAGATCAGCAGACGTAAAGGTATATTGCTTTTAAAAATCTGCCATAGCTGGAAAAAGGTATATAACAAAAAGTGGACAGAAATGGCTCTTTTCTCACCTCAATTTCAATATTTTGTTATTTTAGCTACTTTATGTAGGAAAATCTTGAAGGAATTACACAAATGACCCCTTGCTGAATTCAAACGTTTGTCTATATTTCAGAAAAGTTTAGCTGTCTGGGATCCAGCATTGGTTTCACACCCATTTCTGGCACTAACTGAAAGGAAGCTGAAAGCACAAAAAAAGTTAAAATGGGGTATGTCCGAGTAAAATGCCAAAATTGTGTTGAAAAATGTTGTTTTGACTCATTCAAGTCTGCCTGTTCCTGAAAGCTGGGAAGATGGTAATTTCAACACCACAAACCCTTTGTTGATGCAATTTTTAGGGGAAAAAACTCAAGCTTTCTTCTGCAGCCTTTTTGTCCCATTTTTGTTTTAAATAAAATGAAACTTTTGCTGAATTTTGGCCAATTTCTTGGACTCTTCCAGGGTTACCCACATACTCTGGGTACCTTCAGGATCCCTAGGATGTTGGAAGAAAGGACTCAAATTTGCTGTGGGTAGCTTATGTGGACAAAAAGTTATGAGGGTCTAAGCGCGAACTGCCCCAAATAGCCAAAAAAAGGCTTGCCACCTTAGGGCAAAAGGCCTGGCAGCGAAGGGGTAAAAAAAAGTCAGCAAGCTGTTGAACAAATATCCCTAAATTTGATAATGTAAATCTTTGTTTTAAAAAGAAAAGTAGTTAGGGCAGAGCCTGGCTGCAGTTGAAGATGGCCGCCTAGGTGCGATTTGCTTCACAATCATGCTGCTGTAATTTTACCCATGGTGCCGAAACATCTGAAGCACTGGCAAAACTGCTTGTGTGACCTTCCGGATCAGTTAGTACTTTTCTCATCACACCCAGGGCTCACAGAGCATAGGCCGCAGCACAAGCTCTCTAGTAGACGTGGCTTTGCTTCACAATCAGCACTTCTGCTATTATGTCCACGCAGGAAGGACTATTGGAACATCTGAAACACTAGGGAAACTGCTTGTATGGCCACGTGGGCTCAAATAATCCTACTGCCACTGCTGGAGCTTGCTGGGCATAGGATGCAGCACCTACTATCCAGTAAGCAGAGCAATGAGACCCCGTACCTGAAAGTGGATCCCTTGCATTCTTTGAGAGGAACGCAGAGGGTGTGGAGTGGCGGACTGGGCTCCTCCTGATCTGCCCTGTCTCTTATGTTCCACTTCACCATCCCTTGCCTGGGCCACCCTCTATGACTGCAAAGGGGCCTGCCAGATACAGCGGCTGCAGTGAACACCACTCTCCCTCAGTGGCCTGCGATAGTTGGGGCCTTAGTGTGGACGAGATAGGACTATTGGGGTGGAACAAGTGGCCACTCGCTCTGGGACCTGTTCTGTGCTGCAGAAAAGAGAAAAAAAGAAGTCAGCTCCAGTGGCAACATGCAGTGCACAAGAGCACCAATGGCACCATGTGGTGTGCAGGAGCAGGCATCCTTTCGATTTTGCCACTGCTCAAGTAGAAAATGTACTTGTGTGGCTGCAAATCTAAATAAGAAGCAGCCCTATGACTGCCCGCATTGGAGAATGGTGCTAGGGGATGCCAAATCTCACTCACGCTTGCTCCTGCTCGCATTTCTGGAGCCTCATGGGAAAAATTCTGGATATATGACATAAAATCAGACCAAGAAACATCAAGACACACAAATATGGAGTAAAAAGTTTTGTTTTCCAATACTTATAATGGTAAGTACAAAAATATTGGATCCTAAATATCATTTACACACAAAAATATCTATTTTCGTAATATATAGTAAAAAAACAGTAAATCTTAAATATGTTAGCATAAACATCAATATAATGTAAATTACATAACTTTAAATATTTAAAAATATAAATATAGCTTTATAAAAAAACACATACAATATATGTATATATCAACGTGTGTAACATTATTAATGAACATATATATTTTAATTTATATAAATTTTTTAGAATTTGTTCAATTTAAAACTATAAAAAGCATAAATATATATTTAAATGAAACGAAAAAATATGAAAACTCAAGTACAAAACATTAAAATAAATTAAATAGATAAAAACTATTCAATTAAAAAATATGTATAAACAATTTTTAAAAATCTTTACTATAAAGTAAAACAAATATATACATCTATTTCACACACACAAATATATACATATATATATATAGATATACACACACACAATATGAAAAATAATTATTTAAATCAGAAAATAAAAGATATACAATTCCCACTCCAGTCTGCACAACAGCAGAGAAAGTATTGGACTTCAGAGGGATAAAATTTACTATTCCCACTCCAATCTGTAAAACAGTAGGGAAAATGTTAGACTTTGGAAGCATTATATTTACTATTCACACTCGAGCATGTGCAACAGTAGGAAAACCGTTGGACTTCAGAGGGGTTAGTGTTAGAAATGGGGTCCTTGGTTGGCATTCAGGTTACCCCTGTCCAAGCAAAGACCCTCACTCAGTCAGGGTAAAAGAGAATCACCCTCAGCTAACCCTGCTTACCCCCTTGGTAGTTTGGCACGAGCAGTAGGCTTAATTTCAGAGTGCTAGGTGTAAAGTATTTGTACCAACACACACAGTAACTTAATGAAAACGCTAAAAAATGACAACACAGGTTTAGAAAAATAGAAAATATTTATCTAAACAAAACAAGACCAAAACGACAAAAAAATCCACAATACACAAGTCAAGTTATCAATTAAAAGGCAGAAAGAGTCCTCATGTAGTTTTAAACACACACTAACACTGTTAGCGTGAAAATGTACCTTGGGTGCGTCAAAAATAACCCTGCACAGGCGAGTGTGCATCAAAAACGGCTTGTGATGTGTCGATTTCACTCACGAGCGAGACCTGGCATAGTTTCTCCTTTCGTCGGGTCAGGCGCATCATTTTTTCTCTCCGCAGTAGAGCGATGTGTCGATGCGGTGAGCACTCTCAGGTCCGGGCAGGCCTTGCATTGTTTTTACACGCCTAGCGGTGTTTGCATCAGAAATCCAGCCGCACAATGATCCAAAAACCACGCAGTGCGGGTTGCGATCTCACCATCCTCCATCAGCGATGCTGCTTATCGTTTTTCCAGCTCTGTGCGTCGATTCTTCAGTCACGTTACAGGCGAGCGTCGATTTTCAGCCGCAAAGTCGGCAGCGTGTCGATTTCCCAGCTGCAGATCAGAGTCGTGTCGATCTTTTCCCCGCACGGCGTTCTGTGCATGGATTTCTTCCTCTAAGGCTACCAGCTTCTCCTTTCAAGGTCCCAGGAACTGGATGGGCACCACAGGGCAGAGTAGGAGTCTCTCTTGAGACTCCAGGCGCTGGCAAAGAGAAGTCTTTGCTGTCCCAGAGACTTCAAACAACAAGCTCTAAATCAAGTCCTTGGAGATCTTCACAAGATGGAAGGCACACAAAGTCCAGTCTTTGCCCTCTTACTCTGGGAGCAGCAGCAACTGGAGGATAGCTCCACAAAGCACAGTCACAGGCAGGGCAGCTCTTCTTCCTCAGCTGTTCAGCTCTTCTCCAGGCAGAGGTTCCTATTAGTTTCCAGAAGTGTTCTAAAGTCTGTGGTTTTCGGTGCCCTTCTTATACACATTTTCTCCTTTGAAGTAAGCCTACTTCAAAGCAAAGTCTCTCTTGATTGTGAAATCCTGCCTTGCCCAGGCCAGGCCCCAGACACTCACCAGGGGGTTGGAGACTGCATTGTGTAAGGGCAGACCCAGCCCTTTCAGGTGTGAGTGACCACTCCTCCTCTCCCTCCTAGCACAGATGGCTCATCAGGAAATGCAGACCACACCCGAGCTCCCTTTGTGTCACTGTCTACTGTGAGGTGCAACCAGCCTAACTGTCAAACTGACCCAGACAGGGAATCCACAAACAGGCAGAGTCACAGAAATGGTATAAGCAAGAAAATGCTCACTTTCCAAAAGTGGCATTTTCAAAAACACAATCTTAAAATCAACTTTACTAAACGATGTATTTTTAAATTGTGAGCTCAGAGACCCCAAACTCCATATGTCCATTCGCTTCCAAAGGGAATCTGCACTTTAATCAGATTTAAAGGTAGCCCCCATCTTAACCTATGAGAGGGACAGACCTTGCAACAGTGAAAAACAAATTTACCAATATTTCACTGTAAGGACATATAAAACACATTACTATATGTCCTACCTTAACCATACACTGCACCCTGTCCTGGGGGCTACCTAGGGCCTACCTTAGGGGTGTCTGACATGTAAGAAAAGGGAAGGTTTAGGCCTGGCAAGTGGGTACACTTGCCAAGTCGAATTTACAGTTAAAACTGCACACACAGTCACTGCACTGACAGGTTTGAGACATGATTACAGAGCTACTTATGTGGTGGCACAACCAGTGCTGCAGGCCCACTGGTAGCATTTGATTTATAGGCCCTGGACACCTCTAGTTCACTTTACTATGAACTTACTAGTAAATCAAATATGCCAATCATGGATGAGCCAATTACATACACATTTTGTAAAGGAGCACTTGCACTTTAGCACTGGTTAGCAGTGGTAAAGTGCCCAGAGTGACAAAAACAGCAAAAACAGAGTCCAGCACACAACAACCTGGGAAACAGAAGCAAAAAGTGAAGGTAGATCACGCCAAGGATGAAAAGTCTAACAGTTATTTTTACTATTCCCTCTCTAATCTGCTCTAAAGTAGGGAAAAGGTTACACTACGGGGTATAAAATTTACTATTCCCACTCCAGTCTATTTAACAGTGGGGAAAGCGCTGGAATTCAGAGAGGTAACATTTACTATTCCCAGTCCAGTATACGCAACAGTAGGGAAAGCGTAAGACTTTGGAGGCAATAAATTTACTATTCACGCTTCAGTCTGTCCAATAGTAGGGAAAGTGTTGGGCTACAGAGGGGTTAAATATACCATTCCCACTACAGTCTTTGCTACAGTAGTGAAAGAATTGGGCTTCGGGGGGGCTATAAAATACTATCCCCACTCAAGTCTATGCAACAGCAGGGAAACCACTGGAATTTGAAGGAGTTAAGTTTACTATTCCCACTCCAGTCTATGCAACAGTAGAGAAAGCGTTAGATTTAGGAAGTGTTAAATTTACTATTCCCACTCCAGTCTGTGCAACAGTAGGGAAAGTATTTCAATTCAACACACAACATATTTTAATGACCCTATTAGTTAGCTAGAAATATTAAACAATAGACATATATAAACTATTGCACAATTTACGTGATTATTGAACATTTTTAATAATTATACATTAAAAAAAGTATTCATTTATTATTTAAGATGCCACACAATACCCCCACAAACCTAGCAGCCCACACTTAAAATATCACCAAAATAAATAAGGACAAGACAACTGCCATTTATTAATGAATTAAATAATTAATAATAAATGAATAATTGGCGACTTAAATAACTTCCCACCCTATGCCCCTACAAACACAACAGCCAGCACCTTATAGATCACTTAAAATAATATAATTATTCCACAATTTACATCATTAATACATTAAAGGAATACTTAATAAATCATTGTTAATTTGTTACCTAATTAACTTCCCATCATATACACCCATGAACGCAACTAACCTCACCTAATATATAACTTAATTATGTAAATTGTGTAATAATTATACTTGCATCAATTAAATAATTATTAATCAATTATAACTTAAATAACTTCCCACCCTATACACCTACAAACCCCAAAACCCGCACCTACTATCTAACTTAAAACATATAATAATTACACCATTTACATAATTAGTAATCAAATAATTCATAATAAATGAATTATACTAAATTAATTTACCACCCTGAACCTCATAATCCACTACACTAGAAATTACTATTAGCAATGAAATTATAAAATCCCTTAAAATTACAAACTATATTTAAAAATATCGGCAATTATACAAATAATATTCAACACATAAAATCTATGAACTAAAACACAAGGATCATTTTAAAATGATATTTTTATAACTATATTATTGAAAACTTTATTGACATAGATATTCTTGAAAACTATTACTTACCTAAAAAAAACACAATATTCTTGGCAACAATATTTCTGCATCACAATATTCTTGTATCACTATTTTATTCTGATATTTTTGTACCTCTATATTTAAATTCTACCACATGCAATTGGTAGAATTTGGCCAGAACTCTGCTTTACAAGAGTAATGCGGAGTCACCGAGTTCCACGAACAAGGGGTGGCACCCCAGGCCCTACCCCCCCCCCTCCCCACCTAGCAATTCTCTTGCAGCCACATGGAACACTACACACACTGATCCTGACCTCGCCTCTGGGCCTGTGAGCAGGTGAGTTACATTGGAGATGAGCAGATGGTCACCCATCTCCGGACGCCACCTCTGGTAGTAACAATACTTCCTATATCTGCTTCCGTCACTGTCCCACTCTCCCAAACAATAGCAGCAAGAAAGCACTCAGGGCAGCTACTCTTCACGGTGGTTGTAGGCGGGGGGAAGGCAGCTTCGGCTGCCCTGGCGCCCCAAGGGTTGACCATGAAGACAGGATTCTGCCCTCTTCCCAGATGGCAAAACCCCTCTCCTGGTCTACAGACCTCCCTAGCCCACTCTTGTGGGGTGGCTACTCTAGAGCTATACACACATGGGGATACTGGTTTGGCAAATGGTTTCCCCTCTCTGCTCCCTGTGCCAGCCTGTCTACCTCAACAGTGGGGAGGCCCTCCTCCCTAGTGTCTCACACCTGCTCTTCAAAGGTGGCTTCACCTTTGAAGCGTGCCTTTTGGTGCTGACATCTAAGTAGCTTCTTCCAGGAGGGAGGTGACACCCTCCCTCCTGTCCTGCAATCTCTCATTGTTCTCTTTCCGCAGAGTCATTAGCATGTCTCTCCAGGAGAGCAGAAAGCTGTCTCATGGAGCAGGCTCCATGTGTGCCAGGAAAGGCACAGGAGTTTTGAAGGCAACAAAGTGGCAGCTTTGTTTAAGCCTGCACACTGCAACAAGTTACATTAATTTAGACTTGAGATACAAGTAGGGTTCAATGTAATGGGTTGTTTTAATACCTTGGAATACCCACTTTGGTGAGACTGTTCCAGAGTTACCACGGATAAGTGTGTAACCCTGTAATTACCTATTGGACAACCAACTCTTTGCAAAATAAAAACGGTTGCTTTGCATGTTTTACTGTCAGGCCATGTAAAGTACATGTCCTGCCTATGTCATTTATTGTACCCTGCCTTTAGGGTACAGTAGGCCTACCAGAGGGTTACTTATAAATACATCCAGGGAGAAGTGGTGGCTTTTCTATTGCTTTCGAAGGCAAAGATGGGCTAGCAGTGCACAACTGCCCTACCCACTCGGCAGTGGGGGACTTGTTTTACTTGGGTTTGGGGGGCTCCAGTGTGACACAATCAGTTCTGAAAGCCCTGGAGTACCCCCTTAGCAAACATGCTCTGAGTACCAGGGTACTATTTATCAGAGACTTAAAGGTAACTTAGTATGTCAAATTTGTTATACCCAATGGGAAATGGCTATTATAGGGTCAGGGCACTGAGCTCTGTTTAGCAGACTTCAGTGCACTCAGAGTCGAAAACCCAAAACTTTGGGGTGACCATGTAAAAAGAGACATTTCTATACAATTATATGAGCAGCCCTTACTAAAAAGTCATCCCCACGCTTGTCCATCATACCCAAGTCATCTTTGTTCCCAGGCACATGTCCTGTGATCATCTACAGATTTTGAGCCACCTTCAATGGCTCACCAGAGACTTACAGGATGATGCTATAGACCCATCACTCGCTACTGAGAAGATGATCAACAGGATTGAAAGGCCCTGCCTGTTCCATACTCCGAGAACCTTCGGTCTTGGGGACTACTTAATTTCCAAATTCAAATAACTCTATTAGGCCCCAACCACCCAAGTCAACTGTGAAGAATTCATCTCATACACCTTTCCCTTATGAGGGGCACATGGCAAGGGTGTCCTCTGTCACTTTTAATGTTCCTTCTAGTGATGGAACCCATGGCAGCAGCCATCCACCAGTCTCTTACTGTCGTAGGGTTCCCTACTACTGCGGGTCTGTCTAAACTGTTTTTATGCAGATGACATTCTTCTCATGCTCACGGATCTCTGCAAGTCTCTCCCCGTCCATTGGTCTCATTTCGACTTTGCTGGGTACCTCTGTTATGAGCGACATCAATCTCTAACCTTTTCTATGAAAGGCAGCACTGCCCAGCTATCATCAGGGTGTTTCTGAATAGGGGGCTTGAAGGGATGGTACTGACATTTTAGACTCGATCCTAGCCAGAGCCAGGGAGACCTATGAGCAATGGTCACATTTATATCTGTCCTTATGGGGTAGGGTTCAAGCAGTGAAGATTGTCATAGTACCTGCTTCACATATGTTCTAGACATGTTACCACTACCAGCCCCTTTATCCTGGCTTCCTGACTGAATCAATTGACAAAGACATCAAGACCTAGACTGAAAGTGTCCAAACTGAGAGATCAAGTCACCCCTTTGGATTAGGTCATTGATGGTAATGAAGACCCAAACTAAGGAGAAGATATGGCGACAAGAGAGTGAGGCCCTCCTTCACGATGATACCCTGAAGATGTGAATGCATTTCTTAAGCATAGCTTCTCAGGTTCAAACTATTAAGATTAAGGGCCTGATTTAGGGGCTCATTACCAGTGTGGCAGTCTATAGACCGCCAAACTTGCGATGGCGGCCCGACCTCCACATTAAAACCCTGATGGTTGGACCACCGGGGAACCACCAGCTCCGCCAGTATCTTAGCATCTCTGCCACCTCCAGATCTCCGGGATCTAATACCCCAGGGCAGCTGCCCTGGGGATAACAACCTAGGTCTCCACCTGCCTTTTCATGGCGGTAACACCACCATGAAAAAGCTAGCAGTGAACAGGTGTAGAGGGCCACAGGAGGGCCCCTGCACTGCCCATGCACTTTGTATAGGCAGTGCAGGTCCCCTCCCTGTCCAGCACCATCACAATTTTCACTATCTGCAAAGCAGACAGTGAACAGTGCGAGGGTGCTTGTGCACCTAGCGGGCTACAGCATTGCTGCTGGTTTGATTACAGGCCGGTGACAATGCTGTCGCCTGTTTCCCACTAGGCTGATGGGCGGAAACAGAAGTTTCCATCTGCCAGCCTAGCGGTAAACTCTTGATGGGGCCGGCAGGGAGATAGCCTGTGTGGTGGCAACCTCCCCATTTGAAGTTTGGCGGATAGTGAAAGCCGTCTGCTGAACTCTTAATGACCGCCTTAGAGTTTGGCAGATGGGTTACTCCACCACAAATATGATGGATATCCCATCCGCCCATGTTACGATCTCCTTAGGCTATTGTGGGATCGTGTAGTGATAGTTGTGTTTTGACCATTGACTCCATGTCGCACCACTTTGCACTTGGCTTAGCTGTCCACCGTCACATTAGCGGTCACAAGTTACAGACTCCATTTTGTATTCAGCTTTGCCTTAGTTTCACTGCCACGTTAAAGGTGCAAGTATTTTTCCGTACAAAACATGTTACACAATGTGTTTTCTACTCTGCTTGTCTGCGTGTTCTTTATCACCAAGGGCTAGGACATAACGTGGAGGACCTCTTTGATTTATGGAAATCCTGAGAAGTTTAACGGACCGCATTCCAGCATCACCGGGTTAGGGGGAAAGGCAGGTCCCCGCTGTGTAAACCACAGTACAAATGAAAATAGGGAGAACACCAAAAAGAGAATATACTGTGCTGATTGTGCATCTTTTAGAATACATACTGGGAATTGACATTTTCAAAGGAATACATTTCTATCTAGATGATGGTTGTTATCAATTTGGACCAAAAAGATACATTTCAGTGGTGGCCATGAGAGTGGTTCATCTAAAAATTCCCACAGTAAAGGTGCCCCTGGCAACCAAAGTAATTAATTTGAAACAGTACTGCATTCTATGAGGGCATGATGAAATAAGTGAAACCATAAAAGACATGATTAAGGCTGGTGTAATAACTCCAACTACTACTGAATGGAATAATCCCCTCTGGTCAGTAAAATGACTCGACAGGCTTTACAAAATGACAATTGATTACCGCGAGCTGAATAAACATACACCCCCTTTGACAGCCGCAATCCCAGACACCATCACCTTGATTTAACAAATACCGAAACATGCAGGAACATGGTATGCCACCATTGATATTGCCAGATCATTCTTCTGTATACCCCTGGCGCCAGAATGTCAGGAACAATTCTAATTTTCACACTGTGGAAGAACGTTTTGTATGTTATCTTTGCCAATGGGGTACATACATAGTTCCACTATCTGTCACCGGCTGGTGCAGAGCACCTAGATGAAGTATCTGTCATTCTAGGTGTGCAATTTACCCATTACATTTATGATGTGATGATTCAGAGAGAGACAGAAGAACAGGTGCAGATTCAGTTAGAGAGAGTGGTTGAACTCTTGCAGAGTAAGGGGTGGTTGATTAACACAGATAAGACACAAGAACCATCTCAAAATGTGATGTTTCTAGGCATTCAGTGGAATCAGGGACATAGAGAGGTGTTACTGCAAGCGAAGCAAAAGATTTTCAAGTTTGCCACACCCTGCACTAATCAGGAGACACAGCTTTATTGGATTGTTATTGTTTGGTTTTTGGAGACATCACATCCCACATTTGAGTCAGATCTTGTCCCCTCTGTACAAAGTGACAAGGTATAAACATGAGTTTGAATGGGGTGAAGAGAAGCAGTGTGCTTTTGATTTGGCAAAGGAAGAAATTCAGCAGGCTTTAGACTTGTGGCCAGTGCAGGAAGGAGACATTGAGTTACATGTAACTGTTCAGGGACAATATGCAAACTGGAGTATGTGGCAAATACAAGGAAGGACAAGGGTGCCCCTGGGGTTTTGGACTAGACAACTAACTGATTCTGGGGAGCGCTATACTCCTTTTGAAAAACAGCTTTTGGCCTGTAATTGGGCTCTAGTGGACATGGAGAAAATAACACTAGGGCATAATGAATTCTGAGACCTGAAATACCAATCATGCAGTGGGTGATGTGTTCACCTAAATCTTACCGTATAGGACATGCACAAGTGGCTAGCATCATACACTAAAAATGGTACATACAAGACAGGGCTTGAGTAGGACCAGCATGCACTGCATCCCTGCACAAACAGGTGTCACAAACCCCTGTATAGGATGAGAGGAAGGTGCAGGAGGTACCACAAGTAAAAGAGTCACCAGTGAGATGCGGTGCGCCATTTGAATCCTTGTCTCTTGAGGATAGGAAGCATGTATGGTTTCATCCAAATACGTGGGTACCAAAAGACATTGGAAAGCAGTGTCATATAATCCATTTACCTAAAACGTATTGACCACTACAGGAGAGGGAACAAGTAGCCAATATGTAGAGTTGTACACTGTGTATCAGGCTCTAAAGCAAAAACTGCCTGGAACTTGTCATATTTACACTGATTCTTGGTCCACTGTCAATGGGTTAGCCACTTGACATCCCACATGGCATGCATATAACTGGTTTATCCACTCAAAGGAGGTGTGGGGCAAAGAGGTGTGGCAAGAAACTTGTGAAGTGTTAGAACAAAGCACAGTTACTGTCCATCATGTGGATGATCATTGTCCCATTGACTCATTAAAATGCTGGTTCAATTCCCTTGCAGACGACAAAGCCAAAATCTCAGAGACAGATGTGACAACACAGGATTCTGACTTGGTGGGGATGGCTAAATGGGCACACCAAAATGTGGACACCTGGTGGAAAAAGCCACTCAGAGGTGGGCAGAGAATAGAGGGATGCACATTCCCGTAGCTTTGATAAAAACTGTCATTTTGCAATGTACTGTTTGTTAGCACACACAATGGAAATCTGTTGCACAAACCGTCAAAGGGCAATTGGGGAGAGGAAAGTTACCAGGACAGATATGGCAAAGTGATTACATTGGACCACTACCGAATAGTCACGGGTGTCAATACGCCTGCACCGTAGTGGACACTTGCTCTAGGTACCTGATTGCTGTCCCTGTCAAACATGCCACTCAACACAACACTATCAGAACTTGGAACTTGTCAATGTTAACCCATGAAGTACCACTCAAATTCCAGAGTGACAATGGATCACACTTCAAAGGCAAATTGGTGCAGGACTAATGTTCTCAGCACAATATTGAGTGGATTTATCATATCCCTTATTATCCACAAGCCTCATGACTGACTGAGAGAATGAATGGCTTACTGAAAGCTCAGTTTCAAAAATTATCTGATGGATCTTTGAAAAACTGGAGAGAGCACTTAAATTAAGCCCCCCAGATTCTGAATAACGGACCATTAACAAATGCTGAAACACCCCTGATACGAATGTTAACTCCAGCTTTGCAAATACAACCACAAGTAGCCACCAACACCATCACATACTGGGAAATAAAACCTGGAGCTTTAGCTCCTTACAGAGCCACACCCGAATCTGCAGGTCTTGATTTACATGCTTACAGACTGAAACCACGAGACATGGCACTGTGTGAGACAGGTGTTGGAGTAAGGATTCCCCTGGAGCACTTCGGACTGATTGCTCCCAGATCTGGGTTGGCCCTCAAAGGTATTCAGATTATAGGGGGAGTGATTGATGCAGATAACCAAGGAGAAATCAAAGCTATTCTGTTTACTAGTGGAGAAGCTGATTTATTCATACAAATCGGAGACGGAATTGCCCAACTTGTCATAATTCCAGTGTATGATGCATTGGTGGAGAATTGGACTGCCCTAGCCCTTCTTACTGTACATGGGGAGGGAGGTTTTGGTTTAACTGACAAAAACCCTGGTGTTAAAGTGTGGGCTGAATCCCCAAACGGCCCTCCAGAACCTACAGAAATAATAGCAAAGGGCCCCATTAATGTCCTGCTGATCATGAAACCAGGAAAGGAAAAATGGGAACATATTCCAGCTGATAAATGTTATTTGCAAGCTTGCCTTTGTCATGAGTGTGCAGTGTAGTCTCCTTTTGGGCGTGGGCGTGTGGGGCTGGGAAAGACCTATCGCCCCCAACTTCAACTTGATTGATCGACCATGTCGCGCAACACCTTCACTGCATCTGAATAACAATATTTGGATTATTTTGGCACAGACCGTGCTCAGCAGATCCGAATTCTGTATGGGCGCCATGAAAAGCACTGTGGATGTTTTGCAAACATGTTTAATTGCCATACCAACACCAACAAGCATTTTGTTAGAATTCTTCAATGCCACTAACCAGGATAAAGATGTGCAAGAACATGATGTGGAAAACCACTTCAGTCCCTATGTGTATAGCAGGGCCTGTCAGGAAACAACTGATGAGAAGTGGGATAATCTCACTCAGATAATTACATACAACATTACTACCGGTGGCGTGTGTTACTACATTTCCTGCAATTCTCATGATGTTGGAAAATGCATTCAATTGTGTTTAGAAAAGAAAACATAAACTTCTCAAAATATACAGTGGGAACACTTGCAAAAACATGTCAAATCACATGGCTTGTCATCATCTAGTGACTGCTGCCAGTCACATTAAACATGTCAAGTTGCCAGTTGGCTGGCTGTTCCCCTGTGGGAACCTCACTTTTACCTACACTCCAGCTAACATTTTGCGTCATTATATTGGATGTTGCTTTCGCCAAAGGAAACTAAATGACTTTTTGGAACATTTGGAAATAATGTTGGAACAAGTAATATAATAAACTTCGAATTTGATAATCTCAAGAACTTTTGAGTGGGACTTTACCTCTTTTAGATAACATAACAGGCAGACTGTGTACTTTTAGACACCTAGGATTCATGATGTTTCAATCTAACTCTATACATACTCGTTATCCTAGAGACACTATGCAATGAAGTGAAGATTGTGATTCAGGTATTCAATGATTATCCTTATCAGAGTATCTAAGCTTAAGTCTTTCTATTGTAGGTGTGCCTGGTTTAGCTGTATATAATACAGGCATGATCAATACTTTAACATGTTAATGGTTATAAACATTAACCATACTTCTATAGCTTTATCTGAATTTTTATTAGACATGCGTGGTACTAGAAAAGCTGCATTACAAAACAGGGCTGCCATAGACTACCTGTTGCTAAAACACAATCATGGTTATACTGAATTAGAAGGCAAGTGTTTTTTTAACCTTTCAGACCGCTCTAAATCTATCCAGGCCCACATTGATACACTACATACATTAGTGAAAGGGGTAAAACTGGATATGGATCAGGGATGGTGGGTCTGGTTGTTTCAGTGGTTCCCTGATTTTGGACAATTACGCAAAGTTTTAGGTAGAATTTTAGTGCAATTAGCTCTTATTATATCATTATGTTGCTGTGTTCAATTTATTCCAAATTTGCTTGCAATGTTTAGACCGAAAAAAGTTGATTTTAAACCTATAGGGTACACAAGTCACTGGTCAAAGGGCGGATTGTAGTGATATTTGTGTGTTGACCACTGGCTCCTTGTTGCACCACTTTGCACTTGGCTTAGCTGTCCACCGTCACATTAGTGGTCACAAGTTACAGACTCCATTTTGTATTCAGCTTAGGCTTAGTTTCACCGCCATGTTAAAGCTGCAAGTATTTTTCTGTACAAAACATGTTATGCAACGTGTTTTCTATTTTGTATGTCTGCGTGTTTTTTCTCACCAAGGGCTAGGACATAACGTGGAGGAGTCAGTTATTCAGCAAGATAAGGATGTACTAGAATGATGTTTATGGTACAGCAGGGAAGGGTTTCGTTTTGGGAGAGACACCTTGGGAAACTGGCCAGTTCCAACTTGTTTCTTTCAAAGCTGACCTAAAGAAGTCAGCATTTTTTAATGCTTTTCGTGGATCGGGAGGGGTTTTCTAGAAATCTCCTTCCTAGATTGTTTAAGGTATATAAGGGACCGAGATCGACAGTGGGAGATTCAGAGACCTCAATCAGGATTGAGACATCGAATGCTTGATATACTTCCCGTGAGGGTAGATTTCGCTCTTGTTGCAGTCGAACCAAGGTCAACAACTTGCTGGCATGAGAAGGATGATGCACCTGATAGGCCCCATGGTGATTCATTTTTGCTAATTATTAGCTTTGTATTGTGAATGAATATATATCAATATAGGTGTTTGTATCTTTTCATGTATATATTTGCTGTTGATAGATTGTAGATTCTTTGTACATGTTCTCAATTTATAGTTGCACATTTTGAAGGTACACTTTCAGTTGTACTGATCTTCCTTCACAAGCCTTGTGAAGTGATTCAATAAATGCCTTCTTTAACCTCTTAGCTGCTGGGCCTTTCCCCTCCCCGTGCTGAGCCCTTTTTTGGCTATTTGGGGTAGTTTGCGCTTAGGCCTTCATAACTTTTTGTCCACATAAGCTATCCACGCCAAATTTGCGTCCTTTTTTTTCAATGTCCTATGGATTATAATGGTACCCAGAGTTTGTGCTTTCCCCTGGAGGAGACCAAGAAATTAGCGAAAAAACAGTGAAAATTTCGTTTTTTTTAAAAACAAAATGGGAAAAAAGGGCTGCCGAAGAAGGCTTGTGGTTTTTTTCCCTGAAAATGGCATCAACAAAGGGTTTCTGGTGCTAAAATCACCATCTTCCCACCTTTCAGGAACAGGCAGACTTGAATCAGAAAACCACATTTTTCAACACAATTGTGGCATTTTACTGGGACATACCCCATTTTTAAAATTTTTGGTGCTTTCAGCCTCCTTCCAGTTAGGGACAGGAATGGGTGTGAAGCCAATGCTGGATCCCGAACAGCTAAACATTTCTGAAAAGTAGACAAAATTCTGAATTCAGCAAGGGGTCATTTGTGCAGATCCTACAAGGTTTTCCTACAGAAAATAACAGCTGAAATAAAAAAATATTGAAAGTGAGCTAAAAAAAACAGCCATTTTTCCCCACGTTTTACTCTGTAACTTTTTCCTGCAATGTAAATTTTTTATAAAACAATATACCGTTAAGTGTGCTGGACTATTCCGGTTGCGAGGATATATAGGGCTTGTAGGTTCATCAAGATCCCTAGGTACCCAGAGCCAATAAATGAGGTGCACCTTGCAATGGGTTTTCATTGTATACTGGGTATACAGCAATTCATTTGCTGAAATATAAAGAGTGAAAAATAGGTATTAAGAAAACCTTTGTATTTCCAAAATGGGCATAAGATAAGGTGTTGAGAAGCAGTGGTTATTTGCACATCTCTGAATTCCGGGGTGCCCATACTAGCATGTGAATTGCAGGCCATTTCTCAAATAGACGTCTTTTTTACACACTGTCTTACATTTGGAAGGAAAAAATGAAGAGAAAGACAAGGGGCAATAACACTTGTTTTGCTATTCTGTGTTTCCCCAAGTCTCCTGATAAAAATGGTTCCTCACTTGCGTGGGTAGACCTAATGCTCGTGACAAGAAACGCAACATGGACACATCAAATTTTCACATTGAAATCTGACGTTTTTGCAAAGTGCCTAGATGTGGATTTTGGCCTCTAGCTCAGCCGGCACCTAGGGAAACCTATCAAACCTTGGCATTTTTGAAAACTAGACACCTAGGGGAATCCAAGATGGGGTGACTTGTGGGGCTCTGACCAGGTTCTGTTACCCAGAATCCTTTGCAAACCTCAAAATTTGGCTAAAAAAACACATTTTCCTCACATTTCGGTGACAGAAAGTTCTGGAATCTGAGAGGAGCCACAAATTTCCTTCCACCCAGCGTTCCCCCAAGTCTCCCGATAAAGTTGATACCTCACTTGTGTGGGTAGACATAGCGCCAGCGACAGGAAATGCCCCAAAACACAACGTGGACACATCCCATTTTTTGACAGAAAACAGAGGTGTTTTTTGCAAGTGCCTACCTGTAGATTTTGGCCACTAGCTCAGCCGGCACCTAGGGAATCCTACCAAACCTGTGCATTTTTTAAAACTAGAGACCTAGGGGAATCCAAGATGGGGTGACTTGTGGGGCTCTGACCAGGTTCTGTTACCCAGAATCCTTTGCAAACCTCAAAATTTGGCTAAAAAAAACATATTTTCCTCACATTTCGGTGACAGAAAGTTCTGGTATCTGAGAGGAGCCACAAATTTCCTTCCACCCAGCGTTCCCCCAAGTCTCCCGATAAAAATGGTACCTCACTTGTGTGGGTAGGCCTGGTGCCCGCGACAGGAATAGATCACACAACGGTCAATGTTGGTCCTTACATGAGGCAGCTGTTGACCCTGGGGTGATCCATTCCTGACGCAGGCATTAGGTATAGGCACTCAAGTGGGGTAGTGTTTTTATCAGGACAGGTGAGGAATCACTGGGTGGTAGGAATTTTGTGGATCCCAGCATATTCCTGTAGTTTGTGTGACAGAAATGCAAGAAAAATAGAGTTTTTATTCAACATTTCAGCTTTGCAGGGTATTCTGGGTAGGAAAACTTTGGGGAATCCACACAAGTCACACCTCTGTGGACTCCCCCGAATGTCTAGTTTCCAGAAATGTTTGGGTTTAGTATGTTTCTCTATATGGCCGCCGAACCCAGGACCAAAAACACAGGTGCCTGCCTTACAAAACCAGTTTGTTTTGTGATAGATAATTTTTATGTCTCCACTATACGATTTGGGCGGTGGAATTTGGGGCTGAACTAAATTAGGGAGCTCCCAAGAGAGCACTCTTTCTCTCTGCTTGCCACCGCATTCACCTGCTCTCTGGGTTGGGCTAACCCACTATTACCCCGTTGCACAGACTGTGCTTGCGAAGGGACAGCAGGACGGTCTTCATCACCTCCCTCATAATTTACTGGAAGAGGAGTTATCGAATGGGACTCCTCCGACTAAAAAATCACTCCCAGGGTCTACGCCATTGTCCTATCCCTCAGATGCTGTCTCAGTATCTGATGTCTCAGTCTCTGATCCTATGTCAGAGCTATCCTCTATAACCCAAGTGACGGCAGCAGTCATCCATCAAGATGCCATCTCTGCTATTGGCTAAACTGTTGCTCTAAAACACTAGCCTATGTAGACAGTCACAAAATCGATGGTGTGTGAGAGATACGTGCAATAGTAGAGGCCACCTTACCTGCGCTTCTTCCCTCAATCAGCACGTTCTTTTAAGCCACTCGAAAAACACCTTGTCACATACCATTCGTCACAGCCTTTAGCACCTCCTGCGCCCAGTCCAACAATCATTATTGGTGCTCCCACTCCCTCCCCCTCGATTCCCTCATTACTACCCAGCAAAAGTGCCCTTCATCTCTCCATAGCCACCCCTCACCCCGCACATACATTTCATTTGTATTATAGCGCAGGTAATGGCTGACTTTACTAATGTACTCAGCTATTGACATACAATTCAGATTTGCTCTTTGCAGTAGGCATATAAACCTTCTGCGCTTCTTTATGGCACTAAAACTGCCACTAGACAAAAGTGTGATCCTTTTGTAGCAGAAACATAATCACAAAACGTACTTGACCTTTTTATTTCTGCCTAAAAGCTACAGGTGAAATGCGTCAGTTGAAGTATGTGCATTGCTTTGAAGACGCAAGCTGCAACTGCAAGACAACTGGTGGCAAATATATATATATATTTATATAGAGAGAGAGAGAGAGAGAGAGTGAGAGATCACTTTTAAATGTGGGTCTGGTTTTCCTGGGGGCCACACATGTATTGACAAAAGTGATATATATATATATATATATATATATATATAGATAGATAGATAGATAGATAGATAGATAGATAGATAGATAGATATATCTACATTGATATCTATAGATAGATCTCTCTCTCTATATATATAGAGATCTATCTATAGATATATCCATGTAGATATATAGATCTCTCTCTCTCTCTCTCTCTATATATATATATATATATATATATATATATATATATATTTATTAGTAGTTGTATGGTTTTCTTGGGGGCCAAAATGGCCCCGAGGGAAACCCTACAAATACTAAAAAAACATATTGCCCCCACAGGGGGTCGCCCTGCCCACGGGCGACCTCCTGTCCATTCCTTTTTTTTTTCCTAAAAAATGTTTTTATATAAAATTTAGCCCCTGGGGGGGGTGCGCGTTTTCCGAGGGGGCTGACCCCCCCCAAGTGAAATCCCTGGTGTCTAGTGGTGTTTCCTGGCCCCCGATCGCAGCTGTGCTGCGATCGGGGGCCAGGAAACACTTTCAGGAAGGCCTCGTAATGCTGACGTCACAAAGGGGTGGGTGGGGGGCGGGGGGAGACACGGAAAAGCTTCCATGTCTCCCAGGGAGAAAAAAAACACACCAGAGGATTTATTAACCCCCTCCCTGGTGTCGGCCAAGGGGTTAAATGAAGAAGAACATTCCATAGATGCTTTTTGACTCTTTTCAGTGTGTGTATTTTGGCTCTGTCAGCAGTAAAGCAAAACAGATCGTAATATGGTGGACGGGATATCCATCAAATTTGTGATGGAATACTCCCCTCCACCAAACTCTAAATCAGGCCCTAAGTCTCCAACTCAGGGTGAGAGAACACAAAGTATTAAAGGGTCAAACAACAGAAGGGAAACTGACATAGAAGTGACACAGCTCAAGATTTACTCAGTGCTAGAAGATGGCATGCTATAACAAGCCCCTTCCTTCTGTGTACTGTAAAACTAGCTCAGTAGCTGAAGACGGAGATGACAGCAGCACTAAGAGGGAGACGTTTGAACAGTGAAGACAGACTAACAACTGTAATGAGGTAGATAAACAACAATAGGCAAGGAGTCGTGTGGACTATGGAACCAAATGAGTCAAGCCATGTGTAAACTAGTGCCAGTGGAATCATAACAAATGCTACTATCAAACAAGGCAGCACAGTGCTAGTTTAGCCTAAATCCCCACTTGCAACTATTGGCTGGGGCAGGGGCTGAGCATTCAAGTTTGGAAAATGTATTTTTAAATCTAACATGATTAATTTTCTATTGCTTATGTCCCATCTCATCTACGTTTGCCCTGCCTTTGGTTCAGTTCTGTGTTATGATATGAAGCTTGCTGTTCCTCAAAAGAAAAGCTTCATAACTATGCGCAGTCTGCTGGAGCAGAGTTTAGTTCCTACTTGACGCTTCCTGCCACTTGTGCATGATCAGATGTGCATATCATGTGGAATATGTCTTGTCACAAGAATTCATGGTGTTCCATTACAAAATCAAACCCAAAGCTTCAACGCAACAATCTTTACAGTTCTTAGTAACGTTCAAGGTAAATGTTAAAAATTATTCCATGTTTGCTTTCATAATATGGCTTGATTTTTAGAATACTTCTCGGTATTCTAAAATGTCCTCCAGCAAACTTCAAAGTAAGCAACAGATCTTCACAAAAGGAAATCAAGAATGCAAGTAGCAAAGTCCTAGCTTTAACATTATTGTATCAGAATTGCCTAACAAAGATGCTGTGAAGTAAGATGGAAGTCATAATCAATCATCCATCATAGCCAGATCCATATTAAAACAATGTAAGAGTTCAAGGACTGCTGGGATATGTAGTTCATCATAGGAGCACTGTCACAGTGTGTGCTTCACACATTTATAGCCTCACACTATACAAGGCTGACTTTGAAGATCACCAGCCTTCCCTTTTTGAGATGGCCGCAGGGCAAGCAGGTTTGAAGTATTGCTTGTCCACCCTGCCAAGCCATAAGCCATACCTACTGACAGATAATCTGTAATCATTAGTATCAACTCAAAATGCAGCATTTTGATATTGCATAGCTGTTTCCTTTACTACAGCAATTACATTTACTGCTATTGCTCCTATATACTTGCAGCTTTTTACCTCCTCTTTCACTCATGAAAATGACTTCAAACATGTCAAGGTTGCTACTATATAATATCTTGTAGAACAATGCTTCTGGTATTTTCTGCACGTACAGCAAAAAGCGTGGTGCATTATTTTCACACTGATTGCTAACCATGCTATCTTTTAATGATAAGGTACAGGTTTAAGTTATTTCTGTTTGTTAATTCATGGAAGCAAATCAATTTGCAGGAATTGCCTGTAAGGAATTGGGTTATTGGTTGACTGGGGTGTGAGCCCTGGTCAAGCAGCAACCGCAATCCTTGTCAGGCAGGGTGAGGCACAAACCAACCCCAAATTAACCTGTGCTCAACCTCTGACAGCTTGGCACAGAGCAGTCAAGCTTAACCTACAGTAGAGGCAATGCATAAAGTATTTATGTAGCACTTCAAACAGTAATAAAGTGAAAATACAGCACAAGATCCTACACAGATTTGGGGAAATAGAGACAATTTTAATAAATAAATCAGGAAAAAAAATCCAAGAAGTAGAACCAGAGATATTCAATTTTAAAGATTTCAGTGCCAAAAAGCATAAAGCTCCAATTGTGGATATTTAGCTGCACAGGACCAGGACAAAGAAAAGTTACAGCCAACCAGGATGGAGTGTGTGCCAGCTACAGGGATCCAGTTAGGCCTGCTGAACAATGCACCTTAAATCTTGGGTTACAGAGCAATGCGTGGTCCTGTGTCGAGGATGTGTAGGGCAGCTGAGATTCCAAGGAGTTGCAATGCAAGGTCCCATGTTATTGAGGATCCTGTAGACTAGGGCTTGTGATGTGAAGTCCGACGTTGACTATATGTCACTCAGTTGAGGCAATGCATTGGTTCTGAAGTGCAGTGAAGCTGAAAAGCGAGAAACTGAGTCATCATCAAGGCTTTCGTTGAGAGATATGTGATGCGAGCACCTGCTTTGAGAAAGCGTCATGCAGCTGCTGTTCTGATGGGAACCAATAGGTCGATGCAGAGTCCATGCGCTGGTAGAATCCTCACAGCAGAGGAAATGCATCCGTTTTTCTCAGGGTTGCATTGATCAGCAAAAGAGATGTGTCAGTTGTGTTGGATCCGCCTTGGTGGCATCACTTTTCATTTCAAGGTAGAATTCACAGATGACGGAATCCAGGTACTGGAGTCAAGGTTGTTGGAGACTTCCATCCCTGAGGCTCTAGCCAGGAGGCCAACGAACTAGCCCATGGAGTCACTCTGGGCTCCTCTTGGGTTCAACAGATGCAAGCTCTAGTTATTCTCACCCAGGCAAGAAGGCAGCAGGCCAGCACAGCAGGGCAGCAGTCTGTGGTATCCAAGCTGGAATCTAAGTGTAGAATGAGAATGTAGAATGCACACAAACTCAAGTAGAGGTTTTTCTTCTATGAAAACACAAGTTCACTGATGCGAAGAATACATTTATTTACTTAAAGACACATGTATCCATTTGAATTATTGGATCCAAAATGCTATATTGATGACGAAGGGTGATAGAGAAAAGTCTAGAGCCTTGTGGATTTGAGATCCTCTTGGTCATTTGATTGCTATTCGACCTGGTGTGATCGTGGGTCACTTACCAGTCCCAGAGATCACAGCACCTTGGCATTGTCCTTACATGAGACATATAGTGGCAAGTACTTTTACTAAGTCTATTTCTCAAAGCCGGTGCTCAAGGGAATTGAATAGGAGTTGGGGTGCAAGGGAGCTTCAAAACTACTGGAACATGGTGGAGTCCTTTAGAGGCATGGATAGCAATCAGGAGAGTAGAGCATGAGGTTCACACATATCTACCCATGAAGAGCATGTATACATCACAGTGAGGAGGGGCTGCAAGCTGAACATGCTCATGCTGGTGTTAAACACTAAAGTGCTCACTTGAAGGTGCGGACTTGTGGCTATATTGAATTTCAGCTCCAATGTGAAATGGACATCTTGCATATCTTATGTAGCAAAAGTTTAAAAAATATATTTATACTGCACAGTGACCCTTGCCAGCCATATTGAAGATGCAGTGCAGACACAAAGCAGTGACTTGCCCACCCACTGTACATGAACTATAAAGCAGTGATGAGTACACCTGACTGTGCATAACTTTTATGAGGCCATGTTAAATAACAGATGCAGAGCAGTGATGTGCATACCTCATTGAGCATTATTATATGAGACATTGGTAGGTGAAGAGAGGATTAAAGATCTTGTTTTTGCTTGTTTTTAAGTGTTTATGTCTTTTTTTTTTTAAATATTCTTTTCTTCTGCTGGTACATATCTACATACGATAAGTGGTAAAATCATGTAACATTGGCCATCTTCATGGAGGTATTACATCACTACCCCCAGTTCTTCTGGATTATGGAGAAAAACATTATACTGGGCACAATGGAAATAGGGCTTTGAAGCATACTTAGAAGGTACTGGTAGTGATGTGCATACAGATAAATGCAAATTTGCAATATTGAAGCATTTTCTTGGTCCAGAAGGAAGACGGGAATTGATTCATCATCCTCCAATTGTGTTAGATGTTGAAGATGAAGAACTAGACTTATATGAGACAGCCATAAAACAGACAATTTCTATTTAAAAAAAGTGTCAATGAAGTAGTGGCAAGGCATAAATTCTTAGGTAGGGATCAATGGCCTAATAAATTGACTGATACTTTGTTTAATGACCTAAGGGTGTTGGCTGCAAAATGTAATCACAGTGCTTTTTCATGACCAAATGATAAATGATGAAATGGTACTTAAAACATATGATCCCACATTACAAGACAAATTATTATTGGTGGATATCCTGACATTAGAAAAAGCTATAGACATAGCACATCAGTTTGGCAATGAAATTGGGCAAGAAACAACTATCCCATAAAGCAGTCAAGAAAGTACATGTAGTTTGTAAGAAAGATGTCAGAAAAATAGAAAGACATCAACACTAGAATCCTAAACCAAGGTTTGTGGTCAAACAAAGTTAGGCAAGAAGGATTATGTCCGTTTTAAATGTGAATTACATGGACATGTATCCAATGATAGGAAAAGTCCAGCAATGAGTCAAGTGTGTTGATATTATAAAGCTAAAGGACAATATGCCAGGCAAGAACATAAACAAAGATGATGGTGTGGGTACTGATAAGTATACCTCTAGTCAGGTCAGAGAGGTCTTGCAAGAGAATGCTGATGTATTAGAAGGGTACATTTTAGGCATATATATAATAAAGAAAAATAAAAAATATGCACCATTCTGTGTAGTACACATTGGTGGGAAGTAAGTTAAGTTCATGGTGGGATCTAGAGCTAGGTACGTGTTGACTGGTGATGACCTATTACCTTTGTTTTGCAATGTGGAACAGTTAGCTCCAGTTTTAAAGTTAGAGGGTTATGACAACAAGCCAAAGCCAAATGATACATTAGGATACGGTGGATCAACTTTGAGTTATAGTGGAATAAACATTGTTGAGTTATAGAGGAATAAGCACTGGAACCAAAATCTATGTTGCCAAAGAAGGTTCATGTGTTCTTGGCTGGCCACAACAAACAGCTGATTACTTTGAATCCAAATCATCCTTATCAAGTATTAGGTGATGAGGATTAAATTTTACAGGTCAAAGAGCAGAAGGCTTTGGAATGGGAATATTTATTTCCAAAAGCATTTGCTTGTGATCTAGGTTTGTTAAAAACATTTGTTCATAAGATTTTTTTATGATAAAAGTCATACTCAGAGGTCCTAAGGTAAGAAATGTTCCCATGTCCATGCGGGCAGCAGTAAAGCAAGAGTTGGAAAGACTACATAAACAGGACATAATAGAAGAAAGAGAATCATGTGAATGGTTATCACCAGTGGTTGTAGTACATACACCAAATGGTAAAATAAGACTGCATGGACTTGAGGTCTAAGTGGTGGTGTTTTTATAGATCATCCATTGCCTAACACTGGAGAAAAGTTTACAATGGTTAATGGTGCCACGTTGTTCTCTACTTTGGATATCTCCAGTGCATACCACCAAATTACATTACGTGATGTAAGTAAACATTATACTTCTGTTATAACACCAGAAGGAGCGTTTTGATATAAAGATGACTTTTGGAATAATATCTGCACCTCTGATATTCCAGAGAATTATGCATAGCTTGTTCAATAGGAGAAAAATTAGTTATACTTTCAAGACAATATTCTTGTTTTTGGCAGAACAAAGAAGAAATATACTGACGTGTTGTTTAAAGTGTTGTCGTTTTGGGGAAAAAATTGATTATCTAGGCCACAACATCAGCAACTAGGAACATGAGGAGTAATGAAAAACAAAGAACAATTTGCATGGGGCAAAGAATGTGTAGTGGAATTTAATGATTTGAAGGCCACTGTGACAGCCCCAGTTTTAACATTATTTGATACCAATTGTGATTCTGTTATAAATGATTCAAGCAATGTGGGCATTGGTGCACTTTTGTTACAGAATCTGAAGTGGAAATTGGCAACCATTGCATTTGCATTGAGACCACTAAGAGGGACAGATCTAAAATATTTAATATTGGAAAAAGATACCCTAGCTTGTTGGTGGGGCGCAAAATATTTTAAAAAGTATATGTATGGAACAGAATATAGAGTAAGAACTGATCATCGACCTTTCGTGGACTTGTTTGCCACCATGAGTTGAAGGAGGGCAACACCAAGAGCTGCAAAATGGCAGTATAAACTGCAAAAATTGAATTCTCATGTAGATTATGTTCCAGGCATCAGAAATGTTCTAGCAGATTGTTTATCTTGGCTTCCTATTGGTGAGGCTGATGAGTCTCACTTAAATGATTGTGATATGGATAGAGTCATTTTTTATGTATCTCTGAAATGCATTGGAGAGATGCTTGTGAAGGATATGGAAATTCAAAAGGTTTTAGAGTTTGTCAGATCAAAGTGGTCTAACAAGAAAATGTTAGAGGAAAATGTATTAGCATATTTGCATGCTGCAGTTTCCTTGTCTAGTTCCCCGCCTAAACCCAATAGGGTGTGATAAAGGATATCCCTTGATATTGCAAGTTCCATGTGTTTATCAAAGCGTCAAGTGTATTGCATAGGGCTTATTGACCAGATGTCATTATTGCCTAAAAGAAAATTATAAATCCAGTCTCTTCTACAAATGTCATTGAATTTATGGATGACGTTTTTGAAAGAGAGGGAGTCCCAAAAAGTATGCCTACATATAGCAGTGTTCAATTGACATCGCAGGAGATTAAATATTTTTTGTCAAAACATAGTATAGATCGTGTTTAAACTTCAGTGTACTAGCAATGGTATTGTCAAAAGGTGGATTACAGTTTTGAAGGAAGGTATGCAGTTGGCCATTATTAATAGCAAAGGGTGCTGGATGACAATCAAAGAAATACTTTGGAGCTATCACACCACTCAGACTACTGGAGAAAAATCACTTTTTAAATAAATGAGAGAAAGGGTGCCAAAGTGTAATTTGGAACCGATGTGGATGATGGATTTAAAAGTAAAACCTGGATGTAAAGTAGACATGCGTTAAGTGAATGGGTTTTCTCTGGGATACAAACATTGGAAAAGTTCAGAGATGATTCATGTTAGAAATTGGGTCTCTACTTCATATGCACCCTGTCCAAGTAGCTTAGTCAGGGTAAGTAAGATACACATCCTAAATTAACCTGTGATCACCCTCTGGTAGCTTGGCACAGAAGAGTAAGGCTTAACTTAAGGCAATGTGTAAGTATTTGTGCGACACTTAATTACAGTATCACATAATGACTCCACACCAGTTTAGAAAAATGCAGCATACTTATCTGTGTAAAATAAGACCAACAAAGACAAAAATCCAATTTATAGAAGTCAAGATATTAATTTTGAAAGAATATACTAAAAGTAGTGCTTAGAAGTCACTAGCGGTCAAACAGTAACTTGTGGTTGCGAGGGACAAGTGTAATACAAAGTTCAAGCCAACTGCAATGGAGGGTAGCCTAGATACAGAAGCCACGCAGAGTCGGCTGAAACAGTACCTTGGATGGAGCAAGTTTTAACGTTGAAGAGCAAATATGAAGGTGATACGTCAATATTTTTGGGTCACTGCATTGCTGTTGTGCCTCACAGTCGGGTCCTGCTTGAGTGAATTCCATTGAGATGAATGCGATGCATCATTATTGAGCCGCGCAGCTTGTGGATCTACTGTCATTGAGCAGCCTCTGCATCGAAGGAGTGATGCATCGGTTTTGACCCGTGCAGTGGTGATGCATCATTTTTTACAGATAGCAGCTGTAGAACCCACTTCTGAGGCCCAGGACTAGAGAGAAGCACATCAAGCAAGAGTAAGAATCACAGATGGCAGAGTCCAGCGGCACCACAAGAGTTGAAGCAGTCCTTGATGTCCCTGAGGCTGCAGGAGAACAGGGGGCAAGCATACAAGCCTTTGGAGAATCTTGGGTTCAAGGAGGTAGAGAACAGGCCCAGTCTCACTCCAGACAAGAGGCAGTAGACCAAGACAGGAAAACAAGTATGAAAGTGGCAGCCCCTCCTGGTAGCACAGCAGTCATCTTTCCTGGCAAATATAATTGGCTCCAGTAGAGTTCTGATTTTGTGGGGTTTGGAGTCCAGTACTTAAACCCAGTTGAGCCTTTAAAATGACAGAGATTTCAAAGAAAGGCATTTGATGTGCTCCAGGCCTATAGTCCTTCCTTTATTGGCTCCAGACACTGTGCATGGGGTTATGCAGCACTTTGTGTGAGGTGACGCACAGCTCCATTCAGTTGTGTCAGCTCCTCCCTCCCATCATGCCCAGGAAGCCCCCTCAGCCTGGTGATGGGCTATCAGAATGCAATTGTCACACCCAATCTTCTTTTGTGTGTGACTGTCTATATGGAATGCACAAAACCCAGGTGTCATCCACCCCAGACCAGTATTCAGAGACAGACAGAGGCATAGCATGGTTAAAGTAAGAAAATCCAACTTTTCTAAAAGTGGCATTTTCAGACTTACAATTTAGAATCCTACTTCATTACAAGTTGTAATTTTAAATTGTGAGCCTAGAGACACCAAACTCTAACTTTCTATCTTTTCCCAATTGAAAGTTACACTTGAAAATGCCTTAATGTAATCCCAATGGTATCCTATGGGAGAGAAACGTGTTGCAATAGTGAAAAACAAACGTAATACTTTTTCTCTACCTGGACATGTGAAACTTAAAAGTACATGTCCAACTTTTTAAATGCTCTGCACCCTGCCCTTAGGGCTAACTAGGGCTACCTTAGGGGTGACATATCTAAAAACAAAAGGAAGGTTTGGGCCTGGCAAGTGAGTGTACTTGCTAGGTAAAAATTGGCAGCTTAAAACTGCACACACAGGCTCTGCAGTGGCAGGCCTGAGTCATGTTTGGAAGGCTACTCTAGTGGGTGGCACAATCAGTGCTGCAAGCCCATTAGTTTGCATTTAATTTACAGGGCCTGGGCACATAGTGCAGTTTTCTAGGGACTTACAAGTAAATTAATTATTCCAATTGTTGATAATTCAATGTTATCCTTAGAGTACAGAGCCACTGCACTTTAGCACTGGTCAGCAGTGGTAAAGTGCACATAATCCAAAAGCTAGCAAAAATGAAGTCAGAAAAACAGGAGGTCAGAAGACAAACATTTAGGGGAACCCACACCACCGATGACCAATTCAAAGTCAAACAACTCCAGTAATGTTTTAACTACTTTAATGGAGGGAGATTGGGTACAGGTGATGGGGATGTTCATCAGAGCTGACGAGTTGAAATTTTCTAGGCCCATGAGGATAGTAAGAGTCAGTGAACAAGTAGTTGAACTATCAGATGGTAACGTGTGGATTATGTGTAATGTGGTAAGGATACCAAGTTGTGTGGTCCAAAGGTTTGATAGGTAGATCGTTATATGTACAAGTAATTATAGGGGTTTTAAATACATTGGTTGTTTTAGGCATATGTATGTTTCAATAAATATCTAGTGTGTGTTATTTAAGTTTTCATGTAATTATTTCTGGTTCCACCACCTGCTACGGTATTTTAATATGTTTGCACCTACCCATATGTGAATATATATATATATATATATATATATATATATATATATATATATATATATATATATATTTATGTTTTGTTTGTTTCCTGCGGTCACCAGTAGGTAGCTCTAGTTAGGTTCCAGTTTCCATTGAAAAAATTTTTTTTTTAATTGGCTATATCTTTGGAAAAGTTTGTGAAGATTCATCAAACGGTGCCAAACAAAGTTGGCCAAAGGTCTTGTTGAGCATGGAAAGTTTTAGGGTGATCGATCATGTGGGGCCAAAAAGGGGGTGGGGGGGGTTAAAAAAAATAACTGTGTTTCCCATTTTAATTCACATAGTGATTTTGAACACGACTACAGCACGAACCGCTGGACGGAATTACACCAAATTTGCCAGAAAGGTAGCTTTTGGTCCAGAGATCACACTTTTTGTTCTTTGCTGCAAATCCATTCAGTAGTCTGAGATATTACAGAAAATCCAAATTGGCATATCTATAGGTGCGGACCCTCCACGAATCCTCCAGATCTTGAACAGAGATCTGATTGGCTGACAGCAATCAACTAGTGTTGGCAGCCATTTTGGACTCTGCTTCAGCCAAGTCCCAAAACAGAAAACACAGCCAAAATACCCTGAGCCCCTAGCCTTGGTACAGAGCGCCTCCTGGGGTCCTGCTAGGACAAAAAAGCATTTTTAACATTTTCAAAAAATCCACAGATGAAGCCGTAGAGCCACAAAAAAAAAAAGCAAGGGCCCCAGGTCGCTAGTTGCTTTAATTGCCCTTACGGGGGCCAGGTCCCGAAGGAAATTGCTCAGATTTTTAAAAAATGGAGGGAGGTGCACAGTGCTCCCATGGAGGGCTAATTAAAGCTCTGGGGACCACCACCTCCCCAGGGCTGAATCTTAAATTATGGGGCGGGCGCATGGACCACCCCCCCCCCCGACAGTCCCCAGGGACCATCATCTCTTGGGGCTACAATATTATAAAAAAGTGTGTGGGGGGGGCACAGGGACCCTCCTGGGCCCCGGAGACCACCCCATCCCGGGGCTACAACAAATATAATTATGCAGGGGGCCAGGCTGGCCCTTCTGAGCCCCAGAGACCACCATCTCCCCAGGGCATCAGTAATTAAATTATGTGGAGGAGATGCATGCCCACACCGGCCCCAGGAACCACCATCTACCCAAGTCTATCCCAAAACAATTATGCAGGGGGCCATGTGGACACCCCGGTGGGACCACCACCTCCCTGGGTGGGACTAAAATAATAAACTAAAGTGAGGAGGCTGTGTAGACCCCCCCCCCCAGGCCTGAGGGACCACCACCTCCTTGGCACCAATTCATGTTAAAAAAAAAAGATGGGGGCCACGTAGCCCCACCCTCCTGTGCCATATATGGCCCCACAGACCACCACCTCCCAGGACCGGCCCTGTACTCAAAGAAGTGGGGACATATGGCCCCTTCCTGGAGTCATATATGGCCCTGGGGACCACCACCCCTCAGACCTGGCTCCTGCTACCTCCCGAGGTGCCCACCCTCAGGAGGTAGCGGTTTGATTTTGCTTAGTAGGAGCCATGACAGCTCACTCCAAGGAAAAGCAAACACTCTGCTTCCAGCTAGCTGGAGCATCAAAAATACTCCCCTAGCTGGAAGCAGAGTTTTCATCTCTTTCCTGGTTTGCTAACATTTGGGCAGGGAAAGAGATGAAATTACTGCTCCCACACACAGGGAGCTTCCTGCATGTGGGAACAATGTCAGCTCTCACAGGAGATGAGAGCTGGCTGGGACAGTTGGGGACTTGAGGCGTCTCTGTGGTCACCTTGTGTTTATACTGGGTGCCCTGGGTGGGGCCAGGGCATCTGGGAACACATAGCTGGGCCCCAGGGGATGGGGTCCCTGGGGCAGTAATCCACTGAGGGGGTGCATGTCCCCCCCATAGCTATTTTTATCATTTAGCCCAGGGGGCAGGGGGTTAGGGGTGGGGGTGGTAGTCCCCCAGGGGAGGGGCTCGCGCAACCCCCTCCCCCAATAAACATATACATTTAATGTTGTCTCCCTATAAGCTTCGGCCAAGCATGGTGTGGGATTGGTAGCTTATAGGAGATAGTCTGCAGGGCCTAGCCTATGACCAAGCACTTCAGCCAATCCATGCCTCACACAGCCAAAGGGAGTGCATGGCACGGGGTTGGTGTGGTTATTGGAGGTTGGCCAACCCCCTCTACACATGGCCAAAGGTCGCAGAGGGTTAGGTGTTTATAGGGGGTTGGCAGCAGGGAGGCTGGCCAAAGGCTACACCCTGCCGACAACCCCTGCCATGCATGGCCAAAGAGTGTGCACAATGGTGGTTGGATTAACATATGGTAATTAAAATTACGTTAAAAAAATAAAACAAAAAAATCACAAAAAAAAAACAAAGGTTACAGGGACATTAAAGTTAAGAAATAGAATTATAAAAAACATAGAAATTCCCTTAAAAAACATATTACAAGAACATTATAGTTAGGCTCATATTTAAACATAAAAAACATAGAAATTCAGCTGTTAGAGTTATTTCAAGTAACTCTAACTCGTGCACTAAGTTTACTATAACTTGCACCCTCTCCATGCACTGCTAATTTCCACAGATATTACAGTACTTATGACTTCTTTTATAACACCATTGATGTCACTGTAACATGTGCAGTAAAATTACTGATGAGATAACGCTGCATGGCGGGGACGTGAGTTATAGTTACCTTAGGGCCAACTATAACAACTGAATTTCTATGGTTTTGTACGTTTAAATATGAGCCGAACTATAACATCCCTACAACGTTTTTTTTTTTTTTTTATGTGAAAAAATATATGTATCTTACTGTTTCTGAATATGGGCGATATCTTGCAACAGTAAACAAAAGAGGCACTATGGAAACTACTATTCCTGCTCAGTTCAGAAACGGTGACAGCTGCAGATAAAATGAGTGGCATGCAAGCAGCTAGGTAGGACTCTTTGTGGATCTGCAGTCTGATCTAACTTGAAGGAAATTACATATTTTAAAATCATTTAAGAAGAAAGACTGGACACCAGCCCACACACTGAAGCTCACTCACATTCTATCAAGCAAAATGAAATTACTCACAGGACAAAGTCAATGACAGAAATAGAGCAACCAGTTGCCTCATGCATTGTTGTATCATGTGGAGAAGCAGGATGGTCATGACGCTCAAACAGAGAAGAGGGCTGAGCCAAAGACATTATGGATTTAGAGTATTTTTTAGCTTTTGTTATGAAATACATTTGAGACAAATATGTCCACCAAACAAAGACATCATAAATGCATTCAAATTGATTAAATTACATTGAAAAAACTTCACTTATCAACAAACTATAGTTTTGTTAATTGATTCCTCTAGTAACAGCATCAACAAATTATCTTAGAGCTAATGTCACATCTTTGAAAGTTGGCATTTTCTTGTTGTAACAATTTAATGCCTTTAGTTGGTTTCCTTGGTCACATAATTAGGTGTAGTTGGCCTTTATGTATTCCTCCCATTCCTGACAGTCACACAATGGAAGGACTGGGTGTTAGAAGGATAGGCCATCCAATCAGAATGGGTGGGGGTGGAACTGTGCACAGACCCACTAGCACTTCAAAGACCCTGCCTCAGCTGTCACACAATAAAACTTCACACTAGCCTATTGTGACTGCAAACGGACTGAGACAAGGGTAGGGAGATAGGAAATTCCAGACATTTATGTGGAAGATTCAAGAAGTTTCTTCCTCTGGCAACAGATATAAATCAGGACCCTCAGAACCACTCTTCAGTTCACTTCTGGACCTGTCGAAGGACTCAGAGAACTACCTTGCTGGCTGTGGCATGCTTGGTACTTGAGAATCACTCTGCTGCACTAAGAGGTCTGCCCTGCTGCCTGCCTTTTGCCCTCAGAGGACTGCCCTGCTGCTTGAGACCTGCTTTCCTGCTTGAACCGAAAATCTCCAGAGTAACTTCAAGGGCTATTTGGCTGGCCTCCAAATTAGAGACTTAGGGACAGAAAAGGTTTCAACCATCTGACACCCAGCTTGAGTGAGCCTTGATACTGCAAGAGGTGCCCCTGCAGCCTGCACCTTCGAAGTGGTGCTAAAGGTGCCCAGATAGTCCAAATCCAAATTTGACACTTTGGTCTCAGAACACATTTTGGCAGAAAAGTTTCAGAGAAGAGATCGGGACCTACCTGCCCAACCGTGCATCTTCGGTTGGCCGGACCTCACAGTAGCTTTCTCTACATTCTTCTTCACAGCAACAAATCCTGTTCAGGGGCTCCCCACAGAAGGTGTATCCAGCCATGTGGAACCCTTGCTAGATACAGCCTGCACCTTCATCCCACTGTAGATTTTCAACTTCCACAAAGGAGACTCAGGACCTAATTACAAGTGTGGCAGTCCTCGGTCCGCCACACTCACGATGGCTGTCGGACCACCACAGTTGTGACAATCCAACCACCCCATTAAGAGGTTGGCGGGCAGCCCCACCAACCTCTCTCCATCCCCGCTGGCATCGGAGAGCCTGACGGGCTGACGGCGTTGGAATCAGCCAGGCTGGCATTGAACTTGATACCACTCTGTTGATTACAACCTGGTTCTCTGCCAGCGTTATCATAGCGGTTTCACCACCTTGAAAAGGCTGGAGGAGAGCAGGTGCAGGGGTCCCCCTGTGAAGCACCCTTGAAATGCGCACTGTCTGGTGCCCCCCCACCAGGTGGCGGCATTGCCACCAGCTCGATTATGAGCTGGCGACAATGCTGCCACCACTTTCCCACTGCGCTCACCTTGGAGTCTGGCGGACGGGTGTTCCTGTCCGCCAAACTCATAATTAGGCCCTAAGTCCGAATGTAAAAATCTCCACTGTAACTTCAGCAAGCTGCTCCCAAACAATTGTACTGAATTGTAATTGTATTTATATAGCGCTTACTACATTGAAGGCATTGAAGTGCTTTTCAGTTAGTAGCACGCTACTCCGGAAACCCAAAGGATTAGTGGTGGATTAGTGTAGGGAAATACGAGTACAGTATTAGTGTAATTTGAGGGAAGGACATGCAAGTCTGTTAGTTGGTTTGAATAGAATAATGGAGGGATAGCTGGAAAAATCCATAAGTGTTAATTGGGAGATCATCATAGTAGTAAGATGAGGTTTGGGGTGAGTAAAGGAGAGGTGATGGATGGAAGAGTCTGTAGAAAGGGATTAGGGAGATGGGGTTAGGGATGAGTCAAAGGAGAGATAAAGGAGGGAGAATTTAGTAGGATTGTTTAGGAGATTATAGTTGTAATTTGAGGTTTGAGGTGAGCCAGGAGAGAAGAGCCTGGGAAGAGTTATTTTGGAGATCATAGTAGTAAAATGGGTTAGGGATGAAACAGAGTGGAGATAGAGGATAGACTGATAGAGATATAGGGTGATGGTTAGAGAGTAAAGCTTTCTAGAGTAAAAAAAAAAATGTCCTCTTGTACAGTAGGATTAGAGTAGTAAATGTATAGCTACATGATTATATAATCAAGGGAATACACGTGTAAGGGATAATATATTGAGATTTAAAGTTGTATCATATAAATACAGGCTTTCTAGAGTTACGGTGTTTGAAGTCAATTTGTTTGTGTAATTTTTTAACATTTGATCTTTCCTCTATATTTCAATAGTGAAATCCCTGTAGATACATCTTAGACATGCTAATGAATGAACAGCTGTGGATAAAGGGTACACTAAAAAGATCTCAGAGGCTCTAATGAGGTAGAAGGCAACTTCTCCAGAGGAGATTTCATGTTATTACATACTATGCTCACAATCTCTGGCAATAATGCCTTTTCAATACATCTTACCCCTGATTTTATGGGAGAATTTCCATCTACTCTTCCCTAGAAATAGGTCCCGAGATGTGATGTGATATATAGTATCTGAATTGACATTTAGAGGAGATTTAACACTATGGTTTCCAACAATTCTCGATACTGGTTTCAAAATCATCTGGGAACAGTTGAACAGGTCCATAGCGATTTTTCTATGGGGCAAGAAGAACAGGATACAGAACCTTAACATAATGATAATCTACCTGGCATGAATCCACAATGTCAATTTGACTCAGCACACCCCCACAAAGTAACCACACTCCAAAAGAACATCTATTTTATTACAAGAAGAATGTGCATATAATCTGTAAATGTTTGCATACACAGAACATGCCAGTCTATATGCATGCTCAAGAATTTCTCTTTGACTCATATACATACATTCAAGTGTTGTACCTGCAACTGTGCTCATTTGTGTGACTTTGCTTCAACAACTAGATTATTGTTTGTCATGCACATAACAGGAAGACATTTTCATCTAACATAAAAAAAAACACCTTACTGGGGACTCTGTATAGGAGAGAGTATCCAGGAATTTCTGCTAATACACCAGCATCGGTTTTTCTCAATCACAGAAGACAACTAGCTCCTCTGGTGAGGTGAAAACATCCACCCATTCCTATTCAGGCACAACACAGTCCTCTTCATTGCACCTGGCACAGAAGGACCCACCTGTGACTTCCCTGTCAGACTCCCTCAGCACCTCCAACCCTGCTACCGCCACCAACCTCAAACAACTGCCTCAACAGCATTGTCCCCATCAAGGGCAGCCACCAGAGAAAATCCGCCAAAAAGGCCAGCTGGTACACGCAAGAACTCAAAAAGAGTGAAACGGGACAGCAAATGGCGCACCAGCAAAGATGTCTCAGACACAGCAGCCTTCAAGACCTCACTCAACCTCGACTACTGCCTTCTGAGGCCAACAAAGAAGACAGCCCTTGTTGCACACATGGAAACCAACACAATCAAGGAACTTTTCAACAACCCGACTGCCAGCGAAAACATCATACCCTCACAGGAGCTGTGCAACAACCTCACCCACTTCTTCCATGACAAGATCTCAACCATATACACAAACTTCAAACCCCAACCCACACCTACAGATTTCCTTGATAGACATGCCACCATTGTAACCAACACAAACCACACACTGACCACCTGGAACATCTTCTCACGCAGGACATAACCTCCACCATGAAATCCATCTACTTAAGAGCTGCCACAGACTCATGCCCGCACCACATCTTCAACCCTGGATACCAAAGGATCTGTCAGAAACTAACCACCTTGCTCAACACCTATATTACCACCAGAACATTTCCCGAAACCTGGAAACACACCAAAGGCAGACCTCTAATCAAAAAACCCTCTGCTGACCGACGTAAACCCCAAAACTACCCGCCAATCTACCTGCTCCCAATTCCCAGCAAAGGTACTGGAAAAGATCATAAACAAGCAAATTATGACATACCTGGAACAGAACCAATTCAGCTTCTACAGCAATCACAGCACCGAAACTCAGCAGCTTTGATCCTCCTCGACCTCTCGGCAGCCTTCAACACCGTATGCTACCACATGTTGATCGAAAGACTCCACCACATCGGCATCAAAGGGGGCACTCCCAGATGGATCACCTCCTTTATCAACAGAAGAACCCAGAGGATCCACCTCCCACACTACACCTCTGAACCCAAAGAGACCACCTGCAGCATCCTCCAGGGCTCACCCCTCAGCTCCACGCTCTTCAAAGGATATATGACCCCGATGACCAACACAGTCAGATCCCACGGTCTCAACATAATTTCCTATGCAGACACCCAACTCATCCTCTCACTCACCGACGACCCCTTCACCACCGTATCTAACTTCTAAATACACATGGCAAGCGTTGTTGACTGGATGAAGAACAACTGCCTGCATCTGAACATAGACAAGATGAAAGTACTAGTCTTTGGAAATAGCAGCAACACATGAACGACTCCTGGTGGCAATCAGACCCAGGACCAGCAGCCACTCCCTTCGACAATGCCAGAAACCTCAGAATTATCATTGCAACAAGCTCACAATGAAATCACAGATCAGCGCCATTTCCTCCATCTGCTTCCTCAACTTTGCGCATGCTACCCAAGATCTGGAAGTGGCCACTTAAACAAATGAGATGCACAACACAGGCCCTCATCACCTGCCAACTGGACTACAGCAACACCCTCTACGTAGGATTCCCCACACACCTCCTACAGAGACTTCAGACCATACAGAACACCGCAGCCGGACTCATCCTCAGCAATCCCAACGAACCCACAACACACCCTACCTCTGGCAACTCCACTGGCTCCCCATACAGAAGAGATGCTGATCCAAGCTGCCGACCCACGCATACAAGGATCTACAGAACCAAAGGCCTGCAGACATTAACCACTGCCTGAACTTCCACCAACCGTTAAGACTATGCTCTGCTCCCTTTCACTTGCCCATACTCTCCGCATCTATTGAAGAAGAAGTTGAGGAATCACTATCGTAACCCAGATCACCAAGTGTGTTTCACAAGCTTCAATAATTTCTCCCCTGCGCACTACACCACAACCCAATCAACATATCAATTCTCTTACAGATATCTAAACTGTCACTGTTGCCATAAAGCCATTACTCCCTCCTGCGTAGATGTGATATTGACTTTGACACCCGACTTCTAATAGATCCAGATGTGCCTACCTCTTTCATCTAGACTCCTCCCTCCCAGTTTAAATAACTGTATTACTGTTTTGTTCTAAAATGCTTGAGCTGTTTTCTACAAGTGCAAAATGTACGAATTTGACACCGTTGCCACATATGCATGCTCACTCTCCACTTAATCCATACTTATTGTACTTTTATAACACTTCAAGTAATGACCATTTGATTTCCTGAATTATGACAATACATTGGGTGAACTTTAGTTATTCTACCTGAAATAAACGCTGTGTATACACACCACAAATTATATATGTGTACTACTTCAGCGCCATCACATGAGCATTGTAATGCAATATAACGTTAAATGGTTGAAATCAATTCAACACCAAATTTTAAAAAAAGCAATAAACAGATTCAAACAAAAACAATTACATCTTGCAAGTGTATGTAGGGAATCACAGTAACACAAGCTAAGCTTTTAGCTCACTGCATGTTTTGATTGGCAGACAATACTCTCAAATAAACCCAACTTTGACAATGTAAACTGGCCACCAATGGGCTCCATCCAGCAAACGCTTGGATAAGTGGACAAAACCATTTGAAACCCAGAAGCAGAAAAAGCAAAATGAATGCCTGCCCTGCGCTTTTAAAGGAAAAGTCTCAGTATTCAACAACTCAGTCCATTAGCACACTAACTCTACTTAAAGTTAATAGTGAATCTGTGCCTTTTGACAGAGCACATTCAAGCTGACACTGCTTTCAAGGTGGTAGATCCATTACACAACCGTCAACAGATATCACAAGTGCACCGTTCAGCACATGCTGTCATTTTTCAAAGAGCCCGCCAACAAATGAAAATGCTTCCAAATAATTTTAACGCCTAAGAATCGTCTGCGCTCTGATAGGCCCCACCACATTGGAGAGCGCATCTCAAACCACGTGACAAATAAGCCTGTTTTTGCTTTATAGCAAGTGATATCCCCAGTGTAGGGCGGTAAACAAAAACAGAAAGGAAAAGGGCTCAGCTGTCAACCCAGACAACAAACACAACATACCAGAGTCACATGTGTAACTTGTGTTGCAGCCCCAATATAACAAATGTGCACATGGCGCATAAACAACAATTACAAGCAGTGCTCACATAAATAAACATTATTCAAACATTTCATTTCCACAACAAACTACAAGGGCAATGATTAAGTAGCAATAAAATATAAATTACAAAACACCTTTAGTTCCTTCATTATAAGCTTATCTTCAAGGAAAACCATGTAAAAATTGTTGCGGATGTATACATTTGGAGGAACTTTTATTTTCTCAGAGGCTACTGCAGCAATATTTCTACTTCGTTCATTTCCTTGACTGCCGCCTTCATGAACTTTAAGAACTGCCAGCAATGGGGCCATGGCCTCACTCAGACAAAACCTGGCAGCGTTCCTACAGGTTATGATGCTAAGAGCTCTAAAAGTTGGACTCAGCCAACATTTCCTTAGTGCTTGAAGTTTCCTACAAATACACGGCATGGCATGATTCAGGGGATGAGTGGCATAATCTACTTAGGCTGTCCATACTGATGCTCAATCTACTGTACCAATAGGTTTCCAGGGGTATTTTTCAGAGTCTTAGCCTTATAAGCTGCATTCCAGTTCCCCGCATTTACCATTATATGTAAAACAATCATTGGCAAAGGGAGTAATTCAAACTAGCTACCAATTTTACCATGCAACTTCTTCACAAGGTCTTTCAAATCCAAATCTGCGGGTATGATCTTAGATTTCTTCAACAAAATACTTGATAATTGCTTTGGAGGGAGATGTGCTCCCTAAATATCATGCGACTGAGGTTTTTTTTTTTTTTAATCAAGGTGTCATTAGTTCATTGATGAATTCTCGTATGTTAATGGTTGCCACATGCTCCATGAAAATCAAAGTTGGCATTAATTTACAAACGACTGACTTTGTCAAAGCAGTTATGCCTGGACTGGTCTGATTCTTTAAACACAAGTCAGAATTGGGCCGAGGTCTGTTGGGCTTGCACCTGAGCCGCAGATAACCCTAATCTATCCACCCCCCCCCCCCTAGATATTTGTAGGAAGAAACTCTCCAGTCTTTCTTTGTTTAAAAACTATGAGCCTTTTTGTTTATTTTTCAACCGAAAACAGTGACCTTAGATCCAGACAGATCAATTTGAAAGTCGTTTATTACACAGTAACTGGCTACTGCATCCAAAGATATCTGCAAACCAAGGGCCGTCTGACCCAACAAGACTATCATCCCATTATTGTAATAATTGCATTTTAGTACCCACTAGCAGCAGTGGAAAAGCTCTTGCTGAATTAAGTACACGTGTAATGTCAGTCAGGTATAAATTAAATAGGAGAAGAGCTAGAATGTAGTCTGGTTTTAATCCTTTACTAGGAGGAATCTTATCTGATGAGGCCTACACTGCCATTACCTTACTTTTAACCAGGTATCTGAGAATGGGTTTAACGTGGCGTTTAATAGGGGCGGCGGGGTGCCAATTTAGCCCACATATTGGCTCTGACTACACGCTGTTGTAAAACTCAATGAATCCACGTACTCACATAAATAATGCTTCATGTGAAATTCGATCAAACTCCAAACTTTAAAAAAAAGATCCCAATGAACAGATTCCTCTCAAAGTCTTGGATAGCCTGTCCCCCAAGGCACCGCCTACAATACAGAGAAGACTCCCAATTGTCCAAGTAGAATTCCCACACAAACACTGCTCCCCCAGGGCACTTGGATGTAAACTGACTCACAGCAGTCTCAGAAAGCCAGCTTGAAGACTCGCTGTCAGTGCTTCATATAAGAAAGGTGGATGCTTAATAATAAATCTGCAAAAACATAAAGGTCCTGGTCGAATTCTTAGTCTATGCTTTATGTTCCCTCTTGTTATGGATCTTTGGTTTCTGTATCCAATTGTATGTACAGCGCTCCTATACCCTCGGGTCAATCAGCAATATATAAAACTCTAAGTAAGTAGAGCTGGAAATTATGGCATATCATGTCATGTACAACATGGAATTTGCCTTGCATAGAAACTACTGCTGCCACTTCAAGTCCTACTAATAAACTCATTTCTGGCTAACCTTCCAAATTTCTACTCCCAAACCTCAGAAGATCATGCCACAACAGCCTCCTCTGGTAGGCCTGCTGCAGCCTCACTGGAGAACTAGACTTCCAAATAGGTAGGCACTGCATCCAATTATTTTCAGCACAAATATTACTTACATCGTTTCAATGTAAGCAAACATAATGCGGTAAGTAAAGTCTCTTGATACCCTCTTTAGAAGGAATATCAGATACATGTGCATGAGTTATGGAGGTGGCTGTTATATGGCGCAAAATGAAGAGCAAGAGAAGCATCGTGGTTAAAGGCTCTAATAACAAGTATAAGATTCCTGCAGTACATCTCATTCACAATTCTAAGAAAACTAGTTGAAAACCATTTTTTTGATAAACGCTCACAATTGACTGAGAGCCAATTAGCCACTCACACAACCATCGCAATTAAGTAGTCAAGAAAGTCGCTGCCCTATAGCATCTGTCTTGAGTGAACCCAGCAGAGTCTCAGAATATGAACTCAGTTTCACTGCACTAGCAATGGTCGGCAAAAGGGTGCAGCCACCTTACTGCACACCGCTAGGCCGATGCAAAATTAGCCAACTGAAAATCAAGACACTAGGGTCTCCGCCGCTGATTATGCTGTGGTCACGGCCTCCGACTAGAAAGTCTACGCACCCAACATGCAGCTGAGGGAGGGACACAGAGGTTCCCATTGAGGACCAGTGCCATCACACGTGGAGGCAATCATGCCCGAGAGGCCATGAGGATGAGAGAGGTGTGTCAAAACTGCCACTAACAAATGGGACCAAAAGGAAATCCAGATTACAACCCAACTCACGCACATAAAATGCACCACAGGGATGGACACTTAGCCTGTAACTCTCACAAACAGCCCTTTGGTCCCGCCCCTTGTGAAATGTGCATAAAGACTTTGCAGGGCCTCTTCTGTTTCAGGCAAGAGATGAGTATGGTCTTGACCCCCATGGGGAAGATGCATCTTCCTCCTCAGACACTGCCTGTTGGCTTGCTCCCCTGAACTCTACCTACTGAGACATTTTTCTTAAAAATTTCTTTCAGGTTCGAAGGTAAGCAGAGACCAGACCTAATCCAAATCTCATATCTGAACCACACTCCAAAGTCAGCCATAACTTTTGACTTGACCCCAGTGTCATGCAACTAGAAGGATGTGGTTGGCGTTTTGATCTTTTAGGTTCTATATTTCACTTTAAAAACTGTTAACTCCAGTTCTGCTGATTGGATTTGTGTTGTTATGGTGTCAAATATATTATTAAAATATACTCTTCTTTTTCTGAATTAGAATGGATATTTTATTTTATGTTTTCACTTTATTACTTTTTCCAGATGCTGCATATATATTCTACACATGCCCTCCAAGTTATGCCTGACTGCTTTTGTGCCAACTTACCAGAGGGTTAAGCACCAGTTAATTTAGTGACTTTTGTCATTCACCCTGAAATGGAGTGTGGTTGTTGCTTGAGAAGGAGTTCACTCCCCTCAACCAACAACCCAGTTTCTCACAATCATTTTTGCAAATAAAAATGAATAAAAACCCATCCATTAAAATATGTATTGAAGTGCTTTTAGAGTTGATTTGACAAGGACATTTTCCATCATTCCGTTACATTTGTTGTTTAAGTTTGGCTTAAGGAAATTTGGTTTACAGCCTAGTCTGATTTTTTAACACATTAGGTGTACATTATGATTACAACATGTGTATATGTATATATATATATATGTATATATATATATATACACATATACATATATACATACATACATAAACATACACTGAAAAACAAACATTACAGGGAGGTCATAGTTGAGAAATAGATTTTTTTTTAAATAGACATTCACTCAAAAAACTGAAGGTTACAGGAACATTATAGTTAGGCTCCCATTTCAAATGTACAAAACCATAGAAATTCAGCAGTTAGAGCAATTTGGAGTAACTATAATTTGTGCTCTGAGTTAACTAGAACTCATACCCCTACGATGCAGTTTCTTTTTCAATAATTTTATTACAAATGTTGTAGTGATAATTTCAATGATGCCATATAAGATGACATGACTAATGGAATATATGGAACACTTAGCAGTGCATGGCGAGTGCATGAGTAATAGATACGTTGGGACATGAGGTACAGTTACTTGAAATAACTAACTAAAACTGCTGAATTTCTTAGGTTTTGTATGATTGAAATGTTAGCCTAACTACAACATCCCTGTATATGTCCAGTGCATCTCCTACACTACAGCTCCGTAAGGGACGCCGAGGTAATGTCTCCATTGACCTTGTGTGTCTGTAACTTTGCCAATCTTATTTTTCCTTGAATGTCATCAGATAACTTTATGGTGGAACTGAAAAGAAAACACACTTTTTTTTTTTAATCTCTATGTCGAGGACCGCGTGGGAAGCCTCAGGACCCCCCACGGTCCCAGCCACCTCCCTGCCTCCTGCGGGAGCCAGAACTGCTCCTGCACGCAGGGAGTTGCTTAAAATGTAGCTTCCTGCATGCAAGAGCAATACTTTCACCTCTTTCCCTGTCTGCAAGTTCTTCAGGCAGGGAAAGAGATTAAAATTCCGCTTCCAGCAAGCTGGAGCATTTTGACAGCTCTTGCTTGCTGTAAGCAGTGCATTTGATTTTGCCCGGTGGAAGCTGTCACAGTTCCTGCCAAGCAAAAGCAAACAGCTATCTCCTGAGGGTGGGCACCTCAAGAGATAGCAGGAGACTGCTCTGGGGTAATGGTATTTGCCAAGGCAATAAATGGCTCCGGGGTGCCACGTGGCCCCCGTCTTCCTTTAGTTTGGGCTGGCCCCAGGGAGGTAGTGGTCCCTGGTGCAGTTTATGGCAGAGGAAGGGGGAGGCCACATAGCCCCCTCCCCATTTTAAAATTGGTAATTCATCCTGGGGAGGTGGTAGTCCCCAGGTCCGGGGCCTGTGTGGACCCCCTCCTTCGCATTCATTTTAGCCTCAGGGAGGTGGAAGTCCCCATGGGCTTGGAGGGCCCCCCATGGGCTTGAAGAACCCCCCCTGTTCACCCTCCTCCATTTTAGTTGATATGTTTATGCCCCAGGGACCTGGCCCACCCAGGGGCTAAGTTAACAACAAGCTCAGGGCACAGCTCTACTTTTAAAAACATAAAATAAAATTCAATGGATTGGCAGATCCTCTGTGGATCTTTATTAATATATTTTCATTTGTTGCCTTCAACAGGATATGCATAGATTCTGCTAGTTTCTAAAATGCACGTCATATGTTGCAATGTTTTGAGATATATATATATATATATATATATATATATAATGAATACGGACGCTGACAATTGTATCCGTGGTCAATTCTTCCTCTAATGATTTAAAATTATTCCGGCAGGTGAAGTATGTAGTATTTAGTCTTGTGACTGATGTGCCAACATCACCAATCAGCATCTTAGTCTTGTCTTGCCAGGGGAGATATGATGTCCCATTTAAGACGTTTTTTTTAATTCAATTGCTCTCACGTCTTCTGTATAGTGATGGAGGTAAATAAACTTTCTAGGCGTGTTCTTTGGTAATTTTTCTAGGCTCCTTTAAACTGAGTATGGGTCTCACTTCTCTCTCCTCTTTGCAATCCCCTCCACAGAGGATTCCCCATATATGAAGTTTCCTAAATGTTAATTGATAGACACATATGAAACACTTGTAAAATAAGTAAAAAATGATTATGTATTATGCTTGTGCATGAAGCAATGAAGATGACATGTCAGTGGTTTTCCTCCTTTTACCCACGAATGAGCAGGAGCTGTAGAGCCTAGTAGACAATAGCGGACTCATATGAAGGGAGCATGGACTAATGGAGATTCAAGGACCTAAAGATAAGCGTCAGAAGACTAGTCAGCAAGATTCAGTGGAATAATGGAATTTTCAGTCCTGACCAATGTTACTGGTAATACAAGCTGTAAAAGTTATGAAATCCTCCAAAAGCCAGTGTTAGGTCCTGAAAACGTAGTGCAGCGTCTCAGAAGTACAGTTGTAGGTCATCTGCATACAGGGGACTTTGTGTGTCCTGTCACGGGAGGGAACATCCCGCTCCATCCCCTGCAGTGCAGCAGTAGCACAATGGCCCCCATCGCTAAGGCAAAGAGGAGTGGGGAGAGGGGAACGGTCTGCCGGACTGAAATGGCATCCCACATATAGTGGCTGACACAAATGCGAGCTGTGGGATTTGTAGTGAGTAGTTGAATGAGCTGCACTAGGCTTTTCACCTAGGCCAAAGCGATAGAGTAGAGCAAAAAGATAGGTCTAATCAAGAGAATCGAACGCCTTCTCCAGGTTGCCCGGCTTTGGAATGGGGACCAGGGATGCCTATCATAGAGGGGAAAGGAAAATCCCCCTCTGTCAGCAGTGTGTAGCTTCCAGCCATGGTGAGAGAATATCACCAAATATGTGATAACATACTAGTGGAAGTCCTTCTGGAGTATTGACCGTGGTTAAGTATCAAATAGTCTCCCCTATCTCAGCAGTGGTGATGGGTGCGTCAAAGTGTTGTTGCTGTTCAGAGGTAATTTTTAGAAAAAGGACAGCATCACAATAGAGAGAATCAGCCTGTAGCATAGTAAAACAATTTAAGGCATGTAGCATTTGATAATGCGCCCTGAAGGAGACCTGGATGTCAGGTTGCATGAGGAGGAGTGCGTCGGCCCGGTTCTTATGCAAGTAAGTGTCTAGTGGGCCTCATCCAGCCGAACCAGCTAAGCCATCAGGTCGTGTGGGTTATCTCCTGTGGAGTGCTCAATATTTAAACTTATGGCATTTGTTGTACAATATTGGGCAACTACATCCATTTTCCTTTGCAAACAGTAAAGTAAAATTAGTCATTGGTGTTAGCACGTCTGACCTTGATAAGTAAACTTACAAGGGGAGGCAAATAGGTCAATAAACCTTTTGACTCACAATTAGGATGTTCTTACCATAGCTCCAGTACATACTCAATACCCAATACACAATATCATAATCAACATCAATAACAATAATAATCAATGGTGTCAGTAATTATCACGCACCATGACTTTTCAGTCATGAATAACCACACCTTTTAGTAAAAGTTAGAATATTTATTTCCCTACAATAACAATGCTAAAGTCATGTAGATTAATCTCAAAATCAAATGGAATACATACAGAAACAATACTGGCTGTCTAAAGCGGCAGAAGAAATGTAATCTAATCGAAGCTTAAACTACAACACGTTCTAAGGTTACAGTGCAAATTAGTAACAAAGTCAACTCCGTCTGAGTAATTTCGTACATTCGAGTTCAACAGAGAAATTCATCAAATATTATTCTCTCTTAGCACAATTTCATTATTGAGGATCCTTAACTAACATCAGATTAGCATCAGCATGTTCAGCTTCATGCAAAATAATTTAGTAACACAAATTTGGAAACACATCTAACTATGGCTCTATCAAAACAGTGCAGTTGGTACCTAGAAAAAAAAAGCAAATACATAGGGTAGTCAACAGTCTAATTCATACTACCTATCCTCAATGTGGATCAGCAAGCAGAGTCAGTCTTCATCCTCAGGACATCAGTCGATCAGCAAGATATCAGGATTCATCATCAAAGTTCAAAAAAACAAAGTCTTTAAGCATTAATGTTAAGCATGCACAAGAAAATAGTGACCTTTCAGTCAGCAAGGAAATGGGCAATTAATCTGTCTTCTCTCAGTGCAGTGTCCTTAAATCAGAACTACTAAAACTATTTCCAAATCCCTATTGGTCAGTCAATTGCATGTTCACACTTTATCCAATAAAACTAAAACTCCAAATCTATGAATCTTGATTGGTTGTCCTATAATGTCCTCATCATCTGGCTTGTCCGGTAACAATATTGTTGCAGCTTCTACTCCAGTCAGTGTCTTCATTGTTCTTCTCCTTAGAAAGTCAGTCTCTTACAAATAACACACAAAATGTTACATTTGCATTTACATGAACACTCGTTAATCATTTTTATTTAAAACACCTGCGCTAGCATTGGCATATAAGAGAAAGGGGATGTGTACACCACCGATTTGCATGCAAAAGAGTGAGCATGGGAACATCAGCTACATAAAAACTAAAGTTGATGCAAGAACACAGTCTTAACATAGGACAATTATTACCATAAGGTGTTTCAAAAGTCGCCCTGAAGCATCATGCTCAAGCTGTCCAAGTTAGCTATATCTAAATGTTGAGTAAGAGCAAGGAGATTGAATGATGTTTTCCCACACGACCAGCTTTTGCCACAGAAGGGCTCTATCCACAGCATCGAGAGCAGGTGGGAAGTCAACAAAGCAAGTACAAAGCCTTTGATTTTCCTCTAGTGATGTCCCTAAGTGAAACAATGGATCGACATCAGTTGTCCTCCCCGAAATACCTTCTGCCTCAGGATCATAAGACTTGTGCCAATAGTCCACTCAAGTATGTATGACAAAGCAATCTTTGCAAAAATCTTTGAACCAATATCAGACTTATCATCCTGTAATTTTGGGACAGGCTTCCACCCCCTTTTTTTTAAATTTATATATTGATATAAATTGACTTTGCTACTGCTTACCCCCCTCCCTCCCCGCTCCCCAATGATACTGGAATTTCAGATCTCTCCAATATGACCGCCAGAGCCGGGATTATCAGTTCCTGCAGCTCTAGTTAATGTAAGTGTTTGAAAGATGTTTTTTTTCGTTACTTTAGTGCTTAGTCTGTAAATAAAAATGCGCCGGTGCCCAAAGCTCTCACTGAGACACCCGGCTGCTGCACTTAAAAGTCCGAGCACGAAATACGGAGGCAGCGTAATCCTAAAATCATTTTGAGCTTCTTTAATCCATTTACAGACACACCATGCCCCTTCAGCTCACTCTTGCATCTTCCTGCTTTCTCCTTTTGGGACACTTTTTCGGGGTTTTTTTTTCGCAGTCATTCCCGGATGTGTATTTTGCTTGAAGTAAACGCTTGAGGCAGGAAAAAAAAGTGCCAGCCCTCAAAATTAGGTGCCGGTGCCTGAACCGGAAACCACCGGCTCAAAATAAGTTATTAGTCCTAGAGAACGATTTCACAATATCCGAATGGACCTCATGTTTAACTGGTGGAAATGCTGTAATGGGCATTTCAAAAAACATCCTGGTGACGGGTTTCAGGTGTCATATTTAGAAATGAAGTCAGATTTATTTTGTAATACGATATTCATCAATCTCCAAAATTATTTTTGGTACCCCGTCTCAATCATTGTGCTTATTTTCTTCCATTTTTGTTACATAATGTTATATTCCCCCCTTGTCAATGTTTCATAGCTTCTTTTTAATATTTTTACTTCTATATCAGGAATTGTTGGCCTGGTTTTTACATTTTACACATCTCCTTTTATTTTAAAATAGGTTGAGTCAAGACAGTTTTCTATATCATTTCATAGTCTCTCATTCAAATCAACTTTTTTTATGAACAACTTGAAGGCATGTAACAACATTATTTATGGTTGATTTAGATCACTGAACTGTATTCCTACTTTTATCAAACTCATCTTGCATGGAGAGGCGAGGTATAAGACCATAAAGTATTTCAATGTACATAGGACCCAAATGTGTATTCTCTCAAATTGGATATTTAATTTCAGCTGGAAGAACTTAAAATATTGTCTCCCTCAATTGATCTTAAAGACAATATCTCCATTGCACAGTGAGTTCTACCCTCACATCTAAGCAGCTTTTGATCACTGAACAGATGTAACTGCCACATTATCTAAAAAATTCAGACAATTAAATGGGCTTGATTTCCATGGTTAAACATTTTAATTGCTGGGAAATCTCAGGGTGTACACTCATTAAGGTAGATAAACTACTTTTGTGCTACATCTGCCTACAACATCCTCTGCCCTTGTACAAGTGATAGTGGGTAAATTTGCTTTTGGGATTTGTGAGGAAATGGGGTGTAATATATGGTGTGGTTGTGTGACCTCACTGTGTAATACACTGACCAACCCTTTAGGAAAGTAACTTATTTGTCAAACCTTAAGCTCAGCCCCGGGTAGCTGTGGCTCTGAGCAGTCAGGCTGACACCAAGGAACAAGTGTAAAGCATTTATTAGACTGCACCAAAACAATTGAGGAATAAATACACAAGAAACTAAAGAAGTCTGACAGTGCAGCAAGGGCGGGATACAGTACAGTAAGAAGGAAGGGGGCCACACAAACCCCAGCAATAACTCCAGTCAGCAGCAAGACTTCCAGTCCCACAGCCACTCACGCCAGGAGGTGCTTCACAAGCTGCAGGGGGTGGGGGCTTAGCCTCCGCATCATGCTAAAGCACACACTGGCACTCCCACAGCATGGGACGCACCCGGGCCATGCCTGGGCAAAGCCCGGGCCAAGGGTGGACCCGTCTGCGCTCGGAAGAGACTGGGCTGGGCCACCCCCCCCCCTAAAATCATCAGCTTAAGGGTGAATGATTAAGTATTTCTGGATTGTTTTAAAAGTAACCAGCATATGTCCTTGGCTAAAGCCCTGCTCTGCTAGAAGGAGCAGAATTTAAGAGTCTTGAAGTAGAAGCATTGGAGCCAGGGGCAAAAGGAAGTGCTTGGATGCACTACAGACTCCTACTCCACCCGCTAAAACCACATCAATTGGTAGGATGTTCCAGCGGTGACAGGGGTAATTTCTAACAAGACAGAACTTGCTGAGTGTAGGTTGTCACAAGATATGGGGTGGCCGTGCTGCAGGTTCTGCCAGCCAGCTCCTCCGACCCATTCACTGCTAAAGAGGCACACGAGGTTCCATCAAGCGCACTAGCTATGAATCATGGTACAAGTACAAATGTGGTTTACGATGTTATGTCCCCAGTGGAAACAAGCTATCAAGGGCCAGAAGAGGGCAGAGAGGACACAGCAGAGTAACTCCAAGGTCACTAGTGCTACCCTTTAAAACATGGTGAACCTATGCTGAAAGTGCAACCTCCCTACGCTGCTGGGAAGGGGTCTGGCAAGGACCGTGATTGGCTGTCCGATTTTGCAAACGAGGTGGTGGTTAGAGTTAAGTGGATTCTTAATGCAGAACTCGCACCCTAATGGAATGGCTGGGCAAGATAGAACAAGTCCTCAATACTATTGTTGAACTGTATCTTCAGACTAGACAGATGGCAGGAGACGCTGTTACACCTGGGTCCTAACTTAGAGGTGCAACCAGATCTATAGCACTATCCTTTGAGCACACTGATACAATCCAGAGACCCACCTGACCAGTTCCCTGACAGCACATATGGCTAAGCCAGCCACCCCAGCAGAAGGGGGTTCCAGCAGGGTCTATTCTTTTGGGATGGATGGGTGGCGGAAGGGTGGGTAAGTGTGGTGGCAGTATACAAACCACCACTCTTCCCATCATCAACCTGCCCCCAGCATTGTGTCATATGTTATTATCTTGTCGAGAGTTCCAAAGCTGAGGGAAGGCCAGTCTGAATCTAATGAGGAATTAAGTAATTAATGCTTGCATTGGTTGTTTAAAAATAAGAATTTTCCTACTAGACTGCCACAGAAGATATTACTAACACAGAGGGTCGGTGGATTGGCCCAGGCTGAGTTGATCACCCGGGGGGATTGTGTAATTGTGAATTTTAAAGATACAGAGATTGCTTTCAGGTTATTGAGTGAAGACAGAGTGCAGGGAGAAGGGTTCAGAATGTGGGCTTTTGCTTTTGGGGTACTTTTATAAATCTACTTTATGTCCTAGGCCTTCTCTTTTTACCTGGAGCTAGCCATCAATCAAGGTTACCTGGGCTACATGGAAATACAGTAGGGCAGTATGAGCACTTCAACATACCTCATTACATTTGTTTTAGTGCCTAAGAGGAGGTTGGTTGGCTGCCACCGTCAGTAGGCATTGCTCCCATTGCTTTAGGTGGGGGGGCAGGTGGTATTGACCCTTATTTTTCACTACAGGTTAGCGCAGGCAGGGGAGCGAAGAGTCTAATCCAATAAGTGCCTGCCCCGGGAGGGGGGATTTGGGAGGGATTGGAAGGCAAGTCCCCTCCACATAATGTTATTAGCAATAATAGTAATTTGCTAGTGAATGCTGAGGCATATCCTGTTGTACATATTATGATTTTGCTTGTTGAAATTTTGTTAGTCTCTTGAAACGTGGCAGGGTTGGACTCAAAACTGTTGCTACCCGAGTGGAATGACTATCAGTAGTTCCGATCTTGGTTTGTTCCAGGAAACCTGGTTTACCGAACCTAAGTATTAGCTCGGCTGTTTGACCTTCTCTATTCATGCAAGTCCTAGCCATAAAGGGAGCCCATCAGGTAGGTTACTGATTTGAGCTAAAATTTCATTGAACTGTACTTTTAAATTGCTTCGAGTGGCCCACCAAGACATTTTAGGTGTCCAAATAAAAAGCAGAGCAAACACAAGGGTGGATATTTATAATCTCAACGTCAGGGGGGTAAGAGGGGTTTCACAGTCTCTTATGCTGCAGATCCTTGTGGCCAGTTTCTAGATAGGGGCAATGTCAGTCTCACCGTAGAGGAAGACCAACTATGGTCCATCCCCGAGCTCAACCTAGCCCCAGTTAAAAAAAGCAGACTAGGGTGGCATTACAACTGAAGGTTCCAACATTAGAATTCGGGTTGAGAGCCACAAATGGAAAAACTAAGAGCAATCGGGCTGGGTCCCCTAACTTCCAGGGTAGGAAGGGACTCTAGTCAAATTGACTGTGTTAGTGGATCTTAGACTGTGGGCCCATGTAATCAAAATGGTAGTGAGGGAGACCCCCGAGAATGATCACAATCCACTGTGCTCAATATTGGGGCCTCTTACAAGTGATCATTGCCCCCTTAGCTGCACCCAGGAGCTCTGTCCCACAGATAATAGGTACCGTCTTAAATGGCAGTGGGTAGCCCCTCAATACTGATCTGCTTAGAGAAAGTTTCAGCAAAGTTCAAATCGCCACATGTACGATGAATGTGAGCCCATCCAGCGATGCGAGTTGGGCTATTGTTTTTTTAACACCCATCTTGCCCTCTTTGAGGGCATCAGACAACATTTTACAGCCTTGGTGGTAATAAGGGAAAAAATGAAAATTCACACATTAACCATGGGAGCTGGTGTGATATGAGGTGTAGAATGGCCAGGTCTGACTTGACTACTGCAATTAAACTGAAGGATAGGAACAGAGTTAACAGGGCAAGGGCAGCTTATAAGCAAGCCCAGAAACATTCCAGAAGAGTGTGGGAGGAAAACAGGTGGCAGGATTTAAAAGCTTCCTGTGAATCGCATGACTTGACAAAATTGTGGTATTTAGTGAGTAGAGGGCAGCAGTAGATCAGACCCCATTTTGACAATGGGATCGCTCCAGCAATATGGGTAGACCACTTTAGATCCCTTTACGCAGTGGACTCTTTGACCAGGTCCAATTCTCCTAAACTATAAATTTTTCCATTGGGACACAAGGATATGTATGATCTGGCTGAGCTTAACAACTCTATTGATACCATCCTGAGTAGCAAAGCACCGGGCCCAGACGGCATTCAAGGTGGGTTATTTAAACATGATAAGGAAAATTGGGCAAAATATATGTTGGTATTGCCTAATCACACACCGAGGGTGCGCTTATCCCCTCTTCCTGGAAATGTGCTGAAGTGGTATCGATATATAAGAAACAGTTGCTGTACTCCCTAGCAACTACAGCCCTATATGCCTTATTGACATGGCTCAGAAAGTATTTAGTCAAGCATTGTTGGCCAAGATCCAAGAGTGGATTGAGGATCAGAGCATCATGTCACCCAATCAGGCTGGGTTTAGGGCCAAGACTAAGGCTATAGATCAAGTCTTTATGTTTATGGTATTTTTGGGGGAAAACTGTGTTGTTAGGTAGAGGTTGTCTAAATGTGGCATTCATTTGCCTAAAGTCCGCTTTTGATATGGTCCCACGTCAAAAATTGTGGACTGTATTATCAGATATGGTTATACCAGGTGATATTCTCTCTGTAATTATTCATCTGCATGAGGACAATCAGACTGCCATTCGATAGGGGTACCAAGTACAATTAACTGAGCCAATTAGTATTGAGAAAGGTGTTAGAGAGGTGTGTCTTCTTGTCCAAACTTTATTCATTGTTTTTAAACAAAGTAGTCTATTTCTTGTCTATCCCTTGGGCAGATACCCAGTTAATTGGTAAGCAGAAGATAGCAACTCTCCTATTTTTCAGGTGATACTTCACTGAAAGCCCAGATTCCTGCTGGTTTCCAACATTTGTTGAACAGATTTGAGGAATTCTGTGAAATTCGGAGTCTTGCCATCAATGCTAGCAAGACTAAATTTATTGTTATCAACCCGCATGGAGCCTTTAGGGTGGACGGTCTTTGGATGGTGACGTTTTGGAGAGAGTCAACATCTTTGACTACTTAGGCATTAAGTTGTCAAATAATATGACGTGGCAACCCCACGTCAATAAAATGGGAACTAAATTGAGGCAAGTAGTTGGTGCCCTTCTGCGCGAGCATAGAGGCTCTGTATCAAAACCAGTAGCAGTTCAAAAGATTCAGGAGGCAAAAGTCGGGGGACTGGCACTGTATGGGGCTGAACTTTGGGGGTTCTCATGTCTCAATAAACGAACTAGCCTGGATCATAAGATTATTAGAAATCTAGTTCAATTACCAGCCAGCACTCTGCTCCTACCCTTGAAACAGAATATGGTTTGGAAATCTATTAGGGATAAGGCCAGGCTTTGACTCTTGCTGTATTGATGAAGATTATTGACTACACGTGAGCTCGATCAGTATACCGTCACATTTAGGGAGGTACTTAGTAGAGATACGCTGAACAAGGTACAATGGATTACCAATTTAGGATTGCAGACCACGTGGGACTCTACTCAGCAAGAATTAATCCCTACAAAGGCCAATCTGAAAAGATGTTATTGGTTCTGGGTTTTATATAAGGGTTTAGCATCTGGTGGTAGAAGCCTCCCACCCCCCATCGCGCTTGTTTTTGGATTTTAAGTCTGATAGGGCTTTTTAACCCCATCTAGACTTCATTTTGAAACTAAAAGATAGGAAGCTATACATTCTTTTTAGAAATGGCTCCCTCCCTCTGAGGTCCTTTACGACTAGCTGGGTATCAAATTCTGCTGTAGCACCTCTTTGTCCCAGCTGTAAGTTTGCCAAGGAATCTGTTGGTCATGTTTTCTTTGCTTGCAGGGCATACGAAGGTCCACGCACTAAATGGATCACACCAGTTGCTAGGGCCTTAGGGACACGCAATAGTGCAAACGCTCTAAGAATCTTGCGATCTGACCCTAGCCCTCCATATGCCTGTGCAGTTGTCAAGTTCCTTGGAAATAAATGGGTAATTAGGGCCAAGGCGATCAAGCAATAGGAAGGGAATGTCCCTTGGCTGTAGGAGGTGGGTCTGAGATTAGGGGTACCATTTTCATTTATGTGATTCACTATGAAGCTGTTATCTTTGCTTAATCCTAAAAAGATTTATGATGCAATTGGTTGCATATTAATAATTTCATCTTATTGTGATAAGTAATAGTTTTATTATATCTTGGTCGAGAAGCCCTTCACTTACTATGTTGAATTTGTGGCTTAAGTTGTAAAATTTTGCAATCAATCTCCTTATTTTTCTCATAAAGCGCTTGCTGCTTTCTTCTCTAGTACTGTATTTGACACTGCTTCTTGAACACATTTTCTGGTTTTGCACTCATTTATAACTTTTAAATGACACTTTGGATCTATTCTTAAGGAGTCCTCTGTATGTAGACCTCATGTTTTGGGATCTAGTCACAGTTAAATGTATTATTTGCATGGATTTTATTATTGCTCTTTTAATTGTTTTTATGCAGATGAACTGTTGGTGCTTCTATTGAGTGTATCTGCTGTGCTTTTATGGCACTGGTTGCCGAAATAAAGCTTATATTGAACTGACACCAATTTATAAAAATAGGTTAGATTTTTGTATATTTTTTTAGATCAAAATGAAAAGAAAATCCACTGGGTTCTGGAGATAAATAATTTATACTGTATAGTAAATCACTCTTTACTTAACCGTGAACAAGCATTGGCAAATTTAGCACTTAGAAATTCTTTCAGGAAGAACTTTGGTAAGCATTAAAGCATTTACTTAGAGTTACTTTAGGTGACTCATTCTGGCAGGGAATCACTTATAGGGGAACATCAAGGCCCATAGAAACAGTTTTCTCCCCAAGAAAAGCTGTCTTCAGTCCAGTTCCAAAGTTGTCAGCTCCTTTCCATTGACTTCTCTGGTGTGGTTCTGATGCAAGGGATACAGGATGCTGAAGATGATCAAAGATTCTGAAGATGCTGTGCAGTCGACGGTCCCACGAGCTTGGTGAGGTGATTCTGGCTACAGGGGTTGATGCGCCTCAAAGTCCTCTCGAGCGTGGCGTAAGTTCAATCACCACTGGGCTACCAGTTGTACAGTACAGCAGTTTCAGCATTTTTCCTCTTTTGACTGTAACTTGCCTTCTGCATGACCTAGCTGCACTCTCACAGTGCAAGCACAAACTTTTGAGTGTAAGGTCTTGCTCCCTGGTGCTGCACAGTGGGGAGGACCGGCGATCCAATGATCTTGGCTACCAAATTGTCCCAGCAGGCTTCTTCAGCTGTTGTGGTCCTGTGCTGAGAAACAAAGTCAACTAGCTGTGCCTTGGAGCCTCTTGCTTCATCTGGGCTCAGGAGTTGAATTTTCCATGAGTAGGACACCGCAGGCACAGTCCCTTCTCCTTTGCTAACTACCAGGTACAGCAGGTGCAGTCCTAACCAGTGCAGTCTCTCTTTGCCAGGTCCTTGTTGTAGAAGGACAATCCTTCTTTGGTCCTCTCTTCCAGACCAACTAGACCTGAGTTTTAGGTGCCATGGCTGCCCTCTTTATGCCCAGAAAATGCCCTCAGGGAAGAACACTGCCAGTAGCCTGACAGTGTCTAGGTACTAGGTTCCCTCTTTCCTGGTGACTTCATCCTGCAAAGTGTGGAATCATGCTATCCCAGAATGCTATCCCAGAATGCTCTATTCTGCCCACTTTCAACATAGCAGAACCCTTCTGTCACCCCCAAAGAACACCAAGGGACCTTTCTCCTGCCACGCCTGCAACTTCACCTGCGACAGAACAAGGAAACCTGCTACAACTTCAACAAACCACCTCCATTGCATACTCCTCAACACACGCTCCACACGCAAGCACGCCATCGAGCTCTGGGACCTGCTCGACACCACCGCCCCAGACGTAGCCTTCCTGACCGAAACCTGGTGGAACGACTCCTCAGCACCCGACATCGCCATAGCCATCCCGGACGGCTACAAGATCACCAGAAGAGATCGCCCCAACAGAATCGGAGGAGGAATAGCCATTGCCCACAAATCCACCCTCAAAATCCACACCCACAAGACCGCCGAACACCTACACTTCTGGATCCACACTGACCCCAACACCACCCTCAGGGGCACGCTCATCTACCAACCCCCAGGACCGCAAGCACCCTTCAGCGACTCCATAGCCGACCTCACGAGCACCCACGCGCTCACCTCATTGGACTACATCCTCCTTGGAGACCTCAATTTCCACTTGGAGAACAACAACAACACCAACACTACATCTCTGATCGACAACCTCTCCAACCTCGGCCTCAGACAACTGGTCAACACACCCACCCACATCGCCGGCCACACGCTTGATCCAATCTTCTCCGCAAGCAACCACGTCACCTTTAGCCACACCACCGAACTCCACTGGACCGACCACCACTGCATCCACTTCACATTCAAGAAGCACATCGAACACCACTGCACCCAACTACCACCACACGGCCGCTGGAGCAAAGTCACTGAAGACCAACTGACCAGCCCCCTCGCCCAGAACCCGCCCACCGACTCCACCGACCCAGACACCGCCGCTCGCAACCTACGACAGTGGATCAACAACTGCACCAACACCCTCGCACCACTCAAGAGGTCCACCAACAACCAAGAAAAGAAAAAGCTGCCTGGTTCACTGACGAACTCCTCACCTCCAAACGCACCTGCCAGAAACTAAAGAAGAAATGGCTCCTCGAACACACACCCGACAACCTGGCAGCCCACAAGGAGGCCACCCGCAAGCACCACCAGCTAATCCGACTCGCCAAACGTTCCCACTTCACAGAACACCTGAACAACGCACACGACAGCATAGAACTCTTCTGCATCGTGAAAGAGCTCTCCAACCCCAACGCCAACGTCAACGACATCCCACCATCCCAAGAGCTCTGCGACGCCCTGTCCACCTTCTTCTATCAGAAGATCGCCAACATCACGCCACCGTCAGACCCCACCCCCGACAACTCCACCTGCGCCAACAGCCTCACAGCCTCACCGCCTGGACCCACGTAGACGACGTTGAAACTTGCAAGATCATGAACTCCATCCACTCAGGATCCCCTTCAGACCCATGCCCCCACCACGTCTACAACAAAGCCGACTCTACCATCGCCCCCCAACTTTGAAAGATCATCAACTCATCCTTCGAAACCGTGACTTTCCCGGACAGCTGGAAGCACGCCGAAATCCACGCCCTCCTCAAGAAACCCAAGGCAGACCCCAACGACCTCAAAAACCTCCACCCGATCTCCCTCCTCCCCTTCCCAGTGAAGGTCATCGAGAAGATCGTCAAAGCTCAGCTCACCGGCCACCTCGAGGACAACTCTATCCTGGACCCCTCCCAGTCCGGTTTCAGACACAACCATAGCACCGAGACCGCTCTCCTCGCCGCCACAGATGACATCAGACAGCTAATGGACAACGGCGAAACATCAGCCCTCATCCTCCTGGACCTTTCCGCAGCCTTCGACACGGTCTGCCACCGCACCCTACTAACACGCCTCCACGAAGCCGGAATACAAGAAAAAGCCCTCAACTGGATCTCCTCTTTTCTCTCCGGCAGAACCCAGAGAGTCCGACTCCCACCCTTCCGCTCCGAAGCCACCAACATCATCTGCGGCGTACCCCAAGGCTCCTCTCTAAGCCCGACGCTGTTCAACGTCTACATGGCCCCCCTCGCACAACTGGCCCGTCAGCACAACCTCAACATTCTCTCCTACGCCAATGACACCCAGCTCATCCTCTCCCTCACCAAAGACCCACACACCGCCAAAGCCAACCTCCACGAGGGAATGAAGTCCATCGCCGAGTGGATGAGAAATAGCCGCCAGAAGCTGAACTCCGACAAGACGGAGGTCCTCATCCTCGGACGCACCCCTCTGCCTGGGACGACTCCTGGTGGCCCTCCACACTGGGACCCCCTCCAACGCCAGCCAACCACGCACGCAACCTGGGATTCGTCCTCGACTCCGCCCTCACCATATCCAAACAGGTCAACGCAGTTTCCTCCTCCTGCTACAACACCCTCCGCATGCTACGTAGAATCTACAAATGGATCCCGACGGAAACCAGAAAAACAGTGACCCAGCCCCTCGTCAGCAGTATACTAGACTACGGCAACGCACTCTACACAGGCATCCCAGCAAAAGACATCAGACGCCTCCAACGCATCCAAAATGCCTCCGCCCGACTGGTCCTCGACGTACCCCGCCGATGCCACATCTCCCACCACCTGAAAGACCTCCACTGGCTCCCCATGGACAAGAGGATCACCTTCAAGCTCCTCACCCACGCTCACAAGGCACTCTACAACGCCGGACCAGCCTACCTGAACAACAGACTCAACTTCTACGTCCCCTCCCGCCAGCTCCGCTCCGCCAACCTCGCCCTCGCCATCGTTCCCCGCTTCCAACGCAAGTCCTCCGGCGGCAGATCCTTCTCCTACCTCTCCGCCAAGACCGGGAACACCCTCCCGACCCCCCTGCGGCAGACCCAGGACATTCTCACCTTCAGGAGACTCCTCAAGACCTGGCTCTTCGACCAGTAGCAGCACTCCCCCCCCCCCCCCTCCTCAGCGCCTTGAAACCCTAACGGGTACGTAGTGCGCTCTATAAATATTGTGATTGATTGATTGATTGATTGATTCTCTTGGCATGCAGAGCTCCTTATTCAATTCATGAGATGTGGTTAGAAAGGAAGTTACACATCCCTAGAAAACCAGTTTCAAAACTAGTTTCCCCTCTTTGATTCTAGGGTCAGCCTGTCTGTCTAAACAGTAGAGCAGCCCATCTCTCAATTGTTTCCCATTTGCCCCTTTAAGAAGCGTCTCCTTTGAAGCTCAGCTTTTAGACCAACAACTATGTGGCTTTCTGCCAGAGAAAGGGAACACCTTTCCTCTTCACAGGCTCCTACTGTATCCTTTCCTAGGAGTCGTTTGCACATCTCTCTAGCAGGGCAGAAAGCAGTCTTTGGGACAGACCCCGTGTGCAACTGTAAAGGGGAACAGGAGGGTTTGGGCAACAAATTGGCAACGTTGTGAAAGTTGCCCACTACAACAGCGGACATTAATATCAATTTGGGCAACAACTTGGCCTTAGTGTTAGGAGTTGTTTGATACCTGAGAGTACCAACTCTTGTAGCCCTAATTAGACTTTAGCCGGGCTGTTGTGGCAGACTTACCCTGCACTCGCCAATAGGGCTACTACACTTTTCCACAGTTAAAATGACAACTTCAGGTCTTTACTCCTAAAACAAGTAAAGAGTACATGTTTACCTTTCTAATGTGTTGCTCTCTGCCTTAGGGCTTGATAGGCCTCCCTTAGGGGTGACATATATATTAAAAAGGGAAGGTTGGACTTTGCTTTGTTCTAAATGCCAAAGTTGAGTTAGCAGCTTAAAACTTCACTTCCAGCCTGTAGTGGCTGACTGGGATCTATGTTTCACCTTTGTCATTCCAAGGATAGCACAACTAGTGCTGCAATCCCTGAGGTGACCTTCTAATGTACAGGCCTTGGGTACAATATAATAGGGACTTACAAGTAAGTTTGCTTATGCCAATGGGACAGAAACCAATCAAACATACACATTTTAGGTCAGGGCACTGAGGTCTTCTTAGGATGCCGAAAAAAACAGCAGCATCAGTCCAAAACTTCGGGGCTGACCATAAACAAATAGCATTTTCTTACAGGATTGTATAAAAATCAAGTATATCCCCTAAATCTTCATCGGTTTTCTTTGACCCCATCTTCATATTAAGATCCCCTGCCAGTACTATAATTGACTGCAGAGGTTTGGTTGTACTTTTATCTGATCAATAGCAAATTCTATTTCTTCCATTATTTATGTTCACCAAGATGTGTCATTTACAGCTTGATTTCCATGTGCTATGTTTATTTTATTAAAAGGGTCTGACAGATGTTTTACACTTACCAAGCCATTCTAAGTGAGTCAAGCAAGGAGTATCCCAAAACAAATCTTCTACCCCCGGGGATTTTTCATGGCAGTAACCAACACCAAAATAATTGTAAACTATAATAAACTGAAAAATTAAATGTAACAAATTGCCTGTCTATAGACATTAACACAGGGTAATATCAGTCCACTGGGGCAAAGTGTTTAACAAGGATTCTTACATTCCAAACTTCTATCCCCGGGATTTTTTCAGACAGGTAACTAGCACCAAACCCCTTGACTATTATAGTAATCTATGTGAATCCACATAACAACACATTTTTATGGGTTTTACCACAGTGTAATAACAATCCACCCATGAACATGCAGTGGCTTAAACTTATGTTTTTCACAATAAATAAGTCAAGCCTATTGCTTTTGTTGGAACTTATAATAAGGAGATTAGAGCTATGCTGTCTCACAACTTTTCCAAGGAGCCAATTACACCTGCAGCATTTCTTGTTGACTTGCCACCATCATAAAACTTCAAACCTACTGCATGGATCACAAGCTTTGTCACAAAGCATCCATTGTAGACAATTAACATATTACAAATATGTACAAAGTTACAGCTAGCAAAACAATATACAACCCTCCTAAAATGGAATTTGAGGGGATTCTCAAGGCTCAAATCTACTCCCAGGGTTTGCCATGTAGTTATCCAATACTTATGATGTGGCCTACTACAGTAATCTCTGTGATTCCCCATAGTAAAGTACCGGTCTACAATCTTTAACGCAACGTAATGACAATCCAACCTTACAGGCTTATTGGTTTTAATAAATGTCTCTAATAAGAAGTCATACCTACTAACTTTGTCATAACATTTCCTAATAAATGGATCACACCCATGGCATACGATATAACATTGCCCAATGAGCCACACAAGCCTATACTCTGCGTCATTGCTTTGGCACCATAACAAACTGAGGCTCTCTATATTACACATAAGCTAGCAAACATCAGGCACACAATCATAAAATTATAACTACCTACAAAAGTGCAGTTGACAAAGCAATAAGTAACCTCTGAAAACAGCCAACAAAGATTATTACATTGCAAATCTTCAACTCCAAGTTTGTCAGTAGAATCACAATTCATTCTTAAAAACCTTCTGGCTTTAAAAACTCTTTTCACGATAAACTGGTCAGGCTGTTGCCTTTTATTGTAACTTTTCATAATAAACAGGTCAGACCTACGGCCTCTGACATATCTTTTGCCAGTGAACTAACCAGGTCTTTAGCCTTTATCAGAGGTTTTTTCAGCATAACAAACTCATGCCTACTGTATTCTGCATACGTTTTCCCACAAGGCAACTACCAGTGCTCAGTCATAGAATTAGAAATGTATACAAAATTAACGTTGGCACAATATAAACCCTTCCAAAGATATGGTATAACAAGGGTTCTCAAACTGAAAACTTGTACTCTGAGATCTTTCACAGGAGGTACTCAACACCAAAACTCTTACCTACTATAGTAATCTGGGAGGTTCCCTGCAACTAAGTACCGGACTACAAACTTCAATTCAGTGGTATGACAATTCAGCCTGAAACACATATTGAATAAAACACATGTTTTTCACAATAAATAGTTCAGGCCCATTTCCTTGGTCGCACCTTTTTACAATAAAGAGATAAAGGCCCATAGCCTTGATCAATGGCTTGAGATGTAACAATTCCCAGGTGAAATTTAAATTATGTTGGCGTAATTTCATGTTATGCAAAATTCACAATATTACACCATGCTATGTCACATAATTATTCCATTGTTCGGGGAAAATTTTAAGTCCAGGTGAGCAAGAACAACACCCAAAACAGGAGCAAATCAATTGTGTTTGCACTTATAGGGAAAAATTAGTCCTTGCTTTAAACATTGACAGGAAGACACATTTTGTGCTGCAATATCAGCAGTAAATTCGAGATTTGCATTTTGTTTAATTTTTCCAAAATGTGTAATTACACAAAAGCAAATTATGTGAATTTCACTCTCCGCTAGTCATAACCAACTTAGTCCTGATCTTTTGAGTATGGGCTTTGCCACAAGGAAAAAAGCACAATAGAAGCACTTTTTCAGTGGAATCACACATCTTTCAATCAAAATATGTACTCCGGAAAATAAATGTTTTGGTGCAGTCAAAGCCTGTCAAGCTAGGCTTAAAAGGAAAACCCCTTTTGCTTCCCATAAGCATGGCAATGTGGCCCCCTGCTGGCCTTTCCAGCACCATAATTTAGTCAAGTTGGGAGACTTGATTTGGAACTCGGATATATTTACTCATTCGATCCTAAAAGTTAACCATATTTGGAGAGGTTCAGCCTGTCATTTGTTGCACAACAAAAACTGGTAACAGAAAAGAGATACTGCCCGAATCCCATCATTCATGGATTTCACCATACATCATTAACAGTGCACTAAAAAGAGAACACTTGGAAATGCCAATTCCTTTGTCTTTTGTGCACTGAAAATAGGTTAGAGTGTGAAAACTCCCAACTGCATCTTTACTTTATCCTAAGGGCAGCTGATCAAAAAGTGCAGCTACTAATAGTTAAAAAAAAACAAATATATGTGTTGCTCTTATTTTGCTGCCTCCTAACTGGTTTGGCAGCAGATAGGAAATTTCCTGTTCTTGGCTGAAGAGCACCTGTCAAGTTCAGTTTAATCATGCCTGGATTGTTTTTGTATTGTTTGGATGGACTATTTTTTTGCCTCTTGTGTTTGTCAGTAAGCACTCATGTTCAAACCACTATTACTTTTTCGTGTTTGCCCTTCACTTTGTCCTTACTAATCAGTAAATACATGTAGTTGTGTCTTGTGTGTGCGCGTTTTGTACATTTTGCTTTGTGGCTTTCTATAGTATAAAATCGACTCGGGTATCGAATCCTCAACAGCGGCTCTCCTTGCATAGTGGCAGAGCCCATACTACAATATTTACTGCACTCAGAGAAACTCACACCATAATGCTTTGCAGGCATGCATGTTACAACACTTTTTTGCACATAACTCAGCCCGTGGTGGTCTTAGGGCAATGGGACCACCACCAAAAAGTTCAGAACAATGTGCTCTGGGTCACACTAGGTTAGAAGGGACCCAAAAATCACCATTCAATGTATATTTAAACTTCCTCATAGCTGGAACTTTTGTTTTTACAGCCGTAAGAAGCTTTGTGTTCGAAGGGTTTTGTTTGTAATAATATTCTGACAACCATGGAAATGTGTAATACACTATGTTCTCCAGTGGCTGAATAATGATAATTGCCCCAAGGCTCAACTAACTCATTTGGCTCCACAGGGACATCTATCCGCGGCCAGTGGTACTGCACCTTCTGCTGTTGGCTCTACAGGGACATCTAGCCACGACCACTGGTAGTGCACCTTCAGCTATTGACTGTAGAGGGACATCTAGTAACGAATTGCGGCACTGCACCCTTGTGCACTGACTCCACAGATAAATAATTTTTAAAAGGCCTGCTAGGTCTGAAAATGTGTAAAACAATATGCCTTCAAGGGGCTGATTATATGGTTGCACTGCAATGTTATTTGTCATTCTTTATATGACTACGCCATCTAGGGGCTGACTTTATAGTTACATGACCATGTTCCTTCCAAATGCTATTTTCAATGTGGTGTTCTGTAGGGTCTGTTTGGACCATTACAGTTGAATGCCAAGTATGTGTCAGATAAAGGTTTAATGTGCGGCATGGCTAAATATTTCAGCCATTTCACTGAGGACCTGGTACTTCTCCAGCTGCTTCCGGGTATGCAGGACATTCTTAGCTTCTGATGTCAGAAGATGTTCTGGCAGCATTTTGTGACACTGTACTCTGAGTGCTTTTGGCTCCACAGGGACATCTAGCCATTACCAGTGGTACTGCACCTTCTGCTGTTGACTCTACAGGAACATCTAGCCACAATCAGTGGAACTGCACCTTCTGCTATTGACTTTACAGGAACACGGTTGTGCCACTGACTCCACAGCTAAATAATTTTTAAAAGGCCTGACAGGCCTGAAAATGTGCAATACACTATGCCCTTAAGTGGCAGATTATATGGTTACACTGCTGGCTACATAACCATGTTTCTTCCAAATGCTAGTTGTACTGTGGTGCTCTGTAGGGGCTGTTCGGGCCATTACAGTCCAATGCCAAGAGTATGAAGAAATGCACAAACAGTTTATAAAGCTTTAGGGGCATATTTAAGAGACCCGAGCATCTCATTGGGCCACATTAGCATATTTGGGTTTTTTTACGCTGTGGCCCAACGAGGCCAAAATCGATGCACCAGCTTTAGAAAGTGGCTCAATGCATGCATTTCTCCACTTTGTAACCCCTTGTGCCACAATAAACCTGTGCCAGGTATAATGTATGCAAAGGGGGTGTTCCCCCCTTAAGAGGGCCAAAAAAATGGCGCAAAGAAATCTAAAAGATTTATTTGCATCATTCCCCCCCCCCCCCCCCCCCCCTGGCATTTTTAGTACCTGCTCAGTGCAGGTATTAAAAAGGGAGCAGGCCACCGTTTTCAACATACCCATGTGTACTGTTCAGGGTTAGCACCAAAATGTTGGCACTAACCCTGAACAATACACCAATAGCATCAGAAATTCTGACACAATTGCCCCCTACCCAGCACCATGGGACCACCTTTCTTCAATCTGCCCCTTAATGTGCTGCATGGCTAAATATTCATGATGTCCCAAAGTCGAGATTGTCCTCATTTACAACGCTAACAGCTCCAACTCTTTCTAATGCAAGACCTATTGAATTGTAAATGCTTGTGTTTTTGAGTAAAATAATGAAACACTACCTACAGCCTACACACACAAGACCTGGTTATTTTTGTACTTTGGGTTACCAAGGAAATTGAATAACATTTATCAGTGTTGTAAAAGGAATGAAAAAAACAACTTGAGTCAACTGAGAAGTGACGTTATATGGTTGCAGTTTTCAAGATGTGCGTTTTAAAATTATGAATTTTTGAGTTGGCTTACAATATGGCACGTCCTGCTTTAAGAATTCGCAGACTCGTTTTCCTCTCAGAAGAGGATGGGCGGTTGCCAAAAATAAATAACTGTTCACTCTTTCAAATAAACATTGCCAATTATATTTAAGAGGCATTAACCCAGGGAATAAAAATATTCAGCACAGCTACGTTTGGAAAGCCAGTGCTGTCTACAGCGTTCGCCCATCGCTGGAAAACAGAACTTTCTCTGGCTCCCTTATGTGTTGTTTTGTTTTAGACAGTGCCCTCTTAAGAATTTTGTGGCCTTGGCGGCCTAGTTGTAACAACCTCTTAAGTATTAACCATTTATAAATAATTCAAGCCCTCATGAGGACAAACAATAACGGATTGGGTGTTAAACCTTTAGTTTAGATGTGCCAAAAGCTCAAGTGCACCTCCATTTTGTAGCCCCAGCTTATCTAAGCCCTAAACAGCCCAGTGAGTAAAAGGACAAAGAAGGTGGTAAGAACCAGACGTGTGCTGTGTATTCTTGAAACTTCATAACTGTTTTTTTTCCTATAACTGCTTGTTTAAATCAGTGATACTCAATGTACGGCGGCGGAGGCCACAGGCAACCCTCTGGACTTTTTACATGGGGCCCTCTGATCAACAGCAGTACTGGGCTGCTGTTTACTTGGCTTAGCACCAACATCAAAAAGATGTAAAATAAACAGGCAACCATTTATTTAAAGGCTAACTGTAGTCAAAAAAGGAAGTGACTAAGGTGTCCTGCACTGCTTAACTTTAGGAACATTTTCATTTAAAAAACATTTTACAGCAAAAGTACAAAAGTATGATAGTCTCTTCAAAATTCAAGAAGTGTATTTCATTAACACGCAGAACAGTTTCTCCTTAGTACATCAGATTACATCATTGCATTGAGAAGTATTTTTTTTTTTTTTTTTTTAAACGTGATAGTCTTCAAACCTGAATTTAGAAACGTTCATTATTCCCTGCCACCCTGACAACAATGCTATTACTGAACTGAGGGAAGTCAGTAGGTAAGCCTACTCTTCAGGTGGCCTGAGTTCCTTGTATACATGAACAACATTATAGTTTATTAGGTGAAATGCAGGTGTCATTTTTGTACAGCACACATCTCCTGATTTCATGTATTTCAAAGCCCTCTTATATGTGATACTGAAGAAGAAGGAGAGAAAGTGAAAGAAAATAATTGCCTAGGATCACACTGTTAGAAATGGTGTCTCTGGCTGGCAGTCATCTTGCACTCTGTCCAAGCAAGGACCCTCACTCTACTCCGGGTAAGAGAGTTACACTCCTAAGACAACCCCTGCTCACCCCCTTGGTAGCTTAGCACAAGCAGTCAGGCTTATCTCAAAGACAATGTATAAAGTATTTGCACCAACACACACAGTAATACAGTGAAAACACTACAAAATGGACATCACACCAGTTTAGAAAAATAGGCAATATTTATCTGAATCAAACAAGACCAGAACGACAAAAATACAACATGCACAAGTAAAAGGTATGAATTGTTAAAATAATAGAATCTTACTCCATAGAAAACAATGGAAACGCTGTTGTTACACAAAGTACCTGGTTTGCATAAAAAATAAAGCTGCACTGGTGAGTGTCCATCGGAAAAGTCACCGATGTATTGTTTTACTCTCCACAAGGGAGCGATGTGTCGATTTTCAGATGGAGCACCTCGGGTCCACGCAGGTTCACATTGATTTTGACACCCATTGATGGTGCATGCAAAATCAGGCAGCACGGTAATGGAAAAACCACGCTGCATGGAGTTTTTGTCGTTTTCAGCAGCTGCAAGTGAGTGTTGCATCATTTCTCCAGCTGCGATGCAGGTGGTGCTTTGATTTCAGCCGCCATGCAGGTGGGGCTTTGATTTTACAGCCACGCTGCAGGTAGTGCATCTAAATTTTCCCCACACAGCTTCCTGTGCGTCAATTTCAGTTCTTGATCTACCAGCTTCACCTTTCAAGGGCCCAGGGACTGAATAGGGCACCACTTGGCAGGAGAGGAGTCTCAGCGGAGAGTCCAGATGCTAGCAGAGGAACTCTTTGAGGGCCCGAGACTTCAAAACATGAGGCAAGCTCAACCCAAGCCCCTGGAGACACTTCACAAGCAGGAATATACCACAAAGTCCAGTCTCTGTCCTCTTTCAGGCAGAAGCAGCAACTGCAGGCCAACCCAGGAAAGCACAGTCAAAGGCAAAGGGGCAGTACTCCTCCTCCACCTCTTCTCCATGGCAGAGGTTCCTCTTCAATCCAGAAGTAATATGAAAATCTGGGGGTTTGGGTCTATTACTTTACCCCATTATGTCTTTGAAGTAGGCAAACTTCAAAGGAAAGTCTCTGTTGTTCACAAGATCCTGCCTTGCCCAGGCCTGGCTCCAAACTCACCCCAGGGACTTGGAGACTGCATTGTGTGAGGGCAGATACAGCCCTTTCAGGAGCAGTCACTGTCTAGTAGAGATTCACAAACAGCCCAAATTCCAGTCTGACCCAGACGGGGAATACACAAGCAGGCAGTCACAGAATGGTTTAAGCTGTTTTGAAATTGTGAGTTCAGAGACCCCAAACTCCAGATTTCTTCTGCTCTCAAAGGGAAACTGCACTTAAAAGGCAGCCCCCATGTTAACCCATGAGAGAGATAGACCTTGCATCAGTGAAAACTGAATTTGGCAGTATTTCACTGTTAGGACATGAAAAACACATCAGTACATGTCCTACCTTCAACATACAGTACACCCTGCCCATGGGGCTATCAACACCTACCTTAGGGGTGCCTTACATATATATAAAGAAAAGGTTTGGGCTTGGTAAGTGCTGTACTTGCCAGGTTGAATTGGCAGTTTAAAACTGCACACAGACAATGCAGTGGCAGGTCTACTCATGTGGGTGGCACCATCAGTGCTGCACGCCCACTAGTAACATTTGATTTACAGGCCCTGGGCACCTCTAGTGCACGTTACTAGGGACTTTTTAGTAAATTAAATATGCCAATCATGGAAAAGAGAATTACACATGCAATTTACACAGGGAGCACTTGCACTTTAGCACTGATCAGCAGTTGTAAAGTGCCAAGAGTATCAAAAACAGCAAAAACAAAGCCCAGCACACAGTCAAAACATAGTAACCAGAGGCAGAAAAGACAGTGGAGACCATGCCAAGGATGCCAGGTCTAACACACACAATTTGGTTAAGTGAAGAAGCTGGGATTAATCCCAGGTTTTCTGGTTTGTTATTGTGCAATTCAGTCACTAGATGCTTATGCTTCACTTCATCTATACCCACCTTACCTCTAATCATCAACCCTCCCCCCCCACACACACACCTTAAAGCCCTGACTGCCACCCTGCTGGCATCAATGTAGCCCTCAGCCATACCACAGAACAAACTTTTTGCCTCCTGGGAAAATATTTGCGAGTTCCCATGGTTTAAAGTGAAAGCTTGGTGTCTGTGCAAAAAGCACTTTTAAAACTGCTGTTTTTTGTACATGTCACTGTTTAAATCTTTCTCCTACTATTGTGCCAAGGCTTGTGTTTTTTTTTTAAGGTAAAAAGGCAAACTACATCTCAGAGGCCAAGCAGAGTTTGTTTAAAAGACTGTTTAATCTGCTTTGTGGTTTAAACTGTGTTGGAAAGTGTATTTAGCACTTGGTTTTGGCTAGAGCGGAAGTGCATGAAAAGCAGTATTTGTAGTGGCTTTAGATTTGGAGCTTACCTGCAGGGTTGACCGGGACCTACAAATTGTGGATTGAGCCTCCTGTATCCAATGAGATTCTGAATTTAAGGTCTTTCTGGTTATTGCATCTGTGCTCCAATTGGTTCCTAGGGCTAAGGTTTCTAATGGGCATAGTGCTTAGAGTTTAGCTTTGGTTTGGTTGCTCTGGCTAGGGCTAAGGGTGGTTAAAAGGGTCAGGTATTCCATTGGTAACAGGGCTTAGGGTTAGGGCTCCGATTGGTAAGGGCTCCCATTGAGCAAAGATGTCACCTGACCTAGGGATATTTAACCTTAGGACTTCTCAGTCCAGGCATTGAGGACAAGGACAGTTGCCTGTTTGGGCATAAGGCCAGAGATGCTGTCCTTTTTGCCATTCACCAGCCACCAACCTAATTCATCAAGGCCCTCAAACAAAATAGCGCGCTCTCAGCAAATGCACTCTACTCCTTTACTACAAACACACCCTGTCCACATTTCAATGTCTCAACAACCACTACAAAACCCAACAAACCACAACTATACACCCTTCTACTCCAACTACCGCACAATGGCACCCTCACTCACACATAACACCACTCTGTCCTATACCACTAACAAATCCACATATCGACACACAGCCATATTACACATAACTTGAATGTATCCAACCACACACTCCTGTTCATAGAAGGCATCAGCACTATCCTCTACGTACTCCTAACAGACCCCTTTCTGCCACCACCAAATCTTTTCTCAACCTTCTATTATATCATCCACCAACACCCTCCTCCTCTTTTTACCAAAATCACACAAACACAAAAAGCTCATACTCCAAACACCGCACATGCTGCCTTCCAGCTATCAAAATCAAACACACTCATAACTCTTATCCATGTCCTCTCACACACCACATGCACTTCACCAAAACACATCACCAACCCTTTACCATTCAACTTCCACTCACCAACAGTACTTTACCTACAAATTCTTCTCAGTAAACCACTACATCAATATCAGCTCTCACCAACCCACAAAACAAAATATACACACCAGTACATCAAGCACATACACAATTTCATGATACATTTGATCGCAAATTAAACACATACACCCACTCCTACCCTCCTGACTACACAAATACACATTCTAAATTTTTACTCCCAAAATTTCTTCCGGTGGAAAAGAGTGGAAAACCACCAGCACCCACCCATTTTCAAAAATCCCCTTCATGCTTAGGCCGAGTCAGCCTCTACGTTTCTTCAAACAAATATGAATTTATGGATCTGATCAAGGCGAGCAGCCCAGCCAGCTGCTCTTCTGACCCTTGCCCACCACAAATCTTCAAGAACATTCTTCTAACTACCTCTGCTGCTACACCAGTAAGAAGGACCATCAATAGTTCTTTAACTGCAAGAATCTTTTTTGAAGAGCTAAAAAAGGCATACACATGCCTGTTATTACACAAAATATAAACCTGGACCCATATGACGGCAACAACTATGGACCGATTACAAATGGGCCTTTCTTGAGCAAACTGATAGAAAGAGCAGCATTTGTTCAGATGTCACAATTCATTGAAGATAAGTCCACACTTTCAGACAGACTCCATCCAGGAAGAGGCACAGAATCTGCCCTCATCACTATCTGGGAAGTCCTTAAAAACACAGTTGACCGCAGCAGGGTCCCTGCACTACTGTACTTCTCATGGACCACTCATATGCCTTCGACACAGTTGACCATGACACTCTAATACAAATACTTTACAAAACTGGCATAGAGGGAACTGCTCTCAACTGGATCACATCCTACCTTCAAATCAGAACAAATGTCATCTGTTCTCCCACTTTCTCAACTAGACCATATTTAACAAAAGCTGGGGTCCCGTAAGGCTCCATTACTTCACCTATGCTTTTTAACATGTAAATGCAGTCATTCCCAACCATGATCAATGAATTTCAGCTTGCGTGCTGCAACTATGCAGCTGAGAAACAAATAGTCCTTAAATTGGACATCCCCAAAGACATTGGAAACTCAAAACTCTTCAGTTGCCTCAGAGCAATTGATCAGTGAATTATATGGAGCCATCTGAAGGTGAATGCTTCCAAAACTGAAATACTCCCATAACCCACATGTGGCGATTGTAAGAATTATGACCTACTCTGTGCCTGGTCTGATGTAGGACCCCCTCCTAAAGTTTCTAATTAAGTAGGAAACCTTGGAATTACCATGGACTTCAAGTTATCAATGAATGCCCAAGTGGGCAAATTAGCAAGATCAAGCTTCATTGTTATGACAACTCTGCGATGCATCTTCCCCCACCTGGGAATTCCACACAAGGCCCAGGCTACTACCTCACTTGACTCAAAAAAGAAAGGGATAGGGAGGGATTATGGTCCAGTGTATATCCTCCCAATAAGACTGTGAAAAATATAAGATACACTGTTCCAAGTAGAAGGAAAGGAACACATGGAGGGGGTCCTAAAATTTAGGACCCTTCTACTTACTACCTCACTTGTACTGTCTAAACACCAATGGCCTTGTTTTATTAAGTCATCTTGTCTCCCCCCCACCTCTCTGTAGCCGCCCATAAATACCCAACTTCCTTTTCATCCTCGAAAGAAAAAGAGATGAGATGTCCCAATCCCAGAGTGGCAGTGACCCTTGGTGAAACAAATAAGACCGGTCAGTCCATCATAATGGCCTTTGGTTCTAATCTATTTTTTAGAAAACCTCCACCATGGTGCAACCTTTCTATTTACTGTGCGTCCACCCAAGTGTCAGGTAATTGGTATAAGTGCAAAGCTAGAAAAAAACAAAAATAAGTGTTGTATTTTCCTTTTAGGGCATGCGCTGGTGGCTGAGAGTGCTGCCCACCACCCCTTCACCCCCTCTTCACCCCCCTTTTCTATCCAGACACTTGCCTCAAGCCACAACCCTCCAGGTTTGTGGCATCCGGATCCACAGCCTCCTCCCCTGCTTTGGGGCCACCTGGACGGACGCTATAATCCGATATGCTCTCTGCTCCAAAGCGGTTTCCCTCATGAGCGGGTCAGTCGAATTCCACCTCCGGTTGTCTGTTGCCTCGCTTGATCAGGTCCCGTTCTTCATGCTCATCGCTTCCCGTTAGTATCCACGTTTTCTCTTGTTCCGTCTGCGCCTCCTTCACGTCCCGCCCTCCAATGTCAGGATTCATTGCTATTGTAGTAGAGCAAACTTCCGGTGACGCATGTCTAGCGTGGAGAGCCCAGCAAGGTCATGGAATGGCGTGGCATCCATATTGGAATTCTCGAAACACACTTGCTCAATATGGTTCATACCACAGGCATCTACCACGGATCATCTTTATCAACTGTAAAAAGACTACAACAGATTCAGAATTCTGCTGCAAGACTATTCCTACATGTAAAACCACATGCCTACATCTTCCCTGCCTTCGGAGCCCTACATTTGTTACTGGTTGCCAGAAGATCCACCATCAAGCTGCATTGTATCATCTATAAGGTAATACACAGAAAATGAATGCTTTTCATCAGGAATAAAGGGCCATATGTACGAACACATTTTCCCATTGACACAGAATGGGAAAAACCCTTTGCTACATCTTTCCCAAAGTCTCTAAATACATTCAACAAAAGAATCTCCACTCCAGATTTGCCTCTTGCCTCAAAATCCCACCATACTGAAGAAAAAGAAAAACATAAGTGGCACATCCTTCATCTAAGCAGGCACACTATGGAACTCAGTTCCCCAAAAATTAAGACCCACTGATAAGTATATTACCTTCAGAAGACTACTCAGGAGTTGGATCTTTCGTACAAAACCACACTAATGTACTGCATATCCCGTGTATATGAACATTTATAATTTGATTGTGTGTATATATCAAGATATGTATATTTCTTTGTTCAAATATATATATATATATATATATATATATATATATATATACACACACACACATACACACACACACACATAATTGTGGCTTTTAAAAAATATAGATACTTTTTAAGACTGCTTAACAAATGTATACATTACTTAAGGATATATAACATTCTATGCTTAACATGTATAAAAGTCACTGCATAGTTTTCATTTAAAACTTATTTGAATAGATGCTTACGTGTCTCTGTTTTATCTATCACAATATGTAAATAGTATCATAACTATTTTTCCAAAACTGCTTCACTACTTAAATATTGAGGAAAATATAACATTTCACAAATAAATTAGATTAAAAGCTTAAAATACAGCAAGACTTGTCAGTCTGAGTTTATAAAATGCTACTTTAAATCTCAATATATTATCTTCCTTATACAAAATCAGTATACCCTATCTATGTACTAATGTATATATATTTATTACTTTTCTCCTACTGTAGAAGAAAAGAAATACCAAAAAAAAAAAAGAATGTTGGCTCTATCCAACGTACTACTCTACGTCTAACCCTATACCTCTCTCAGTATATTCTCTAACTCCACTCATCCCAAACCTCATTCTACTACTCCGAAATAACCCTTTCTAGACTCTTCCCTCCTCTATCCTTCCTTGGATCACCTCATTTTACTACCATGATCTCCCAAACTACCCTTTCTAAATTATTCCTTCATATATTCCTAATTTGACTCCTCCTAACCCTTATTTTATGGGTGTGATCTCCCTAATCCATTTCTTTAAATTCTACCCTCCTCCATCTCTCCTTTTACTCATATCAAACATCACCGTACTACTATGGTCTCCCATATAAGAACACTTTCTGGACAATTCCCTCGTATCCCTCCATTATCCTACTCAATTCAACTAACTGACACTGCTCATATTAACTCATTTCCATATACTAATCCACCATTAACCCTTTTTGGGTTCAGGAGTAGGGTGCTACTTGCCAAAAAGTGCTTTAACGCATTTTCAGGTGTAGTAAGTGATATACAAACACAATTTAAATGTTTTCTGGCATCCGTTAGTTAATATCAGAAGAAATCCTGAAAAGGGATTAATAGAGCCATTTCTTTTTGTTACTGGATCTTTACTTTTTGCCTTGCAGCTACTGTAATGTACTTGGAATTCAGTGTCTAACCAACTGTGGGAAAAACAAAGTAATGGTGACTTTGTAGATTAGTGCAGAATATTAAAAATAAGACCTATGCATAGGGAGCTTGAAGCTGCAGCTTTAATCAGAGGCTATTCATTGCCACAAATAAATCTACCTTCACAGCTTGCATTCTTGCTGCAATAGGGAAAATCAAAGCACTCCTCTGAAGATTTTCACCATTACATTTAGTGAACTCTGATAAGTTTTCCATTATTTTTTTCTCTGCCTTGTCCCTCCTTTTCTCCTTCTAACTAGGCATCGGTTTCCAGCTTCCTAGAAAAAGGCAAACTAGAAGTAGAAGACAATTAGAGAAAGTGAAAGGAAGTAGAGAGATTGTGGAGGTAGCCAGAAAGACAGATCAGAGCGAAGGAAAGAACAGGTAGGACAGAAATAGCAGTAGATAAAGTTTACAAATAAATTAGAGCTAGAAACATTGAAAAGGAAATGTAGAGACTATTAAGAGGTGTATGGCAGAAAATGTGAGTGAGAGGCATTTAGAAGTGGACAGGTAGAAAGGTGAGGGAGTGAGATAAAATATAGGGAGATGCTAGGTAGAGTGGTCATGTGGAGCAAGGAGAACAATGAAAAAGCTGAATTAAAGAAAGACAGTTCTGGTTAAAAGTAGTAAGGTAGATGGACATGGAGGGGGGGTAGAAAGATGAAGTTCAGGAAGAAAAGTGGTGATGTAGAGCAACAGAAGTGTGCCAAAGAAAAATGAGATGCTAATACAGTGGTAGACAGACAAATGAGGAGGAAGTGGTGATGACATAGGTGAGTTAGAGAGAGATAAGGTAGAGAGGATGAGTTGAAATAAAATGAGGTACAAAGTAAAATGAGAGAAAAATGAGGCAATGATAAAGAAAAAGGCTTAAAAGAGGCAGAGGGAAAGAAGTAAGTTAGAGAGAAAGGGAACAGCAGTAGGAAGGAAGGTGAAAAGGCAAGGTAGTGAACAAATAATGAGGTAAATTAGGAAGTTGGAGAGAGGTAGGATAAAGAGATGATGCAGTGAGATGTGACCTAGAAGGAGAAACTGAGAGAACTGTAGCAGAAGGTATGGAGGTGTGGTAAGTAGAGGAGTTATTGAAAGATGAAGATGATGGGGGAAGATAGAAGGTCAGTGGAAAAAAGCAGTGAGGTACAGGGTTTGGAAGAGAGATGGAGTAAGGTGGACAGGCAAGGTCAAAAGAGTAGCAATAGAGTGCTAAGGGGTATAAAGATGCAGAATGTGAGAGGAGTGATATAGACAATGTGACATGAAGTAAAGAAATAGAGGTGACAGAAAATGGGTGATAGAGAGAGGTAACCCAGGTAGTCAGTACTAGCTAGGGTGAATAGAGAAATTGTGGAGAGGGTGAAGGCTTAGTGATTGGTGAGGCAGAAGAGGGTGAGATGCATCCATAGGGAAACACACATTTCTATAGGGCAGTTGATGACCCTAGTTTAGAAGAAAAAATAGATAGGTTGGTGTTAACTGTTGACTACTTAAAAAGGATTAACTATCTGGAAATGGAAAGAACAGCTGGGAGAACAAAGAGCAGCCTTAGCAGTACCTCTTTTGACTTGGAGATGCCAAGGAGGTCTTCTCTTTTTCATAACTAAGACCCTCCTTGACAGCAAGTCTCCAGTCACTGCAGCATAGAGAACCAGTTTCTACCCTGTCAAGTGAAAGATATGGAAGTGGCTAAAAAGCAGGTGATGGTCCTGCTTGGTGGCAGAACGGTTCTGCTGTATACAAAAAAGGTCTCTTGTGTACTTTTACAGTAAGACAAGTAGAAGTGTGGACTGTGAGATAATAGAACTTGGGTGACAGAATTTCTCTAATCACTGGCTAGTGCTAGAAATAATTCTGGCACCTACATGGCCACCTCTACATAACACTCCTGGACCTGGGAATATTATAGTTGAAGATGGCACCGCTGGATGAAAGAACGGCCTTGGCTCCTGCTGCATGAAGAGTATTCACTCAAGGACTTTTGGTCTCAGGCACCCAGGGCTGAGCTACTCTCCAAGGGTGAAGTAGTAAGCCTCCAGTTTACATATCTCAGAGACATAAGAGCAGAAGGACTCCTGCCTCCAAGAAAATATAAATGACCAGAGGACTGCAGCCCTCAGGAGGCCTGGCTGGAGAGGAACTCATGCCTAGAAGCCTGCCCTGGGTGTGAGGGGGGCTAAAGGCTGTAACAATGAACAGAAGGATGTTCTGCAGGAGCTGAAGAAAAGTGAGACGGTCATTTTTGTTACTTTTAGATTACAAGGAGGAGATGCTAAGGCTTTCCCAGGAAAGTCACACCCTGGACAGAAAAACAGGTTCATCCTGCTCAGAGCTTTTGGTCATGCTGAAAACAGGTGAAGTGAGACTTCACAATAAAAGGTATTCGGCCTTGTGGAGCCTTGCCCAATGACAGCTTCCAGCCTTGGGCTGCTGCAGGATTTTGAATTGACTTTCAAAATAAGTGACTATGATTGAAAGATTAACCTTTGAACGGGGTGAGGAAGTAAATTTATTCAGCTTGTGAAGCACTCTTGATGGTAAAGAAATCTAGTTTTTGTCCACTCAGAGCTTTTGGTTTCAAAGCCAACAGCTTCATTGAGAGCTAGACACCAATGTATCCAACTTCGAGGGGCCCTTGCCAGCCACAGCCTTGGATCTTGCCTCACTAAAAAAAATATTGTTTTTCATTTCAGAGATTAAGTCAGAAGGTAAAAACTTTGATTGGGACAAACCATTTGTGTATCCAACCGCCGCTCCATCGTGTTTGGCTTTAAAATCATGTGTAAGTCACGCAGCCTTAAGCTAGTTATCAACTGATTTTTTTTTTCTAGGCAATTTTTACTTTAGAACTTTAGGAATTCAAATTGCTGGTTCATCTTATCCAATTTTAATGCTATGGGTGTCTTTCTGTCTGTTGTTTCTTTTTCTTTATGCTTCTAAAGTGGTTTAAGAATGTTATTGTGTTTTGCTCTATACTTTAAAGCCACTGGTACGGCATGAACATGACAATCACTTCTAAGGGAATGCAGCTGCATGTACCATAGCTAAAAAGAGTTGAGCAGAGATTCTCTCAGACCTGTATTTTGACCCACTAGATTGTTTAGTTAGTTGGTAGGGGGTCTTCCCCCTCCCAATAAATAATCCAATGTATGATAGCACCGTTTGCTTTATGCATTGCTCAATACAAGAAGTAGTTATTCAGTGAAACAAACAGACATAAAACTGAGTGCTCAAAATGCAACAGGAACCATATATTAAATGTGAAATATTGAGATTTTGATTTCCCAAGCATCGGTCATGCCAAAACGAAATTCATCAGCCCAAATGTTTCCATTGATATTGTGTTCATGTGACCAACTGTGGAAATAAATGTACATAATTATCAAAATGGTCAGTGTTTCATTCACATGTCAAGGAATTATGTACTTTTAGTGCCTTTAAATCAGTAAAAGAATTAGCTGCCCTGTTGAAGGGCGTAATAGGGCTGTTGGGTGTCAAGGATAACTTACTGGACCAGGAGTATTATTCAAAGCACTACCATTCTGGTTCTGATTAATGACAAAGTGAATGATCTCCATGTCAACGAGCTTTGCTACTGCACATATATCGGTTTCCAACGTGGCAAGGGTTGGAGAAAAGTGACAGTAATTCTCTCACATTCTTTATATAAGTGCAGATGAGGGTTCTGGGGGTGGAATTCTACTGCCATTGGAGACGTCCTTTATTCAAAGAGATTAATGTTTTCTTCCTCCCATACACGATAGGACAGTTATGGTGAAGCAATGCCCTCCTTCATTTTTGATTCCTCCTGAATCTGTAGAGGTCTGTAGCTACATGCTAAAAGCACAATAACCTAGTCTGCGTTATGATGGTAGTGGCACCAAGCTTGTACTGCCTTTGAAAGTTCCCAGGTTTTAGTACATCTCTGCTTTCATGACAAACCATTCCTTCTACTGTTTACTTATTGTGGTTTCAAGTGTTGCCACCGTCAAAATGCACACTCATTAATCAGAAGGTCTGCTTTTAGCAGTTGCAGCTTCAGGAGCGTCACCTCTGATAACACTCTCTACTTGAAATGCTGGTTGCTGAAAATGTGCAGTATGAATCAAAAGAAGTAAAACTCAAGTCTGCTTTTTTGCTCCATCCTGCCTCTCTGGTTGGTGGTATCCGGTTGTGTAAGTAGTGTAAAGATCCTAAGGCCAGACTCCATTTTGAGCAGACCAAGACCATCTGCTGCCTGGTAATCAGCACGTCTACCTAAGACACAGATGAAGTTTATTTTTATCCTTCAAACAACCTTTTAAAGTGTCAAGTCATCCACACAGTGACACCAATAAGAAACCTAATGCAACATCAGTCTGGGACACGCGTCTTGTTATCTATAGTTCAGGTCAGTTAACAGAAATAAGATAAGATTATCTTATTGCTGCACACAGATATAGTCAAATTCCTAGAAAAGTCTTCATATAAAAAAACATTAGTGATCAAAAGTATAAAAGATTCATCAAGTGGCCGCTTGGAGAGGTGCTTCACCCCACATTATCGTACATGATACTGCCATAAGATCCTGAATGATTGCCAGGTTGCTGTACTGCTGCAGCATCCCTTCCTACCCATAGAGCCGATACCGTGCCAAGTCTGAGAGAAGAGGAGCTGACGTCTAGCTGATGAGTGTTTTCCTTTCAGGGAATCATTCTCTCCTTGCTACTGATAACTACAGCTTCTTGCTGTAAACAGGTATGCAGAGCACTGATTCATCCTAAGAAGCTCTAGATGCAAGTTAAGCTACTCCATACTCCCATGGCGTGGTGCATAGAAGTAGGCTTTAGGGTGCCAGATGATATTTCCATTATGGCAGAAATGTTCATATAGTTTTTGTTGTTAAAATGTGTTAAGGATGTTTTAAGAATATTCAGTGTAGTTATTTTACATATTCTAAGCAACAGATTGAGACTGTTGAAATTACAAAAATAAATAAGCATAAAATGTATTTCTTTCAGTGCACTGCTTGTGTGTGATGTTATAAAGCACGAAATTGGGTTTCAATAGCCACTGCATCCATGAACCCTTTTTAGGGACTGTTAGCAACCCAGAAAGCAAAAACACCACATCAACTATGTATTGAATGGAGTTGTTTGGGACAATAACTAGTTATTACACATTCAACCATTGGTGCACAGAACTAAGCTCTGGCACAGATGGGTGTGAAAGCAAACCTTGTATAGCCAAGCCAGCACCTAGGTATGCAACATAAGGGCTGCCTCAGTCCAAACCCAGCATAATCACCGCAGCTTTAGAAGTGGATTGTAGTAGCCAGCTCAACAGCAGCAGTTATCTGATAATGGAAACAATTTGTCAGTGTATGAGAACTTGGCTGAAATGACAAAGTAGTATGGACTTTGTTCTTGTCAATTACAAACATTCCAAGCCTGCCCCTTTCTGAGTATAAAAATAAACATTGCAAATGCAGAACGCAGCAAGCCAAAAGAGATACTATCCCATATTCCACCTTCATATCTATATATGTTACCTAGTGAGGGTCACCACTAGGTAGTTATCATCAGGACCTTGTTTCTATAAAAAAAAGCATTATTTTACATGCCTATATTTTTGGTGCCGCTTGAGGAATCTTCATAAAATTTTCCCCCAAAAAATAAGACACTCATGTCACCTGCAGTCTGGAAAGTTTCGAGGTAATCCATCAACTGGGAGCCGAGAAAAAAAGAAGGTCCCAAAACGGTTTTCTCTATGTTAATTCCCATAGGGATGTGGAACAGGAATAGCGGCTGAACCACTGGACAGATTTACACCAAATATGGCAGAAAGCAAGCTCTTTGTCAAGAAAGCGACCTTCTTGTGATCCGGTGTAAATCTGTTCAGCAGTTTTAGCGATATTAAAGAAAATTCTAATTTGTATATATAGGGACACGAAGGCTCCACAAACCCTTCCGATCTTGTGCTGAGATCTGATTGGCTGCCAACACTTCAACAAGGAAGTGTTGGCAGCCATCTTGGGACTCTGCTTCAGTTGGGTGCCTAAAAAAAAAAAGATGAAAAAAATAATAAAAAGGGGCCAGGGTAGGGACACCTTAACCCTTTAGCTCTGGTGATTGGGTCACCCAGTAAAAAAAAAAAAAAGAAACTTTTTTTTTTATTTGCATTTTCACCAAGAGTGGTGGCAGCGCTGTTGATCTAGAAAACAATTAAAAAAAAGAAAAAAAACGTGCGGACGCCTGTGCTTGTCTTAATAAAGCCTAGAGGTTGCCAGGTCCCGGGTTATGTCAAAAATGAGGAGGGGGTGCACGAGGCCCCCATCCTAGGGCTTATCTGTGCCCCAGGACCACCACCTCCTCAGGGAAAATTTGTTTATTATACTAGGGGGGTCTGCAGAACCCCTCACTTTAACTATGGGATAGCAGCCTAATACTGTCAGTTTCCTTGCAATGTCAAAACACACCCCTTAGAAAAGGAAGAGAAGGCCCTTAACAGGATAAAACAGACATAAAAATGTGTACAATACAGAAAACAATGCAATGCCACAATGTGAAAAGGAGACATGCATGATACAACATTTAAAATACTCTAGCTGTCACCAGATGCTATGCCGGCTGTTGTTACCACCTTTGTCTATGTTTGAGGCAAACAACACAAAATCACCTGCAGACTTCTTTTTTCTGTTGGCAGCAAGAGCCTATTGAGAAAGTACTGGCAGCAGCCAAATAGTGCGCTAACTACCAGGTACATTTACAAGCTATGGAGGCAGAAAAGGTGAAGAGGGAAAAGCTGAAGTTGATGGCGGCACAGATGTTTTACAGAGGAGAAGAGATCAGAGGCAGGGGAAGAGGCAAATTGACGGGACGAGGAACAAATCGAGCATCCTCCCAAACCCTGCCTGGAACAACTTGCTTCCACTGTAATGAGCCAGGGCATTGGATGGCAGACTGTCTGTTGTTGAATGACAGGGCAAGGGACAGAAGACCCCAAAGGCAGCCCCACCATCTACGAAATGCACCACCATCCTACACTGACAACATATCTGATTCAACTACCAATGCACAAGGACTTGAGACCACAAGGATCACAGTCCCGTTATGGTCCAACACAAGCCCCTCCATTACCACCACCACCAATGGAGGGCAGAGAACAGTGGCGACAAGAAAATGATGAGACTGAGGGCTACCCACCATAACCCCCACCACTGTCAGAGACATACTTTTAGGTGTGCCCGAGAGTGAAAGACTGCCTGATAGCTCCAGTGATACCAATGGACCAGGAGGGCCTGTATGTGGAAGGGACTGTACTAAACAAGACTGTTCCTTTCCTGGTCAATATTGGAGTGACAAGATTAATGCTGAAAGCATCTGAGATGCTGGAGGCACAACTCTCTGGAACACAAATAACAGCAGTCGGCATGACAGGACAACTTGTTGATGAGTATCTGACACAACCCTGTAGTTGGTAGTAGGCACCATTACTGTTGACCACCAATTTGTCCTAAGCTGATTACTGCCCTGTTAACTTGTTTGGAAGGGACCTGCTGTTCAAACTACAGCCACTGTTCACCTAAAGGGGTTTTTCTGGAAAGCAGGGTGAACGGACTGATGTTGAAATCATTCATGTGGTGTGGGCCACAGGGGAGGCCACAAGGAATACCAGAAGAGGTTCAGGACTCCATCCCCAGTGGGGTTTGGGCACAGGGGGAGAATGATGTGGGCCGAGTGTTGAATCCCCCTCCCCCCAGTAAAAATAAAACTGATCTGTTTCTGGATGGGTCATGCAACAGGGAAAGCACCGGAATACTGCAGGCTTCCTATGCTCTTTTTGGAAGGGCGAGATTGACAACTGTAAAAAGAGGCCCTAACAAGGGTTGTAAGCTGATTGAAGGAAAGGCAGTCAACACAGGCAACTAGTATGCATTTGGAGTGACACACGATTTTGGCCAGTTGTGGGCAATGAGGGGATTTCTCACCTTGGCGGGTCAACAAATACAGCATGCATCACTGATTGATGTTTTGCAAGCACTGCTTTTCCTAGGAAGGTTGAAATTGTCAAATGTGCAGCTCATACTTCTGCCAAAGACTATGTTTCCACAGGGAAAGCATTAATTGATGGGGAAGCAAAAAGAAAAGCACTAACTGGGTGCAGATATGCAATGCTACAGGTGACATCTGCCACACAGGTAAAATATGCATTTTGATCCTAAATGTATTCAACAACAGGCTGGGGAACAGAAGCAGGATGAATGGAAAAGGGGAGGTTGTGTGTAAAATAAAGAGAGGATATGGATAGGTCCAATTGGTAGGATATGTTTGCCATCAACAATTCTCCCTTATAGGATCAGTCTTTTTCATGGCCCTTCACAAGTAGGATGTGCTTGAATGATTTGCCTATTTTCTCAATGTTGGTACAGCACTAAATTGCATTAATGTGCTGCAGATTTGTTTAGAGAGTGTACCCTCTGTACCCACTATAATACAGGGAAGGGTACACCAACTTCACCAGGCCACTTTCCACCACTGCACGGACCCTTTGAGAGTTTGCAAATGGACTTCACTGAAATGCCTCCCACACACAAGTATGTCTTGGTCATCATATGGATCTATAGAAAATGGACTGAGGCATATCTAACATAGAACTGGGATGCACAAATAGTGGCTAATTGTTTGTTGAAAGAACTGATCCCACGTTTTGGGGCACTAGGTATTCTGAGTTCTGACAATGGACCAGGATTCATCTTCTATGTGATTCAGGGAATATGCAGGGGGCTGGGAATCACACAAACTACATTGCGCTTATCAACTGTTAGCCACAGGAGCTATTGAAAGAAAGAATGGGATGTTGACAAATAAGACAGGGAAGATTTGTGCATCCATGGAGCTCTCCTGGATTGATGCATTGCCACTAGCCTTGTTGGTAATGAGGAGCCCCCCTGATAGAGTCACAAAACTGAGTCCCCATGAGATTTTGTTTTGGGTGTCCCATGAACATTCCAGGCCACCTGCCCATTTCTCCATTATCAGTATTAGATGATTTACTGTTACAATATTTCAAGAAACTAGCAGAAACATTGCACTCTCTTCACCGCCAGGTGCTGCAAGTCCTACCCAAAGTGACACACCACCAGAACACGGACTGCAGCCCGGTGACTGGGTCTGGGTGGTATTTTTCAACACAACATTAACACATTAAATCAAAGACACAATTTTACATGGAAAAAATATAAAAACATGAAGTGTAGTCTTCCTCTACTATTTTCCTTTTTAGGCTGCAACTATGAATCAACAGCAGCCCTTTATAGAAGTAGTCTCTCAAGGCAGTCCCGCAAAATAGACCAATGTCCGCTCAGATATTCCATTCCGGAAATGCCTCATAAATACATTTAGTTTCCACATCCAAATTAAGCTGGACTCCTCCAATAATACATGTTAATGCGTTTCAGCTTTCTTGCTACAGGCCTCATACCGGACAATAACAGAAATATTAACAAGGCCATTGGAAAAGTTAGGAAGGTCCAAAAGGAGGCAAAGGGCATACATACTTCTACAGATGTAGGTGGAATATGGGGATCCCTGGGCTCATGTTTCGGCAACTGGGGGCCATGGCTGTTAGAGGCACTGATACATATAGACATGCCCTTCAGGCATAGAGATATTACTAGATAGGTGTTCCAGTGAAACTGAAATTCCCTCTCAACATCACTGAGGGAAGGATATTCACAGGTCAGAAGACATACGGGAAATAGTTCTACTGAAAATCAGTATCAGAGAGCGGAATGTTGAATAGAATTTTTTTCAAGTATGGAATCCATGTTGATATGCTCAGCTCTATGATGCTCAATAATAGCAAAGCCTGTTGTTGAATTTCATAACCCTAATGACCCATGTTTATTGTTTTTTTCATTTTATGCTTGGAATGCAATATGATGCAAGGCTTGTCAAGAAGGCAACACTCATTATCTATCATTGCACGATAGCTTAAAGCGACAAATATTAGGACATCTGTAATCCTGTGCACGTAGTGTTTTTCAAAAGTTGAAAGGTCCTATTGTCATCATGTGAGGTACATAGGCCATTACTTTGTAATTACTTTAGTCGTCATTTAATTGAATTCATATATGGATGTTATGACACTGTAACTGGATTATTAACCATAATGTTCGAGAAACGATCACATGCTGAAGTTTAATTGAACAATTAATAAAATTCCTAGATACGCCTTCTGTGGTTTGCAGAAATAAAAGATTGTATTGGAAGTTCAGCAATTCAAACTCTTGGACTTGGCCTCAGCTGATTCTGTGTCACATTAATAAATTTTCTTTTCTCTTTTCTGATGGATTCTGCTGTATTCATGCCTGATTTATTGAGCTTTTTCAGCGGATTTGCATTTCATAAAATTACGTATAATTTTGCCTAATTTTGCTAAAAGTTTGCATAACTATGTGAAAGCAAATTATGTGAATTTTGGACACCCCTAATTGTGACCTTAAGTGTTTTAAGATTTAGATTGCTTTACCTAATCAGGCATAAAATGTGTCCAAGAAGATGATCGCGAGAAACTGTGCATAAATGGTATGCACTTGAACAGTTTGGATATTTTCATTTGGAGGTTTTGTTTTATTTCATATTCATTACATGAACCTCTAGTCACACGTGATGATATAGAAGGTCATTTATAGATAAGCAAACCCAATGCATCGTCATGCCTTGATCTACTTTTAGCCTCCTTTTTTTTAATCCCCCAGTTGATCACTGATGAAACAGGATTCTTAAATACTCTAGTGAAAGCAAACAGATTATGTCTAAGTGAATATTCCATGGGAATTGTGTGCTTTTCATGTCTTCTAGCTCTGGCTTCTTCTGACTAAACTGCTGGGAAAAAAAACAGACAAAAAAATATGTCAGCCTTTTGTTGATCTTGGCTTATTACTGTATTTATTAATTGGTCAATGGGGAGAAATTTCATTTCACATTGTCATAGGGAATTTTGTGTAAATGATTTTGCGAACCAATGGTCTGTCACCGCCGAGAGCCAAAAGTACCACTGTGTCACATTGTCATTTACCCTTTAATCATATTTTCACTTCAGAACTTTTACTTACTTTTTTAATTTGTTTGTTACATGAGTCAGTTTGGCTAATCCTCAGAGTTTACCAGATTTAACTTAGTTTTGTATTATATTTCTTGCTTCCTAGTGCTTGCATTTTTTATTAAACAACTGCATAGTATTCCATTTACGGCCCGAAATCTGAAATGTATCCATCTCCCATGGCATTTTTGACCTGATGCAACTCCAGCCAGCAACATTTAAAGATGACTCAACATAATTATTTTTACAATATATGGCTAGAATTTGTCATTCACTGACAGTTTGTAAAAATGGGAGTGTAAATGTAATTTTCCAAAACTATCTTGAGATCACAGACCTTCCTCTCAGGTCCGAAAATTATGTTCTGAAACTGAGTGGAGGATGAGTCGTCCCACCCTTGTCATTGCTCTGGGCCAGGGGAGCCAAGCAATCTCCAATAGAACTAGGCTGTGGCCTCTTTTGCTAGTCTAGACAAATTTGACTAAAAGTATTGGTCCAAGGACCAGGGAGAGAAGTTATACATTCTTCAACAGTTAAGTCGTAGATAAGACAGCTTTTTAGGAGTTATGAAGGTCAAGGGGGAATAAAATATTTTCTCCATCCTGCTTGCAGTGCCAGGAGCACAAAATTGTTGAAAGGATATGGTTGGGGGAATGCAGCGAGAGCGGTCATATCTCAAACCACTCAGACGTTATACACACATAAATGTATAACTGATTCTGCAAAAGAATCCAATGCAAAATACCATTATTGCATTCTCCGGACGTATTTACTACATCGCATAAACACAACAATTTTTTTCTTTTTCATTTTAAGTTACAATATGTACAGAATAGCATCATGAATATCGCATGGGCATAACTAATACAAGACATTCCTAGCAAGCAGTCCATAACTAACACATGAAATCTTCTATCAAATACTAAATACACAAAAGGAGTGATGGTTGACCCATCACTCCCTGACCTGGTTCTGGCCAGGAGTCCACTTGGCTCCACCAGCCTGCCCCCGTGCCCCTGACCCTCCCAACTGCCGCCTGGACAGCAGTTCGAGGCCCTCCTCCACCCGCAGGCTCCCACCTGTGCCTCATCCCTGGTACCTAGTGGTAGGCTTCTCCGATTTCAGACTACCGTGTAAGTGATCCTTGTGTGTTCTTTCTGTTATTTTCGTATTCCGTATATGCCATTTTATGCTTTATAGTATTCTGTATATGCCATTTTATGCTCTATAGTATTCTGTCCATGCCATTTTATGCTCTATAGTATTCTGTGTATGCCTTCTCCTCTGCCTTTCTGCTTTCAGCGCTCCCCTCACTGCGCTTTTCTGCCCCCCTGCCCCCCCGGTTTTGAGCTTGAGTGTTTTTGGTGTTTTTGTACTCCCTATATGCCGTTTCATGTACGTTTGTATTCTGTTTAGGCCTCTTTCCTCTGCCTTCTGCTAATCCTCCTATGCTCCTCTCACTGCACTTTCTGCCCCCCTACCCCCCCTGTGTTCAACTCTCACCTCGCTCTCTCTCCCGCCCGTTTCCAGTCCTCCAGCTCTGGCCGGTCACTGTCTCCCCTGCCGCTGCCTCCCATGCGGCCCCGCCCCCTACCTCCTCCCAGCTGTTCCACCCTCCCACCCCACCCTCTTAATGGCGGCCGCTGCGCAGCCACGCAGCGGGCATGCCAGAGGCCTGGACCGCGCCCGGCAACAGTCCCCCTGGTCCCCCCAGCCTAGACCTCCCCAGACAACACTACTCCCCTTTCACACTCCACTCCCTCAACCCAGGACCTCGCCTGCACCCAATCCAGCCACACACAGGGAACCTTTACCTGCTACACCTACCATTTCTCCTGCTCCACATCCCACACGCCCCACACCAACCCCAGCGCCCCGCGCCAAACACAAAAACCTCAACGCAATAAACACCCGCACAGCCCCCGCACCCACCAACCGGCACCACCACGAAACACCCCAAAACCTGAACACACCCCACAACAACACCATCGCACAACACAACAACAACACCCCCACAACCATCTCAACTGCCTGCTCCTTAACACCTGCTCCCTACACAAACATGCCATAGAACTCTGGGACCTCATCACATCACACTCACCTGACATCGTCTTCCTCACGGAAACCTGGACGAACCACTCTTCAGAGCCCGACATAGCCACAGCCACCCCCATGGGATACAAACTCCAACGCAGACCACAACTCCTTCTCCCTCCTAGACAACCTCACCAACTTCGGACTCAAACAACTGGTCACAGCACCCACCCACTCAGCAGGACACACACTTGACGCAATCTTCACCTCAAGCCAACACATAACCTACACCCACACCACCGAACTCCACTGGATTGACCACCACTGCGTCCACTTCTTCACCAAACCCCCCACACACCACCACCAACAAACCACACCCTACCGCATGTGGGACAAGATTCCCACAGAATGCCTGAACTCCCAACTGGCACATTACTCCCCCCCCCGCACCAACGACCCCAACACCATGGCCCACAACCTCACAAAATGGATCACTACCTGCGCAGACACACTAGCCCCCCTCAGAAAAAACGCCACCGCCCGCAACATCAAGAACGCCCCATGGTTCACCACTGAACTCCAAGCGCAAATGCCGCCAAGTGGAAAAAGCCTGGCGACAAGAACCCTCAACAACCAACTTCTCCACCCTCAAAACCTCCATTCACAATCACCACCAACTCATACGCACCACCAAAAGAGCACACTACAAGGAACGCATCGAAAACAACTCCCAAAACAGCAAAGAACTCTTCATCATCATTAAAGAGCTATCCAAACACAAAGCCAGCAACATAGACCCCACACAAACACAACCCCTCTGTGACTCCCTCTCCAACCACTTCCACTGCAAAATCCTGGACATACACAACAGTTTCATACCACACACACCTACCACACACACCCCTCACCCGTCCAACACAGACCCCCCTCATGCCCCCTCCAACCTTCTTATCACCTGGGCCCCAACCACCGATGAAGAAACTGAAAAAAACATGAATTCCATCCACTCTGGATCCCCCTCCGACCCCTGCCCCCATCGCATTTACAACAAAGCCAGCCCAACCATCGCCCCCAAGCTTCGCGACATAATCAACACCTCATTCGACACCACCACCTTCCCAGACCTCTGGAAGCACGCAGAAATCACTGCACTCCTAAAAAAAGCCCAAAGCCGACCTGGACGACCTCTCCAACTACCGCCCCATCTCTCTCCTCCCTTTCCCCTCCAAGGTTGCTGAGAAACTAGTTAACACCTGCCAATCACACTTCCTTGAGGAAAGCAACACACTCGACCCCTCCCAATCTGGGTTCCGCAAGAACCACAGAACGGAAACTGCCCTCATTGCATGTACTGATGACATCAGAACCAGAGACGACAAGGGTGAGACTCGCACTCATCCTCCTAGACCTCTCCGCAGCCTTTGACACTGTCTGCCACCACACACTCCGCACACGCCTCCACAACACAGGGATTCGACACAAAGCCCTAGACTGGCTCACCACCTTCCTCACCGATAGAACCCAAAAAGTCTGCCTTCCACTCCACTGCCACCAAAATCATCTGCGGAGTCCCCCTCTCGCCAACATCCTCTGACCACACGGAATCACCATCCTCTCCTACGCAGATGACACCCAACTTATCATCTCCCTGACCCGCAACCCCACCACCACCAAAACCAACCTCCACGCTGCACTCCTTGACACCGCCACCTGGATGACAACAAATCACCTCAAGCTCAACTCCAACAAAAACCGAGCGCCTTGAGACCCTCACGGGTGAGTAGCGCGCTTTATAAAAAAAATTGATTGATTGACCCCCCCCCAACAGGCTCCTTGTGGCATCAACTCATTCAATTGGTGTGGACCCGGGATGAAACCCTGCTGGTCCCTCAATAAGTTGTCCTTTACAAGGCTAGCTCACCTGCCCCCTGAGGACAGAGGGAGCTTGGGCCAGCATGACAGCTGGTCCCCCAAACAACCTTGCCAGAGCCAACCCAATACAGGATGCCCCCAGCACACATTGGGAGATGTGCCTTGGCAACAGGGCCATACCTTGGTCCCCTGGCACAGCCCACCATTCCCCAGTATCCCTAAGGCCATGTAATGGAGTACCTGGGCCGGCTGTGGACAGTCGCGGTAGCAGACATCCTCAGCCTTCCAAAAAAAGACAGTAGTACCCCTGCCCTGGTTTGAGCTAAAGGGTTAAAAAACAATTCAATCCTGAATTTGCCTGCACCTATATTTTTGGTTTTAAGGTTGTCTGCCTGTTTGTGGCCAAACACGACTCCTCCTCCGCCACAGAACTGGGCTCTTTCCTGTGCCGAAAGGGCAAGAGGCACTCCATCAGGACAAACAGCAGCGTAAGAGCAATCAGGTAGCCTTGACCATTATTTAACTTGTGCTGCTACACCCCATGCTCACCTAAGCAACCCCACTGATCCCAGAGCAACCAATGGCTGCTGATCATGGGAGACTGCAAAAATTCAAAAACACAGCCACCTGACTGGTCTGATCTAGCCTGCACCTGTCTCTGGGGCCTGCAAGCATGTGCATTGGCCCCTTGTCCATTTCCTGTGCTTGATACCGACTATGCTGTACAAATATGTACTCTACCCAGTTCGTGCCAGGATGCCATGCTGACGTCCACCATGTCCAGTATGCACTGCACACAGGGCGTCGACCAACCCAATGCCCTGCACATAGTGCCAGCATTTAGTGGGGAATGTAGGAAGCTATTGTGTCAAGGGTGATACATTGTAAGAAAATAGGACGTTGTCAAGACGGGGGTGAATACTGACAACATGGAGAGCAAACGTGTAAAGGATGGTGAACTTGAATAATAAAAGAAGAAGTTTTTAACACATAAAACAGAACTGCTGGATAAGGTGATGAATACAAACTATGAGGCGATTATGTGCAAAGGGAGGTTATTACAGGAACAATTATGTAAAGGAAGTAAAACAGGCTATACTGAATTATTGTTAAGGGGAAGCAAATATGGAAAATATAGAGAAATATTCTGTAAAGCAAAAACAGAATATACTGTACTATTGTGTAGGGGAAATTAAATATGGAGAATACTGAAAAATATTCTGTGAAGAGGAGTGGAAACATAATACGCTTAGCTATTGTGTAATGGAATAAATATAGAGAATGTAGGGAAGTAAATATGGCGAATATGGAGAATATTTTGCAAAGAGAAGTAAATAGAATAAACTGAACTATAGCCTTTGGGGAAAATAAACACAAGAATACAGTGAAATATTTTGGAGAGCAGGGGTCTTTGATCCAGGGGGCAGTCCCCTCTAGGGGGACCTCCAGTGGTCCCAGTGGAGCACCAGGCTTTGACCAAACGAAGCATTATGCAGATAACGATGCTTTGTTTTAAGCAGAAAAACCATTACATTTTTAAAAAGGTAACAGAGCTTAACTGCAACGTTTAAACAAGTCTAGACATATTTAAACATTGCCAATTTAATAGAATAATTCTGAGGGAGGGATTATTTTGGGGGAAACAGCATTAAAAGGTTTGAAAACCACTGGTGTAGGGTGAAGTGAAATGAGACTAAACTGAACTGTTGTGCACGGGTAAGAAAACATGGAGAATAAAAGTAGAAAATGTGTTAAGAAAGAATAAAATGAGAAGTCGTGCAAAGGAAATTAAATATGGAGACTATATGGAAATGTCTAAATCAGAATGAAACAGAACGCAGGGAACTATTGTGTAACAGAAGGTGTATATGGAGAATATAAGTAAATAGTGTGTACGAATGGGTAAACAAACAACTATTTTCGCAAGGAAAGTAAATATGGAGAATGCAAGGAAATATTACTGTAAAGAACAGTAAAAAGAGCATTTGAAGTAATGTGTAAGGGGGAAGAACATATGGAGAATAGAGGGAACTAGTGTGTAAGAGGTGGTGTAAACACGGGGAATACAGGGCTATGGAGTGTGCTGCGACAAGTTGGATAAAGGATATTAGGAGATGACTGTAAAGGTGGTGAATGGTGAGGTTATCAAGAGGTGCAGCCTAAACGTGGGGACTTCTGTGGTAACAGGATGCTGCTGCGTAAAGGTGGCGAATTCTGAGGTTATAGGGCGCTGCTGCGTACAGGTGGCGAATTCTGAGGTTATAGGGCGCTGCTGCGTAGAGGTGGCGAATTCTGAGGTTATAGGGCGCTGCTGCGTAGAGGTGGCGAATTCTGAGGTTATAGGGCGCTGCTGCGTACAGGTGGAGAATTCTGAGGTTTTAGGGTGCTGCTGCGTAAAATGTGATAAATAAGATTATTAGGAGATCAGTAAAGGCGGTAAATGTCGAGGTTGTAAAGAGATGCAGCTTAGAGGTGATGAATTCTGAGGTTATATAGTGCTGCTACTTAAATGTGGTGAAAAGGATATTACAGCGAAATGTGGCGGAAACAAAGTATGAAACCTGCGCTTCGGATATTTATTGTGTAAAGTGACGGTGAATAGAAAGCGAGTCTTAAAGGGAGGGCGTCTTAAGAATATACGAAGAAATGGTGTGACGGCTGGGAATACCGATTCTCTAGGGAGTTGTTTGAAAGGGATTGGCGAGTGCAGAGAACGCAGCAAGCTAATATGCTAGGCCAAAGAGAGTCCAGCTATGGATCCTCCCACGAAAGAATGACAAAAACAAGACCCTCGTTGGATTAAAAAAAAGTCGTATTTATTTAACAACATTACCATGAGAAACAACGTTCGCACCAACTGAAACACAAGCACATATTCACGAAGCAACGGAACAAGAGTTGGCGCGTGGAGCTGCTGTGTCAAGGGGGCGCCCGGCGCTCATGCGCAGACATTTGGCACATACAGGCCTGGCAGTGGGAGCTGAATTACGAGAGGTCGTCAAATGTGCCCCTATAGATGGTTGATTAATATAGAAATGTCATGTGACGACTGACACTCATTTAATACTCTTTCATAAGAAGATCACCTTCATAGTCTGCGCATTGACATAGCGGAAAAAGTTTAGCAACGGAAAATACGGGCTGGGGAATGTAGAGGGAACGCGGAGATGTTGTGTGACGGAAGTCACGTGTGATCTCTTGGAAATGATCGGCCACAGAGCTTTGGCTTTTGAGGAATTACCTAATGAGGGATCATCTATAGATTTTCGGTTAGTGTAAAAGTGGCTTGTGATGTTGCCGGTCTTAAACCCAGGGAGGGGCGCTGGCATCCCCAAACATCCAACTCATTTCTGTTAGGGTCTTGTGATCTTTTGCGGCTCGCGGCGGTAAATGGTGTGCTTGTATTTATTGCACACTGTAGGAAATAACATTATACTGAATTTTATTTCCTTAACGACCATTTGACTGTTATTGGTGTTGTGACTAACATGTGGTGGTGTCGTCAGCCGGTTTGTCATTGTATGCCCTGCCGTTTCGGTACACATACCTGGTACAGGCAGTGTAGCCAATCGAGTAAACGTGTCTCTTTTGTCCTGAGAGCCCGGGATTTGAAGTCGTCTCCATGGATGTGTAAAAAAATAGGTTTTATCGGTGCAGAATATAAATCTACATGTTATGGGGGATTGCACGGTGTTAGGTTAGCAGGTATTTGCAGCAACACCGAACAGCTGCGAGGTGGACAAATAAGGTACGTTTTGATGTTCTGCGCTTTCGTGATGAGACCAAGTTTCAGTGGCATATCAAACTTTGCCACTAGTTGGGACACACAACATTTCTGAAAGCAGCGCTCTGTGAGCGGACTGTAAAACACAGAGTGCGCCTTCCACGCAAGGGCTGCGTGTGCGCCTCGGATCCGAATCTAAACAAGCACACACATAACGTGTACGTTTGTAAACCCATACACGCCTGAAACGCCTCTTCTTCTCTGGGGATAAAGTGTCCCTGAAAATGTGATTTATTAAAAACCTATGCCTATCTAGGATCTCCGACACTAGCAGAAATCAGACAGGTCGAGAAGCCGTTTTTATCTTTCATTTCAACAGCTCTTTGCTCTGCTCTCGGGTGGTGAATTCTACCCTGCGCCCGGAGAACGTGCTTTGTTTGGTGCTCCTAATGCCGGTTACTTTAGTCTCGCCTCTTGCTTTGTGCGCAAACATATATACAATTAAGTGATAGGGCCAACGTGTGGCATTCTTCTTTTACAGTATTATTGTTTGTTTTGGTGTGCTCTGTAATTTAGAATTACTGATAACTGTGCTTACTCCAAATAGATGCCGGGCTCAAAAGTATCATAATCAATACATACATGTATTATCTTTCTTCTATTACAAAATACCTGCATAGGCGCACGGGGAACAGGCTTGGAGTGTGCACATTTCATGCCTGTTAAGCGCTGGACACGCACCATTATACATTAAGAACTATGTTTACATTTTATTTTGCGCATTAGCAGTGCTTTAAATGGGCAAGTACTGAGTACCCGCACGTCTTTAATTTTAAAGAGAGAATACCTGCGCTTCTCAGCTCTGCTGCAGTGCATTTAATGGGAGAGTGTCGGCACTTCACAAAGGCGTACACAGGCACTCCAAATATTTTCGTTTAAGGCACTGCGCATTCGTGTGCGCGTGCGGCGAGGCGCCTGGGTGGCCGTTTTGCGCTCTTGTTCATTTTCACTCCACAGTCATATTTTGCTAGTGATTGTATTTTGAACAGGACCCAGTCCGGCCACTGTAGCGTAAATATTTCACTGACAACTCGAGGGATTTCCACAACCCGCGGTTACGACGGATCTCGGGGATTTCCGCTGAAAAAGTGTAATCATTATTCATCAATATACCGGAGCGTGTTTTGCTCATGCCTCAGTGTAAGACAAGGGGGCGTAAAGGCAGAACGACAGGTCTGTCAACTGACTACACCGTGTTTCCTATTGTATAAAATGTATTCTACTGCGTAAGTGACAAGATTATTATTAGTATTTCTTTAATCAGTTTTTTTGTTAAATATAAATCGGATTGCCACTGTATTGAATAAACACGACACGGTAAGTGAATAGTTGACGCGCACAGACTCCCTTCTGTCGGATTGTGAGACTCAGGAAGGGGTCCAGAGAAAGCCGCGTCTGCGTTACGCACCCTACACTGCGGCTTTGAGCACATTCGGTCCACGCGGTTCCTTGCCGTGGGCCGTGCTCTCAGCCCGCCAGAGAGCAGTGGGCCGCCGGCCACAGCCCCGCGTAAGCTATCACTATTACCACCACGCCTTCACGCCCTGGGTGTCCCCGCGCCTGGGCCGTGACACCAGCGCCCTAGCAACTTCGGACGCGTTCGGCTGCCAACTTGCTTCGTTTGATCAACGTGTAACAAGCTACGCGGGTAAAAAAGGGAAAAACGGAAAGAAGGAACAAAAAAAAAATATGCACGCGAAGAAGAAGGAACAGATACATGTTATTAAGTGCGCTTCCCGTCTAGTTATCCCTGACTATTCTTCTCACCTGCTTACAGGATTTGCGTGTCTTCTCCTCACCTGTTGGGCTTGTGTGTCCTCACCTGATGAGGAGATTGCCTGCCTTCCTCCTCACCTGAGACAATGGGCCTCTGCCTTTTCTTCATTTCTCGCTCTCCGGCTTCAGAGACACTTGGTCTCCTGGCCAGCTGAAGGGGATCTGAACGGTCCTGGGCTTCTCTTTCTCACCTGCGGCAGAGAGGTCTAGATGCTTCTTCTCACCTGCCTGTGGGAAATCTGCTCACCTGCTGCAGTGAGGCTTTCCTGAAGTTATAATAAGTGTTTGCAGGTTTGTGCGTCTTCTGTGCTCGGAATATTTATGCCAGCGTTTAGGGAGGCTGCGAGACTGTGCGCAGCTACTCACGCTTCTCTCGTTTGGCTGCTGCCATTTAAGAGTTTTGTTTTAAATGATTCAGAATTTTAATTTAGTTCTAGTTCGCGAGAAGCAAGAACTTCAAATGTGTCTCTTCCTTCGAACAAGGAAAGTTTAAAGATGGGCCCTCCAGAGAGTGGTACTGATGAGGCAGTGGCTGTCTTCACCGCAGCCGGCTCTGTGTCCGAGAGGAAAGGGGGGTCTCCTGTTCAGGTTCTTGGTGTGGGGTCTCTCCTGTCCCTCGCTGCCAGAGCCGTGCACCCCTTCATGGGGTAAAGGTGGGCCAGTCTGCGCTCCAGACACTAGAACGGTGGCGACGGCAGGCAGTATGGCGCATGCGTTACCTCATCCTTTTGACAGGACTTTACGCACAGGCAGAACCAGATCTGGACAGAGGCATGGGCGTGTTTACACCAGGAGGGGCGGACAGGAAGCCGGGAACGCTTTTCTTACCAGCAGAGGTTCCACCCACGTTTAAACTTTTTTTCTGAAAGCGCTGGTAGCAGTTTGTCTGGAGCCAGAAGAGCCGCCTCAGCAACACTGCGCCTCCGTGTTGCCTTAACAAAGCTGGCCACGGGTTCCCTGGTACAGGGGGCACTGGTACCCTTACTCCTTTCAGCTATTCGGGGTACTAACTGCATAAGGCACACTTCAGAAGTACCGGGTGCCAAGGAATCTCAGCTGCTCCAGGGTGACCTTTGTGCAGAGAGGGGGCATTGGTGCCTTTCGCCCTCTTGGAGTACTAACTGCACAGAACCCACCACCTGCCGCCAAGAACTGCCACTGCACACAGCTGCACTGGTGCCGCCGTATCAGAGCTGCCCCAGGCGCTTCGTGGATAGAGGGCACTGGTGCCTCTCGTGCCCCGCAGAACACTTTCCGTCCGGCTCACCACAAAGCTGCCATTGGTGATCCCTCCCCAAAGCTTTGCACGGGTGCAGTCTACACAGAGCTGTGCTCGGATGTTCTGCTGATCCTAGAACTGCATCCAGGTGCCCCCGACTGCTGAATCCTGGTGGCCCGCACCCCAGAGCCGCCCCCGTGCCCTCGCCCGGGGCCCCCGTGCTTGGAATGTGCTGAGCCGCCCTCCGGGGCCATGTATTGGAAGAGCGAGCAGATGTTTGCGTGCAAGCTGGAGAAGGACGTCCCCGCGCTGCCGGCCCCCACTGACAAGGTAAGGGCTGGACCCAGAGGCTCCACCGTACTGTGGGTAGGCCCTTGGACTTTCAGAGGAGACTTTAGCAGCAGTTAAAGTCGGGGGGCTCCATGTAATGGTCAACCTTCATATTTAAGAATTTGTTTCAAATGTTTAAACTATTTCACTTACGTCAATATCTATACTTTTTACGCGTAGCCAGATTTTACAGCTCATTTGATTTTTTTTTTCCTATGTATTTTGGATTGCGTTTTGCCTGTTTGTGAAGACTTTACGACACCCTCTTGTGTTGCTGAGTATAAATAGCATCCAGTACCTTGTCACCGACACTAGATGGATTGCAACGGTATCTGCCACATTAAAAAAAAAACTGCCAGGGGTACTCATGCCATGTGCACATGTATAGCCCACACGTATCTCTCCCTACAGGTAGTTTGAGGCGCGAAGGAAATATATTCATAGAGTGCGAATAAACGACACGAGGAAACTAGTTACTAAATAAACTTTTTTTTTTTTTAATAATGAAGCAAACAAAAAGTCTTGTAATTTGTTTGCGGGAGAACTTTTTAATGAAAAAGCGTGCATTTTCTACGAAGCCACCTGATGAACTTCGCACATACTAGTCTATTATTTAATAACCTATTTAAAAATATTTCTTGCTGCGGCAGATTTAAAATTCCCTTATGAGCACTTTACGACACTTTATTTTTTTTTATTTTATTAAACCAGTTTAATGGCACTCTGTCATGCTCTAAATATAAAAGATAAGGCCATTCCTCTCATTAATGCAGCTACTACTACACTGCTTCCGAGTACGTAATTTCAGTGTGTGTGTATATGTATATATATGTGTGTGTGTTTCCACTACATGAGGGTTGGCGGACATAAAACATGCACAACCTCTTGGTTCATTCATGCTGGTTCTTGTGCAGACAATTAGTCCCATTTTATAGCGTTTTCTTGGCAGGTGCGTGACCACTCATACAACATGGGTAGTATTGCAAAACGCTCACAAAAACCGTCTGCGCGCGTAATTCCCATTTGCTGAAGGCGAGGGCTTGGAAAGCTCTTGAATTACGCTTTAGTCGCCTCGGAGCGTTGTAGGGCAGTTGAAGTCCTAGAAGGCAGTGAGTAACCGTGCCGAATATTGTTCAGTTATGAGTTTTATGACCCCTCTTTAGCCTCACTCGTTAGGGCTCCGATGCCAATGGTCACGGAAATGGGTGCAATAATTACCAAACACGATATATTGTGCCGTTACAAGATTAGGAATCTATCAAGGGTGAGAAATACAACCCGACAGGATTATTATTCAAAATAGAGCATGACAAGCAGACTTTGCTGCTTACTGGACAACACCTGCATGCAAACTGTAAAACAATAAATAAACAGTGGGCGCTTTGACGCTCCCCTTGAATTCTGCAAATTCGAGAGTAAAAATGTAGATTGCTTCTCAAATAAGTGCAAAAAAGCAAGACTAAAGTGTATGACGCTGCTGTACTTATGTTCAACATTTCTGAATATTAGGAGAGGAAACTAATTTACATATTTAAAGTCTGTCCAACGTGTAGAAGTGATGTACACACCCTAGAATGTATGGAAATAGCCGAGGTACAGATACTGCTTGGCTGGCTCGAAGAACCAAAGCACAAGCCAAACGTGCACAAAAGCGAAACAAAGAACGGTTGGGACTTGGGTGGACGGACACGTAGTTTGCTAAGGGCATGCTGTGACGGATGCGCTGACGGACTGCATAGTACCAAGTTTCCCAGTTTTGTGCGTGACTAGTAAGGTGAGCCCCTGACTTTTCAGAGAATTCTGGGACATGTAATTTTATTTAACCGCTGTAAACCAGGACTACAAGTCCCAGAATCCCAAGGAAAAGAACCGGAGCTGGACTGACTAGTCGGGTTCTCAGGCCTGGGACTGGTGGTGTAGATAGCCCCACTTCTGACTTTACAGAAACTCTAACTGCATTTCAACCCCCAAGTCAGTTTCTCGCCTCTTACGGCGCTATCTTTCCTCCCCATGGCTCACCGTTCACAGTGCCAAATTCCCCTCCTTAGTTGCGCACATATCCGGCTGAGGCTGGCAGTCAAAGCCCTCTCTACCCTGCCTTTTCTAACCACTCTTTCTCCTATCACCCCCACTGTATTTAATTATGCAATTTTCCATAGTTCGGCCATTAGCCAGAGGTGTCGGAGCGCTTTACAATAGAACAAACAACGTTACAAGGGAAGTTGAGAGGACAGGGTAGTAGGAGATGAAGTCTATAGGCACTATGCTTACTCGTGACGAGTTACTTATTTACAACGTAGCTATTAATTACAGAATACATATTTAGAAAAGTTACAAAAGAGCGCAGAACGATACAAGAGATGAGTAGCAAGGTGGAAGGAGACAAAACGTAGCTACAGCAGTTACTCATGATTAAAGTTATGATTTACAACAAATCAGCTAAAGGTTTCATATTTAAAGAAGTTGAGGGGATTCCAGGTTATACAGATGAATACTACATATTTACAGAGTTAAATACAGAATATCTTAAAATATGTAACTTAACTAACCGTTATAAATCAAGAGTTATGTAACCGTTAGGGTCGTGCCACTAAATGTGGGGGTGAATGCCTAGTATGGATCTTGGTAAGGGGTGCTATTGAGATCTGTTTTGAAGGTGCTGGTGGTGGTGATGCGAAGGTTTATAGGTAGTGTATTCCGGATTCAAGTTGCACTACCAGAGAATGACTGCACCATAAGTCTATCCCTTTTGAAAGCTAGAGGTTCAAACTGCAGATTCTAAGAATTTCATGAGGGCCTAGAACCGCCAGATAACTTGTTTGTTAGCTAGGTAACAAGGGTTGGAGGTGTGAATGTCTTTGTGTGATGCAATCAGTCTTGTATATGGCCCTAGCTTTAACAGGAAGCCAGAAAAGATTTATCAATATGGGTGTGACATGGTCATTTCTTTCGGTCCCATAAACAAAATGCGCAATCAAGTGGAGGATGAACTTTAGAGCAGATGGATTTTAGGGAGTCCTGCAAGTAGAGAATTATAGTGATTAATACTACCCTGCCCCCAAACACCCACTTGCACCCCGTGTTGGAGAAGTCAGAGTCCGCCTTTCAGAAGACCAGTGCCTTGAAACAGCACCAGTGAAACATAATACTGGAAAGGATTAGATTGTTTCAAACTGGCCATTTTTGTCTCAAGAGTGTGGACCATGGGTTGAGCCAGAACTAGGTTTGAGGCTTCAGTGGTTCTTCCACTTCTTTCATGCACAGCTCTACTTAACTCCACTTGAGACCTTCCAGTCATCTAGGTTAATCACCTCACACATGCCAGGCTCTCTACTCCTTCACGCACCGTGTTCAATGCCTGCGCATGCACGAAGCCAAGCTCTTCCCTCATGCAGCCGTGTCCATTCCCTTCACATACATGATGCCAGGCTCACTACTTCTTCACAAACCGTGTCCATTGCCTTCACATGCATGATGCCAAGTTCTTACACCATCCATGGGCATAAATTTTCCAAAATGCCAGGGGTAGTGGAAGTGACATCATGCACCCTTGACCTCCACTTTCACTCACAAATACATACTTACACACACTCACCCGTAAGCATGCACACAATTTACATTTAAAAGCATTTTTACTTATCTGAGCTGCCATGGGAGGGCATATTCACATTTTTATTATACTGATAGTGAATAATATCTTATGCTAATAGTGAATAATATTTTATACTAATAGTGAATAATATCTTATTCCGGGCTTTTTACTTCCTCCCACACTCTGGGTTCATTCCCTTCACATGCATGATACCAGGCTCTTTATTTTCTAGGTTCATTCCTCTGCACACATGACGCCTTGGTTCCTCCTCCCTTGTACACTCCGCTGTCCTTTTTTTTGTACTCGTGTCCCTTAGTGCGCTCGTGATTGTGACTTTGTCATAGTTAAAAAGAGCCTTCAGAGGGTAACTGAGCGATTTGAGGTGGGTGCCCACTGCCCAGTCCCCTGTTCACCTGACGGGTCGTGGCAGTAAATCAGTGCTTATTTTTTTTAATTTTTTTTTTTTTTACAGTTTTACACAGCGCGAACTCAACTCTGAGGTACCCATGAGCACCAGTTACCTTGCATAAGGACACATTCTGGTTACACTGGCTAACGCGGCCTCCTTTTTTTGGCTACAAGTTTTCTTTCTCTTTTCTTGATGCTTGTGATTTCTTTCTGCTCGGAAATCAAAGCGATGCTTAGAAAAAAGCTTTGCGAAACGTCCCTTGCCAGCACACATAATGCAACGCTAATAATGGTATGGATAGTGTGCTAGGTTTAAATGTCTGGCTCTTAAGCCAGACTCATTTAAACACCTTCCCAGCGTGTCCTCGTGCAGCAACCAGTGCTGTACGCTTAGTTGCGCACTCCCAGCCTGGCTTTAAAATGTTGTTCGGGCATCCAGGGCATACATTTATTTTAATGCCTCCATTAAATGCAGATGGATAGCTTCCATTCTCAGTCCGCCTTTGTGATGGGTAGGACGTTGACTTATATTGAGCCACAAGTGGCCATTTAGGGCTGAAAGGCGCGTGCGTGCATCACCTGCGGCTCTAATTGGGCCGGGCGGCCTGGGTTCAATCTGCAGCTTTTCAGCAACGGGAGCCGGCGCGGGCCGCTGTGCCTGCTGTGCGCCGCAATTAACGTTCAAGTATCCGATTAAAGGCCCCGCCCCCGGCCCGCGCGCCGCTCATAAAGCGCGGCTGGTGCTAATTGGGACGATTAAAGCCGGGCCTGCGAGCTGCGCCCTCCGAGGTGGACAAGGCGCGGGAGGGGCGGGGCAGATAAGGGAAACGCCCCTTGAGAACAGCTAGGGGCCTGGTCGGTAGAGGGGTTGAGAAAGGACCATTAGAGGAGAGTAGGTGTAGAGAGTTCTTATAGAAAGGGATTGTTGAAGGCCGTTTAGAATTGGTGGGTATATTAGGGTGTTTTTTTTGTTTTTTTTGGGGGGGGGGGGGTGATGAAGTACTCTTACAAAAAGTGGGGAATCACTTAGAGTGGTGAGGTGCCGAGCGGGCGGGGTGGCGAGGAGCCTTTAACAAAAGATGGGATTAAGTTCGTAGGGTCTTGAGCGTTTGGCCAAGGTGACAAGAAGGGGGAAAACGGTCCAGTCGTATGTTTCTATTGCTGCCTTATGGGAGCTGTAGTCCTGGTTGTCTCCAGACTATAACATTGAAAGCACACAGAGGACGTGTTTTTTTTTTTTTCTCTCCTCCTCTACAAAACATTATAAACTAAAGGCCCAGGGTGCGGTGGTGTTATGAGATGACTAATTTAGCGAGCAGGGAGTGCTTTTGTGGGAGCATGGTATTTTAAGTTGTTAGGGCCCTCTCGGTTTTGAGGGGCGTGACTTACATTGAAAGAGACAGGCGTAGCTGAAGTTCCGGGGGTAAGGTATTCCTGATGGGTACGAGTGCTGCTTCTACTGTTTTCACGTTGGTACTCTGTTGTATTTAAAATGCAACAGAGGTGAAGTAGGTCCAGAAGGCCTCGCTCTGGACCCGTTTCGTGTCCCCTGCGGTTGCAGGTACCGTGCGGGGATGGGGGGCTTCAACCGGAGGTGAGTGAGATGGTTCTAACGCCACCGGCCGCCAGGTGTGCTAGGCCGTTTCCTTGCATCAAATACAGTGCACGCGCCTTCCACCCGGGAAAAGGCTCCCAGGGCTGCGGTGAGGCGCCCCTTCTCACGGGTCCGCTAGGTCTGTTTCGCCCTCGTTTTACCTCCCGACTAAAAGTGAGGTTCTCATGAAGGGTCAAGGTGACAGCCAGGGCTCTTGTGGTGGGTTTGAGGCAGGAGGAGAATTGTCGGTATCCCCCCCCCCCCCCCCCACACTGTGCGACGGGTGTTCTCCCGGGGTCTCGGGCAGGACCAGGGGACGGGTGGTGTCCGGAGGTGGGGACAGGAACGTTGGACCGGTGGTGGGTGTGTGTGTGGGAGGGAGGGGGGAGTGGAGACAGGACCGTGGGACGGGTGGTGTGTATGGGGGGATGGGGGGGGAGTGGAGACAGGACCGTGGGACGGGTGGTGGGGATGGGGGGAGTGGAGACAGGACCGTGGGACGGGTGGTGGGGATGGGGGGAGTGGAGACAGGACCGTGGGACGGGTGGTGTGTATGGGGGGGAGGGGGAGTGGCGACAGGACCTTGGGACGGGTAGTTTCCAGGGGCGATGGTGGTGGGAATCTGAAGGAGACAGCCGCTTCTCTCCCGGTCTAACCCTCTCTCTGTCACAGTTCAAGGTGCTCATGGCGGAGGAGTGCTGCAGCCCGGTGACCGCGGGCCGGAGCAGGAAGGGGCCGGCGCCAGAGGGCCTGGTGAGTGCAGCTTTCACTGCCCTTGCGAGGAGGCTTCGTTGGTTCAGAACAGCCCAAGGCTCTCTGTAACGCACCACATGCCATACCTGGCCGCTCTTCATACTTGGTCGCTCTGCCACATTCAGCGCCTCTGGCAGTTCGCCATCCTCGGCGAGCTTTGCATAGGGCACTACTCTTATTAATGCCACACAACATACAGGCCTCTACAGCACAACATACCCGGCTGTTCTGCACCCGAAGGTTAGCGACACTTACACTGCGCGAGACGTGCCTGCCACTTTACCATAGAGCAGAAATGACAAACTTTACATTCTCACATCGTAATCAACTCCCTGCGCCATCCAATGGGTCGTCTCCCACGTGCTATTCGTAGCCAACCCATCTAATGGCGCAGATATGTATAAGCTCGCCTTCAACAATTTCAACTGTCCGCTTTTAAGTGCCCGAGGACGACGCAATGTTGCCTAAAAAACGTATTTGGACCAAATTAGCACTTGTTTATTTTGTAACGTCGACAGAAAAAGACTAACGGCTTTTGGAATGGGCAAGCTTGGCCCAGGGTGTAAATCTTCAGAGGGGGCTAAAAGGACGGTCTTCATCCAGGCCCTGCAAAATGCAATACCCCTCTTCCTTGGCTCCAGTGATTTCATCTAGTGCTTTCAAGCGTTTTTAGCGTGCCGGAGTCTATTTTGAGCACCCTATCAGCCCCCACCTTGCCTTCCAATCCCCTGCCGACCCACATCAACACCCCCTCCAAGCAGCTCGTAACCAGCCTGACAGAGCGAAAGTGATTCAGGTGAGCTGAGTGGAGGTGCGGAGATACATGTTCAGAGGTAAGTCAGTGCTTTGATTTAGCCAGTTGGAGACAGACCTGTGAAAAGTGGCTGCTGCCCCATTTCATTCTCCAGCAGTAGTGAGAGCGGCAACCTTCTATCCTCTCCCGGCGCTACTGGAGCAAGGGCTGGCTCTGAGCGGACGGGAGACTAGCAACAAGCAGCCGTCACTTGGTAATTAAAATAATCCCACTGAGATGCAGCCATGCTGCTCTTCCCTCTGACACTATATGCCCCTCCATCTTCTCGGTGATCTTGGTGGGTCGTCGGCCACCCTTGACTGCCCCAGGCTGCGTCATTCTGGTGACACGGCTTGTGGCCCCTGTTTTGGTCAGCTTGAACTTTAAAGATTGAGCATTTGGACTTTGTGAAATGTGCTTCAGTCCATACTGTGGACTCTTTCATGCGCTATTACGTGCTATACGTCTATGTGTTTTCAGACATTATTGCCTGAAGCTCGATTTGCGTTTCATAGGTTGATTTGTGTGGTGCCTGAGCTGGTTTCAAGACGTGCTTCACTTTTATAGTAGCGCAGATCCTGGAGCTGTGCTCTTACCAACATATGGTCGCTGTGCTTGATATTTTGTTTCGTTCACCGAGTCCTATTTTTACTGGGCCAGAAATGCAGAAATAAAACCTGGGGTGTACAAAATGTTTCTGCAGCTAAAGTCCACGCAGTTCTTGCGAATACGGTCACCCTACCCATTATTCACAAACCTTTCTACATATGAGCTTTATTATTTATAATATCTTAAGTTTTTGAAAGGAAAAAACAATGCCAATATACCCCGGTCTTGGCACTGTTAATGTTAACTTTAAAGACCACACATTAATTTCAGTCCTGCCACTACTGTTAAGGATGTTTTGCCAGTTTGTAAGGTAAACTTATTGAATTGTATTAAAGCTGGAAAAGTAGTGAACTAAACACACCTTTGCTGACTAATTGGGGAACTACGTAAGAAGAAACTAGTCATTCAATATTTGCACACCGCTTAATGTACATCCCAATTACTGGAAAGACCTCTTACTACACGTTTGAGTTAATTTTCATTTGCTATTCGATATGGTACCCACTTACTTACCTCAAAACACAGGTACTTATAGAACCACAGATTCTATGCATGCGCACAGGTTCAATGAGTTGAGAACGGATGGGTGTGGTACACAGATCTCTTTGAGCCTGTAATGCTTGGAGGTGACCGTTTCTGACACGTGTACTCGAAGGGTGTGCTTATCAGATGTGGAGCCCTGGGTTACATTGAACATGGCAGTAATCTGGTCAGGCTTCCTCTGGTGATGCTCCACCGGTTTATTGGAAATGTGATGGTTAAATAGTGCTGTTACATGCACGTTACTAACGTAGGCCTTTGTATCCTCACCAGCCTGGGCCCACCAGCCCCTGTGTGCCCCTGGATGAAGACTCCAGCTCTTCCTCTGTGCCACTTTCACCTGCTTCCCCTCCACACTCTGTGTCCCGGGGTAAGAGCATGTGCAGCAGCTGTGGCCTGGAGATTGTGGACAAGTACCTCCTCAAGGTAATGCTCAGCCATAAATGATGTTAGCATTGCATAATTACATTCTTTGTCATCCAACTCTGTGTAGTTGCAGTGCCTTACCAACCAACTTAAACAAATCCAATATGTAAATGTTTTTTTCCATACTATGTTATTTTTTGGGGGGGTTAGGTTTCCTGCACTTCGACTGACACTTATTTAAATCAATAAGTACATATTGAAACACATTTATTTCACATGTATTTGACACGAGCATTTTATGGAAACTGTTACATACCTCTATCGCCCTAAATGAGATAATTGCCAGATGGGTGCTAATGTAACAAATGGTGATGGACTGGTTGAGGAAGAGCTGTTCAGTAGGAGTCGGTTTGCACAGAACCTTCCCCAAATATAGCACTGGTGGACTTTTGCAGTTTTTCTGAAACTATCTCCTCCACCTCTTTCCTGCCATTAACATATTAGGTAAGACGTCTTCTAACAGATGAACAGTTTTCCACTGTCTTATCTTGTGTGTGTGTGTGTGCGTGCGCATGTTTGGTATTATTCCTCTACCATTTGGCGGGGGGAGGCGAGTGGGGGGTGGTAAGTCCTTCCACTCTGGAGCCCTTACATGTATTCTTAGAGGTCATGTTCCTAGTGGACATAACCCAGCCTCTGCACCTTCACTGTTAAAATAGTGACTAATTTGTAATTCAAAGTTTCCCTGCTTAGATTTTGTAGAAATCAAAGCATCACACAAGAATATAGACTACTTATTGAAATGGGCACTCTGGGGAAATCGACCTGCTACAGTGCGAGTACAGCACGTTGAAATTGTTTTATAACGTGCAAAATTTTCCCAAGTGTTTTCCAGAGCTCTGTAAAACAGATAACACCACATAGTAAAATAAAATACTCTAATGCTTACAAGTACATGGGATAATATTTCAGGCATTTAGGAAGACAACGCATTTGAATGTGATGGCAATGTATACATACAAGAAAGCCACATTAAGTAGTGGCATTTTACGAGCTGGGAATATAAATTGTAGAGGAGAAGGGGTGCTAACCAAACACACTGATTGCTAGACAAATTCCTAAACTGGCAGTACCTGTTGGTTCTTGTCTGCCGTTTTTTTAGTTTAATATTTTCGTGAAATAGTTGGCTATGGTAATATTGCAGCTAACTCTAATGTGGCACTGTTCTATAAAAATAACAAATGCAACAGCGTTTCTGATTCGCCTGGGGTAAGTGGAGAGGGATGACTTTATATACTACACTCCTCTCTAGTCTCTCTTCCAAAGGCAACAATAGGCCTGTCGTGCCGTGTTTGAAGGGTGATAACGTATTGCAATCAGTAGGACGCTACCAATAGTGAGACCCCTTGGCATATGAAGGACTTCCTGAAAAATAAAGGTTGGGTCAAAATGGGGCTGCTGGTATAATGTACCAAATGAAGGCAAATCATGCTGCACATTGTCGGTATTACTTGGCTAATTCTCATTTTAACACACCTTATCAGTGCAGAGTTGCATGTCATTTGTACCACTGTAATATCAGCCTAACCCAATCAAAAGCTAGATTGTGATGGGTTAACATTTGCAAAGGGATTACAACTATAAATCGTCACACATGGCATCTGTTTTTTTTTTTTTTACCCATTTATCGTAACCTGTAAATGATGTAGCTAGTGGGTTATGTGGCAAATATAATAAATCTATAACTGAGCAGAACAGTTTGAAGCTGACATTGCACAATCCCAGAGGACATGATCGTTATGCAATTTTTTTTTTTTTTTTTTTAATCAATCGGGTTATAGTTTTCTTAAAGATTGGGTATTTCTATAGAGGGGCACAGGTTGAGTTCTAAATCCTGATACAATTGCTCCAGAAAGATCTAGCCAAAAGAGTGTTTATTAACTTTTTCATCACAGAGCACTGAAGATTCCATGTTTCCCTGTAATTGGGATCCTTGAGTTTGTCAACAATAATTGAAAATATAATTATTGCGCTTTATGCTGCGTTCAGTCAGTTCTAGGTACTCCTATAACATAAGGGTTGGTCAACCCTTTGTATGAAACCACTGATGGCTTTTACTTCCTCGTCATTATTAGTGACAAAAATATGAAGTAAAATGGACCACATTTAAGCAATGGGCAGTTTCTGCATTATTGGAAGACCATCTGAGTTGAATGGGCCCAGCTGCCTAATTAAACTGTAATACCCAGACTCAGCAAGCCGTTACCCTATTGAAACTAATAGTAACTATGGCAGTAATGGATGATATCTTAAGACTGATGGGATTCAAGCAACACACTTGTTTATAGTACATTAAGGTTATGCATCCCAAATAGATAAACAATAATGAAGGCTCTTGAATGATAAACAATGGTGTACACCGAATGAAGCTATTGAAACAAAAATATGTCCGTTATGTGTAGGAAGAGCAATTGCCAATTAGCTGCTGAAGTGAACAGTACAGGTACCTAGGAAGAAAAATATTTAAGCATTGTACTCGGCTCCTGTTCTTAGTGATTTAATGCGATATGGTGTGATGGTTTATTTGCATACAGTAACTTTTGATTTTGAAGATTCCAAATTTGGAGAGTCTATTGTGAATGAAACACTCGAGAGAACCAGCATCAGATTGTATTTCATTTAAGACATTTGCATCCTCTTTCTAGGGGTTGTCTTCAACAGGTAATCTATTTGTCATGAGTGAACCGTTACTATTGAGGTTTGTTAATGTTTTTTGAAAAGAGACAGTTATCATATAATGTAAACATGTCTCCCACGAACAATAAGATTGAGCCCAAGAATATGCAACTTTGCCAGTTGAACCGTATTTTAATCTAGTTCAGCATCTCGGCAAATATGTCCTTCATAATTCTCTGGCGTGTTGAAATTCCCAATTTTGTGGTGGGGACAATACTGTTGGATTCCAGTTGTCAAATGCAATGATACTGCGTGAACTGGTCAAGGCCCTACTAAAAAGATACAGACCAAAAATAAAGTAGAAAAAAGTGCATGTTGGCTTCCTATTTCTTCTTCGCACTGTAGATTTATTAAAATTGAGATTAGACGATCTGTCTGAGCTCAGAAGCTTGAAATGTTTTTTGGGTTTATGTTCAGATGATTCTAGTTGCCCTCGAATGAAGTTGCTTACCCTGAAAAAAAGAACAGTGGATACTTCTAAAATACTGAAGAGGTGACTTCAGATGCAAACATTTACATTAACGTGATTTGGGTTCGGTCTACAATGAACAATGTTGTGAAATATCCATACTTGGGATTCCCATGTGTCTCAAAAGTGAAATGCAAAAGTCGATCGTGGAATTTATTGTCCACTACTAGGGGGAATGTTAATAGATTAAACTTTGTTTTGGTGTTGTGTGCAATAGTTTGGAGCTCAAAGGCTAGATTTCAAGTTGAATCGCCACATGCCTTATTATAGATTTTTGTGCCTAGCAGCAAAATCTGTTAACATGCTGAATGGTGATGAATGCACCATGCTGAAAATATTTCTGAATTTGACACACTATCCTAGTACATGCCGAAAACTACACTTCAGGCACGTTGGGGTATGTGTGTGTGTGTGTGTGTGTGTGTGTGTGTGTGTGTGTGTATATATATATATATATATATATATATATATAATCTTTTTTTTATAAAAGCTGATTGTCCATAAGTGGTACAATTTCAGTATTGCACCTCGTGGCTCTCGTTCCTCAGAGATCATGCAGCACTCCTCCATCATAAATTTCAATATTTGTATACGGTTGGTCAGATGTTTGAGGGCTAAAGTCGTAGAAACAAGCTTTGCTAGGCTAAAAGCAGATGTTTGTGGAGGCTCCCCCAAACTCGGGTGGGAGTTGTACATATGCCGGTGAGGCAGGGCCCAAACCAGAGTCTTGGCGTGAACAATAGCAACATTTTGGTGGCAGCCAGGTGGGATTGGCTGGCCAGAGCACGACACCCATGGGGTGGTTCCTAGCAGTGCAGCGGCCCCACCCTTTAAAAGGTGCCAAGTGGGTCTCTACCTGCTCACTGCCGCGAAGGACACCAGAAAGGACTTCGCTGCTCTCCACTTTTTTTTCAATTTATTTTTTTATTTGAAGTGCTGTATTTCAACTTGAGTTGTGCCACTCTGTTACTTGCTGCTCAGTGGGATTCCTACTAAATTTAGTAGTAATTGATTAAGCATAAACCATGATATTTTATAATCTCGGTTTCCAAGGTCTACAATACCTCAAAACTGTATTGCATATGTTTTAAGTTTAACTCTTAAAATACACTGTTCTGGAAAAACTATCTTCTTTGCGTTCATCTACTTTACAGTCATGACCCTGTAGATGTTAAACAATAAGACTTTCCAATATTTTTTTAGAAATGTTAATGTTTCTCAGAGCCTTCATTAGGGTATACAACTTCTACATCAATAAAAGCATTAACCATCTATAATCACCCAAGTGCCATCTTCATGTGATAGGGAGCAAAGCTTCAAGCTCTGGCTGGTATGTATGTATGTATATATCTCCAAAGAGACCACCCCTCCTCCTGTCATTATGAACTTCGATAAAAATCCTTGATTGATGGCTTAAGGTAGACTCTGGTTCGTAGTAGTCAGTGCTGAAATTGGAAACCAATGTACTGGTTCATTGGGTGCCACGACGTGGAAACAAAAAGGGAATTGAGTCACGAGGAACACTGTCATGAAAAGCAATATTGCAGCCAATGTACCTTTCTTCTTTGTGGGGGGGAAAAGTCTAGAGGGGAAAATTACAGTAAGTCTTATGTGGCTCCGTCACAAAGACTGGTTTTTAAATGTGAAATACCTTTTGGGGTTAAGGCACCAGCAGCATGGAGGTTTCTGTGCCCAGTAAACCTGACGTGTGTTCAGTGAACCTCAGGGGAATAATAATGGTAAGATAACTCTGGTGGGTAATACACTTGCTGCAACGAGATGGGCTTTGTCTAATCAGTTTTGAACTTGCAAAACTGCAAGGAGGGTTAATGTGTTGCTACCATGAATATGAGAGATTTTATGTATGTGGCTTATTGGTTTTTGATACAGATCTTTTTATTACTTGCAGTTCATAAATTGCAATCCTTCAACTATAGCAGAGTGACTTATGATCCAGCGTCAAGGATGTGCATGAAAACTGCAAGGCACTGGTTTAGAACTTTTTTTTTTTCAATCTCATTATGAGGCTGCTAAAAAGGGTTTCTTTGGGTAGTAATAAGTTGAGTATAGTGAACTCTCCAGAGCTGTTACAATCTGGAGACCGCCAGCAGGCCCGCTCCCCAACACCAGGTATACGTAGACAGACAGACTTATTTGTTGGAAGAAGTTTTTTTTATTACAAATTTTCCATGTAATTTTATTACATATAAATCATAAATCACTTTGGATAAACTTCTGTCATATCTACAAAACATAAAACACATCCATGAGATACAATTCAGTAACCATAAATTATTTACTTATGACAGGATCGCTTCCTGTCCTGAACCACCCTTGGACCACACAAGTGAACCGTACCTCACCTGTATCCCTAGGAGGGGCGGTTGCCCTGACTACACTGTTCCTTGTCCACACGCTCAGGGTTCCGCTTCCCCTCCAAACACCAATCTGCCTAGGGGTCTAATGGGGCAGCCAGGAGTGGGTGCCCCTTACCCCTTAATCTGGTGTGTACACCTGCAGGTTGGCTAAGGACTTCAGGATTCTATCTCTGGTGTTCTCCCGGGGCCCCAGCCTTGGGGACCCTTCTGTTGTTTCTGATCCTTTGCACTCACCACCCTCAAAAAGGCTGCGAGCAAAAAAAACACATTCGGAAATGAACTGGTCAGTACCGGTGTCAGACAAGTGCACCATATCTTTGTGAAACATGCTAGGGCCCTTCAAGAGTCTGTGTGGAATGTTCCATAAATGCCCTGTTCTTGATTTAATTCCTGAGCCCCACTTGTGGCGAGGCACCATGTGTGACCAAGCAATGGCCGTGTTCGGGTATTGTTTTGCCAACTTCGTGATTTCCATAAATATTGATTCTCTCACTGCCTTGCGGCCCATTCACACCAAATCATTGCCTCCTAAGTGAATAATGATGAGATCCGGGAACTGGAGTCCCTCGAATCCTCTAGCCAACGCAACAAGTTGTTGAAGTTGTGCGATTCCCATTCCGCCAACCCCGGACCATCAGAAAGCCATGCCTTGGTCCGCCGCCGGATTCGGCTCAAGGAGCTGTTGCACCCTGTCGAACAAACAACTGCCCCAAGACCCATACTACGTGTGGTACCATTGAACTGAAATGAAAGTAAAATTGCATGAGGAGACCATACTTAAGTAGCCAGTTTAACGAGGAATTAATGCTAGACCTATTCAGGCCTGATGTACTGCCTATAACAATTAGAGGACCAGTGACGAATGCACTTCACCTCGGCCACTGGCAACCCCGCGCTGGCTGCCAACGTAGCTGCTCCAATCTGAAAAGGATGAGAGGAGTATCCCTGTGGGTCTTTCCCTCCCCACCCCCCTCCTGCCCTAAGCGATACCTTGAAAACCTCAGAGAATTGGTAGCATGAAAGACATTCCCCTTTAGCGTGGATAAACAAAGCGGTAGACTCTGCCGGTGGCTGGACAAACAGGTAGGCCCTTACCAGTTTTACAGGGCAAAGAGGGGACCCATTAGCCGCGCTGAGTGTGACACGGGCTCCTTTCTTAAACTGGTCTGTTTTAGACTTATGCAGTAATATTGTCAAACTCTGGACTGATCAGTCCATCCCCCAGTTGCAACCCACCCTGCGTGATCACTCCTAGAAGAGCCCACTAGCTCCCCGATGTGGAATGCACTGTAGAATGCTACCACAAATGCTGCTGCAAATAAAGCTGACTCCAACTGGAAGGAACACACCATGGGGAGACTGCGGAGGAGGTTCTCCAACAATACTGCTGTTATCGGGCGCCTTGAGTCTGGCTTAGCAGTGTCCCCCCTGGCCCAACTGGCTACTGCCCTCTTAATGATAAAGATGTTTAGCTGAGAGTCCATGTTCCTGAGTCTAACGAAAAAACCTATCACGGCCAGGTAAGCTTTTGCACAAGAGACTGGTCTACCTCTGTCCCTCAAATGTTGCAAAAAGGCACATATAGCTGATTTTGAAGCCCGACATTTTTAGTGTCTTCAAGAACCGCCTGTACTGCTGAAAAGCTTTCTCATTTGCCCCTTCAGTACACGCTGCTAGAGATGTTGCTACTAAGCCTGGGAGGGCAGGACATTAAACTTCCACAGAGATGCTGGGAACTCCGTCATCTTCTCCGCTGCCTGAGGGTGATACCGCAGAAAGTCCTGCATCAACGAGCGAGAATGGGCATCAGCGGCATTGTTATATACCCCGGTACGTGCCTAGCATGAAATGTAATGTTGCACTTTAAGCAGGTTAAAATCAAGTGTTTAAGGCGGTGGAGTACCAATCGACATGTAGCCCTTTGTCTATTGATGGCCTCCACCACAGCCATGTTGTCGTACCAGAAGGTTACTGACCTGCCCTTAAATTTATCAGCCCAGATGGTAACCGCGACAATAGGGAAGAGTTCCAAAAAGGCTATATTCTTTGTAAAGCCCTTGTTAAGCCAGTCTACCCTGCACCCTAACGGCCCCCAAATTGCGCCAAAACCCATGCTGCCAGCTGTGTCTGTATATAACCCCAGAGCATGGCTGGAAACTGCTGGATGGGGCCAGATTACTGTTCCATTAAAGTCCTGCAGAAAAACCTCCCACAACTTTAAGCCATCCCTGACTTCGAAAAGCACCACACCCAGTTGACCTTGAAAAAGGGCGAACCATGGGAATAATTCTTAGAGCGAAATTCAGCTGTCCTACCAAAACCTGTAACTGGTGCATGGTGACCTTTTTTCTGAGATAACATAACTGTAATGGAATCCTAGAATACCCGCAGTTTATCCTTAGGCAGGCGTCACTCCCCAGCCACAGAGTCCATCTCAATCCCTAGGAAAGTAAGGCAAGTAGTTGGCCCTCCTGTTTTATCAGGAGCCAGTGGAACCCCAAAGTCCTTAAACATCGCGGTCAAGGCCTGGAGGGCCCATCTGCATTTCCCTGACCCAGGCGGGCCCAATACCAAGAAATCATCCAAATAATGAATGACATCCCGGTGCCCCGTGCGATTTGAAAAGATCCACTGCAGGAAGGTGTTAAACTGCTCAAAATAGCTGCATGACACGCTACAACCCATAGGCATGCACCGAGCAGATGGTAATCTTCAGGATGCACCGGGAGAAGTCTGAAGGCTGGTTCTATGTCCGTTTTTTTCTAACAAAACCCCATGGCCCAAAGCCCTCAATTTTTCCAAGGCCTGGTCAACGGTCGCATAGCGGACAGAGCACATCAATAGCCTCATTCACTGATGCTCCCCGAGGAGCAGACAAATTATGAATTAGCCTGAACTGTCCAGGTTACTTCTTAGGCACAACCCTCAAAGGAGAACAAACAAAACCTTTTAAAGGCGGGTAAGGGAAAGGGCCTGCCAATCTGCCTAGGGTATGTTCTTTTGATAGCTTTCTTGCCATCACACCTGAGTTCCACAGTGTGGATACTAAATTCCTGCAATGGTCAACTGGAGGTACATCGGTGGCCGGGATTCTAAAACCAAAAGAAAAATCATGTGCCAGTAATTCAGAAGACCCTTTCAAGGGATAAGCCTGTAACCATGGGAGCAGAGCGTCAATCGTAGTGGGAGTCGGCAAAGGAGATTCAGTTAGTGGGGTTGTTCTCATTTCTGCCTCTTTCTTTCAATTTTTCGATGCATTTAAACTCTGTGTGAGAGGGATGCCCACAAAAGGAACAGTTGTCTGAACTTGCAAAACCCTGCGGGGCGTGAACATGTCTTCCTATTTAAAGCCCAGCATGACCCTTTCTTCTCGCTTGAATATTGCGCACGAAAGGGTTGCCTCCCAGGGAATTTGTTATTTACGCATTCTAACCAGACGTTTACCTCCGTCTGGTCCCACCCAATAGATGGGTCTTCCACCTTTTGCCCACCGGAAATCCCTGTTGTTTTCTAACCAGGAAGTACCTCCATAAATGTGTTGGGCCTTCAATATTTTGTTTGAATAGCAAATCATGGCAATAACCAAGTCCGGTTTCTTTTCCAGCATTACTGACATAAATACATTGAAACTGAACAACCAATTAGTAATGTTCTCCTCCACCCTAGGTTTTTTTTTTGTCCCCTGATGAAGAAGTCTTAACTTCTTTGTCTTTGTTCTCTACCTCCCTCCTTTTTGCCCTGATCAGAGAAAAAATGTAGACAAATTCCTCTTTCCAAATCTTTTCTTTTACTTCGGTACTAACGTGCTGCCAGCTTACCTGCTCTTGACAGCAGTGCGTCGATGCCGGACCCTTCCGTTGTCAAATTATCTTTTGCTGGAGTCTTGTTAATCTCATTCAACCCACTTTTATCTAAAGGGGTAGCAGGGATCACAGTGCCTGGTGCCGGAGTGACACCCAGGCTACCGGACGCCGCCTGCACTGGAATAAAGCTATGTGATGTCAACAGCCCATCTACCTTATGCTTCAACTCTGCTACAGAATTCTGCAAAGAATCATTCAAATTCCAAGGAGTTGTAGGCGGCGGTGGGGTTACTAGCTGGGACATTAATAGTTGCTAGCAGCCTAGAGACTTCCAGCAAAGCTTGAGTGTTTGGGTCCTGCGCTTGGGAGGCCTGTGTGGGTAACTGAGGTGTAGGGCAGTGGTTCCCAACCTGTGGTCCGGGGACCCCTGGGGGTCCGCAAAGCCTCCTCAGGGGGTCCGTGACTGCTTAGATAATAAAAAAATATTAAAAGATTAGGTCCCCAGCTTTCAGTAATGACTTAGTGGGGGGGTCCCTGGACTCCAAGACTAGTCAGTGGGGGTCCCCGGGTTCCAGTAATCATAAAGTAGGGGTCCACAGAAGTCAAAAGGTTGGGAACCACTGGTGTAGGGGACACCCCAGGTAATGATGCTGATGCCTGAACCCCTGGCAGGGCTGATGGTGTGACCCCTGGCCCCATGGCAGGCGCAGACAGTGAGGCCAATGATTTATGTATATCGGCTAGGACGTCTGCTACCCCTTGTCCTGGTGTGGTGATCATACCTACACCCCCCATGTGATGTTCAGATGTCGCGCTCGAGGAGGGAACTGAAGTCTCTGGCATAGACTGCTCAGGGGGAGTAACCACTGTAGGGCAAGTGTGTGGGGCTGGAGCCGTCACTTTATTTCTGCACTTCACCGGGGGAAATGCAGCGCGTGGAGCTACTTGAGACCACCTAGGACGACTGCTATTATTCTCATTAACATCGTTATCTGACGCTGCATCGCTACTGTCTGGTTCTTGTGAAATTAGGCAATGATGATTCATTTTCAAGAGCTGGGATACTTCTGGGTTCCTCCCCTTTCTATTTCCTGCACTGGCCTTGTTGCCGACATGGCTAAGGAAATTTATTGAAGCCTACACCGCAGTGCAGATTAACAAAAATGTGTTTTTTTTTTTTTTTTTTTTTTAAATTCCAGCCAAAGAGTGGCCTTTATTCCACCCAAGCAGTTGTCAGAGATGCTGAAGACACTTCAATAAACTAAAGCAATGTATAAAAAGACATTAGTAAGGTTCCTGTAATAAAATCTCAACCTTTAGATAGTTATTCAGTCAACATTATGCACATGAGATCCTCATAACAAACTTTTAAGACAGAGGTCAAAACAAACACCATGAACTGCCTGCATTACCAAAGCATAAAAACACAATAAAATTGTTGTGGCAACAATTAATGCACAGACCTAGTTCTTATTACTATAACACGGTAAAGTGATGGCAAATTACTTCACAAGCAATGTTTAATCAAATAACACTGCCGACGCGATGCTGGGTTCAAGGGCACACATACTCGACTACTTGTGGTGTTATGTACAGGCCCCCACAAGCGCATTGATTGACCCCTGGACTTCACGCTGCTCCCACTCGTGTTCCCAGTGTATTTCACAAGCCTCTGCGGTAAGTGCTAAGCCCCGGGTGGAATCAAACCGATAAACGGACAGAGACACAGCCCCCCTGCTCGATCACACCTTCAAAAACCAATTTTGCAGCAGTAAATAATAACAATAGCCGGGATAGATCACTCAAAAAGCGGAACCAAAACGGTATCCGCACAGCATCAACAGCCCCCTCCCCCCCCCACTTACGTGCAGCTGCTGGGTAAAACCTGCCCTCCAGCTTTCAGACGATGAACCGGGACGTGACTCCAAATGCCCCACATGAAGACAGCCGGACACCTGAACCTCCGGCTCCACGTGATGCACTGCGGGGAACGGCGTGCCGTCCGGTCAGCCCAACCGCTGTGATACCAAAGAGTAGGCCGAGCCTTCTTGGGGGGACAGGGGGTGCTTAAGTAGCCCCTCCCCCCCACTGGTATGTAGCGGCTAGAACCGGCCGGTGGCTAAGTGGCCGCAACGTTCCCAATTGCTATAGACTTCTGCCTTTACTCCTCGCGAGGCATGGGGGCAGAAGTCACAGGCTGCACCCCTCCCATTTTGGGGTCGCTTTTCCCAAAGTGGAATCTCTGTGTTGTGCTGAGGCGAAGGTATACGGAATGTGAGCCACACTCTCTGCCTGTCTCTAACGCCAGTTCTGTTTAGGGTCAAGGCGGCACCAGGAGTGGAGGGGCAGTCTATATGACTGCTAATAACGGTAGCTTCCAACCAGTGCAGTCTTAAGCATAGTAAGCCTGTGGCAGCACAGCGCTGTCCAGTGGGCTGAATGGGGCCCATGTCTTTTGTGCCCTGCTCCCCATGGTCCTAAACAAGCCAACCTGTGTCTTATCCTCCCCTCGCTTCCTGGTGTGCCACCTCGTAGCTCTCTGAGCACCTTGGGAGACTGAAAAAGAGGTCTACTTGCTGACATTTGCCTTCCCTTCTGCTGTGCCGCCTGTTAAGCCTATGGAGAGTGTGAAGATGGTTGGATTTCATTTATTTTGCCACCTCATTACAGTGCAACTGTCCCGGAGCCTTTGGGCTGGAGACTGATTACAGATGATGGTGGCGAGACTTGCCTGTTGGTAGCGGGTGGCAAAAGGTTGAGGAAAAACCAAGGAAGTGAGGAGGCTGAGGAGCAGTGTCCACCCTCCTCTGAGAGGGCCCTCACTAGCGGGTTAATCAGGGGTGGAGGGGGCGGAATGGGAGCAGAAGCATCCAAGCCAGGTTTGGGTGTGACTTGCGGCCCTGCACATCCCTAGCCACCACACCCGCCTTATCTGCTGTGTTTTACTCACTGCAAGGATTGAGTCCCAATATTTAAGCTCAGCCCAGAGTGATTCACTTCTGTGACCAACTCCACCAGGTTAAGCACATAGGCACTGGTGGATAAGAACCAAAATGATGGCAAAGAACTTGCAACCTGGGTACCTTATGTGGAGGATTTGTGCCAAAACGAAATCTAATCCTCTATGGATGAGAGCACCTCACATTAACATGCTGAAAGGCAAGTACCAGATCTTTATCTGGTGTAAAGAGAAAATGACCCAAGATGATTCAATTTCAGCACAAAACGTTCTCTTGCAGAAAGCATGGATCATCTCTGTGCAGCCTTGTCCTCAAAGTCCCTTATGTTCTTGAATCTGAAGTGATGCCTCAAGAGGAAATAGGATTTTACTCTTACGGACATACATACAGTTTGTTGCAAGTGCAGGTTGCAAGATAAGGATAATAATTCACTCTGGTCATGTCCCTATTGACAACTGTCCGGCAACTTTTCAGTACTACACCCTCGGAACACTCCCTACTAATATCCCAAACATCGGCAACTGCTGATTTGGAATTAATGATTGGCAATCGGCCCTGTAATCTTCCATGCCAGGAGGCACAGGTCTCAGATTCACTGGTTTCCCTAGATAGAATTCTATCATGTATATTGGCTTTATTAGAATATTTTGTAGTTGGGTCTGATTCTATTCAAGACAGTTACCACGATACTGAAGGTACTGACCAGTGCTAAAGAAGATAGGGGGAAAGGTAATACAAGAAACTTAGAGTAACCAGCCAAATGGCACCCACTGGTGTAAATTCAGAAGTTTAGTCTAATGTTTTTGATCTAATAGGTTTCTAGTCTTGATTTCTGCTCGCAAGCAGGAAATCCTGAGATTAAAGCAAGTGAGAATATTCCAAAAAATAGTCTCAAAGGTAGAAAGCCCTGCATTTTTCAATAAGTACATTTTTGACTCCTGTTCAGTGTGTTCTGTAGCATCTGGATTCCATGTAATAATAGCCTTGAACCCAGAATGTGAAGTTTTCTTTCTTTAAGCCCAAATCTATGCTAGAGACAACTGGGAATACACACTCTAAGTGTAAGGGCAAGAAAAAGTAAAATAAAACTGAAAAGGAAGAAAAGACCTAATCGGTGAATTTTAAAAAAGGTATTAAACTTTGTTTCAGCGATGGGGTGAACACCTCCCAATGGACTGAGAGACACTACCAACTGGAACAATTAAAATCAAGTCCACCAAGCCCAACTTCTAGTGCCCTTTATTACAGGATTTTTCCTGAGACAACAGTGGTGCTCATCTCCCTTATGCCAATTTTATATGCCATTCTCTCAATCTGCTGGCTGCTATGTGTACTCATGTAAGGTGAAAGGATATTTGACATCAATAGATCAGAAAGATAATCCTTTGGTTTTCAGTGATGCTAGTTCCTTTATGCTTCATTTCCCTCCCCCCCCCCTTTTTTACTTTGACTTAATCCTGAATTGTGCATCTTTTCCTGCATGTTTTGCAGCTATTAAGAACTTGAATTTAATCCAAAGCAGTGACATGTAGTTGGTTTCTCTGTCTCATACTGGGCCAGGGCCTAAATCAAAGGTATCTTTCCACTCCAATTGTTGCGAATATGGTACTGCAAAATAGTGAATGTTTACAGTGCAAAGGTATCAATGTGTTCCCCACTTTTGCAGGAGTTGATAGGCAGGACACAGTGTTGATCTAGGCATAAATAGGGGAAGGCGGGTCTGGCTCTCTTACTCCCTTAATGGGAACCCTTTGGCATCTCCTAAGGGGCTTCAAGTTCACCTAGGAATGAATGGAAGAGGTATGGCCATCCGGTCATCTCTGAATACCTGTGTAAACGATGAAATCCTAAAATAGAACTGGTTGCCGAGTGTTTTAAGTGGTGCCCCCTGCCTCCTCCATTGAAATATCATAATTAGCAAGGAGTTTAAAGTGGTCTCCTGAAATGTGGCAGGAATTAAGAAAAGTAAAGAAGTTGCAATTAAGTGTCCTTTAATATTGATATGATCTCCCTCCAGGAGACTTGGTGCGATCGGGAGCTCCAGTGTTATTTCTTTACTATAGGGTACAAGGGCACCCAGTATAGGAGAGGGTACCAATTCTCTAGACCAAGAAGATTATTTGGAAATGTGTGTTATAGGGATCCCTCGAAACTTTTTAGCAGTAACCTTTCTCTCTAATGGAGGGAAGAAAGTGTTGGCGCCAATCATATTGGTCAATTGTATACTCCCCCTGATGCTTCGTATGACATGCTTGTGAACAAGGTCATTTATTAAAAACATTTTAGACCAGGAGCAGCCTTCACATGTAATTTTGGTAGGAGACTTAAAGTGCAGAAATCTCCAATCACGCTTTTAATCTATTTCGTTAATCCAAAAAAAGAGGAAGCCTTGCATTTACCTCTATAGTTTCCCTCCCAAAACTTGAACTGATGAGAGGGAAGCCCTCCTCCCACCCCCACCCTGCACAGAATATCCATTAATCTCTGATGGGGGAGGCTATGTTGGACTACCGGGTTGCTGGTCCTCCTCATGCTATTTATTGGGCAATTTAAAAATAGTGTACTTGAAAGTGATCGTCTTCTCGTTTTTACTCCCGGAGCACATACATCTCCCATTAGTTCCTGTAAATTTGATGGGACCTCCTCAAAATGTAATAAATCGATAATAACCCAGTGAGACCATCAGAATGTTTACTCTACTATAGGGTAGATTAGAAAATGTGGAATACTAATCTAGACTCTTGGGAGGTCGATGTTTTGTGTTTTAATCTGTGCCAGATTGTAACCAATCCCATTCAAAGTTCCTCCCCTCCCCCCCAGAGGTCAGTATAAAGCCTACTCCTCTTCTAATTCTTCAGTTGAATAGCGAAATGAATGATTGTCAGGGAAAACACTTATATTGTATTCAACTGAGAGGAATAATCGCTTGCCTTTATTAAAGTGTAGCAGCCGTTTGAAGCACGCCTAAAAAAGAAACTTTTTTTTTTTTTCTTTTTTAAACATTAATGGACTTGAGAGGCCGCCTCCTAGGGACAGATGAGACATTTCTCGGAAATAGTGGCAGGATGTTGGACAAGGGATAAATCTAATCACTCCCTGACTGGGGAGGATAGCTGTATCAGCTTCAGCTCTGTTCAATATGCGGCAAATGGTCAGTCAGAAAAGCAATCCATTTTGGAATAGAGCACATCCACCCCTAATCCTCCAGCTAGAAAATGATGTTGGCCATTTTAGGAATGCGCTCTTCTGCTGCAATGGGACCGGACAAAATCCCAGTTTCTATAGTAAAACGAGAAGCTACCGTTTGGGTCCAGTTACTGTTTCCAGTCTTTTAAAAGCTGCTATGAGAATAGGAAAATGCCCCCTCCTGGACCGGAAATATAATCGTGCCTCTGTTTAGAAAGGAAGACCATAACCTGCCAGTAAATTATCACCAGATTGGTTTGCTAGATGCTGTTGGTAAAGTCTTCACTACATGTTTGTTGGCTCAGTTAAATGTTTGGGCAGAATATAACAAAATCATACCGCTTGAGCAGACCTGTCTTCAGAATAAAACATGGAACCATTGACAGTATAGCTGTTTTACAATTTAATGAGATGTGTTCACTAGAGGTGGTGTGGTTTTATGCTGTATTAAAAGATTTTTTTATTTTTATCCCACGCCTTTTGATAAAGTAAATTGATGCTGTGGAAACAGATGTTGGATCTCGGTATGCTGGATACTTTATTACATTTAATTGTTGTCCTTTATTCTTCTACTTGGTGCAAGATATTAGGAGGGTAAGTGGCACCTGAAGGGAAATCTCAACAAAGAATGTCCTAAAACAAGGGTGACTATTAGAACCGCTGCTCTTCTCTTTATACATTGTATACATCTCAGTTCTACCAGCTTCCCCATCAGTGTGGGTTTATACCAGATTATTGGGGGCACACCAGTTTTATGTCTCCCATATGCGGATAAAATGGCGATCTTGGATCTTACCCCCAAACGAGTTAATCAACTGAAGGCATTGCAACAATTTGCTGGGGTACACCAAAGTTTAAGATCTCTATGAGCAAAGTACTCTGCTTCCATGGCAAGAAAAAAACGAAATATGCCCAAAAATTGGAAGTGTTGCAATCCTCTACTTCCCTAGGGATAATAACGTGCAGTAACTTGAGTGATAGTGATCACATTGTAAATAACACATGTAAAGCAGCCTCAGGCTAGGGGTTAGGGTGCACTCTAGGGGGCTACAGGCAGAAGACATTTCCCCTAGCTTTTAGAGGCTTATTGGGTTAAAATTCATGCTACTCTACTTTATGCAGTGGAGCTTATAAATATTGTCAAATGAGGACTTTTTAATAAAATTGAAGGGCAGGTATTGAGGAGACTTGCCTCCTGTAATGCCTAGATACCAGTGGCAGCATTAAGGCTAGAAATGGGAATAAAAATGCTCTTATTGACGGCCTTGCAAGGGACTGTTAGGTGTCCTATCCTTGTAGACAAGAAGGGTAAGACTCTAGGCTACAGGAATTCTAAGTATGATACAGCCTAGCTTGGGCTGGAGCCAAGCTTGGTACTTTCACTCGCTGCCGCCCAATTAAAGTCTAAAGGCAAATAAAACACTCAATTTTAATTAGTAAAGTACAACCTTGGGTGAAATGTAACATGCCTCATGGGGTCAGACTGTTTTGGCTCTTGTTGCGTTAGATGGGCTTTTCTTAAATTATCTTGCATCTAAATGATGATTTAGATGCTCTGCATTTTTTTTTTTTTTGGTCCCAGCATGGGAACCAAGATCTGAATCAAGTGGTGTTTCTGTCTGGCTCTTTAATTGTATTGCTGTAAAGAGGCAAAGCCTTTTTTCCTGAATCTTTTCATACGCTCCTCCTCAGCAGCCTTACTTATAGATTTTTGTTTTTTCTCCCCCTAATGAATTGTTCTATCAAATTTTTAACTTTTAAAATGTTTTTTAAACTGGTCTTGATTTTTTTGTGACCTTTTGGGCAATCTGATTCTGTGTATATCATAATGAATTTCATGATTTTTAGTGTTTCTATAAAACACTTATTTGTATGAACTTTTTATGAGGATCGCTTCAGAGTTCTGCAACTTGACTTGTAACTTTCGTTTGTTTTTAGAACAAACCACTTCAAGCTTTGCCTTTTTAAATCCTGACTTTCTTCTGGCCATGCATTCTAATATCTACCAGTAAAGGCCCTCATTGTTTTAAATAGCTTCTTGTACATTGATTTACACGCTTGTATGAGTTGTGTGGGTTTTTTTTATTTTATTTTTTTTACTTTTAAGATCTGTGTGATAAAGCTCTAACACAGTACATTGGGATGTGTAGTGCTATAAAATAATTACATTAAAAAAACTAGCAGCATTTGAATGATCTAACTTTATTACGTAGCACACATCTGTCAAACAGCAATTGAACAGGGTCAAAAGCTTGCCTCCAAATAGAATCTCTTAAGTTATTATGAAGTGATAACCAGCTGTGTTTTTTTTTTTTTTTTTTTTTTTCCTCAATTGCATTGGCCTCTGGGTGTTGGACTAAAGATAGCCTCTAGCCAGGATTAAAAGGACAGCTGATTGCCCCATGAATTGTCCCTTTGTTTTGGGCCCAACTAGAATCTAAAAAAAATAGTTTCCCCTTCTGTTTTCATGTTCATGCTCCAAACAGAAAGCAGAGATGGGTGGTGGTGGTGGATTGTGTCCCTGTGTTAACAAATTAAGCAGGACATATTCAGCATATTAAACTTTGGCCTTATGGATGCCTGAGCTGGCTCAATATTAGCTTCCAGATCCAAGATACCACTTTTATTTCTGCCCTGGCTGTAGTTTTCACATTTGGGCTTTGCTTTTCTAGAAGTCACTGGATGATCTACTGACACGCCTGTGCACTGGTATTCACTTCTCGCCAGCCATAATCTAATTCCACAATAGAGCTTGTATTCTAACCAAATTGTCATAAGAATGTGGTGATAAATGACTGATTAATGAACTATGATGATTCCCTCACTAGATCACACACCTGATGCCATAACCATTCCTCCCTCACACCGCTTTCAAAAATGCAATGACCAAAGTGTCATTTCCTCTCCCTTTCCCATCAAAGCAACATCCACCCACGTTTTTCTTCAGGAAAGCTTTTCAGTATAAATATTCTATTTCTCAAATGTCTAATTTTATCCTTGAACTTGAGAGAAACTCCTTGCTGGATGCAAGTCCTGCTTCACAAGTGTTCCAAATTTTTCCCCCCTTTTCCCCCTTTTTTTTTTTTTTTCCTCCCCCCCCCCCCCCCCCTTTTTTCCCTCCCCTTTTTTTCCCCCTTGAAGTTTGAACATGGCCTTTCCCCATTAAGTTCGTGTGGGTATATAGTATGCAACAACGAAGTCTAATGTGCTTTTTATTTCCATGGTTTCTTGTTCGGTAAGACCTGGATTCGAGCGTCATGTTGGGTGCAGCCCTCCCCATCCCCCTCCAATAATAATGATCACATGAAGTCTGTGAGGCAGTAGAGTTTCTCATGTCAGTTTTGCTGCCATGTGGTAATAAACCCGAATTCATACTGGAGTGTTCATAGAGGTAACTTCACCACCACATGACCTGAAGTGTAACTCTTACTATAATTTTACAACTGTAGTAAATCCACCTTTCTTTTATAATGACCTTGGGTGTTTTCACCTTTCTGCTTTATTTAGTGACTTTAGCGTTTCAACATTACAAGGACTCTAATTATTACTTTGAGTGGTCAGTTGTAACCCTCAACTAATATTCAGCCTGCCCAATTACAGTTAATGCCCGGGTATCAATGACTCAACTCTCAAAGTTGATGACTGGTAACCAGGGGCCTGACTTCATCAAGGGAGCACACCACTGAGTTTCCGGTGTAATCAAATCTGATAGTGTGTTGCACTATTATGCATTATTCCTAAGATCTTCCGTGCTGCAGCCAGGTGCCAGGAACTGCAGATAAAATTGTGCCTGGTCCGAAACGAAGTGACATGTACCACTCTGCACACCAGTTCTGGCAAGGGAAGGCAGATGAGAGGTTGATGGGGATGTACCAATCCTGCCCCTACGAATTGAAATGAGTGACTGCACTTCCCGCTTTGAGTCCAACAGGTAATTACAGAGAAAAAGAACTAAGAGCTGCTAGAAGGACCCGCATTTGAATAGGCCAGTGAGAGCAGTGCCATTAACACCTGACATGAATAGTAGTAAAGCTGTTGATTAAATTGAGCCACGGGTTGCCAGTAGCTGCCACAGGCACTGTTTTGGAGACCTGCACTTATTTTTCCTCTTGACATTGACTGAGAGCAAGGGAGGAAACAAAAACAGCTGGAAAGGAGATGGAAGATGATAGACAAATACCTGAAACGGAGAAAGCGGGGACAAACGAGTGAACTAAAGAGCCAAGCAATGTCTGGTAGTGGATTGTAGAGGTGCGGCTTTTAACAGTACCAGCCTCGTCATGTTGAGCAGTGCATCCTTTTTCTAGTTTGGGGTTGTACAGTTGGGACCTCCTTGTCACACTAAGTTGCAGGAAAATGTATCGCCCCAAACCTGAAAAAATGTGAGTGCTGAAGTTTTTCATATGTTTCTTGGAAAAATCTAAGACCTTTTTGAAAACACTAGTGGGAATTTACACTACAATTTTCCAAACTAATACCAAAAATTTTTAAACTAGCTACACTGTCAATGTCCACATTCCTGAATGTTTAGCTAGCGAGTTGCAATATAAAATATCTTGGTCTCGTCACCCCTATTCACTCCATGACACCTCCTTTTCTCAGCCACCGTTTGTATCTCCTGATGTCTGGTCTTTATTGCTCACGTACAACTCTGGTCGGATTTTGTGTCCTTTTGGTGGTTGCATCCTTAAGCATCCAGACTTGCTTCATGCTTGCAAGTTTTATTAGGAGCCTATGTGTGCTAGATCCATTCAGTCACAGGCAATATGAACGATACAAGGGGTGAGAAAATGACTCTGGTAGCATGCCAAGACTCTGCCTTGTGGATTGAATCTATGCTGAGCTAGTCTGTTCCTACAATATATTTGCACCTCAGTTTCCTAGCAGTATTTCATTATTTTGGCTTGGGTCTGCTCCAACAGGAATGACTGCTCTCCAGTCATTCCTGCTTTTCAATTTTTGCTCCTACTCTTTCTCTCTGTAGTTTGACAGAATAAGTTGCACAAAACTTCAAAAATCTTGGATCATGCCTGTTCAAATTACGAAGTTCACCTCCACCTGCATCCAAACCCAGCTTCATTAGTAAAGGCTATCTTGCCAACTTCTTTTGGGATTTTTTTTTAAATAAGGCCCAGATGGCACCAGTGAGACGTCCTTGAGGGGTTTTCAGGAAAATGAGGAGGGACACAGAGTGAAGTGAAAACAAAAGAATAAGACACCAGGAAACTGGGAGAGGCGTCCAAGAGTAGATGCAAGTTGAAGTGGCAGGGGTGGAAACTAGCATTGAGGAGCCATGGAGAAACCCTAGATTTCAAATAGCCCCTTATGTGCTGCAAAGCATGCCCTCCATTGCAGGTGTAAAGGTGTGTGCCACAACCTGTAGCTTCCGGTGTGCGAGATACTTTTGGACTGATCAAAGATGTGATTAACAAATCTTCATGTCAGTGGATGAAAGACTTGCCAAAGTCAAAGGTTTAAAGGAACAGATCTGAAGTCCACTCATTGTAAATCCCAAGCAAAAGGTCTATTTCACAACTTAACAAAATCCCACCCTTTAAAAGTGAATGGGTGTGTTACAAGGTTATCTTCTAAAATTGCTCTGGCATTACATTCATTTGGCCGCCATTTTGCATGACTCCATACCAGCAGGGGTGTGCAAAATTCTGGAACTTTGGCAATTATGAGAAATGCAAATCCGTTATTTCAAGGTATGTTTTAGCTCCGAATGTGTCCTTGCGGCAATTTTTGATGCAAGGACACACTTTGCACCGAAGAAGTGAAACAAAGCTGGGTGAATAGTCACTTGTGTTCTGCTCGTAAATTTAGAGTAAATTGTTAGCACTAATGGATCATAATTGCGCGAAGTGGCAGAATTTCACTGGAGAAGCCTAACATGACCATTCCTAAATTTAGTGCATTGCTCTGGTGTAATTTTAATTTTGCCCTGATCTAGATTCCACTTGTAATCCATTGATCTCAATGAATGCCGATCCACTGAGTGACCGTGTTTACTCTGCCTCGCTGTGAGGTCTATTTTGTGTACTGCTTAAAAAAAAAAAAAAGATGTGCAAAAATGCTGAAATATTCAAAATACTTGTGGCTGGTCGAAACGTTGCAGATGAGAATGTCTTAAACTTCCCTTTCTTCTTTTACGAGAGAGCTAATGCAACTGTATTTGCCAAATGGGCATTACAAAGTCCCTGTTCGTTGTAACTTCATATTCCGCATGTAAAGACTGAATTGGAAGTTCATGCTAAGATATGTTGCAGCCTTTTTGGAGATTTGTTTTCATTAGTCCGTGAGTGGGGAATAAGTCCTGAGTCGGTCCGGGCTACCGCCTTAATTACTTTTGCTTGCCATTTATTTGCCTCGTAACCCATTTCTAACCTGATTTTTAAGAGACTACGGAGATCCGTTCGTGGGCAACCGAGCACTTGAGGTGTGCAAAGGCCCAGATACTGGGCTGCCAGTGGCTGGGCGCGCGATAGTTATTTACAGCACATACAGTGCTTAATTTGTGCTTGTTGTTTCCGGTGCTGAGCACCGGCACTTATTATTGAGGGCCGGGGCTTATTCTTCTGCATCAAGCATTTGCTGCGAGCAAAAAACACATTTGGGAAAGACTTATGAACGGGGAAAAACAAAAAAAGCGTCACAAAGGGAGAAAGCTGCAAGAGCGATCTGAAGGGGGAGAGAGTGGCTTTATATGGGTTGAAGAGGCCCGAGATGGCTTCAGGATTACGCCGTCTCAGTTTCCATGTTCGCACATTTAATTGCAGCAGCCACGTGTTTAAGAGGATGGCTTTGGGCACCTTTTTGTTTACAAATAAAGCACTGAGCTCATGATACAGAACTCCACAAGACTGGTCTGGGCATGCAATAAACAAGTGACCTAAGCGAAGAACTAGCTTAGTTTACATATATTTTTTACTTAATATAGAAGACGTTTTCTGTCGTATGAAACTTTCGTTAATGTGCCTTGTATCTGGATTGACTCGTCTGCGAGGAGCATAGTTGAAAGTTCGCATGCTGGCCATGACTTGTAGCCTGGGCGTTGGGCGTGGCTGCCCCAGTGGGCGTGGTGTGAGGCAGGATGTGGGTTTGGGAGGAGAGGCGGAGGTGCAGGGATGGGCTGTCTGTATAGGAAGCATCAGGGACTGATTTTGAACCAGATGACATTTTCAAGCAAACGGTGGTTCGTAGAGCCAAGGGAAATCGTAAGACGGGGCTTTATTTTTTTTATTTTATGTTATATTTTTAAAACATAAAATAACCTGTTTACTGCACGGTGTTGAGGTTCCGCCGTTGACCTTGATCAGTTTTATTCGGTTCCCTATGCATAGAAGGTTAAATATCTCAAGCTTTACAAGTTGATGGGCAGGAAACTTGCTTAAAGTAAATAAAATAATTAATTTAAAAAAAAATCCGTGCGGTTAGAGTGGTATCGCCCAAGCGCCTTTTAAGAGCAACTTAAATTGTTCTATAATTTATTGCTGAACATTTACAGGCGCGATTTCGTTTCTGTATGAAACCCGGCGCCAGTATATGTCTGTGAGCAGGTTTCCAGAGGCTTGTGTGTGTGTGTTTTATTTATGTTTTTGGGGGGGGGGAGGAGGCGCATAAGTGCTGCAGGTGCAGTGATACCGGGCCAGGGTCCACTGCGTCCTAATTATGATGAGCTAGAGAGCCATTTTTCTTGTATCCGGTAATGGCCCTTTTCATCGCTGTTAGGCTAGTGCAGTCTTCACATAAACCCGTCTCTTGGGCTGAGAGGACGGCATAGGTACCAATAAAGACTTAATGAACTTTCAAAATGGACAGAAAAAATGTTTGAAACATTTGTGATTGTTTTAACACTTGGGATTTTTCGCTCGGGTTGTCTTCCCTGGAGGGGGCTTCCGCCCATTCTGGCGCTGCTTTGCTTAGTCCTGGGTCCCTTATCCTTATGCTTTGGTTGCACCACGCTGGTACCCTTTCGACCACTTGAGACTTTTGACCCCAGACTGTGCCGTCTTCGCCCTTAAAGGTCTGTAACTCCTCTCTCTGTCTCTGCAGGTGAATGAGCTCTGCTGGCACGTGCGCTGCCTCGCGTGCAGTGTTTGCAGGACATCCCTGGGCAGGCACACGAGCTGCTACATCAAAGACAAGGACATCTTCTGCAAACTCGACTACTTCAGGTAATTCAGAACAAACTGTCCTAGAGGGGAGCATTGATGGACGGACGCCCATGCATTCTTGTGGAAATTATAGCAATGTGGAATTGTCACTTATCTAGTACCCAAAATTCTAGCCCGATTCCAGGAGTTCTGCATACGACTGCGCAGTTGTGCAACTACTTTTTTACAGAGCCTCCGTCACTTGTTTAAAGTGTGTAGTCCGGCTCCAGATATGAATCCAACAAATTTTAGACTCTTACGAAATTCCCCCCGCTGCATTTCTCCCCCCCCCCCCCCAAATCCTCTCACCTTCCGCCACTTCCATATTTGAGGAATTTTTGAGGTTGTGTATCTTCTTTGAGCCAATTCAATCCTCTATGAATGCGCTCATTGTCTGCTGTGCATTAACCGAACCTGTATCGGGGCCCTTGTATGCCCGGTCCTTTGTAAAACCCAGAAACTGCGTTAAGGGAGCGGAATGGCTATTGTTTTTCCCCCAAATGGTACCAAAAACGCGATGGCTATATTGAATTCCTTAGACTAGGGAACTTATTTAAAAATGTGTTTTTTTTTTTTTTTTGTTTTTTTTTTTTCTTTCTTTTTAGGCGGGGGGGGGGGGGGGAACTATTCTAGTGAATCGTATAGTTGTGATGCATTCTGATAAAATGTGGTAGAGGTCCAAAACAAATGTACCATATGTTTAACTTCAACTCCGAATAAATGACCACATGCCCTGTGGTCAGACGTCCGGCCCTTCCACCGGTCCACGATATTAACTGGAGCCGAGCGCGTGCATTAGCTCGTGGCTTCCGCCATCATCGCTTCAAACATGGACTGGTGTATTTATTTAATCCTGTCTGAAAAGGGCTTTGGAACCACTGTATGCCGTTAGGAAACTGCTTTTATTGGTTCTCAAATGTTAATTTATTTCCCCTGTGAATCCTTAAAGTGTGTCTCGAACCTTGAAAGCTATAACGTAAATAAATCCAATCACATTGATGCCCTAGCAGAATGGTTCTGCCAGACCACGCCACTAGATATCTAGTGTAGTGTAGTGACTACACTAGATATACATCGACCCATAACATCCTTCTAGCTAGGGTAAATTTACTAGAGCGTTCATGCTGTAAAAACTGCCCGGAATTTTCAAATACATTTAACACGTCCTGGCTTTCAGAAAGGGCCGACTGAACACCGACCATTTAAGTTTTAATGTGAACAAGTGCATGATTATTTGGCAGCCACTAAGAAGCTATGTACTGAACACAGCTGGTACGTTATGTAAAGGTTGCATTTATTGTAGTATCCCATTGTCTACATTCTGTAACCTGTGGAGTTGGTGAGCCCTATCAGTTATTAGTGTGACCCTGGTTTGGTGCAAAATTGTAGTTCTACTTTTGTGCCCACAGTTTTGGTTTTCGAAACCTCTACACGCCCCACCACCGCCGTGCGCACGCAGTTTCCTCTACCTGTAACCACCACACCTCTTTTCTGTCTCCTGGTCACCGTCTCTTACCATTAGCAACTAATTTCTCTTCCCCCCCCTCCCCCCAAAAAAAAAAGCCACGGCTCTGTCCTTAGTGGTGTAACGCAAAACGATGATTCCCCCTGTAACTAGTTGCCCCTGAGTCTTCCATGTCCAGCAGTTGTTCATTGGCCTTCAGCTGAGGGGTCGGGTGCCCCCGCACCACAGGGACCTACATTACGCCCCCGTCTCAAGCACTGTGTACTGCCTGTTAGAACTCCACACAGTATCCCGCCTTTGTCTGGTCCTTGTGACCATCTCTTCCCCTCTCTCCCGTTAGGCGCTACGGAGCCCGCTGCTCCCGGTGCGGCCGGCACATCCACTCCACAGACTGGGTGCGGAGGGCGAAAGGGAACGTCTACCACCTGGCCTGCTTCGCCTGCTTTTCCTGCAAGCGGCAGCTTTCCACCGGGGAGGAGTTCGCGCTGGTGGAGGAGAAGGTGCTGTGCAGGGTGCACTACGACTGCATGCTGGACAACCTCAAGAGGGCCGTGGAGAACGGTAAGCGACCGCTCCTGCCATGTAAAGTGCACAGATATGAACATCCGCCATGTTTACTCTGAGCGTTCTTAGAGCTGTGAGCTGACGCCGCTGGTGCTTGCTTTTGCAGGCGGCAGAGTGAGCGTCGAGGGAGCCTTGTTAACGGAGCACGACGTGAACCAGCCCAAGCCCGCTAAGAGGGCCCGCACAAGCTTCACCGCAGACCAACTCCAGGTAGAACTAAGCGCTTAGAGGCCTGTGGCGGACCACGAATAGCGCCCACAAATGTCCCCCGCTCGTGCGTGTTCTTGGAAGCGCCCTGCAGTGTCCCGGTGCACGCAGCTACTTACCTAGTGCTGTTCAAATGCTTTAAATATTTCTTGCATTCCTTACGAGAGCTCGACTGTAATTGTTTTGTGTTAACATTTATTATAAGCTGTTCTTATTGTATGGGGTTTTATCCTGTTTTGCCATGTTTGAGTTCACATTGGGGGGGAAAGACTAGTGTTCATTTCCTCCAGCGCGTTCCTAATACCTAAATTACACGCAGCGAATCTATGTATTTTTATTTGTTTTACACGTTTTCATTGTGTCAGTTTGCACTGCGCTCTTGCGGGCCCGCAGTCTCGCCACCGACCTCGCTTGAGGTACACAGAGCTCCCACTGAAGGCACGCGCTGCACACTCGGGGGAGGCAGCTTCTTCCAAAGGCAGACTCTCCCTCTGTTCTTCGCTCCTGTGGCGAGTTAAAACTTGTGTTTTTTTTTTTTTCCCCAACTGTGTGGAACATTAACACCCGGATATTGGCTGTACTACATTACTGAAAATGTAGCTTGTTTATTTCCAAATATATTTTTGGAATATGTACGTTGTGCTTTTTTTTTTGTTAGTTTTCATTGATGAACCAAAAAAAAAAAAAATCTAATGTCCATGGCTCCCTTCCCTGGTGCAGGATGTGGGCGTTGTCGTGCACCATATAGTGATGGTTGTGCGACGGGAAGGGGTCTAGACCAGCGCAGCGGACGACAACCTACATATAATTACATGCAAGTCTGACATTGTGTCACCTCATGAACGGAAACTTAAAATGTCAGTGTGAGTAGGCATGCAGTGTATTGTAAGAGGGCTATAAAGCCATGGGCAAAGCAGATCTAGACCTATGTTTGCTTCGATCCTTGCTGCAAAGGTATGTGTATTGAATTCCACACAAGCTGCGCAAACTTCCTCCGAGGTGGCAGTGAGGCGCCTGGGGGGTAATATTAAAGCAGGGTCGCCACAGTCTTGCAGACGCGAGTCGTCAGGGAAGAAAGCACTTTTATGAGGGCGTAAAAATGCAAAATCTGTTACAACCTGTAGTGTCCTCGAGGCACAAATATTGTCCCTACACAACGCCCATACTTTAAACATCGTGCGATAGTGCTATATAAAACACAAATGACAATTAACTCCCCTTCATGAAACGTTTCACGTCTTGTTACAGTGGCGAATATAAAATATTTGGAATACAATGTTCAAAATATGAACCTAGAGCGCTGAATGTCTCTTTTCAAGCTTCTGGCTGTGAGTAGGAACGGCCAGCTTTACCGTTTAAAACAATCGAGTCTCTGTGTATGGCACGACTCGCTACCAGAACGGAGCTGTGAACGTTTTTTGACATTTTTTCCTACCCTTGCCAACTCCCGTTAGTGCAAGCTGCTTTAGGAAACGACGCACATGACACCACGTGAAACTCGTTCATATTATTAAAATATTAAACATGTTTTCATGTGTTTTATATTTACGAATCGCCGATGGAGGCGAATCGGAAATAAAAACTGGATAACTTTATCTAACACATTTTGCTTCCGTGCCCTTTCCGCTGATGCACGACCCAGATTAGTTATAGTGTATAGATGTGTGACTTTTCATAGGAAGATTGCATAATACTCCTCCTAGTACACATTGTACAAAGTCCATGTAAAGAAAAAAAAAGTTATTTAAAGTGGCTTTCAAATTACTTTAGGGTAGGGTATATCCTTTGACCGAGGCTTGGCTTAATTTGTGTACGTGTACACCCCAGAATGGTGCGGTACGATAATTTGGCGTGTGCATCCGAAACTACTATTCAAGGTTAAGTGTAGCTGTGGTACCGCGAATGCTGTACACTACATGTATGTGGTCACCCCTGTCCAAAAATGAAGTATACACGTCGTAAATGGGATTTGTAATACCCACAAAATCTTGACAATTTAAAAGTTAACTTAAAATAATATAAGGCCATGTAGCATTCTAAACGTTATTTAAATATTGATTGGCGGATATGTTTACTTGTGTCTGCCTTTTGTGCTGTAATAATGCCGTCTTATAAATTGCCGATGTCGCTTTACCCACCCGGGACTCGGAACCTCGCCCTCGTGTGGGAGGCGTCGGCTTGAAATGGTCTCCCGGCTCGCTTGTTGTATGTGGCACTCCTGTGCCAGGGTGGTCAGTGGCACTCAGTCCAAGGTAATATGTACATACATGTGACTTAGATGTGGGTTGATAGGCTGATGACCGAGTTGCTGCCGCAGGAATAGTACCAAACCCTGATGCCAGTGGGCGTTTTTTCACGCTGATCATTCCGCACACAAGGGGGCTTCAGTCACAGACCGTGCTTAATTTGTGCTTCCCGTTTCGGTGCGGAGCACCAGCACTTATTTTTGAGGACCGTACTTGTTTTTCTGCCTGGAATATTTACTGTGAGCAAAAGAGACACATGAGCAAGACTGCGGAAAACAAAAACAAAAAAGCGTCACAATGGGAGAAAGCAGAAAGCTGCAAGAGCAAGATGAAGGGGCAAGGAGTGGCTCTAAATTGATTGAAGAGGCTCCAGATGTATTCAGGATTACTCTGCCTCAGTATTCCGTGTTCCACAGTTAATTGTAGCAGCCAGCCTGTTTAAGAGGAGGGCTTTTGGCATCAGCACGTTTTTAATTACATTCAGGAGAACCAAACACGTATCACTTCCGGAAGCACCTCTTCTAACACTTTCACCATCACTTGTTGAACTTGGGCTTTCCAGAAACCAAAGCTTTTTTTATTTTTTTTGGATTGTTGTTAATCCTTTTGCTTACTAGACTTGTTTAAGGTATTCAACGCTTTCTTGTTTGTCCTCGGGTGACGGCCTGCCCACTGTCTCATAATCTTAGATTTACTTGCCTTCACCTTTTTAGTTTAAACTCTCAATATGCATCAGCAGGCTTGCCAATTTAATGTCCTATATATATATTTTAGTTGCATTTTTGCCATTTCAGCGGAGGTTAAAATATATTTAATGATTCTTATCTAAAGAAGACTGTTGAATTGTAAGGACTGATACGTTGAATAGTGCTGCAGGCCAAGGAGATTGCTAGCGTTTCACTAAGAGGGGCTTTGGAAGTCTCTGGTTCTCTGTGGCAGATCTGGACAAACCGACCTCTTACATTAATTTTGGTAATTAATCACATACCAATCATATTTTATTATTTTGTGTGCACATTGCCTTTAAATCCTAGTTTCGTTTTGAGTGTTGTGTAATTTAGTAATAACTTCCAATTGTTCACAAAATTGACTTTTTAAAATAACATTTTAGTTTTAAATTGGGTTTAATCTCCTACATTGGGGAGATGCGTTTCATACAGCTAGCCAAAACACTTGTATCGCTAAATAGTTGGATAGTGCACCATTAACCAATCTCTTGGCACTTTGTAGGGTTAATCATTGGCTTGTGAGTGTGATTTGTTGAGGATAGGGATTCTGAGCCCCCACCTTGACAGGGCTTTGCTGCTGGAGGGTTCGATTAATTCTGTAACCTCAGATTGCTTCCATCAGGTTAGATTTCTGAACCCAGTTCTTCCAATCTGTCCTATGAGCAGAGGCCACTGGTGGTAGGGACTGCTATCCAATAAAGGCTTGATTTATATCAATGCCTTTTATCTAGGATTCCCAAATAAGGGCACAGGGAGTCTCTAGCTGATTCAAAATATGCCCATCATATTGGTGGCCAACTTTCTGAAATATACCTATGTATCTGAGGTTTGGCAGACGTTATATTTGATACCAGGTTCTTGACGAATTTAAAGGTTTGTTCGGTCCTTCGACTCCTCTGTGGCAGGGGTTCGAGTGCCTTGTGCTTCTGAACCTGTAACAACTAGGCCATAGTTTCAGATTTTTCCTGTCTGCAACTAATAAATACTCCAGTCTGACAGGCTCATGTCGGAGATTGGGCCTTCTCTCTGCTAACCAGTACTTGATTCGAGCTGGTGGTGCCCACTGGCTTTCATTTTTGTTGATCAACACTTTTTCTTATCTGTATCGACCAAAGTAAGACAGACACATGGGGAAAGAAGGAAGAGAAAGATGGAAAACAGAAAGGTAGAAAGCAGGAACGTGAAAGAGTATCTGATAAATGGACACAAGGTTGGCAAATGTTTGTGTGCAAGATGCTTAGTAGTCTTAAGGGTGCTGACTTCTGGTTTCTGAGCAAAGCTTTGTCCACTGGCATTCATTCTTTTACCAACTAAGCATGGCTGCTAGCTCAAATTGTGGGACAAGCTCACTTTGTGGCAGATTCCTAACCTTGCTGTCCTTCCATTGTTATTAAAGACCTTATGCTGTTGGCTTTATGTACTCACTGGATGGCAGACATTGTTATTTTTCACTCTATTGCCAAGATTCCTGATGTGTACGTGCACTTAACAACATTTACATGGGGCCATGGAGTACAAGGCACTGGCATTCTCCAATCCCAGGGCCTAGGTTGAAGGAGCACCAATTCGGACTATAGGCTCTTGGTCTGACTCTTCTTGTGAGGTGGCCTTTGATTCTGCCCAATTAGAGTTGTGCACCTCCAAAATACATGGCACAGAACTCGGTCTATTTAATTCCAGGTTTTCTGAGCCAAGACGGATTCAATGGCTTCAAGATACCAGTCTCCAGATTTTGGGCTAACCAAGAATTTGCACATGTAGGCATAATACTTCACCTTGTGAGTGGCCTGCTCCCAAGTGGCTAATACTTTCCAAATCTTAAGTCTACAGTGCTGTCCCATTCCTTGAGGCATGTTAAAGATAGTCCCATCCTATCCAGGGAGGGGCAAAAAGTAGTAGGTAAAACTACCCTGGGCAAGGCTTTGAATTTAAGTGGAGGTGTCCATTTCATGATAATTGGAGGTCAATGAGATGCAAGGTTGTTTAGTGGAGGTTTTGTCATAAAATGAGGAGACTGTGAGGTGAAGACTTGTGTAGGCTTAAGAAGATAAACAAGAGGATGGCTGGATGTCCTGTTGTTGTGGCTTCATCCCCCAGACTTTTTGCCTCCTTCCTCCTATTTTTCCTGACCTCTTGTTGGCTCTAGGACTCTAGCACCGATCAGCAGTGAAAGTGAAGGTGCTCACCCTTCTAAAGTTGGTATGATTGGCTTATATCTAATTGGCACACTTAATTTACCTGAAAGTCCATTGTACAGTGGTATCCCCCTACCCAGGGTCTGGAAATTAAATGCTACTAGTGGGCCTGCAGCACTGCTTGCGCCACCTACAGAAGTAGCCTATCAAACCTGTCTTAAGCCTGCTAGGGCAGTTTACTGCCACAGAGACCTGGCATCTAAATTTTCTTGCCAGGCCTAGAACTCCCCTTTTACTACATCTAAGTCACCCCTAAGGTAGGCCCTAGCTAGCCCTGTGGGTAGGGTGCTGTGTATGTAGAAGGCAGAACATGTGCCTGGTTGTGTGGCCTGTCCTGGTAGTGGCAAACAGCCTATTTGGTTTCTCACTGCTGTGAGAGCTACCTTGCTCTTAGGATTGCATTGAAAATGCCCTTCCTTATGACTAGGGGGTGCTGTCTGATTTAAGAGGGGTAGTGTAGGCATGTTTGGGATGGCTGTAATGGTAGTGAGCAAGGCTACTTACTGGTATAGGTAAATTTTCTTTATCACCATTACAGAATTGCCACTTCTAGAAAGTGAGCGTTTCTCTGTGCTTAGGATTCTGGTGTTTTGCAGCTTGACTGCAATCCACGTCTGGGCAGTGTGACAGTTGGGCTTTGTGCATACTTTTCATACCACCTATACACAGGGAGGGTGGAGGTGTCGCAGAGGTGCATCTACAATTTGAATGGTCTTCCTGGGCTGAGAGCAGGAGAGGTGGGGCACACTTGCATTTATAAAGGCTGTGCCCTGGCCTCACGCAAAGGACTTGTTTATCCCTTAACTGATGACTGGAGCCTGTGCTACAGGAGAGGGGACACGCCTAGAACCAGCTATAACTGGTTGGAACCTCCTCTCCCTCTTTGTTAAACCTGTGCAAAACTGAAGTACGGGGGGGGGGAGGGTTCCCCATAAAAAGACACTAGAGACATTTTTTTTTAACATGCTTGTAACTGGACACAGAATGCTGCTGGAGGGACTCACCTGGAACCACCTTGGACTGCTGCTGCTGTGCTGACCTGTGACCTGCTGGGTCACTAAGAGGAACTGCCACGGTCTGCATCCCCTTTGTGCTGGCCTATTGTGGGCCCTGCATCTCTGTGCACTACTTTGGTGTCCCCAGGGGCTGGGTGCCGTGGCCCCTGACCCCTGCAGTTGCCCGTTTGAAGCACGAGGAGCACCTCATTTTTTTCTTTATTGCATAGCACCTTGAGAGTGCCTTCTTGCCATCTGCTTAAACACCTGGAGAGCACTTTTATTTTGTGAAATCTAGCACCTTGAGTGCACCTGTTTAATCCTTTAAGCATTTTGAACGTGCTTACTCTACTCAGTTAAACGAGGAAATCACTGTGCAACACGGGTGTTGGGAAAATGATGAGCGCGTCAAGTGTGCTGTCCAACTTGTCCCCGTGGCACAAAAGAGGAAGTTTGGAGCAGGAACACTCTAAGTGGTGCCCCTGGGGTGCGGGAGCCATCAAGTAGGCATCCACTTCTGGTGCCTTTGGTTAATGCAACCAGGAAGAAAGAAAAGTCACCTGCCCATTGGGCAGGGTGGCCGAGGGCTCTCTTCACCCAGATACAGGGGGTGTACCTGTCTGGAGTCCCAGAGGGCTCCTTGCATGCTCCAGGAGGAGCGCATCACTGGTGTAGGGCTTGGGCTGCCTCTCCTTCGAGGAGTCATCTGCCGGTTTGAAGTCCTCATCCGCAATCGAGGTACCGGCAGCCGGGTGTGCGCATGTGGGAGGTTATTTACAGAGCTCACAGGCCCGGTGAAGTAGAAGCTCCCATCCCTGCTAGGCCACTTTAGACCCCATTGCGCCTTGCTAGTTGGCTTGCAGTGGTCCTTCAAGCGACCATGCAATCTTAACCTGACTTGAGCAGAGACGCTTCAGTGTTGAGGGGGGGGGGGGGGGGGGGGGAGGGGCAGCATGTATTGTGGTTCTTTCCCCTCCCACCCACCCCCGATAGTGTGGGGGCCTCGATTGTTGGGAGCACCTTATTGAGTGATGAACTGAGGCCTCATCGGATCCTTCTCCCACCTCGCTGCCAAGACCTGGAACTCCCTCCACCAACCTACGCAAGACCCAGGACCTCCTAACTTTCAGAAAGCACCTCAATACATGGCTTTTTGAGCAGTAAACAGCAAACCACCCCCCTCCCCCCCCCCCCCCCCCCCCCCCTCCACGCCTTGAGACCCTAACGGGTGAGTAGTGCGCTTAATACATTTTTTGATTGATCGGATGCCCCGTCCCACTGAGAGCCATTTTTGGGACCCACAGCAATCAAAGCATAGGAACTCCGTGATCAAAACATGTAACTTCCCTGTTTGCCCTAGGGCATGGTGGCCCTGATAATCTGGTTGGGATGGCCTATATCGCTAAGAAAGTGGATATTCAATGTATGTTCAATGATGCAGCATGTTTCCCTGATATTTCCTTGATAGAGGTATTCATGGTGGTGTTGTCACCTAGGCTAGGGGAACTCCATGCCCATCGTTTAATCCTACCACTCGCTTTCTTTCCTGTAATGTTACTGTTATGGGCATTTTATGCCAATCTGTTTTTATGACTTGCCGTGTGTTTCCTGGTGTTCCTGGTATGGGCATTTATGAGGATCTTGTAAATGTTTTTCCTGACTACAGCTTATGTGGCAGAATGAGTAACCGGTGTGTTTTATGTGACTACTGCTGGTTTCGGCAGAGTAACTGTACCATGCAATGTTCTGACAACTACTTGGGTAGCAGGGTGTTACTGACATGTTGTGTTTGGTCTAATGATGTTGTGTACAATACAGTTTATTTTTTAAATAAATTGTTTTTTGTTTTTCCTTTGTGGTGGGTGTTAGTGCTTCACGTGTGTTGTGCAAGCGCTTTACACATTGCCTCTAGGATAGTCTTGACTGCTAATGCCAAGCTACTAAGGGGGTGAGCAGGGGTTATCTTGGGTGTGTAACTTCCTCGCCCTGACTAGAGTAGGTGGATTCTGTCTGGCTTAGGTGCATATCCTAGCCAACCCGAAACCCCATTTCTCACACCTGTTATAAGGATTGTTTTATTATACAACATGTGGCCCTATTCTATCCTGTTGTGTGATGTCAATCCAGAGTAATGTTCCGTTCTCTAGTGGGATTGTAATGTTTTGGATGTTATGCAATACTAAGCTTTATTGGTGCTATGGTAGGTTTTGTTGTGTATGTCATTCATGGTTTGGAGTGGTATTGCATGTAATGCTGCGGTGGAATGCAATCCTGCCATTTTTGTGGTATGGTGTTATGATGGGATTGTGTGGAAAGATGTGGTATTTTGAGGTTGTGGAATGCTGTGATTTGTTTTATATTATGCAATATTGTGATATGGAATGCTGTTTAATGCTGTATGCAATCTTCAAGAGGAATGGCACAGATGAGAAAGCTCCCTGCTCTCCAATGGAAGTGTGCCACCCAGACTGGAGCAGCAGTGTCGGCCACATCAGCTGTTTCCCAAAGATTGCAGGTAGCTGGTTAGCTCTGGATTAGAAACACGTTTAAAGTCCTGATTTCTATACATCAATGTGAGCATTGCCCAGCTCTTACTCGCTTTCCAAGTACATTGACTAATGTCATAGGAATACATTTGTATGGCTGAAAGCTAGCTCTATTGGGCCACCTGCATCTCTGCTAGTTAAAGGTCATATGTCCTCTGCCTACCCAAATGGATACAATGGCTGCCCCCGAAGGAGATGAGCCCGCGGATTGGGGGGAGGGGGGGGGGGGGGTTGGAGGAAAGATCAGCTCGTGTACACTCCAACACTGCTTCAACGCCAGTTCATTGAGTTATTGCATTCACTTCTGAAGTCTTTGCTGCTGGAGGCTGCGTGATCGAACTTCTGTGGATGTACTGAACCTAACAAAGCAAAGAGTAGAAATTAACTTGATGAGGCAACGGACCATAGCACCCGAAAGGTATGTGTTTGTGGTGCGCTGTATATTGCATCACAAGTGGTTGCACAGAAGATTCCTAGTCACTTTTCATGCATTCTCTGAAGGGGCATGTCCACTTTAAAGTGGTATTGCAGAGTGGGCTGGGACTCGAGACTGATTTGCATGTCTTTGGTACCTGTGTGCATTCGAGTTAAACAACACAAATGTATCTAGGATACATACGAGTGCTTTTTGTTCTTCGAAAATGCTTAATTACGACACTGAACTCAAGCTATTTGGGTTATTGCTATGTTAATATGATTATTATGCACACACTTCCTCATTGTAGATAATATCGCCTTTCAGAAATACTGTGCTTCTCTGAACCTTAGGTCTCCATCTTATGAATTACTAATGCTACAATCACCTTTGCAAGATTGTAACTTTGGTGAAACAGATTTTTTTTTTTTTAATTATAAAATACCAAAAATCTCTCCAGAGCAGGGCAAATTTACAATATAGCGAGTGGTTCACATGCATCATGTGACACCCATTGGTGTACTGTGGAAGCATATGTAGGCTAAACGTTATGCTTTGTCCTCGAGGCTTATTGTTGCTTTCAAAGGTACAGTCTGCTTCTTATCCTGAATGAACATTGTTGTACACCTGTCAGTTGTTTGTCATTCACCCTTCATTACATATTTAATTCATAATTTGAGGCAAACGAGGCCCAAGGGTTTTTTTGTTTAGAAACCCCTCTTAGCAAAAAGAACGTTTGGAGCATTGCTGTAATGTGCAATAGTGTAAGTGAACTTTAATTTGAAATGGTATTCTAAACCATTTCAACCATTAAAAAAATGGATTAAAAACTAATTGGAAAAAACAAAACGCTGCAGATAGTTCTGGTGTACAATCTATATGGAAGCTCATCTAATCATTGCTAACAGGTGACATTGATGGTATCATAAGTTGTTTTTGCACATAAAAGGTGCCTCAGGCACAACTTAAAATGCAAAATATTTGCTGAATTATAACTCACGGGAAATCTGGATCTAAATCCAAGTAGTATTGGTCATCTACTAAAGGAGCACAACCTTTAATCACTGGATCGTTGATCACCATGAGCATCCCTAATCTGGGGATATTGAGGGTGGGGGGAGGGGCGGGTTGGAAGGCCCACTCAAGCAACAACCACAATCCTTGTCGGGGGTATGCCACCAAAGTCAGTAAATTAACCTGTGCTTAACCACCTGGTAGCTTGGCACAGAAGCAGGGGGGCTTAACTATTAATATAGCACTCAAACACCAATAAAGTGAACACAATGAAAAAATCAAAACTAATTTCGAAAATCAGAATACATTTTAATGAATAAAAGATACTAGAACAACAAATGGAATCAGCAGAACTCGAGATGTCGAATTTTAAATTATTTTTATTTTTTTTAGTAAAAATGGTGCCCAGAAGCACCACTTGTGGTTATCTGGTATGCCACACTGGGTAAAGGTCACAGGTTCAGGCTGACCATGATGGAGTGTGGTCGGACACAGGGACCAGGTCAGCACTGTTGAGAAAATTACCTTCTGAAATCTGGCTGCAAAACAGCAGCTGTCTGTGCGAAAAGCAGGTTGAACATCATGTAAAGTTGTTGCTGTAGCACCATGAACCAGACATTGATGGTACTTCTTGTTGGTTGATTGTTTCTGTAGGCCCGAAGAGCCGGTCTCACCAGTGCTTCAATTTGGCAGTCATGTCCTACTTTTGATGAGCTATGCACCCTAACCTAAGAATGGTTAGGTCTTACATCAGGGATGACATAGGCTATAAAAAAAGGAAGGTTTAGGCTTGATTAAAGGTGCACTTTACCAGGTCGAAATGGCAGTTCAAATCTGCACTCCAGTCTGCAATGGCAGACTTGAGGCAAGATTTGCACTGCTACTTTGTGGGTGGCACAATGAGTGTTGCTGACCACTAGTAGTTTTTAATTTACAGGTGCTGGGTACATGGAGTGGCATTTACTAGGGATTCACAAGCACATTAAATATGTCAATTCTGTGTAGGCCAATGCTACCATATTTGAAGGAGAGCACATACACTGGTTAGCAATTGTAAAGTGTACAGTCTTAAATCAAATCATTAACATTTATAAAGCGCGCTACTCACCCGTGCAGGTCTCAAGGCGCTAAGGAGAAGGGGGGGGGGTACTGCTGCTCGAAAAGCCAGGTCTTGAGGAGTCTCCGGAATGCAGAGTGGTCCTGGGTGGTCCTGAGGTTGGTGGGGAGGGTGTTCCAGGTCTTGGCTGCCAGGAAGGAGAAGGACCTCCCACCCGCTGTGGAGCGGCGGATGCGAGGGACGGCAGCGAACAGAAACCAGTTCAGCTAAAATCAGGGTGTGAAAAACATTGGAAGTGGGTCTAAAAATCCCTAATCTGAAAAAGTTAAGGACTACCTTGAAAGCATTTTAAGCGAAGCAGTGATTTATGTGCTTTACTAAAGTATAAACAGTTGGCACTAGTATGTGATAATTATTAGAAATTAACGAATATAAGGCCTCTTCATTAAAGATTATTTATATATATATATAGTAAAATTCAGGTTACTTCAGATTCCAGTTTGAGGTTTTTTTTTAAATAAGGGGTGTTTGAATCTGCAGACTAAAGCTCTGCGGTCATAAGGTCAAATCTTTGGGACATACACAGGTTATTTGCTCCAGAGAATTACCTTTATGTAAGAAATATCCGAGACCCTTTGAAAGTTGCTAATACCAGATCTAGAAAAGAGGCAACTGAACAGTTTTGCATTACTACTAGATTATTTTATTCGTACATAAAACTTGTTAAAACTGCACGGGCTACTTTGTAAGCATTTCCAACCTCAGAGTGTGAATTGTAGGTATTTTAATCATTGTTTTATCTTTTTTCAATTGCAATTTGTTTGAATGCAGTTAAGCTACATTCTTTAATTTATGCAAAAGCTAAACGTTACAAATTAATCACAGTGCGAGTCCATTCATGCATTCTTTTTATTTTTATGCATGGTAAAGCTTCTATGCGTGATCTCGAGAGTCATTTCCTACTGGCTGAATTGCCATATTTGGCAAGTGGTGTTTTCTTGGGTAAATTCACCCATTCTTCCAGTCTGGTGCAATCAGTTATTGGGTCTTCCTAAACAAAGTTGAACTGAGTGTGTATTTTTTAATCTCGTCTACAAAATCAGCATTGACAGAGCTGGTCTATCAGCGCTCTACTGTTCATGTATTGGATTTGCCAGTGCTGAAGGCTTTTAAAGGGCACCAGCATTTGCACAGCCAATGGCTGCAACGGCTATGTTAAAAGTTTAGAAAATGTTATTTATGTTTCTAATCTGGCTGCTACAGTTTGTGACGCATTGTGAAACAGTGCCCATCTTCAAAGTATCAAACGTTGTTTTTCCATGCTGCGTGTTTCGCAACACAACAGTTATTTTTAATGTTTCTAACATGGACGGCTGTTGCTATTTGCTTTGCTAATTCTAGCGAGTTTTGAAAGCATCCAGCATAGGCAAAGCCAATATGAGCTACAACCATGAGTGGCTGATTTGTGGCATTGGAGTGAGGCAACGCTAACCACAGAGGCCCAGGAATAAATTGGTCGAAATCCAAGGTATCACCAAGTCCATGCTGCAATGCCGGATGTACAGCAGGCAAACATCTGGAAACTGTGTAGGTCGGTGATTGCACTGACTATTTCCATTGGTACCCCAGTCTGAAGAAAAGGAGCAACATAGTCACGTGGAATGCTAAAGTACACATTAAAGGTTTTTTTATTTTTATTTAAAAAACAGATCTACGATTTTAGCAGTGGAAAACATGTTTTCGCCAGTCAAAAGAAAGGTTAAAGAAGCAACGCTACAAGAGTTGGAACAATCACAAAATATGGATGAAAACCATCCAGTAAAGAGTAGGTAAGCGAGATTGAGGAGCGAGCGATCCAAGGGCTAAAAAGGGCCAACACAAAGCCCACTTTGTTGTATTCTATACAATACTGTGTGCTGCACATAGCTGAAGTAGTCTGTAGTGAGACCAGAAAAAGCTAGGGCAAGATAATAACGATTACTTGGCCAGAAAAATCATACAGTAAGGGAGTGACCTAGTTGTTTGTAGCAGCACACATAGAAATAATCTAAAACCAGTTTATTATTTAAAAAAAAAAAAAGTCCTATTTGTGTAGTTGAGGAAATTTAAAACCCTAAACCACAAAAAAGGTCTATTATAAAAGATCATTGCACCAGTAAGACTTCTTTGGGGGCACACGCCCATTTTCACGGTATAAACGGTGCATTAATCCTCATTGAAAGCTCCCTAGTGGTGCATTGATTCAATAACTTTCAGTTTTTTTTTTCTTTTCTTTTTTCAATTGATGCTGCTTCCCACTATGTCGAAATTAAATTATATTTTTACTATGTATACCCAGTACCTCTGCAAAGGATCATTATCACTCTTATTCTAACAGATCCCGACATCCTGGTTTAATTTAAGGATTCTCTTCAGATTTTTACATTTAAAACCTATCCTGATATTGGAATGATCCAACTGATGCATACCTGAATAGTGGCTTTTGGAAGATCGAAGAGTGATTGAAGGCATCCTCACTCACCTGGGAAAAGTGGTGTTAATATTAATTTGATTTAGTACTAATATTTTATTTAAGCAGAAGGAACAGTTTCATATGGTAGCCATGATGGCAAAGAAACAGAGCTGTTGTAGTTGGAGGGGGGTGACGGAAAGGGGAAAAATACATTTAGATTTTAATTAATTGCACCAGTCTATAAATCTGGTTTATAGAGAAACATATGTACGTTGGGTAATGTGCCATGCCTATTTAAATGCATGCAATTTACATAGCCATGAAATATGATGAAAGTGGTACTCTGAAATCCAAGATAGCACCTACGATCTCCAGGGGTTGCTGGGCATTGTCTACTAGTGCCACTTTGGGCATCCTCCATGAACACCGAGCATTCTGTGTGGTAGCGTTGACACCGTGCAGGCCAGTAAGCTCTCCATCAAATGTATCCAGCGTGGGTGAGTTTGGCGTATGGTGCCCCTGCAATTGTCTTCTCACCAGCAGTAAGCCTTTCCTCCTGATTGTTCCCACCACAGGACACATGAGAACATATCCGACAGGTGAGGGACAGAAAGCATAAGTTTGTTCTTTTTGCAGATGATATCCTTTGTTTTGTTACTGACACAGAAACCACTTTTCCCAGGGCTCTGAGTGGAGTTAGACCATTTTGCTTCAGTATCTGGCTTTCAAATTCACTATTCCAAGTCCTGTTAGTGGTTGATTGGCAGGGTTACCTGCTAGAACCAACTCAGCGGGCAGGTTCTACTTGGGCCAAGTCATCTATCGCTATTGAGGGATCCAGTTTCCTCAGTTCCCGGGCTCAATAAAATTGAAATATTCCTCCTTTACTCCCAGCTCTCTTCAAGGTCCTTTTCTAGATGTGGGAGTGGAGGTGCAGGGTGCTGGTCAGAGATACCTTGGATGGGCCAATTAAATAGCCTCAAAATGAACTTTTTACCTCGACTCTTGCATGTATTTCTAATTTGTCCACTGACGTTTCCTCTTGCCACCCAGCAACTGCATAGAATGCTCAGGTTTGTCTGGCAGGGTAAACAACCATCTCTGCAGAAGTTTTCTCGAGGGGGTGGGGGCTTGGGTTTTAAAGATATAGTGACACACCTTTTTTTGCTCCTCCTTGGATTGGAACTACATCACTGAGGCCTTGGGTGCAAGTGGAGCAAGCATTCTTTTCCATTCAGGGATCTCCTGTGGCTTCTGGAGACAGTTGGGTCACATCCCTCGCTTCTACTCCCATTAACCAACACTCTTGTCATAAGGGCACACAATATGTAACAAACAGAAGTTTCCATCCTATCCATTTCTACTTATACCCTTGGTCAGTAATCCAGATTTTTCAACAGGTAGGTCAGACCTAGGGTTTCTTCACTGGAACGAAGATTGACCTACCAGCCTCGGGGACTTTTACAGTGGGCATGAGGGAGGAGTTGATTGAGTCCTTGTGCCTGTGTAGGCACAATGCCTTTAAGCCTATGCAGGGTCTTCATGGGGCAGGCTGTAACAATGCTATGAGGGTGCTCCACAGGGAGGCATCACCCACTGAATCCTTGTTCACGACAAACGTAAGATGCAGGGGCATCTTGTGGCTTTATCGTTGTATTAGATTTAACTACCCTGAGAAACACCCATAAGAAACCAGTGAGAAAGGGAGTTTGGCATGGAACCTCAGAAGATCTGTGGAAGGACATGTTTGCATTATAAGGAAACTGCCTACAAACCACTAACCTGCTGGTACCTTGCCCCAGTCCACAGTCGTAAGTTCTTTGGCAGTCCTGCCATGTGTTGGAAGGGCTGCAATGAATGTAGGGGACTTTCTTACACACATAGTGGTCTTGCCCTCGGATTCATTATTTCTAGGAGGTAGTCCTTCAAACGATATGGGACAAGCTATTCCATTGCATAGAGTAGCTCAATTTGACAAACGTGGCACCTCTTCAGTACTCATCTGAAATGACTTCAGTATTCAAGGGGCTCCCACTTGACCATGTCCAATACTTTAAGGGCTTATGGTATCAGTGTCCTCTTGGAGTCTACTAATCAACCAGTTTCGGGACAATAAATGTGTTTTAGTTCTTAAGTTCTACTTGAGCCTAAAGGCTCTGTATGCCAATATGGCTTTTTTTTTTTTTCTGCTCATTTTACTGATGTGTGAGGGCTGGGCTGTGGATGGGGAGTGGTATTTTTTTATCATTTAAGCTGCAACAACAAATGAGAACCGCACTCTGTCGTGCAATGAACTGTCATTGTGTTTTAATTACTGTTGAAAAAATATAAAGTAGTTTAAAAATGTGCCAGGGGGGCAACTCATACAGCCACTAGCCCAAATTCAGCACTGGCTGGCAGATACAAAAAAATCTCTTTGCAGGGGGAATATGCTACAGCTCAGAACGACTGTCGGTTCCTACCATTTTCCTTCTTTGTCCTATTCAAAAACCTAGTTCACCAGAGCCTTCAGCATTGTAAGCTGAAAGATGTAGCTGTAGACCAGGGCATACACTGTTTGGGTCTGTTGCAGCCAGAAAAGAGTTTCAGCCAGAACCACTATTCTAATGAAATCCACAAAGTAGGTTTGCCTTGTGCTTCATCCAGCAGACCACACTGCCAATCCACAGACTGACTTGCATAGTACCCTCACAACACAGACAAAACTTTGTGTGTTGCTAACCACTTCCTGACGAACGCACATTCCAGCTCATTCATGCTCTGCAGTACGCCTCGCTCAGAATATTGCAGGCTTCATTCCCTATCTCTATCTTGATGCACTCTCAGTAAAGCATGGCTCACTCCCTCATCATTGCACCTACTAGGCATCCTTCTTCCAAAAGCTGCATCATTTTGACTACGTTGATAAGGCCTTACTGTCACAGACGTCCTTCTGGTCCTGCAACTTAGGCAAGCAAAACCTGACTTCATGAAGTGACTTGTGTGCTACTTCTTACTCTCTGCAACTCAATCCACCACCTTCTCTACAGTCCTCCAAGACCGAACTCTGACTTCATAAATGAATTCTCAAAACCTGTCCCACTTTGCCACCTCACCCATCAAACAAGTCCACACCACCGTCCATTTGCAACCTCCCCCCCCCCCCCCCCAAGGCAACATTGGCATGAAAAAACATAAAAGGCACAGTCTTGAAACTTATTGAGACACTGGGTGTAGTTGAGCATGTCATCCAAACAACCCACTCTAGAAACCACATCCTGGACCTAGTCATGCCAAACATCATCAACTGTCAAATGTAAGTCTTCTTTACTCCTAGACTGAATTGACCACTTTGCATGCCAATCTCTGATTTGCATCCTACCAACAAATAGAGGGCAATCCAAAAGTTAACACAACTTTCAGTTTACCAAAATCTCAGATTCTTCTCTTATTTGGCCTCCTCCATGTCTGACATAAATACCATTCTATAAACCATCAATGCTTTTTCTGGGAAACTGTGAATGCTTGTGTTTCAAATAAAACTCGTGTGCAAGCTGAAACAGTCACACTGGTGCTCCATGAACCTGCTGACAACAACCCTGTGATCTATGTATAGCATAGAAAAAAGAAAAAAAAAAGCATGATAGTCACAGATGACCTTGCACTGCTCCAGCTCTTCAGTGTAACATACACAGCTCATCACATCAGCCAAAGCCAAGTAGTATGTTCACATGCCCAAAGCTGCCAACAGAAGCAGGACATTCTTAAAAACAATGAGGCACTCCATCAACTCCACGTCTGACCTTCCCATGCCACACATCATGGAGAGGGGCAAAGCTATCAGTCACTTCAATGAAAAAAAATAATGAAGACTCAACAGCACATCAACAATATGAAAGGTGCTTTCCATTAGACAGCCACTCCTCCCGCCTGCATCCCATACTGGCCATCCTTCAAATCTTTGTTTTTCAGTGATTTTGCTTATCTTCTCAACTCCCTCAAAGCTACCACTTTAAAGATGTTTTCCTAATCCTTCATCAGATACCTCTATGGTGAGGTTTCCTTCCTTGCTCCCCATGGTCCACACCTCCCTCTATCTTCTTGAAGCTGTCCAGAATAGCCATATACACTGACTCCTGAAGACAACCACATTAGCTACAGACCCTTGACTCCTCTACCCTTCTCCAGCCACATCTTTGAAAAAGCATTCTATGCACACATCAGATCAACTATATCCTGTCTGATTGTCAATCAAGACTCAAATCATGCTCCACTATGGCATGGAGACAGCCACCATACAAATCGTAGAAGATGCCAATGTGACTATCGAAAGGATGACCCCTTTCTACTGACTATTACTGGACCTCTCAGCTGCCTTCAACTTTGTACACTACCCTGCTCTCCCCCTGCAGTCTCAAATGGCATTAACAAAAAAAAAGACCTTTGTTGGTTTTCCTCCTACCTATCCAAATGACCCCAGTTCATTTATATGAACACACCCAGATCTCAGAAGTTCCCATTCATCTGTGGTGTTTCCCATGAGTTCTATTTTGTGCCCTGTCATCATCTTCCTCTACATGAAGTCCTTCAAGGCTCTGTGCAAGCAAAAATAATAGTTTTGTTAGATCACAATTTTCTATAAATAACAACTGTATCTCAGTTGTCAAATAAGCGTTGAATGTATTTTTTTTTTTTTGTATTCATGATTTTTTTTTGCAATAATTGTAATGTGAGGATTTAAGATAAATATGAACTTGTATAGCGTAAGATTTGCCTAATTGTTTAAATAGTGATTGTTGCCCTGAAGAAGCATAGTTATTAATAATATTTTAAAAAGTTGTGAAAATCATGTTGGCAGGATTAAAACCATATCATCTTATTCATGCAGCATGTTTGCGTCTCCTCTGTTGTATATGGAGTTTGGAAATTGATAAACCTAAATTGCCTTAAAGTAAGTTTGCTTCTGTTGGTGTGTTTTTTTTTTTTTTTTTTTTTTTTTTTTTTTTTTTTTAAATTTAGAATCCGAGTGTAACAAATGAAAAATACATTATCTAGGGATTAATGGCTTTTCCTGTCAGTTTTTATGTGGTGCAGTGTTTGTGCTGGTTGGATAAAGAAGAGAGTGAGTCTGAATAGTACAAGCAAAAGAGACTAAAGTGGACAGTGCTGCCTTGTACAGATGTGGCTCATCTGGGTACCTTTGGAAAGACTCTGTTCCTGTCCTGACAAAGCCTTTCTTTAGTGTTTCTAAGTGAATTAATGGCAGTAGAATTTGGCATCTATCACTTCCCCCCCACCCCCCCCATCTTGTCACATGAACTGTACTAAAGTAATCCTGCAAATCTATGTCTGGCATAATTTGAATTTCACGACTTCCCAGCAGCTTTTCTTGGATGTGTAGAATCTGAGGGAGCATTCTCTTGCGCTATATATATATATATATATATATATATATATATATTTGTTATTTTTGGGTCTTTGGCAGTCACGTTACCCCCTGTCCAAGCAAGGACCCTCAGGGTAAAGGAGAATCACCCTCAGTTGACCCCCACTCACCCCCTTGGTAGCTTGACACGAGCAGCCAGGCTTAACTTCAGAAGCAAGGTGTAAAGTATTTGTACCAACACAGAGTAACTCATTGGAAACACTACAAAAGGATACCACACCGGTTTTGAAAAATAGATCATGTTTAAACAAGACCAAAATGACAAAAATCCAATATACACAAGTCAAGTTACGAATGGTTAGCATCAAAATAAAGCAGCACGAGCAAGCGTGTGTTGAAAAAGGCCAGCAATGTGTTGATTTCTCAATTGCAAGTGAGAATAAGTTTAACAAGTGTCCCCCCCCCCCCCCCCCCAGTCCCCCCAGCTGAAAAAGGGGAGCAACTATCCAACCTCATGGGAGTTCTCATCACTAAGGCGGAAGAATCTGGACAAACCTTCAGCACTGGCGTGGTTGGTGCCAGGGCAGTGTTCCACCCGTAAGTCCATTCCCTGTAGGTAGATGGCCTCAACATCTTGGGAATCCCACCCCTCATCTGCATTAACCATCTGAGGGGCCTGTGGTCTGAACCCGGAAGTGAGTCCCAAACAAGTAGGGTCTTAGCTTCTTCAGTGCCCAGACCACAGCAAAAGCTTCATGCTCAATTGCACTCTACTTACATTCCCTGGGAAGTAATCTCCTGCTGATGAAGGCTACAGGTTGATCTAGGCCCTTTTCATTAAGCTGTGAGAGTACTGCTCCAATACCATGCTCTGACGCATCTGTTTGCACAACAAATTCCTTGGATTAGACAGATGCCTTCAGCACGGGTGATGTGCACATGGCAGCCTTCAGGGCATCAAAAGAGGTCTGGCAAGACTCAGTCCAGATCACATTTCTGGGCTGCTTTTTGGAAGTTAACTCAGTCAAGGGAGCAACAATTGTGCCATATCCCTTGACAAACCTCCTGTAGTATCCTGTGAGACCTAAAAAGGCTCTCGCTTCAGTCTGGGTCTTTGGGGAGAGGGGAGGCGCTCGCAAGCCAGAATGGTTTAAATTTTTGGCTGTAGGGGTGCCACCTGGCCACTCCCCACCTGGTGTCCCAATTACACCACAGAACCCTGCCCTATTTGGCACTTGCTTTCCTTAAAAGTGAGGCCTGCCTTCTGCAGGGCCTCCAACACTTTACAGGTATTGCAAGTGTTCCTCCCATGTGGAACTGATGACAGCAATGTCATCCAGGTAAGTGCCACTGAAATCCTCCAGTCCAGCCAACGCCTGGTTGACCAACCTCTGAAAGCTGGCAGGGGCATTCTTCATTCTAAAGGGCATCACCCTAAACTGGTAGTGCCCATCTGGTATGGAGAAGTTAGACATCTCCTTAGCCCCCTCAGTCAGGGTGATATGCCAGTACCTAGAGGTAAGATCAAATGTACTTAGGTACTTGGAAGTTTCCAACCGGTCAATGAGCTCATCAGCTCGGGGGATGGGTTGAGCGTCAGTCATAGTGACTGCATTGAGTCCCCAATAATCCCCACAGAACCAGAGTTCTGGAGTGGCACCAGGAGCAGCAGGCTTTGGGACCAAAACCACTGGGCTGGCCCAAGGGCTGCTGGAAAACTCCACCCCCAACGCTAACATTTTATAGAATTCCTCTTTAACGTTAGTCCTTACCTTGTCAATCACTCTGTAAACTGGGTTTAACAGGAGGACTATCCCCAGTGTCCACATTGTGTGTACACAAGTGCGTGACCCCTGGGATCAGGGAGAACAGTGAGGCAAACTGGCCCAACACCTGGCGACAGTCCCTCTGCTGCTCTGAGGTCAGGGAGGGGTAGAGGATCACTCCCTCCACAGACACATCTTTTTCTCCAGCAGACAGGTCAGGAAGTGGTTCATTCTCTTCCTCCACCCCATCATCTGTTGCTAGGAGCATGGACAATTTAGTCTGCTCAAAGTGTGGCTTGAGCCGGTTCACATGCAGGACACTTAAAGGGCTCCTGGGAGTCCGCAAGTCCACCAGGTAGGTGACTTCACTCTTGCGCTCCACCACCTCGAATGGCCCAGTCCACTAGGCCTGGAGCAACCTAGGCTCCACTGGCGCCATCGTGCACAATTTCTGACCAGGATGTAACTCGACCAGAGTGGCATTCTGGTCATACCAGTATTTCATGTCTTCCTGGCTTGCTTCCAGGTTCTCCTGTGTGAGACTCCTGAAGCGGGCAGTCCGATTTCTCACAGCCAGCATGTAAATGAATGCATCCTTGAGGGGGTTTACTAGGGGTTTCCTCCAAAGCCTCCTTTACCAGACTCCAAGGTCCCCTCACAGGGTTGGCCATATAATAGCTCAAAAGGACTAAAGCCAAGCCCTTTTTGAGGCACCTCCCTGTAAGCGAACAGAAGGCATGGCTATAGGATGTCTCACTTCCGCATCAAGAGCTCTGACAGGCCCATTATCATGCCCTGCAATGTGTGGTTCAATCGGTCAATCAGACCATTGCTTTGGTGGTGGTATGGTGTGGTGAAATTGTACGTTACCCTCACACCTTTCACAGCGGCTTCATATATGTTGATCTGAAGTTGGAACCCCGATCAGACACCACCTCTTTGGGGAACCCCATGTGGGTTAAAACCCCCATCAATGCACGGCCCACCACAGGGGCAATGATCAATCTCAAGGGAATGGCTTTTGTGTACCGGGTGGCATGGTCCATCAAGACTGGATAAACCTGTTGCCCAATGCTGTCTTGGGATTCAGAGGCGCCACAATGTCAATTCCAATCCTCTCAAAGGGGGTACTAACCGCAGGGAAAGGTTGTAGGGGAGCTTTACATTTCCCCCCTCCCCCTCACTCTTGCCACTTGCCTGGCAAGTTGGGAAAAACCTACAATGAGCATCAGAGTGCCTGCACATTTGGGGCCAATAGAAGTGGGTGACAAGCCGCTCAAAGGTCTTGTCCTGCCCCAAATGACCAGCTAAAGGCACGTCATGAGCCAGACCCAGTAGGAAGGCTCTGAAGCATTGGGGTACCACCAGCACACGGACTGACCCAGGCTCAGAAACCTTAGGCTCGCTATATAGATGACCATCCTCCCAGTAAATCAAATGTGATCCAAGCTCCTTGCCAGATGCCTGATCTGCAGCCTGCTGCCATAAACCCTCCAGAGTAGGGCATGACTTCTGTGCCTCACAGAATGCTTTCCTGATAGGCTCCCCTTCCTGCTGCCACTGTGACAACTCTGACCTCACCCAGTTCAGTCACCAGTTCTCCTGTAGGCCCTCGTGCCTCCCCCTCAGGTTCAGCCTCCACCCTGGACCGTGAGAACTTCTGAGGCTGGTTTTCCGTGCCCATTGTCCTTCCTCCTTCTGGCAGACACCTGCGCCACTCTTTCAGGCTCAAGGGTTTCCTGATCACCCTGGTGGGCAGCCATTGACTGGGTGAACACACAGGCCCACCCAGGCAGACCCAACATTTCTAAGTGCGACCTGCGCTCCACCTCCTGCCAAGGGGAATCCTCCAAGTCATTGCTAAGCAAACAATCCACAGGCATGGTTGGACTCACAGCTACCTTCAAGGAACCTGAGACCCGCTCCCATTCAAAGAGAATCTGTGCCATTCTGCACAGGCGCTCTGGGTTGTCTACTGCAACTACTTTGAAAAGCAGATAGAATCCCGTATACTTCACAGACACTAGGTGACTCCTCACTGTGGTCACACTGGCTCCTGTGTCTCTGAGCCTCCACCCTCTGTCCATTGACAGTCACCCACTGCCTCTACACTTTTGTGTTATCATGCACGTGGGTCCTCTTGACCATCTAACTGTCCCTAGTGAGACGAGGGTCATCTCCGCGGGCTCCCACCCACCTGGAACCAACTCCTCCCCAAGCGCTACACTAGCCAAACCCTATGACTGAGCACCAGTGGGTGCCGGTGTCCACTTAGGATGTTTGGGACCCCCCTCCCCTCATGTGACGCTCCTGATCACATGAAAAGCACTTGAGGGACCCCTTCTCTGCAGGTTTCCCTGCTGTAGAGACCCATGGTTTCTTTTCTACTGGGGGCTGGGATTTTTTACACTAGTCTGTGGCAGGTCTAAAACATGTTTACAAGGCTACTAATGTGGGTGGCACAACCAGTAGCATTTGATTGACAGGTCCTGGACACCTCTAGTGCATTTTACTAGAGACTTCCCAGTAAATCAAATATGCCAATCATGGATAAGCCAATGTACACATATAATCTGTGCAGGGAACACTTACACTTAAGCACTGGTCAGCAGTGGTAAAGTGTCCAGAGCAAACAAAATAGCAAAAACAGAGTCCAGCACACAGAAACAGCCTGGGAAGTGGAGGCAAAAAGTTAGGGGAGACTATGCCAAGTCTAACATGAATCATAACTAATTGAAGCATCAACAAATATGCAACACAAGAATTATAATAAAAGAAAGCCAACATTGTGAGCCATCAGCTCTAATGTGAAGTGGCTGAAATTCAAATCCTGGATGACCTCTGGCACCCTTGTTATCATTCACACCCTGAGTCTGTATCACCTAACAAGTTTTCTCTTGAGAACAGTACGTTTCATACTTCTGCTTCGATGAGGGAGGCTGTGACTTCTCAGTCATTTCCTTCCTTAGTGTCTTGAGTGTGGACCAAGGACGTACTGTTGTAATTTGTGGGTCATTTACATCCCACTGCCACTATCACATGAATTGGTACTACACATTCCCAAATTCTCTTCAAAATTGGACATGTGTATGAGGTCTGCTTCCTCAATTTGGTATCTATGTTCATCTGTGCTGAATGGGTACATTCTATACGTGATCTGATGGAAAAAATAAATCCTATGTGGGATCTTAAAATGTACTCTGTAACCACATATTATAGGTATCTTAATCTAGCACCTTGATTGTCAGTCTGGAATGCACCTCTCTTGCTTTGCTTTAACGTGTCTGAGTATGGTCTACACGGAGTGCTTTGTGGTGTGGATCTAGTGCTGCTGCCCCTAACAATTTAAGTTATTGAGTCAAGCCACGTGGCCTTACTTGTAAGATGGACTGCAAGAGCCCACATGCAACTCAACAAATCTACCATCAAAATTGCTCACGAAAAATACTTGAGGACTTGCACACCTATTGTACCAAATAAAATGCAAAACGAGTGCCCTTATTTATATTTTAGTCACAGGTTTGCCGAAAACCCTAGGAATAACATCCATAAACTCTCGAACACCTGCAGTATCAGCATGGCTCGCATGAAAACATCTCAATTTGCCTAAAACCTGCTGTTGACCAAAGATGGAGTCCGAAAGTAACACCACAGCCAATGTAAAGGTGTGTCTGGTAGAACAGGCGTGTACTTTGCCAACGCCCTTTCTCTGATTAATTTATCTTTTTGTTAATGTGAAGGTGATTGGAAAGGGATTTCAGATACTCTGTAGTGCTGCTTTGGGTCGACATTAGAAACCCGCCCATTCCCCCAAATCATGGGTTCCCGGGCCATGTTTGACTCACTGCACAAATCACAAGGAGCAGGATGGGAGAATTAAATGACCTTTTGCTCCAGTGACCTGTCTTGGTGTTTTTCCACACAACATTTGAACGTGACCATGAGCCTGAGTACTTTGTAAGTTACTATGCTTAAAGTCAGCATGTTTTATAGCCACGAACAACCGGCTGTAGAACCCAGCAAAAGCTTGTCCTTAGTTTTAAAACCTAATTAGGGCTGTTTAATGAAACAAATGGGTAGCAAGCAACTATGTCTTAAGGAGCAGTCGCTGAGGCGAGGGTTGGTATTCCTTCGACTTGTCTAGGATTATCCTGGGTTGCCTACAGTAACAATAGCCTAGGAGTACCCCTATTTATCTCTGATCGAAAAATTCTACTGTCTATGCTACTACTCCATGGACGGAATTTGGAAACTCATTTTTATTAAAAACTACTGCCTGCTTGCCCCATCTCCCTAATGTTTTCTGAGCACTACCTGCCACACTGTCAGTAAGTAACCATCTTATCATGGTTTTACCATTCCAAGGTGGCTGCCCATGTATTCATGTGTGTGCCAGGCATCGGTGTATGCAATTTTGAATGCTTTATGAAAATGTTTGCAAATATAGCTGTACTTGGCGTGCAGCCATCTAGAAAAAAAAGCTACTGACAATGATGGGTTTAATGGGTGAGACCCCCCTGGTTTTGCTTGCTTAATTTATCTTGCCTCGATAGCCCACCATTTGTTTCCAACCTTTTTTTTTTTTTTTTTTTTAAACCTCTAAAGCAAATCCTTTTGCTTAGTCTCTTACCCACAAACATTTTTTTGTTTGTGTGTTGTAGAGAAAGACTGAGGAATAAACATGCTTATATAGTTGTCAGTAATCGTGGATTTTGTCTTGTAACCACTGCTAGCCATTTTTTGTGGCTGCACCGTAGGAATAACCCCGGAATGTGACCAGAGCGCAAAGCTGCCACCAATTTTTTTTTTTTTTTTTTTTCTCCCCACTTACAAATCTGATTCATTCTTCACTTTTCCTATTTATTGATGCCCAGCACGTTAACAAATGGTAGGCGCTGTGAAAAGCATCTACCTGGTTAACTGAATTCTAAGATTGCCATTTTGTAACATGCATATGATTTTGCATGCACATACACTGAATTATGTACCATTAGATTATTCTTGACAAATCTGGATAGTCCTGGTTATAAATTAGTACCCTGTTATTGCTTGGATAGGAATCTGTTTACTACCTGCTTATGGGATCTGTGATGGGCTTACTGTATAAGATCATGGGCTTCTTGTGTTCATGTGATTGGTTCCCAATTTATTAGAAGTGACTAAAATAGGAATATGCTTTCTGAGCATTGAGCAGCAGACCTGTATGTGGGGGACTCCACTTTGGTGATGGTGTGGCTCAAAGAAGACATGTGTAAGTTGGTGATTGTTTGTTTGTCACCACATATGCAATGTTGGGACAGTTTACACACACAACCCGCCAACCAGTGACTAGCATGGTCAGTATGATTGAGGAGGTGTTAGTTTCAGACCTGATTTTTTAACACAGGGTGTTAGTCCTGTGCTGAAAAATCATCGTGAATGGCACTACGCAAGAGGGTGCAGCTTTGTTTCTGCCGCTCAAGTAGATTTTCTACTCGAGCTGCAGCTTCCTTATCACAAATGGAAGGTTTCTCAATGCAAGCAGTAGAGACCATCTGCGACCGCCTGTGTTGAGAAATCTCACTGGGAGGTGGTCTGGAGTAAGATTTTCCTCACTCGTGCTCACCAAATTAAAGTTGGCGAGCACAAATGAGGAAAAAATCTCTGCTACTTTTTTTTAAATTTTTTTTATACTACTCCACGCTCTAAGTGGGGAGTCTAGTTAGAAAAACTCCACATGCGGAAAAAATTCCTGGTGAAATCTGACAGGCACAGCACAACACTGGAGTGAAAGCCACTATTACCCAACTATTTAGCACAAAATACATTTATCAGAGGTGTGTAACATACATCCACCCCCCACCCCCTAAACCACTCCCCTGCGGACTGTTAATCTCCCAGCAAGCCAGAGTTCAATCAGATTGCATAATGGTGTTATTGTTTGGTTTCAAAACTCTACCTACATAGTGCTTCTAAATTAATTTCACTTTCAGACAACTCTCCCACCAGTGTCATAACCCTTTCTTACCCTTCTGTCATTGGCTTTGCAACCTTCTGGAAGAACGCAATAACTCCTCTATTTTGGCTCTGTACCACCAGACACATTGCTTCAGCTACTGAGATGCAAACTTACAGTGCTTAGTGATGCCCACACTTTTGTTTCTTCATTAAGATTGGTGGCTCCGGGCAATGTGGCATTATGTGTGACTGTTGAATGCAATTTGATGGTCACATGCACAGAAACTTTGCATACTCCACTTTCTTGTTGCTGTTACCCACATTCTCTCGTGGCTTGTTTATGCATGCTTGTTTTTGACTACTTGTCAGTGTTTATTTTTCCTCTCCTCAGCTATAGATAACGGAGTTGGCTTCATTGGTAATGGACTGTGGAAAATGTTCGTATTGTTACTGCTCTTTGGTCTGGATATGACCAAACGAGCCCCCACCATGTTTGGAAGCAAAATGTACCACAGCTGTCGTTCTAATTTAGGAATACGATTTTGTACTTTTTCTGGAAGGTCGTGCAACCGTTCCCTAGCTTCCAGAGCAGACGCCACTCCCTCCTCAGGCACTCCGAATTGTCTTAGCTACAAGAACAGATTGTTTAATGTAAAATCTGCTACTCGGTACTCGACGGGAGCTGTGAAATATGGACTAGAATTCATTAAGAAGTTTTGGTGACAAAATAAGCGACTACTCCATGGAAAAGGTGGCTTGTAAATGTTACCGTAATGTAGAATGTAAATGGTGTTACTGAGCCACAAAACATGGTTATGGCAGAACTGTAAAAAATGAATTCCGAACCCATAGGTTTTTTTTTTTTTTTTTTTTTTTTTTCTTTAGTGGCCAAACGTGGTTGTGTATAATCCTCCGACATTCTCCAGGAAGAAAGCTCATTTTATCCTTCGAACTGAAAAAATAAAAAAAACGTAATTTTTTCTGGCATGCTTGAACTGCTGCTTCCCTGTAATGCCCTGACTACAAAGAGATACGTTTAACTCTTCAGTAGCGTTTATGAACCCAAATTAAGCATTAACTATACAAATGCAATGCCCCAGAAAATACCTGTTTTTGTAAGGTCATTGCCACTTCAATATATTTGGTTTCAAAATCTTGGTATATCAATCGTGTTAAGATGTGTGAGCCACATCTTCAGTGGGGGGTTCTTTTGCTCTTACCCCATCCCCCTTTATTTTTAGAAGGCGAGGTTTCCAATAACCTGGTTATTGGACCACCAACAGTAAATGCAAAAAGGACCTTCACTTTGTTGAAACTAAGAATCTTACGCGTTCTATTTTCTTTACCGTCTCATCTCTTGCAGACGTGCACAGAACATCAGTAAAAAGTTACATTCAAATATCGTGTGTACTTGTGTAAAGGAGGACGTCCGTTCACTGTAGCAAATTTACAGCAGTCTATGCAACAGATACTATGTAGTCGTGACTTTACTGTAAATTGAATTCTTAAAGCATGGTTTTTAGTAATTTATGCAAACGCATTGTTGTTAATTTACCCTCCTGGAGTGTGTTTGGGTTAGTACAAATTATTATTATTTTTTTTTCCCCGCTCACGGAGGCCATCAAACTAGGCTTAGTCTTTCTACAGAATAGGTGTTTTTTTTTTTTTTTTTTTTTAATAACATGACGCCATACAATCCGATTCCTTTAAATATTGTGCTCTGCAGTCTTCCTCAAAAACCGTTCAACCCGTTGGTCATAAGATGCTAAAGCTGTTCGATTGGCATTTGAAAATTATTAGTGTGTCCCAGTTTTTAAAGGTGGAGAAAGAGAGGTGCTTTGGTAAAGGGTTAACAAGTTTGCTCTCTGCATAAGTGCACAGAAGGTTTGGTACCAGGACATACTCGCCTAACTGCTCGTCACCCCCAATGCGCCCCCCACTTTCACAACGAAAGGATAATAAACATAGTTCATTATCTATTGGCTCTGAATGCTTTGCAGTGTCAATGCTTTAGCCCGTAGGTCCCAGTAAGATTTCTACTACCAGACCTGTCGAAGGGGGTTTTCCATTCCTCAGTAACCTGGAGTGGTCATTCTCAATTGTACTATGTGAAAATGTGTTTGAGCTTTAAAATATCCCAAACCTCTTCATTGGTGGTTTGCGTAATAGATTTTACTTGGATCATCTCTCTACATCTTTCTACTTTTTTCCAAATTAAATTTTTGCTTGGTTTTGTTACAAAGCTTAACTCTCATACACTTCTCTAGATGTGTCTTGTCAATGCCCTTATGAAACTGGTTTCCTCATTGTGGGAGCTTGTCACAGCTCATGTCAAGCTTCTTGCTCACCACTCAGCTGCTTTTTTCCCCCCCACATACATAGGCAATCTAAGCCACGATGTACATAATGACTGAAATGTCCACTCTATCTTCAATTATTCAAAACTAAAGACCACAAGTGGAAATGGTGCTGAATGGTAATGGTAGATCATAGCTGTTTGACTAATACACACAGATAGTGAGTCGATCTGCAGGATTGCGTCTGAGGCAGATGTATGCAAATGTGGCATTTCTCGCCTGAAGAAAAACAAACTATACCTGCATGCGTCACACTGTATTTGCAACACATGAATCTGCATTATTAGTTAAGGGGGTGCTGACTACCCTATCTTAGGTAATAAACACAATCCTGGTTAGGGTGAACCACTAAAGTCACAAAAATATCCTGAGCTCCACACTCTTGTAGATGTGGTACAAAGCAGCAGGCTTAACTTGGAGGAAATGTGTAAATTATTTATGGAGTACCAACCTAGTTATAAAGCCAACACACAACATAAGAAAAATCGCAAACCACTTTAGAAACCTATTCAAGCTTAAGAAATAAAATAACACAAAAAGAACAAAAATCCAATAAGGGGAACCAGAGATTTACATTTAAAATTTAAGAGCGCCATAAAGTGTTAGTTGCCAAATAGGGACAACGGTCCGCATATGATCTGGACCTAGGCACAATTTAAGGCTGAGCGGTCTGGAGTGTGGGTTGGATACAGATATGGGGTTCATCCCGGTCTAGGGTTTTACCTGGGGAGTCTCAAATAGAAGTCTAATATCCTTAGCAGGGCATGGTGGCAGGCTGTAGTCTGAGGCCTCCATGTGTCTGGTTAGCTGTTGGACATGCTTTTGGTGAAGTCATTATTTTTTGTTGGGAAAGCTCATTGCTGGAGAAATTCAAATGTCTCACCCAAGAAATGTCCCTTACTGAGTTAGATACTTTTGATACCTTTGCCCAGTAAATATTTCATTGTTCATACTTGATCACTTTTTTTTTTGGGAGGTCAGATTCCTTGAGTGGGGGTGAAGGCTACAGGCTGTAGCCAACGAGAACTCCATGAGTCTGGATACCCTCTCCAAGTTCCCACCGATGAGGATTTACTGTCGCAAAAAAGCGCAGAGCTGAGGAAACCCGAATCTTCAGCCCAGCTGCAATGCTTCTCTGTTAGGTTGGCCGCTTTCTCTTTGTAATCTTTATGAACAAAAAGATTTCAAGTCCCATGTTGTCAGAGATGGTAGTAGTCAAGCAAGAGACAGCCAATTGCTCCATGACGTCAGGAACAGCACTTTGGGGGTCAAGACTCACTGCAGCAGAGGCCAACAGCAGGGTCCAGGGGAGGTCCAGTTGGAACTGGTTAGCCAAGCAGTTGCAGAAAAATCCTTGTCTAGCTTTTTCTGTCCCTATAGCTTCAACAGTAGGTCAGATTTATGACCCTGGGGGATCCACTTCTTTGTCCTGGGTGTGAGAGCACATCCAGTCCTTAAAGGTTCTTCTCAGGAATCAGACCGGCTCAGTCCTTATCTGATCTTGCTTGAGTCCGGTAGCGTTCTGAGGAGGGTACTGTGGATGGCACACTTAAGCTTGGCAATAGCCTGTGTTTGAGTTTGACTCCTGGCTCCACCTTAATTAAAGGGTAAACGTTCCCAGGGGTAACCCTCTCGACTTTTACATCCTATCCTGTGTGCCCTACTGCAAAGAATCCTTCAATGTCCCTCTTAAATCCACAATGATGAAGCTGTCCTCCCCTTGTGCAGAGCCTGTGTACCCTCCCCAGAGGTATGGGAGAGAAAATGGGCCTCTCTTCTGTGATCACTCTAAAGAAGTTATGCAGGCAGACCACCCCCTGAGTGATCCCTGCCCAACAAGGGGAACAGAAGGGCCTATCTCATTTGTTATCTGCTTGTGATGGGGGAAACCCCTGTGTAATAAAGTCTTTGGGCACAGCCCAGATTGTAATACTGGCATGCAAATTGGCACCCAAAGATTATAGGCAGAGTAAAGGTAACTTTCTAAAAGTACATTTAAATTAATATTTATAAAAAAATCCAACTTCACCGATGAATTTGGCTTTAACAGATATTACAAAGAGTTCTGGAATGATGTTTCTAAATGTTTCCTAAATGGATATAGCTTTCTTATATTCAATAGTGTCTCCCAGTTTTTATCTATGGAACAGCCAGCTTCGCTACAGAGAAAATAGCTTTTAGTTGCAAGTCCGTGTATGGACATGTTTAACATTAACTTTCTAGATACCCTACTTTTCCACATCATACACCCTGCCTTTTAGGCAATAGGACCTGCTTAGAGGAGACTTATATTTAAAAGGAAGTTATTGGCCTGTCAAAATGATTTGCTTTGACTGGCTGATTGCAGTTTTAAAAGTGCTAAAGTTGGGCTACATTGGTAGTCCTAAAGTAGTGGTTAAACTGCCACTGTTGTGACTGGTGCCATAGATGCTGATGCCCATTTGTGGCATTTAATGTACCTACACCTGATAACTTACCTACAAGCCCTTAGTATATGGTAGGTATGTCAATTAGGAGTATACCAGTTCAACCATTTATAAAGAGGGGGGGCAGACACTTTACTACTGGTTGACAGGAATAAAGTGCACAGAGGTTTACACCTGCAAAAATCTGGGATACACTGCGCAAAAATTGTCATTTTCTACACACATCACTGAATGACCATTTGTGACACTGGGATGAAGCAACACAATGGGAACTATTGTTTTAATACTGTTTGACATAGGAACTTTTCTATTCAAATTTAATAAATCAGTTGTTTCCCTTTGTACCTTTGGTTCTCCAAGGGAGGGTGCATTTTCAGTATAATGGTACTACATCTATCTATCATATGTATGTGTGTGTGTATAAAATCATGAAATACATTTGATTTTGCCCAGTTCTTTTTTCCACTAAATTCATATAGCTGAATTTGTCAATTACAGTATTCTTTTGAACATGTGTTGGGCTCTGGCCTAAGTTATGTAAGCCCCAGCTCTTGAAGATTTCTTAGATATGCTTCTCAAGCCACATCCCTTTAAGAGAACCCCCTTTTCTAGGTCACTGTAAGTACTTTAACGGTGTACTGTGGTTTACCAGTGACACAGAGTAGGGTAACTTTGAATCCCTGGAAAATGGGGTGTTTCTCCACATCATTCTTAGTGATACATTGACAGCAATGGATATCGTTGCCCCTGCACTCTAAGTATTCTTATTTTGATAGAGCTTATCTTGGCAACACAAACAACTGCTGAACAGCAGAATTAATATTCATTAGCAAATTATATACATGAGGTTCTTGTGTTACTGTAACAAAATTAGATGGACCTTCACGTGAGAATTTGCAAGTGTTTGATTCACTTTCCCTTATGGAGTAGACGATTCTGATTCATCGTGCATTCTTGGGCACATCGTTAGAACTGTGCGATTTCCAATGCTGTTAATACTGCTTCTCAGGATGGAGGTATGCTGATCTCCGGTGATGAATGGTGCCATAACAATAAGCTTGTAAAGGTGTTTTTAAACTGATTGACCATTGGTAGGTCCTTGAAAGGGAGGGAAATGGCATGTGGCTTGAATAGCCACGGAATGTTACTCACTCTTTCCACTTGGAAAGGAATTCTTTAACTGAAAGTCCATTTCCTGCTGTCCATTAGAGGTGATTGCACAGAGCAGCATTGTTACTTTGTCACTGCTGTCCCTTCTGGTGAAACTAGGCATAGTGTAGGTCAAGCACAAAAGTACTGTAATAGCTCAGTGCAGTTACTACACATCCTTTCCAAGGTGCTTGTAAAACCTATTGTCAATTTGCTATTGATGCTTTGCTGAAAACATGGCCTATTTAGTGTATTTTTTTTTCTTAACTATATTGAGAGCTGAAATTGTACCCCTAGTCCCTGAATAGTCCGATGCTGCTATATATTAAATTTTAAAAATAAATTAAGCAAAAGATCTTGATGATGTCAATAGAAGTCATGGGCACAAGGGACAAAACTGTTTAAATGCTTGTGCAAGCTCTGTGCAAATATTGGACCAATGGTTTGGTAGATGAGGGCACAGGCACCTCTAAACGAAGGAAAAAATTAATCCTATTTGAGCCCGGACATAGGTGTAATGAGTTGCCAGACAGGTAAATTTAATCTTAAATGGCTTAAGCAGTAAATAATCCCAGGATTGGTCCATCCTAGTTCAATGGGTAATATCAGATAGGACTAAGTTCTAGGGTTTCCCCTTCTCTCCTTGATCTAGGAGTGTGCAGCACATTTAAAAAAAATTGGAACGGGTCCTTTTTAAAGACCTAATTACCCTCCAAAACACACTCGTACAAACCTTATCCAGTTCAAAATATGCTTTTCCTACATACTAATGAATGAGCAGATACCTAGATTTTGACCCTCTTCAGAGGGGTCTGATAGAGAAGTCAAAATGACAATCCTGTTTTTTCTTTGTTTGTTTTTTTCAGTTGCGAAAGTGCGGTTTCTAGTCACAAATGGCCTCAATAAAAGATTTGATCTTTCTAAAATGGGTCAAGGTGGGGGAATTTTTATTTCATCAACCATTATTTCATCATCTGTAAGTGATGGTCAATATTTGCCTTTTTGTTTTGTTGCTGAAAACAATACATTTATATGCTATACATTTCTAAATGTCGCACACTTGAATTCAGCAATGGGAAATTTGCGTAGACTTTTTGTTTTCAAACACAAAATTGACAAAATAGCACTCATCAATTGGAAAAGTGAAATCGACAATGAAGTTTGTGTGTGGATCTTTTAGTGAAGAAGGCTAATGTACGGAAGCGCTCTGAGAAGCGGAACGTTGACCAGCGACTTATCCTTTGCTTATAGTTATTTTACATTGTCCCCCTTCCCTGCATCAACTCACCCTGACAAATCATAGCAAATTGGACATTGGAAAGCCAAGCCAAGTGTCTGATCTCAGGATTAGGTGGCATTTGTACCTCTCAAGCTTGGAATAATCATAATGCGCATAAAAGTTTAGAAATATTATTTTTTTGACACTCACTTTGACTAACAACGCTCAACTTTCATGAAAATTGAGCGATAATAGTATAAAGTTTTCTATGTTGTTTACCTCTCATGTAGATGGACATAGCATATAGATGACCTGTAAACGTGGAATGGCTGCAGAATAAAAGCTCAGCATCCACAACATCCTACCGATGAATGTTTCCAAAACTGGCCACTACAGAGGATGCAGAGACATGTGAATTTGGTAGATAGTAACCCATTATTGCGTTTAATGCCCTTCTAATGTCTAGCTCGAAGGTTAAAGCATTTCTTTATACTTAACTGCTGTACAAGGGAAAATATTGATGCAAGTATCGTGTTGTGTATTCTCACCTTTCTTCTAGTAGAAAATGTACTCCGCATTTGGGATGGACATAAAAGCCCAAACCAAGTTACGCAGCGCCATAAAAAGTCTCTTTTCCAATGGCTCCTATCTGCGTGTAGGGTTGCTTTGATTTCAACCCAGTTTATGGCACTAAATGCATCAGAAACTGATGGTGTGAACCTGGCTTACCTCACCGGTATGGGAAGGTGATAGATAACACCCAGTCTGCCCCTTCAGTAAAGGGGTAACGGTGTTAGTGACTTGGGAAATTTTGTCCTTTGCTGAGGTGTGCTGTTAACATTCACCCCATGCCCCCTTGAATATCACTTGGGAAAAATCCTTCCTAGGGGACTGGAATTTTGATGCAGTCTCAAAGTAGTAGTTCTTTTGGAAGGGCATGGTTGGAAAGTGGTCTTCATTAACCTTGGGCCTAGTCAGAAGGAAGCCTCCCCTTTCCGACTGTGCCTATGTCCTATGTCTCTGTGGTGGCACTATTGTGACCTCTGTACTGAAAGGCACCAACACATCCATGAATTTGATTTTCCCCTGGAGGCTGTGGGGAGATGCACACACTGAATGCCCTCCTATTTCCCAAGCAGAGAAAGACTTTTGGAGGCTGCGGTTGTGAGTAGGGCTTTGTGCCAATAGGGCCCCTCCATATTCACAACCACTGCCTGTAACAACTTCCCGTCCCCTGAAGAGGAGGTCAAGGGTGACCCCCTTCACACCCACGCACCCCTATTTCCCAGAGATTGGAGAGGATGATTTCACTGGAGCACATAAGGGAGTCTGCCCCTGTGCCATGAATGCAGGGGTTCAGTCCCTCGCCTTGGAAATTGTAGTCCTGGCATGATACCCAAAGGAATCCTTTCAGTGAGAATATAGTTGTAAATGGGAGAATTCTTCCCTTTATAGCAATTCCTTTGCTGTCTTTGATAATTGCATCATAGTAGTGCTGCAAGCTCATGTAGCTATACTGTTTCTCTGCTACTTCCGATTGCTACAGAAGCTTCTGGTTAGAGATTGTAATGATACTGTCATACATTGTATGGAATGTGTCATGACGGAAAACAATGACTGTCTAGGAACTGAAACAGTTTGGCTTCTAGGATTACGGGAAGGGAGGGTTGCATGCTCCTCCTGGTCCGAGTGCCACTGTTTTTTTTTTTTTCGTGGACAGTCACTAGGACGTTAAAATTGCATTTTGTTGGAAATGGCCCTTTTCTACAGGTTCATTCCCAGAATTTTTGCCTTCCTCTTTTTCTGTCCTGTAACTTGTTGGCTTTAGGACTATGTGCACTTTTGACTGCTGACCAGTGCTAAGGTGCATGTGCAAAAAACACGGTAATATTGGCTTCTCCGTGATTCTCATATTTGATTTACTTGTAAAGTGCACTATATGTGCCCAGGTCCTGTAAGGCAAATGCTGCTAGTGTGTCTGCAGCACTGGTTGCCCCACATACTAGGCTAGCCTTACCAACATGTCTCCGGTCTGCTATTGCAAAGCCTGTGTATGCAGTTTAACCTGCTGTTTCAACCCAGCAAGTGTACCCTGTTGCCAGGCCAGAAACATCCTTTTTTATTGCATTTAAGACACCCTTAAGGGAAGCCCTGGTTAGCCCCAAGGGAAGGGTGCAGGTTATTTAAAAAGCTGTACATGTACTTTTAATATTAACATGTCCAGGTGGCGAAAAACTCTTAAATTCATTTTTCACTTGTACAAGGACTAGCTCTCCCACAGGCTAACGTTTGGGTTACCTTAGAACATCTTCTAAGTGTAATTTCTAATAAGGAAAATGACTGACTGAGCTTGCCACCTGTGTCTGAAGTCTCGGGGAAATTGAAGACTTCACCTGCAACTTGCTACCTGAACCTAAGCTGCTCCTCCCCTGTGAGTCCTGCTCTGCCCAGCGTTGCCAAATCCAGTTCTGGGCCCTTGGAGGGGGGTGTGGAGTTGCAACACAAGACCTGATGCAATGACACTGGTGCATCACTTTGAACCTATGGAGCCTGTTGCAAAAACAGTGCTTTGCCACCGCCACCGCCTACACCGTAACTGTGGACACCGCTCACCATCTGCGCCACACAATGACCTCCAACTTACAATGCAGTTCCCGTTTGGCCGACGCAGCATGACTCATTAGAACCATTGCTCATCGCTTCTGGACCTCGATGCGTTAATGTTGCCCGATCAGGAAGCAGCGCAACTCCTCTTCTGGATCAAAGCATAGTCCCCAAGTATGGACGCAACAAAGGTACTGTCAGTGGGTCTGCATGATTCCTGTACCCAGCCTATGCTCCATCATGGTCAAACTGCACTTTTGGATTTGCCCCGGCTGAGATCAACCAGATGGCTTCGATTGGAACTATTGTCTAAGCCCAGTATTTAGGTTTAACCTGTAAAAATTCATAACTTATGTTGGATTTTTGTACTTTTGTTCTTGTTTGGCCCTGATAAATATTGGCTATTTTTCCAAACTGGTGTTTAGTCCTTTTGTGGTGTTTTCACCGTTACTGTGTGTGCATAAATAATTTACACATTGCCTTGTCGTAGTTGGACTCTCGCTCCTTTACCAGACTGTTGGTTTAGGGATGATGGCATTTTTGTTTGTAGGTGACAGTCACTCCGACAACAAGTCGCAACTGTCAGCCTGACCTTCCAGGCTCACAAGCAGTACCTCACCAAAAACCCAGACAGTAAAAGGTGATTTCTGGCAGCCTCAAGATTGCAGCATCTCTGGGGAGTTGTGGTGGAACGGAGATTACCCTTTTCTCTCACTGACAACAAGTCTCAGTCACACACAGGCAATGAAGGAGTTGCAGGGAAGTTTTCGGTATATTTATTGAAATGACTGCAATCTACTGTAAAATGCATGTGCTGCAATAATTAGGCTAACAAACAATAAAAGAAGCATAATTGTGTAATCTTGAATATAAAGACCCCCACCATCTTGCAATAAACTTGAGATGTGAACTCCCTTGCAAAGAGAACCTATTCTCTAACCCAATGAGAACTAGGTATGATAAACTTAATCTGTGTGACCTTGGAATGAAGTCCCCAAGTCAGACTCTCTGGTGACACGAAGGTGGAGTTCTGCATCGAGGTGACATGCAGCATAGACTGCATCTGGAAGGAATCGCTCCGATAACCCTGTCTGTGTGAGATGTATTTATACATATCATGTAGGACTCATGAAGCAGTTATTTTCACAAACAAGTGATAAGGAAGCACATATGGTGGCAATTGTGTAAACAATCCCCAGCAAGTGTACATAATGTTCCCGTCACGTGATTATGATACCAATAGTGACGCCTTCACAGAGTGGCACTGATCATGCAAATCATAACATTTCTCCAACTGTTAACAATAGCGGCCATCTTAAAATAAATAAATAATATAAATGGATTAAAACAGAGCCTGCTAAGTAGGTTAAAAGTCATTATGTGATGGGGGCACAGGCGTGCAAGCCAAAGGGCTAAGCTAACCTCGGAGTCCCAGTAAAATTAAATAGGATTCACCAGACCCTCCCCATTGCCGGTAAAAGGATGCTAACTCACTATTGAGGGTGCTTAAGTCCAAGCTAAAATTGCTCTGAGCTTAAAAACTAAGCTAAAAATCATACAAAATTTTAACATTTCAACCGTGACAAGCACAGCAGGCCAAATGTGAATCAAATTAATTAGGCAATTTGGCATAACACTTTTTAAATTTTAGAATAAGGCCAATGGTCAGTCAAATTATTCAACAATAGGTGTGATCTTGCAGAATGTGTCCGAAGTCGTCGAATAGGAGCACATCCAGGAATGACTTTACATCATCAGATGGCAGATCGATCACAGGATTGGCAGATGGATCTACGGAGCAGAAGTGCGCAGAATGCTCCAGTGCAGAATCGCCAATGAGCCAAATATTTCACAAGTGGTGACTCATAAGTGGCCTCGTGAATCAACCTCTGTCTCATGGGGGCATGACCGTGAATGAACCCACATCTGGGACATCGGCAGTTTCTTATCCACAGGAGGCACTGGCCAAACAGCACGTCACACAGATGGTAGACACTTGGAGGCACCAGGTGCAATGAAAGACAGATTGCATGCATTATAGGACTGGTTGGAATGACAATAACCAGTCTTGCTCCAATTTCTCCAGCGAAGGAACACCAAAGAACTATACAATCAGATCACGGCAGAGCTGCTGGTGGTAGTAGCTCTGCTTAGCTTAGAAGACACAACCACTGTGTATTAACAGAAGCAGCATTATCCCACCAATCAGTGCCAAAGTCACAGGAACGCCACCAAACACTTGAAAAGAGTCAATGGATAGCTGATGGAATGACTCCAAAGCCGGTCTGGAAGATGCAATCCAATCCAGACCCAACAGCCTAAAAGAAATGTACAATCACTGTAGAGCTTGTGGTATTGAATATTCTGAAGACCATTTCTCCAAAGTGCTTCGGTAAGTTGGTATTTAATAGGGATTGTATCTCGGCTGATGATCTCGCTATCTGGAGAGCATGCATCTCTGGCTGATGTCATCACCACTTGTTTGTGGAACAGTAGCACATTTTAGTCTGCTGAGCTTGTCATGATTTAAATTAGTAGTATCAATGTGAGGCCACATTTCTACTACTCTTCTCTCGTATGAGGGGTAATAAAACGTCCACAACAAGTTACAATTTGAGAGACTGAAATTGCGTGCACAATTCCTGGTCTCATTCTGCAAAAACAGTGATCATTCAGGACCCATAACTTTCATTCGAAAGTCTGTGAAATGCTGGATGAATCAAAGGGACGGGAGTACCCTTCAGAAAGCATGTTAAGTTCACGTCCCTGCATTGCAAAAGATGTAAAGTGACATATGTTTGCAGATCATTGAATGACTAACAGTAGTCTCACATTCACTTCCACTCAGAAAGACCTCTGTTTCGCCTTTCAGATATTTGAACTTGTAAGGCAGCCCCCCATTCTTCTTTTATTTAGCTGTCTCCTAGTCATTCGTAACTGCCCACATCAAAATGTTTCAAACATTTTGTGAAACGAAAGGTGGAAACTGGCAGATTTAGAATACCAGGTATGAGCCAAAGTATTGATGGTGTCTCTTTTTCTAACTTTTCTATGTTAAGAATGGTGTAACTTGTTTCTTTTTCATCTATTCTCTGTTGCTCCCTCGAAAAATAAAAAGCAGCAAACAAATCACTACTGTTGATGTATTTCCATGGGATGTGGACATTGTTCAGAATCTGCAATGTCTAACCAAACTGCATGATGGAGCGCAGCTGACTTTGCCCATGTTCTAAAAGTTACATGTCATTCTGTATAATACCAATCACAGATGACACTATTATCAAGGCTATATATTCTGATGGACAGAGTATTCATGCCATTATCGACAACGCCTAAAGCCTTTTCCATATTTTCCTTATCTATCTACCTTAAATGTGAAGCTGCTTCAATTTGAGAAAGCTTCCATATTTCATTGTATATGACATCGGAATCATTTAGAGCGGGTCTTCCTTGGACCTAGCAAGAAATCTTGCAAGTATACTTCTGATAGGAGACTAAGGTGTTCCTTAACTGCTGCTAAGGTGTTAGTGCGTAAACATTGGTGGCACAGTTTTCCCACACGGTCTATGGAAACCTCAACCAGAATGTTGATCTGTGACATAGTTAGGGTCCGGCCAGCTAATCTTAAACACCCTGTAGAATTCACAAAAATTGCCTGACACCCATTCGTATCTATTGGCCACAATAACCACACACCTGGACTTGAAAATGTGGATTTTTAAGTACCATCCTTAACACAAGCATTTAGTTCTTCCTCAATGACCTGTTAGGAAAGTTTGCCAATCGGTGAATTTAGCTGGTGTTTTGCTTTACTTTTGACCGAGCCAAAATATACACACTGAAAGGAGTCAAAGATTCTCTGGAAGGCACTTCTTAATCCTAAGAAGACATTTATTATAGCTTTTTTGCAAGGTTCGTGAAGGGAGGCTGGACTAGTAAAGTGTTCTTTCAGAATGTGCAACAATAACATAAGACCATGTATAAAGAATCTTCAATCTTTAAACAGCAAATATGTATATGCAAGGAGACAAACACTTATCAATGTAAGTATATATATATATTCATACACAATGCAAAGCAAATAATTATTAAAAATGCATCACCATAGGGCCTGTCGGGTGCTTCAGCTTTCTCATGCCAGCAAGCCGATGACCCAGTTCGACTGAGAGAAAGATCTCCAACCTCCCGGTAAATATATCAGACATTCAACGTCTAAAATCCTGACTGAGGTCTCTGAATCTACGACTGCTGATCAGGGAAATCTTTTATATCTTAAAGAACCGGAGAAGGAGCTTTCTGGAAAGAAAAGCTCCATCAAGAAGACATATTAAAAAATGCTTGCTAGTTTAGGTAAGCTTTGAAAAAAACATGTTGGGAATTGGTCAGAATCCCAAGGCGTCCCTTCCAAATTCAAACCGTTCCCTGCTGTACCATAAACATCAGTCTAGTACATCCCTATCATGCTGACTGACTAACTCCTCCATATTACGTACTAGTAACATGTTTTTATGGAAAACTACTACTTGCACCTCTAACGTGGAAGTGAGGCTAAGCTGAATACAAAATGAAGTCTATAACTAGTGACCACTAAAGTGACAGTGGGCAGCTAAGCCAAGTGCAAAGTGGTGCGACACAGTCAGTGGTCAACACACAAATATCACTACAGCTGGTGTGGGGATACTGGGTGCATTCATTTACTTTAATGTGCCCTAAGCATGATGTCTGCTCAACTGTCATTTACATAATATCATTTGATCAGCAATAAGGCATGCTGTAAGCAAAGCTTCCCTCCCCTGGATTTGCAAATCTTGTGTTCCCCATACACTTCTCACATCAATAGTGCTCTTCCAGTATTTATAACCATGAACAGCAAGTCGGGAAACAAAGGAATCTGAATAGATTAATTTGATGTTGGTCAGCAACATTCTCTGCATTTTAGAAGGTGGTAATTTGAAGTAATAGGAGACTGCCTTTGTAGTGTCCTGCTCAGAAGGTTATGCAAATTTGTCTACATATGTTTTGGGGCTCTCCACAGGTGGAGTTGAACAATGTTCCCACTGTGTGTAATTAAATACTGATCTATTTCTAGTGGCTTGGTGTAGATAAGGGAATATACTGTTGTTGGACTTTTGCTTATGCAGGGTCATCCCCAGACTTTTTTGCCTCCTGCCTCCTATATTTTTCTGACATGTTGCTGTTGGCTTTTCGACTCTGAGCACTTTACCACTGCTAACCAGTGCTAAAGTGCATATGCTCTCCTGTCTAAATTGTATGTAAGTGGTTCATCCATGATTGGCATATTTGAATTACTAGTAAGTCCCTAGTAATGTGCACTAGAGGTGCCAGGGCCTGTAAATCAAATGCTACTAGTGGGCCTGCAGCACTGGTTGTGCCACCCACATAAGTAGCTCTGTAATCATGTCTCAGACCTGCCCCTGCAGTGTCTGTATGTGTATTTTTACACTGTAAATTCGACTTGGCAAGTGTACCCACTTGCCAGGCCTAAACCTTCCCTTTCCTTACATGTAAGGCACCCCTAAGGTAGGCCCTAGGTAGCCCCAAGGGCAGGGTGCAGTGTATGGATAAGGTAGGACATATAGTAATGTGGTTTATATGTCCTAACAGTGAAATACTACCAATTTCGTTTTCACTGTTGCAAGGTCTGTCTCTCTCATAGGATCGTATGGGGGCTACCTTTAAATATGATTAAAGTGTAGATTCCCCTAGAGAGTAGATGGACATGTGGAGTTTGGGATCCCTGAACTCACAATTTAAAAATACATCTTTTAGTAAAGTTGATTTTAAGATTGTGAGTTTGGAAATGCCACTTTTAGAAAGTGAGCATTTTCTTGCTTAAACCATTCTGTGACTCTGCCTTGTTTGTGGATTCCCTGTCTGGGTCAGTTTGACAGTTGGGTTGTTTTTCACCTCACACCAGACAGTGACACAAAGGGAGCTGGGGTGTGATCTGCATTTCCTGATTAGCTATCTCTGCTAGGAGGGAGGGGTGGAGTGGTCACTCTCATCTGAAAGGACTGCCTGCCTCTGACAATGCTGTCTCCAACCCCCTGGTGTGTGTCTGAGGCCTTGCCTGGGCAAGGCAGGATTTCACAAGAAGGTGTGAGTCCCCTTTGAAGGAAGGTGACTTCAAAGACTAAAATGGGTATAAGAAGGGCACCCAAACTTACAAACTTTAGAAACACTTCTGGAATCAAGAGGAACCTCTGCCTGGAGAAGAGCTGATCGCTGAGGAACAAGTGCTGCCCTGCCTGTGACTGTGCTTTGTGGAGCTTTCCTGCAGTGCTGCTTCTGCCAGAGTAAGAGGGCAAAGACTGGACTTTGTGTGCCTTCCATCTTGAAGAAGAAATCTCCAAGGGCTTGATGTAGAGCTTGCCTCCTGTTATTGAAGTCTCAGGGATAGCAAAGACTTCTTCCTGCCAGCACCTGGAGTCTCTGGAGAGACCCCTACTCTGCTCTGTGGTGCCCTTCCAGTTCCTGGGACCCTGAAAGGAGAGGCTGGCAGCCTAAGGACAAAAATACACGCACCGAGCACCGTGCGGAGAAAAGATCGACGCGAATCCGATCGCGGCTGAGAAAACGACGCGACGCCGGCTCCGCAGCTGAGAAACGACGCCGCAGGAAACGCGACCGGAGAATCGACGCCCGGAGCAGGAGAAACGACGCGCAGCATCGCTGACGAAGGCTGAGAGATCGCAACCTGCGCCGCGGGACTTTCGGACCGTCGCGTGGCTGGCTTTTTCGACGCGCATCGCCGTGCCGAGTTGTTTTCGACGCATATAACCGTGCAGGGTTATTTTCGACGCGCACCGCCCGTGCGGGGTTATTTTTGACGCAAACCAGGTACATTTACACGCTAGCAGCGCTAGTGTGTTGTTACAACTACCTAAAGACTCTTTTTATTTTAAACCTTTAAAAAATCATAACTTGACTTGTGTATGTTGGATTTTTGTCGTTTTGGTCTTGTTTTGTCTAGATAAATATTTCCTATTTTTCTAAACTGGTGTTGTGTCATTTTGTAGTGTTTTCATTAAGTTACTGTGTGTGTTGGTACAAATACTTTACGCCCAGCACTCTGAGGTTAAGCCTACTGCTCTGCCAAGCTACCAAGGGGGTAAGCAGGGGTTAGCTGAGGGTGATTCTCTTTTATCCTAACTAGAGTGAGGGTCCTTGCTTGAACAGGGGGTAACCTGACTGTCAACCAAAGACCCCATTTCTAACATTGGTGACCAGCGGTCGGGATTTGGACTTGTATTTGTACTTGACATACAGTAATTAAGTGTACACTACTGTTTTGATCTCAGACCACTACGTGACCACATACTACTTGTTTGGTGATCTTTTGATTTTTCTCTTAAGGACTCTTTTTATTCTACTTCCATGATTTTGCTGATCCCTTGACTGATTCTTTTTACTTCATTGGGAAATTATTTTTTTTCTGCCTTTGGAACTTTGCACTTGTGACCATCATGTCTCAATCTGGAGATGCAACAGCTGGAGCTGTGTTTGAAATGGAGAAACTGAAGGAGTACTCAGTTGCTCAATTGAAACAGTTCCTTAAAGATCTTGACTGTCCCACTGAGAGCTCCACCAGGGAGGGGGAGCTGCAACAGGCACAGAGGGCCGGGGTGACAATCAAGAAGGCTGGAGGGCACACAGAGGAGGAGAATGTGGGTGGGGAAGTGCAGAGGATACACAGTGGTGTAGTGGAGGTACCTGTTACGCCTGGGGGGAGGGTCCCCAGGAGGGATAGCAGGGTGTCACCCAAGGGTCTGACTCCTGAAGAGTTACAGGACAGACGGGCAGACAGGGCTCGCCGATTCAAGGAGTTGGAAGAAAGGAGGAGGGACTTAGAGATTAAAAAAATGATTTATGCTTACGAGCTTAAATTGAAAGAGCTGGAAGTCATGAGGGCTGAGTCCAGCTGGAATGGTGGCAGCAACAATTGTATATCCAGTGATGCTGCAGAAGTACACATGCCCAGAGAGGTGGTGCCCTACTTGAAGGAGGGAGTTAACACACGCCAGGAGGGTCAGGGGTATGAGGTAGCTCCAGTGATGCACAGGGTCCCTGAGGTGGATTGGGGAACTGGCATGGGGAGTCATATTCCTACTGGTGGGAGGGACACTCTACTGACTCTAGTTGAGAGTGACAGGGAGAGGGGTTCCCCCCAGGTAGAAGTCCTGGTTATGGAGTGTGAAAACATCCCAGAAGAGTGTGGGTTGAGTGTCAGGGACAGTCAGGTACTGTCTCACCAGTCTCAGGAGGGTGATGTGGGGTGCTTTGTCAAAGCAGAGTCACTGGATGGTTGGGTGAAGGGTACTTTGGTTAATTCATGTGAGGGGCTGAGTAATGTAATTGCTGGAGAGCATATGTCTAGTCCTTATTTTCCAGAGCTATGCCAACACCAGGTGGAGTGTGAGTTCTCTGACCCCAGGGAGCTTACAATGGAGGCAGACTTCTGGGTGAGTACCAGAGAGTCTGAAGAGGCATTTGGGGGTGCTCCTGAGAGGAGTGGTCTAGGTAGTTCCCAACCAGGTGAGGTAGGGAAGGATTGTAGTGTCCCAGGTAGGTCCCAGTGTAGTGGGATGGGTGAGGGACCCCATGTCCAGTCTCAGAGGAGAGGGAATGGGGATGGGTTGAGGCCCAAGGTGCCCGAGATCCGGTCCCAGGTCCTGGAGGGTTCCCTGCGGGAACACCAGGAGGAGAGCCTAGCCTGTACCATAGGGCCATCTGTTGAGGGAGACCCCACAGTGTCAGGAGAACTTGGGGGGGCGGCTGTAGCCAGCGTCCCACCAGTTCTGGTGTCTGGCAGTACCACTCCTAGTGAGGGGGTGCAGAAGTCCAGACAGAGGGTTGAGAGGGGGTTGCGGACCCCAGTGGAGAACCTGGAGGGTCAGGGGTCAGCTCTGAGAGCAGAGCCCCCCATGAATGACCTTGGTGAGACCATTTCTGGGCTGGGGGGAATCCAGACTCTGTCACATGGGCAGAGGTCAGGAGACCTGCGCCAGCCAGACTCTTGTGTGGCCCTTCGGGACAGTGTGTCCCTTGAGGGGGGTAAATGTGCCCCCCTGGAAGTCCTGGTGTGCCAGGCAATGGTTCAACCGCAGGGTGGTGACTCTGGGTTGAATGATCAGGTTCAGGGGGTAAACTCTGACCTGATGGGGGGTAAGTGTGCTCCCAAGGAAGTCCTGGTGTGCCAGGCAGTGGTTCAACCGCCGGGTGGTGACCCTGGGTTGGATGACCCGGTTCAGAGGGTAAACTCTGACCTGGTAGGGGGTAGGTATGCCCCCCAGGAAGTCCTGGTTTGCCAGGCAGTGATCCAGTCTGTGGGTACAGACCCTGGATTGGGAGGCCAGGTTAAGGGTGTCCCCCCTGACCTGGAGGACGGGGCTACTGCTAACAGTGCCCCTACCATGTTGTCTTCTGGGGGGGCCACTCCTAGTTGGGTGGTTCAGGACCCCAGAAGGGAGGGCAGGGGGAGGGAAGCCTCACCCCTGGCCCTGGTCCAACCTGAAGGTACAGACCCCAGGTTGGAGGATCAGTTGCAGGTTAACATCCCTGCACTGATGGAAGAATTGTGCAGGACTGCTTCTACAAGCACCCTGACAGTTTTTGACTCTGGGGGTGCCGCTTCTGCAGGGAGGGTACAGAGCCCCAGAGGGGAGGACCAGGGTCAGGTTAACATCCCTGACCTGGTGGAAGAGAGAGTGGTCAAAGGGTGCCAGGCACCTGGGGCTACCACCCCCCACTCTCCACAGTCACAGTGGTTAGAGAGGCCTGAGGTCGGGCTCTCATCCCTGACAGTTGTCTGGGGCCACTGTGGCTTGCTGTCCTGGTGGACAGAGTTGCCCCTGGGGGGGGGAGGACGAGAGTCACACCCCGGGGGTGGAGTGGGCAACACCACCGTGTTGGCCCTGGTGGTACTATCTGCCCATTGCAATACATCTGTGAGCAAGGTAAAGTTAGGTGTTGCACAGATGGTGTCTGTAGATGTGGAGAAGGGTTCCCCATGGGTTAGCTTAGTGGGCCCTGAGAGTATGGACAGAGGGATCCAACTGGAGTCAGGAAGGCGTAGAACTGGAACATGCCCCTGCTGTTGTGGGCCTGGGTCCTTGTTCTATCGCCCCAATCAGGGAAGTACATCAAGGTATTGATTGTTCTCCCCTGGCTTTAGGCTGGTAGGGGGTCGTGTTGGACTTTTGCTTATGCAGGGTCATCCCCAGACTTTTTTGCCTCCTGCCTCCTATATTTTTCTGACATGTTGCTGTTGGCTTTTCGACTCTGAGCACTTTACCACTGCTAACCAGTGCTAAAGTGCATATGCTCTCCTGTCTAAATTGTATGTAAGTGGTTCATCCATGATTGGCATATTTGAATTACTAGTAAGTCCCTAGTAATGTGCACTAGAGGTGCCAGGGCCTGTAAATCAAATGCTACTAGTGGGCCTGCAGCACTGGTTGTGCCACCCACATAAGTAGCTCTGTAATCATGTCTCAGACCTGCCCCTGCAGTGTCTGTATGTGTATTTTTACACTGTAAATTCGACTTGGCAAGTGTACCCACTTGCCAGGCCTAAACCTTCCCTTTCCTTACATGTAAGGCACCCCTAAGGTAGGCCCTAGGTAGCCCCAAGGGCAGGGTGCAGTGTATGGATAAGGTAGGACATATAGTAATGTGGTTTATATGTCCTAACAGTGAAATACTACCAATTTCGTTTTCACTGTTGCAAGGTCTGTCTCTCTCATAGGATCGTATGGGGGCTACCTTTAAATATGATTAAAGTGTAGATTCCCCTAGAGAGTAGATGGACATGTGGAGTTTGGGATCCCTGAACTCACAATTTAAAAATACATCTTTTAGTAAAGTTGATTTTAAGATTGTGAGTTTGGAAATGCCACTTTTAGAAAGTGAGCATTTTCTTGCTTAACCCATTCTGTGACTCTGCCTTGTTTGTGGATTCCCTGTCTGGGTCAGTTTGACAGTTGGGTTGTTTTTCACCTCACACCAGACAGTGACACAAAGGGAGCTGGGGTGTGATCTGCATTTCCTGATTAGCTATCTCTGCTAGGAGGGAGGGGTGGAGTGGTCACTCTCATCTGAAAGGACTGTGCCTGCCTCTGACAATGCTGTCTCCAACCTCCTGGTGTGTGTCTGAGGCCTTGCCTGGGCAAGGCAGGATTTCACAAGAAGGTGTGAGTCCCCTTTGAAGGAAGGTGACTTCAAAGACTAAAATGGGTATAAGAAGGGCACCCAAACTTACAAACTTTAGAAACACTTCTGGAATCAAGAGGAACCTCTGCCTGGAGAAGAGCTGATCGCTGAGGAACAAGTGCTGCCCTGCCTGTGACTGTGCTTTGTGGAGCTTTCCTGCAGTGCTGCTTCTGCCAGAGTAAGAGGGCAAAGACTGGACTTTGTGTGCCTTCCATCTTGAAGAAGAAATCTCCAAGGGCTTGATGTAGAGCTTGCCTCCTGTTATTGAAGTCTCAGGGATAGCAAAGACTTCTTCCTGCCAGCACCTGGAGTCTCTGGAGAGACCCCTACTCTGCTCTGTGGTGCCCTTCCAGTTCCTGGGACCCTGAAAGGAGAGGCTGGCAGCCTAAGGACAAAAATACACGCACCGAGCACCGTGCGGAGAAAAGATCGACGCGAATCCGATCGCGGCTGAGAAAACGACGCGACGCCGGCTCCGCAGCTGAGAAACGACGCCGCAGGAAACGCGACCGGAGAATCGACGCCCGGAGCAGGAGAAACGACGCGCAGCATCGCTGACGAAGGCTGAGAGATCGCAACCTGCGCCGCGGGACTTTCGGACCGTCGCGTGGCTGCCTTTTTCGACGCGCATCGCCGTGCCGAGTTGTTTTCGACGCATATAACCGTGCAGGGTTATTTTCGACGCGCACCGCCCGTGCGGGGTTATTTTTGACGCAAACCAGGTACATTTACACGCTAGCAGCGCTAGTGTGTTGTTACAACTACCTAAAGACTCTTTATTTTAAACCTTTAAAAAATCATAACTTGACTTGTGTATGTTGGATTTTTGTCGTTTTGGTCTTGTTTTGTCTAGATAAATATTTCCTATTTTTCTAAACTGGTGTTGTGTCATTTTGTAGTGTTTTCATTAAGTTACTGTGTGTGTTGGTACAAATACTTTACGCCCAGCACTCTGAGGTTAAGCCTACTGCTCTGCCAAGCTACCAAGGGGGTAAGCAGGGGTTAGCTGAGGGTGATTCTCTTTTATCCTAACTAGAGTGAGGGTCCTTGCTTGAACAGGGGGTAACCTGACTGTCAACCAAAGACCCCATTTCTAACAACTGTTCAGTTACACATCATCACTTTCAAATACAGTATAATCCTGCAGCTCAGCAGGCATAGAATCAACTGTTTTAACATCCCAGTCATAAGAAACAACACCTGGTGTGATTACATCAGTCATTGACATTTTTAATACATATGGAATTTGGATAACCTCAATAGGCCTGTATATATCAAAAGGAACATTATCCCAAACAATCACATTTGGAATTGGTACTGCTGAAATTTTCACAAGGGACAAGTCTCTTCAGACCCTATGTGAGGAGAGGTATGGTATTGAAACTTAATCCACTGGCTCGACCCAAAAGCATTCCAGAAGATAATGAGCATTTATCAAAACAAAGAAAAGATTCACAAAACCAATCCATAACAGAAAGACCAGCAATGTCAGTAGTATCTATAGATAATTCCAATGGATATACCAATTTTTTATCCATAAGTACAGCTTACATGTCTGTCTTTGAAACCGTTTCAGTTGCAGATGTAGATGAAGATGTAGAAAAATCATCAAGGTCGATGAAGTAAGTAGAAACAGTCTCTGTGAACACAGGAGCCGGTGCATTACTGGTGGATGGATCCACTTCGCGTGGAGGTTCATAGTAGATGTCAGTGTGCGTTGCATTAGAGTAGAAAACAACCACATCTTGGACAGTTCTTGTCAGTGAAGTGATAACTAGATTCAGCAGAAGCTCATTCTCTGCCTTGCCCATGAATGAGGAGGCATTTTTGGCATTGCTGTACACGCTGGTATATTCAGAAGTGTGGTTTCTTTTTTGAAGAAGTATGTCCTAGTGGGTAGTGTGAGGTGACCGGGGAATACCCAGGGGACCTCTGGGTCTACTGTTCAGGATTGGCCACATGGTGCAACTTTAGGTTGTTAATGGAGACAAATATGTTCCCTTTGGAACCTGGCAGCAGTGGTAGACTGACAGTTCTGGTACCTTGAATTCCCAGGACTGGAACCAGTGCTCTATAGAATGGGCCAAATTCCTTCTTCACAGCAATCTTCTCATGAACCAGATCCCCCAACTTCTGAATCCAGCCTGTAGAAGTTGTTGGCAAATCCCTTATTCATAAGGGGGCAGCACTGGTGGATGAATTAACATCATGGAATTGTTGAAGCTCCTGTAAAACAGTGGGATGTTCATTTATGTCAAAAGATGTGTCCGCTGCCACCATAACAGGGCCATCAAGATCTGGGACATCCATAGATGTCCCAAAGAGGACCTCGTAAGGAGTGTCCTCTCAAGTAATGTTTTAGCAGATTATTCAATGCTCTCTGGACCCCATATAGGTTATGAACTCAAATGCGGCCTGAACCAAATACTCTAGCTGTTAAGGACTGCCTTAGGTCGTGATTCCTACTCTCCACAACACTATCACCCTTGGGATGATACAGGGAAGAGTAATGGTGTTCAACACCCATCAGCCTCATGGTGTCCCTGAATGCCCTAGAGGAAAAAGCAGGGCTCTGGCCTTAGTAGAATGCTGCAATCGTATATATACCGATGAAGGACAGCAAGACTTTTTATAACAAGTAGAGTGTCAGACGACCACTGTGGCCATACCCGCAGGAATCTAGAACAAGAATCAACAGCGACCTAAGAAGTATTTGTCTGCACCATCAGGTTCTAAGGGGCCATAATGGTCCAGATAAACACATTGTAGTGGCCTGTTGGACACTAAAAGGGATGTCTGCGGTGGGCATTTGATGTTTGAACCCTTAATTTACTGGCAAATGTCACAGCAATGGACCTATTGCTTGGTCTATTTGTGTAGACCAGGCCACCAGAAGTGTTTCTGTAAGAGTGATATTGTGGCCATTACACCAGCAAGAGGAGATGCAACACAGTCATGCACTGCTTTGATTAAATTTAGGGCCATATGTACGAACACATTTTCCCATAGACACAGAATGGGCAAAACTGTTTGCTACATCTGGCCCTTAATCTCTTGTGTGTGTTGGGGATCACACAATCTCCAACCACAAGAATTGTTGTAAACACAACATTCTGTGCACTCATATGATAGGAATATTTTGTAGGGTATGCTTTTGGAAGAGGCTTCCCCTCAGCCGAAGCTTTCATGGCAGCCTGAATTTCATTATGCAATCTTGTGTGAGAATGAGTCACTGCAGCAAAAGAAGCCAAGGCTACTGCAAATTTGGCCACTTAATCAACCAAGGTGTTTCCAATAATGTGTACTCCCAAACATTGATGGCCCAGTGTATGCACTACATGAGCCTCTGGTAGCTTATCCCTAAGATAAACCACCCTCCCCCACAGAGGTCTGTGTTTTATGGTGTTCCCCTTTTGAGTCTCTGAACGCGTTCAACAGCCACTGAATTAAGATAATGATTAGAGGACTGGACACAGTAGAAGTGAGCTGTTCTGGATCCATATGTTCCAGTGCCAAGATGAGACTATAAGCTCAGCCAACTGTGCTGGGCAGTCCCCCAGGGTCTGCGTGTAGGTATTTTGAGGGTGGAATACTCCATTCTTTATCACTCCGCTCATGACTGCACAAGCGGCTAAGTATTGATGTTTTGCACCTACAGCAGGTTGTGCTGAACCATCAGTGGAAATGACAGTTTGATATCTGTCAAGTGGCAAGATGTTAAGAGATGCAGAGTAATCCTGTTCATATTGGAGAATTTCTTGTGTTTGATGTTGATTACATCTTTGGCCCAAAACTTCTGTGGCAGTCCGGGAGGTTGCTCATTGAATCCTTCATGGATGTAATGCTTTAGTGCTAGGTACGCTTGCTTAGGTGACAGCCTCTAAGGCTGGCACCACGGTAACAACAACAATAATACTTTTCCCTTGGGCAAGTGGCCTCTCCTTTATGACAGCCACCTGTACAGCAGTCAGATTTTGTTTAGTGGGTACAAAGTGTTGTTCTGCAATGGAATATAAATGTTATTTTATATGCTATGGGCACCGTGTTGCCATCATTAAAGGTGACATAGGTAAATCAGATGGCATCAGCAATTATTTTGATGACCAAATTTGATTGTGTAAGTGTTTTGCTTTGCTTCTAGCATGTCTTGCTGCAGTCCTCTAAGGATGCATGTGTTTAACCGTTCAGTGTCTGCTGGAGAAATCTGGGTGAATTAAATCATAGAGTGGCTTGATGTGTTGTGCATAGTCTGGAATGCAAGTTCTGCCGAAGTTAAAGAAATCAAGTATTGTGCAGTTATTGATAGTGTTTGGTGGTTGGAGTTGAGCACATTTTTCTAAAAAGTGAGGGGCCATAGGTCGTATCCCAGGATCAACACACTCAGAAAGGGTAGTTTAGTTTTCCTAAAATTTTATTTGCAGCCAAGGGCTGCGCACCCTGAAATGATCCAATCGACCCTGGCAAGATCAATGTTGACGTAGTCACCTGCGAGATCGATGTCATCCACATAGGGCAACACCTCTGGCTCAGTATCATGCAATATTGAATTTACACAGGCAGAAAACAACCCTGGGCTGTTCCTATAGCCCTGGTGCAAATAGCAAAACACATTTTTGTGAGCCAAATGAGCATGCACTCAGGTCCCTACTTTCATGTGCTAAGTTTTGGCAGAAACAAATGTTGGAAATGTCCAGGGTTGTTTTATATTTTTTACACACTGTTTTTAATTAGTGTGGTGCTGTGTGCATTTTGTATTGCGTATGTGCATGTGTAATTTTTAAAGTGTATAATCTGGTGGTCTGGTTTTACAGCAGGGAACAGCTGGTTATTCATCACAGAGACACAGGGCTCTAATACTCCCTGGTACTCGAGATGAATGAGGCTCTCTCACTGGAGCTTTAGCCTCGTGTTTAACAGTACATTGGGGCTGAAGCTGGGATGTAAAATCAGTATTACATAATAGGGGAGTCCTTATACCAACCTACATGGTTGCGGTATTGCGCAGGTACCTGTACCAAGGCCCAGTCAACAGGTTAGGCTTCTTTTACTGCTCCGGGACAAGATCTGAGAAAGAAGGCAAAATTACATCTTCCCCATGTGGGAGCTTACGGATGTGTTCGGGTGGCCAGTCTTTCTGCCAATAGGATTTCACAATTAAGTTCATCCCAAACAGTACACTATTGGGGCGCTGTATTTCTCCCTCAATCTGGATATTTAAATCATAAACCCTGTCGGGTGGGAAAACTCGCCTGTCTGCATTTATTTTTACTACAAGAAAGTCATTGGTTGCTGTCGTATCCAGATGATCTTTCAGACTCTGGCGTCACATTGTGACTTCTGCTGCGTTGTTCAACAGGTTCACTGTCCATGTCTTGTTCTGAAGCAATGTTCTCAAGTTTACTGGCATATTTAATTGAAAATGCTGCCACCTTTATTTTATCCACAAATCTAGAGCTGGAGCAGTCCAGTGATCATTGTGAATTAGTTTTAACACTTCCGTCAAGTGTCTGGGTTCCATTCATGGTAGTATAAATTGCAGCGCAGACGGTACCCCATGTGGTGCTGTCGTCCACTGAGGGACCCATTCCGAATGGCAAGCACATTGTGAGAATTCTATGCTTATCTTGGGCTCCCCTATGTGGAAATACTGCTTCCAGCTGGTTAGTTGGTGTGCTATCCAGAACGGAACCTTCTCACATTGCGAGGGTGGTTTGCCTATGATAGAATGTACTGTTTGTGAATTAAGCCCAGTAACAGCCAATTGGTGACCACCTGGTGCAGTCCATCCTGGGCTACATTCAAAGTCTGGATAGCTAGTTGCACCAATCTTCTGTAAATTTGTACTAGCTGATTAGAAAGTGTGCCTTCATCAGCTACTTACATTGCCTGTATGCCAGGATGTGGTGTGTATGTGGCAAACATGGGTCACGTTGGCCAGTCAATATTTAAGGGACCTAATCTCACAGATTGTACTACATGTGGAAGGCACCATTGAATCAATTTTGATGATCTTGGTAGGAAAACGGTATCTCTAGATACTGGTAAACTTGGAACCACTGGGGTACATTCGCTATTTTATGTGTGAAATGTATGTGTTCTGTCATCCTTTTTAAGGAAAGGTGACCCAGAAATAGAATGTTTGTTTCGTAAGCTTCATGAGCTTCTACTATAAATGTGACATCCCCGCCCTCATCTGTTAAGCCATGAATTTCTAGATGTTGTGTTAATGTGTGTCTGACATTTTCTGGAAAGTCTGTGGCGTTAGCCATGTTGAGTAATGGGTGGGTAGGTGGAAAACTAAATGGATAGGAGTCCTTTTAGGTGTTAAAGCTTCAACAACCTACAGCCTAGTTAGGTGCTCCCTGTTCAGCTGAGGGGGATTATCCCAAGTCCACGGATGTCTCCATATAATGGTATCTAGGGTACCTGCTGTGTGTGAGACGGGGATACTCAGGATATCCGTAAATTAGTGCCAAAACACTATTTTTGGTGGAGCCATGTCATAGTTGGACTCTCACTCCTAGGTGAGGCTGCTTGTTTAGGGTTGAAGCACTTTTGTTTGTAGGTAAGTGTACCTCACTTGATTTTGACGCTAATAGTGATAGCTTCACGGAGTCACACTGATATAGAAATGTTTTAATTTGCATAAACAATAGCAATCATCTTAAAAGTAATAATAAAAAATAGATTGAAACAGAGCATGCTAAGTAGGTTAAAAGTCATTAGGTGATGAGGGGCACAGGCCTACAAGCCAAAGGGCTAAGCTAACCTCCCAATAAAACTAAAGAGGATTCACCACAGCCTCTTTAGTTTAGCCTGACTGCTCTCTGCAAAGCTACCATGCGGTGACCACAGGTAAACCTTTAGTGTTCACCTTAACTGCCTTGACTAGGATTGTGTTCCCTACTTGATCAGAGTGCAAATCTCTGCCAACTAGAGACCTGATCTTTAATACCTTCTCAATTGTTATTGTTTTAGTTCACCTGTTGAATTAAATTGAATACAAAACAATGTCAAAATGCTATTGGCAGGCAAACTATACCATAGAGAGCTGTAGGCTGACCACTGCATTACTGATTGGCTTGCAGCAAACAATCTGAATGGTCCTAACAGCAAGGCCCGTTCTAATTGTTTTGAAGGGCATGTAAGCCCTTTGTGTGAGGGTTGCTCTTCCAGGACATCACATACTCAACGTTGTGAACTACTCACAACTTGTGTGTGGTCTAGAAATGACATAGCGGTCTGTGGTCTATGGCTAAATTACCACTTGCAGCTCACTTCCTTTTAAGTCAAATGTACAGCTATAGAGAGAATCAGATCCCAGTGCATGTCAGTGTATAGGAAAAAAGACAACCCATAATTGCAACGCAGTTCTGAGAACATTACTTTAACAACCTCCACACTAGAGAAGTTAAGAATATATATGTAGGGAAACTAATAGTTGGGCTAATTTTTTCAATTGACATGATCATTTGCCATGGAGAGTGAAAGAGAACTAGATGGTTTTTGGGAAATGTCCTAAATGAGTGAACAAAAATATAGAACTTTGCCCATATTGCTTATGGCCAGCGAATGGAGAGGTGTGAGGTTTGATACCAGCTAATACATTGTTTCCAGTAGACAACCTTCAAAATAAAGTGTCTTTGTATGTTTCCCTACCTTTTTATTTTTTTAAAGGGGAGTGCATCTCTGAATATGCCATTACGAATACTTGGTCAGATGAATTGAAGATGACATCACCATACATTTAAATGCACATATAGAACACGCAAACTTTCCAGCATTTTATTGTGACATTTAATATAGCATTATAGCCTTCTGACAAGGGATATACTACTTGGTAAAGGCCCTACACCCTAGATATAGGCTCAAGGCACAGAATAGAACTCGTATTGAGGTTCTTTAACAACCACTGTAGCCCAAGTCTGAGAGACACAATGATAGGAGAACATTACAACCACCAAGTGCAAAATGTTCTTAAGCAGGGAGACAACAAGACTAGTACTGGAATGTTGGAGCAAAAGGTCCATAGCTACCGTTATTGGCCCAGAGCCTCTTCTTCGACTTCAATGGAGTTCTCCACACTGCAGTGTTGTCATATATATTAATGCAGTGGTTCCCAACCTGTGGTCCAGGGACCCCTGGGTGTCTGCGAAGCCTCCTCGTGGGGTCCGTGACTACTTAGAAAATTATATAATATTAGCAGATTGGCTCCCCAGCTTTCAGTAATGACTCAGTGGAGGGGTCCCCGGATTACAATAATGATTCAGTGGGGGTCCGTGGGCTCCAGTATTGATAGAGTGGGGGTCCACAGAAGTCAAAAGGTTGGGAACCACTGTATTAATGCGTTGAACAGATTTCTAAAAACGATAAAGCTCTTATTTGATCACTAACTAAATTATTCTTCAACGCTATAGAATGGTTTTCAAATGATATAACAATATCAAAATATAGGTCTTGAGCAGTTTTTTTTGTGGGGGTGGGGGAGTCAGAAAGTAGTATCTTACTGTTCCTGAAGAATATCCCATTCACGCTCAGACACTAGACAACTTATCCTGCATACTTTGGGTTATTCTGCAATTATTCTTCCGGACCTGGGATAAATGATATAATCAGCCAATACATCCTTACAATATGCCTGCAGATTGGAATCCTCTATTATATTACTAAAGAAATAAAGGTAACTTGTAGAAACTCCTTTGTTGTTTCTTGAGCTTCTCAACCTGCCCAATGTCCACCCTACATTTCGGGCTCAGAACCAGTTCCAGGTACAGATTATGTACATAGGCAGTGGGCTAGCTGAGCCGGAAAGGCCCCCAACGGAACCCTTCTGTCGGAAGCTTTGTATTGGTCAACTGATCTCTCTAGACTTTAGATTGTTCACAGGTTGGTTTCAATCAAGATCTTGCAGACTAGTAGACACACAGTCTATCTTTTGTAACCTTTTCTTGCTTATAAGTGGTACTCTGAGTTATACAATGTGTGGGCACGCTGATGTCCGATTTATAGTTAAATCTAGGCTATCCAAACCAGAACACTAGAACTATGAACTGTGAAATTCTTTGTTTGACTAATGCATGTTTGCATTCAAGCTTCAGGTTTCCAGCAGGAGTTACATTTTTAAAACCTTTTCTATCTTTTCTAAGGTCATGCAAGCACAGTTTGCTCAAGATAACAACCCAGATGCACAAACACTTCAAAAATTGGCTGAAAGAACTGGTTTAAGCCGACGTGTGATACAGGTAATAGCACAGGAAACGCATCTTGCAAATTCACTCTAACTACATCTACGTAGAGACAGAATATCATATTGGTACATTGGATAAACTGTTTTTTTTTTCTGTCTCAAATTAAATACTTTCAAATGTTATCGCTCTTGCTTGAAGAGTATTTAATTATTACAGAGAAACCTGACTGTAGAAACCATCTTGGTCAATGTAGTAATACAGTGCAGCTAAGGTGCACTGTCTAAATTCCAAAGTTGCATTTTAAATACTGTGTCCACTTCTGGTATCACTCATATTGACCCGCCAAATATGTTTTATCGCTCATGTTGATAAACTACGCGAATCCTTTAGATGTTTAAGTGATTGTAGTTTCCAAAGTTTAATGCTTTTGACCGCTCCATTAGCATCCTTCCTGTGCATTTGTCCACTGCCCTGTAGCATACCTTTCTGTTTTTTTTATTTTTTTTTATTCAAGAGTGGCTTTGCCATTGCTGTGATACAAATTGTGAGTAATGAGAGCACCTTCTTCCACCCGTGACTGGTTTGAATTTCCATTGTTTATTTTTGAATTTGCTGCTGGTGATCCAGTCAGTCAGTTTATGCTAATATTGGTATTTTCCATTACAACGCTTAATCGATTGTTAACTATGATTGTTATTGACTCAACCGGTTTACTACAGAGGTGCGATTTGTTTCTGGATACGGAATGTACGATTTAGGGATTACAGACCACTTGTAGGTACCTAAGGCTCAGTACAGGTTTGGTATGACCAGTGAAACCTTGTGGGAATGTTGCACCATCTGTAGGTTTTAAATTATTGTACAGGAGGTTTCTTTTGTCACCAGACGAAGGGGGTCTAAAGTGTTGTCTTACCGAGGTACATAAATGCTATGATGATCTATCCTCTGCTCAATCTCGCAAGACTGGTAGCAAAATACTTCATGGGGAGGAGATTCGTTCTGCAGCAGTGGATCATGCCAAGAGATGACGATGTGTGCAAAGTTTAGCAGTAACTTTGCCAAATTTTTCAAAGGGTCCCGATCATGCCAGGTTGCCTGTTGATCTACATCTTGAAGATATTGATAATGAGTCAGAAAGGTTGGGGGGATAACCTCTACACACAATGAAATCTATTATCCTCTCGGATTGGAATTTTTAAGGTGCAATAATTACTACTTTCCTCAAGAAAATCTGCATGTCCTGTTTTTTTTTTCTGGGTTTTTCCTGCAGTACATATCCGTAAATTTGATTTGTCCCTATGTATCTGTGAATTATATTTTGGGGTATGGATTTTATGGCACTCCTTAATTATAGACTGCAGAACGTTCTGTCCCATTCATACTTCCGACCCTTGTAGTAGCAAGGGGTTATACAGAGGTTGAAGTTATCCAACCCTCTTGTCATAAACAGCATTCTCTTTTTCCGGAATCCGTTAACCCTCTGGTTGATTATTCTGTCACAAAAGTCACATCTCTGCTAGCGTAGAAAGGACAGAGAAGCCAGTTTGTGGTTGACAATGAGCCTTGGCCAACTTAAATAACTTACATGCTAATTCTTCTGCAGAGACTGACATGTTGCCAACAGAAGCATCTACATAAATCATGGTAAGGTGGTATGCTGCTCTTCCCTCATGCAGGATACCTGAGGTATTAGTGTTGACATGCATTGCCTGCCTTTTCTGTCTTTGGCATTACCTAATCTCACTGATGCCTTTCTCCCTATTTCATTATGTTAAGTGTTTTATCCTTTAGAGAGTGGGGAAACATCATTGATAACAATTTTCCTCTTTCAGGTTTGGTTTCAGAATTGTAGAGCACGCCATAAGAAACATGTTAGCCCTAATCATTCCTCAACTGCTCCAGTTACAGCCGTTCAACCTTCTAGGTTATCCCCGCCAATGATGGAAGAGATGGCCTACTCTGCATACGTTCCTCAAGATGGACCAATGTTAACAGCTTTGCATAGTTATATTGACAGTAAGTAAAATTACGTAAACATTTTTACTCTCACGTTTTGCCTCCTTCCTATCTATTCTTGGATGACTGCCTTGCAGGCAGGACTGTATTGGGCTCCTCAAAAGAATGCTTTTGGTTTAAATGTTAGACACACAAGTAATGTTGTCCTCTCTTGCATACCAGGCCTGCCTCCTAGCCAAGTGTCAACTGCTGCAGTCGGTCTTTTTTTTTCTTGTATCAGTTGGATGCAGAGAAGGACTTCCGCTGATGAGCCATCTGTTTTGGTCATGAGTACACACTGCTCTGCATCCCTTTTGTAAAAGGACATTTTTCATATTCACATATTCGGCTTTTCTTTTCATTATAAAAATCTTTGCCTCGTTCTGCCTATGCTGCTCAATATCAAGCAATGAAATCAGTTAGGAAAGGTTGATGGGAGTCCTAGATTAAATACATGTCACCAGAGGCTGTGCCTCGTTACCTCATGGGTCCAAGTGCCTTGGTACCAGTGTTCTATAGGTTTGATAACGGCTGTTTGGAAAAGACTGAAAAAACCCTAAAGAACGTGTTGGGTCATTCAAATCGCACCATGCAGAGAGAGAGGGAGAATAGATAGAGCTTGATGCAGTTCTGCCCCTCCTCCACATCTCAGCCATACCCTCAATCGTTGCCATATGGTGCAGCCACAATGCAATACCTACTGCCAACACAGAACTAGCTCCTCCTACTGCAGTCAGGTACGACCTCTACAGCAGGAGCCTAATTCAAGCAACAGGCGTTAGCTCACTTGTATTTTTACTTTGCAAATGTTGCAGTAAGGCCAATACAAAAACATAGTGTGGCAACACCATGTAGTGCGTGGCGAGGGAGTGTGGACGAGGGTTGGAGGAAGGGGCAGAAGCCACATTGGACATGGATAAAAGATATTGGTGTGTGGACTACATTTTAAAGTTGTCCATGCCAGCAAGTATCATGGGCTGATACTAACTCTGATAGAAAACCCAGCTGGCCAGAGCCTGAAGGCACCTGAACCACACGAGCCAATGTCTGACTCAAATCCCTTTTCTGTAGTTTGCGATGACATGAGTTTTTATCAGACAGGGAAAGAGGACTGTAGGAGAGACCCTAGAAACGAACTACTCTGCCTGATGTTGCAACAGTAAGAGAGTAGGTGCTTTAAGTCAAGGACTATGCAGCTGCACGTCAAATTCCATGTCAAAAGGGTAAGGTGGAAACAGTGATCAATACGGTTTCATTTGGAATAAAACAAGCAGCAGGGAACCCTTTATGGAACTCTGTAATAGTTTGAAAACAATCAACAGCCTTTCCAGGTCAATTGGGTAAATTAATATCACCAAGAAAGAATTCCGAAGTTTATATCAAAGAAACGTGAAGCTCACAGTTCAGATATTCTATTATTTTAGTATACGGGAATGAAATAAATACTGAAGCTAAACCAACACTGTTTCTTAACCTCTTAAATCAATTATAGAAAAAGGAAGGAAATGAAAAGCAAACATTAAAAATAAGAAACCAAAATAACACTAAACAATCCACAGTATTTCAGCAGGTAAGAATTCAATATATTCAAATGCCATATATTGGCCCCATAAATTATCTAAGTCATTACAATATAAATCCAATAATTTCAGGATGCTACTATTTCTATAGATGTCTCGAAGAAGAGTTCCTCTAAAAAATTTAATCTAAATGTGTCAATTGTTCCAATCAAGATCTCTAAAAGAAGAACCACTCAAAGTAGAATAGGACTCAAATAATGGGGGAAATGATTTCCACAAGGTAAACAATTAAATGATGTGACACCCATTAATTTAAACAAAATATGAAAAAAAATACAAGAAAAAAGTTAATTCAGTTTGTAAATAAAAGATAGCTCTCCCAAATATAAAGAACTCTCAATACATTGTATCATTAGACAAAGAAACATACAGAAAGATAAAATGGGGAGCATAACCCCTCATCCTTACTGATTAGGTGATAGACCATTGTTGGACCTGGCTTTTTGACAGGGTCATCCCCAAACTTTTTGCCTCCTTCCTCCTATTTGTTCTGACCTGTTGTTGTTGGCTTTTGAACTCTGGGCACTTTACCACTGCTAACCAGTGCTAAAGTGCATATGCTCTCTGTGTAAATTGTATTGTTGATTGGTTTATCCATGATTAGCTATTTGATTTGCTTGTAAGACCCTAGTAGGGCCTGTAGATTAAACACTACTAGTGGGCCTGCAGCATTGGTTGTGCCACCCACTTCAGTAGCCCCTTAACCTTGTCTCAGGCCTGCCATTGCAAGGCCTGTGTGTGCAGTTTCCTTCCACTTCGAATTGGCATTTAAAAGTACTTGCCAAGCCTAAAACTCCCCTTTTTCTACATATGTCACCCCTAATGTGTGCCCAAGGTAACCCCTAGAGCAGAGTGGTGTGCGGGTAAAAGGCATGACATGTACCTGTACAGTTTATATATCCTGGTAGTGTAAAACTCCTAAATTTGTTTTTATACTACAGTGAGGCCTGCTCCCTTCATAGGCTAACATTGGGGCTGCCCTCATACATTGTTGAAGTGGCAGCTGCTGATCTGAAAGGAGCAGGAAGGTCATATTTAGTACGGCCAGAATGGTAATACAAAATCCTGCTGACTGGTGAAGTCGGATTTATTATTACTATTCTAGAAATGCCACTTTTAGAAAGTGAGCATTTCTTTGCACTTAAATCTTTCTGTGCCTTACAATCCACGTCTGGCTAGGTTTAGTTGACAGCTCCTTGTGCATTCACTCAGACACACCCCAAACACAGGGGAATCAGCCTCACTTGCATACATCTGCATTTTGAATGCGTCTTCCTGGGCTGGGAGGGTGGAGGGCCTGTCCTCACACAAAGGACTGCCACACCCCCTACTGGGACCCTGGCAGACCGGATTGAACTGAAAGGGGACCTGGTGCCTTTCTTAGCCACTCTTTGAAGTCACCCCCACTTCAAAGGTACAATTTAGTATAAAACCGGGCCTCTGCCCTACCCCATCAGACACTTGCTGGAGAAGGAACCTGAACCAGAACCTGCATCCTGCCAAGAAGAACTGCCTGGCTGCCTAAAGGACTCACCTGACTGCTTTCTACAAAGGACTGCTGCCTTGCTGAACTCTTGTCTGGCTGTAAAAGTGCTCTCCAAGGGCTTGGACAGAGCTTGCCTCCTGTTCCCTGAAGTCTCAGGACCAAAAAGACTTCTCTTTTTCATTTGGACTCTTTGTGCGCCGAAAATTTTGACGCACAGCTTGCTCCGTGGGGAGAAAATTGCTGCACATCGACGCGACGCCTTCGGGGCGACCGGAACTTCGACGCACGGCCTCGGAAGGACAACGCTGCCCGACTTCCAGAGGGGAAATCGACGCAACGCCTGCGGTGAGAACGAAACTTCGACGCACAGCCTCGTGGAACGACACGCAGCCAGAAAACAAGCCGAAGAATCCACGCACAGACCCCGGGACATCTGGTAATCCCGCGACCCACAGAAAGAGACTGTCCGCGTGCCGGAAAACGACACACAACTTCCCCGTGTGAAAAATGACGCAAGTCCGTGTGTGCAGAGGCGAAATCGACGCACACACACCATTTTTCCACGTATCTCTTCTTCTGCAGCCCTTTGCGGAGATTTTCCACTCCAAACCAGGTACTTTGTGCTTGAAAGAGACTTTGTTTGCTTTTTAAAGACTTAAGACACTTCATATCACTTTTTAGTGATATCTTTACAAATTCATATTGCATCTTTGAACGTTTTGACCTGCAAATACCCAGATAAAAATTATATATTTTTCTAAACACTGTGTGGTGTATTTTTGTGGTGGTATATTATGTTATTGTATGATTTATTGCACAAATGCTTTACACATTGCATTCTAAGTTAAGCCTGACTGCTCATGCCAAGCTACCAGAGGGTGGGCACAGGATAATTTTGGATTGTGTGTGACTTACCCTGACTAGAGTGAGGGTTCTTGCTTGGACAGAGGGCAACCTGACTGCCAACCAAAAAACCCATTTCTAACAACCATATTATCAGATTTGTTGTGTAAGCTACGTAAAGGACAGAGAGACTGCATATTTCCTTAGCAAAACCTCTGGGTTTCTCAAAAAGTAACAAGATATTTACAATCGAGTGAGCTCACTAGAGAGCCATCCTCTAAAAAACAATCCAAGTTGAAGAATACTCAAATTCCCAAAAAGTATTTATAGATCAAAATAGTAATTTATCAAAATACACGTATGAAAACCTCGATTGGCCTACCACAATTTAGCTGGAGCATGACACTCTTCAATAGTAAACAAATATTTGCAATGCAATGGGTCTCGCGTTTGCTCTAGTTAAACCTATTAGCATTGTAAACTCCTACTCAGACTTTTCCTACCACATAAACTTAAAATTAAAAGATAAACGGTTTCACATAAACGAGCCGATGGCCGCCATGAGCACCAAGCAAACACACAAAACGAAACCGAAGTTAGCTCACAAGGAAATGTACCGGCAAAAGTGCAATTATCCATGTAAACTGTAAAAGTGCAATTATCTATGCAAATGGATCACTGTCATGCAAAGCTTGTGACTCCTGCCCAGCGAGATCGCGCTGCGAAATAAAGCGAAAAGGTAGTCCAGAAGCCATATGGAAAACATGGGGCCTCTCAGTAGTCGGCCGGTACGCTCAAAGAGGGCTAAAAATGGGAAAAGGCATGATGTATGCATGCCTTTCACTAATCAAATCAAGCGAATTTTAAAAGGCAAGCCCACGAACCAACTAAAGTGATGGGTGTGGTTACAAGCCCGTAGAGAGATAACAGGGACAGAGTGCTTTGTGCGCTCGACCGTAAAAAGGGGGGTGTTTCACTTCAATTTTTAAGGGTATATAACCTATCTGTCTGAAAAGCACAAATAAAGGATAATCGAAACCTCAGTGTAAGTAGTTACAAATACCAAAACAGTGAGCTGGATGGCCTGCCCTTTAGTGTGTGATGGCAGGCACTTACTTGATAGACATCATAACCGCACCCTCTGTCTGAAAGTGGCAGGTAAAACGATACTGTAAGATCTGGCGTAGTATATCCAGTGCCATGTGGGATGCTGTCTGCATACAGAGAAAGGGTGCAGGTCTCTACATTATCAAAACTCTCTTCGAGCTCTTCCCGAAAGCAAGAAAATGCAGCCAATTTCTATATATTTTTTTTTTTTTTTTTTTTTTTTTTTTTATAAATATCCTAGGTTTCTAAAGTTACTAGCTACATGAGTTATGTACAAGATTACGAACAACATGCAAAAAGAAACCAGCATTAGCAATGGGTCTCACGTTTGCTCGAGTTGGAGCTTATTAGCATTGTAAATTTCTAACTGGACTTTTCTTGCCACATAAATTGATAAGTAAAAGTTGACATAAGCAAGCCGATTGAAAGCGACACAGCCGCAGTAACACAAAAGGAAAAAGGTTTGCTCGCAGTCAAACGTATTTGCAAGCGTGCAATTATCCATGTAACTGGGTAGGTGTCCAAGGCAGCAACAAAACAGTCCCAAGGAGGTACAAACGTAAAGCATTTACCAATGATAACCAAGGATTTTTTAAAGGCAAGCCCATGAACTAGTGATAGTGATGGGTGTGATTAAAACCCCATAGTTATATTACAACAGGTAAAAGTGCTTGTGTGTTCGACCTAATGAATGAGCTAGACATGTCCAGCGCTAGCCTCGTATTGCTTTTTTCCAAAAGCATTGATATTGGCTTTGTTAATCTTTTTTGCCATGATGTACAGCTGCGTGGCTACTGTGCAGATTGGTTCAAAATAAAATAAAAAAGCGCTATGATCAATTAAGTGTTGACCGTGCCATAGCACTTTTTTACTTTAAGCCATGTTGCATAGCAGCCTCACTGCTGTACATGGCTAAGGAATAGCATAGACTAAGCCAATAGATCTTGCATAAGTACAACCTATTTGCTTTGCTATTGCTTCTCGTTTTTAGGCTAGGAATGATTAAATGATTTTCCCAGGACTGCAGGAGGTTAATTGTGCCGAATTTGAACTTGATTAACCAGTTTCAAAGTCTGACGTAAGACCGTGGCACATGAGATATATATTTGTAAATGTATACTTTACCACATCTTAAAATTAAGTCAGAGGGAATTTGAATAAATTCTCAATCAGTGAGAAAGGAGAAGCAAGAGCCGAAATAAAACCTAGATTGGATACAGTTGCATGTTTAATTTTCTAATCGATTCTTCATTACCTGTTATATGTTGCTGCTTCTGACATGGTAGTAGATCGTTTCGGATGATATTAAGTTTTTTGTGCAGCATGCGTCCTCCATATGTCATGTAACGGGGCTAGTACTGCGTCACAGTAAGAATCACTCCCCAAAGGTGTGTCTATCTTGAAGAGCCAGCAAATAATCAATCTGTCTATTATATTATAAATTTATACTTTTGTTTACAACATATGGGTAACCCTACACTTGGCAGGGCTTTCAAAAAGTGAGTGAAAGACTTTAATGTTTCTCTCCACGGAAATCTTTGGTAAAAGGAAAACTTATTCCGTTTGAAGAGAAACCAGAGTATACTTTTCATGGCTGTCTGTGGCGCCACGAAACACAGTTCCACAGACCTTGAGGGTGATTTTTACTCAGTTCATTTTAGAAAACCCTTTAAAATACAACCAATTATTGTAATCCAGTACATTGATAAAACACTTGTTACCACAAAAAGAAACAACAGGAGTTCTCAGAAGTGGCACAATTATGGGTATGTAAATTTAGTCGTAGGTCACGTGACAGGAAAGTCTGCACCACAATAGTTTACCTGCTCATGTAGTAATATCGGCTCCTTTAACTGCACATTTTGAATAGTGCCTCACAATGGCTTTTGTACGGACCGGTGGCACCCATGAAGTGGTTTTCTTATGACTACCTCAAAGCGTGCTTGCGGGCTCGTTGCTCTTCTCTCCAAGAGAATAAATGAGCCATTGTGTTTTGTACTTGAAGCATATAAGGCTGTATCAGCTGCTGTAACAAAACAAGTATTGGCAAAAAGGATTGAGTTGGAGCTATTAGCTAGATGAATTCCTGAATGGACTTTTCTTGCCACATAAATTGAAAATGAAAAGTAAAATAGTTGACATATGGGGGCTGGCTCAAAGCTCAACAGCTGCCATGAGCATGAGCGCGAAGGAGAGACACAAAAAGAAAAAAGGTTGCTTGCAGTCAAATTAATCAGCAATTAGCCATTTAACAGGGTCGATGGCCAAAGCGGTAACAAACTGTCCCAAGGAGGAACACACATAAAGCATTTAATAATGTTAAAGGATTTTTGAAAGGCAAGCCCATGAACGAGTGATAGTGATGGGTATGGTTAAAAGCCCACATATAGATTACAACAGGCCAGAGCGCTTGCACGCTCAACCTAAAAAAGAGAAAAAGGAGGACATTTAAGAGCTCAATGCTGTCTGACCTATCACAAGGTAAAACCCACTACACCAAAAGTTTCCTATCTATTGTTAAAAAGACAGTGCTGACCTTGGATCTAACCCCCCCCCAACCTTCTAAGCTTGTCACTTACTGACTCTTGCAGGCTTTCTCGCTGAAGCATGAGTACATTTTGTCTACTAAATGGCTAATTTTGAATTGATCTGAAGTGTCCTTGTCAAGACCACTCGCAGATCGTGCTGTCTGAAGATCCTTAAACTAGTAGCACCACCCTCCAAACAAGATCCTTATGTAGCAATATACTCCCTAGAAGAGGCTCAGATCACATCACATTTGAGCAACAACAAAAATGTGTTCCCACCCCCTTCCTTTACCATCTCCACCTTACAACATAGAATTGGGAAATAAACTACTCAATGCTCCTCTATCATGTAGGCAATTCAATATTGCCACAGCAACATCTGTCATAGTATGAAAATTGAAAGAACATTAAAAGAACCTCAGATGCTCTGCTTGCAGAAATTACTATGGGATGTATGTATAAAGCCTATGAAACCAGACAGTTTCAACAACTTCAAATTAACAAAGGTGCAGTGGAGCCTACATTGAGAGTCCTGAATGATTCCATCTTTATATAAAGACATGTATGTCTTATGTACCAACCCTCTTCTTATTCAAGACTGAGGTCCTTGCCAAAAAGGAAGATGGGGGTGTTGTATTTTGTTTGCCACAATGCAACATAATATAATCTACTGCCCCTTATAGTTTTGACGCTTTATTGGCCAGGAAGATGCACCATTTCACTTTATAACATTTTGTAATTGACTCAATGAATGTTAAAGTACAGCATGTATCCCCCTCCCCCCCCTCAGAAAGCAGGCTAAGTTTAAAAGAGAAACGTCATTCATGCAGTGTAGTTAAACCCATTTCACTAACTTAAAACTAATTGATTGGTATGTTAACCCCATAATTAGAACTGATCTACTCTGCTACTAAAAATGTGACGAACTAATAAATAACAAGCCTGTGTCATTGGGGCTAAGGAAAGAAAAAAACATCTCTGCTTGTGCTATTCATATGCATCCCCTCTAAAAACAAAGATCCTATGTTTTTACATGCTGAATGATGCATCTGGCAAGAAAAGAGAACATAGGTGTGATTCTGTGCATCTTTTTTTCCCCTTTTTTTTTTTTTTTTTTTTTTTTACAAAGGAGCCAGTCTTTAATTCACTTCCAGCCTCATCCACAGCCCTCTGTCCTTTGCTAGATAGAGATCACCTCATTTTGATTTCAATAGATTTCCCTAACGTTTACCTGTTAGTCTGATTTCAAATTAAGCTTGGAATAATCCATCACAGCAGTCTGGCAGATTGTCTGTGGCAGCTTGATCTTCATATAGGGTGCTTATAAGACAAAAAAATAAATCTTCTCTGTGCTACCTGGTTTCAGGTGTTTCATCCGGCAGCTTAACAACTTATAGGTAAATACTTTGTCTAATGAGTTTCAGCTTCAAAAATCCATAGCAATGTAGTTGGTAAAATTAAATATCTATCTCCGCCCCTTCCAGGTCTGCAGCTAGCAAGTTAAGTAAGGAAGCTTCTGGGGAGAAGGACATCTGAGAAAAGTACTTAATTTAAGAATTTGTACATAGCCTTTGTGAGTAATACAAAGTAGGCCTAGTTCAAAGTGAATGTCTTCAACAGGCAACCCTTACCACACTGACATGAAAAAACCTCTGATTTATTCAACAATATTACTCAGTAGATGTGCGGTTTATTCTATATAGCACCCACAGGGGAATTTTACGTCAAAGATCTTTGTTAGAGTCTGTATACTCCTTATTCCCATGGAGGAATGCTAGGAAAGCTAGCATGCCTCTTCAAATTCAGGATAACAATCCATCTGAAATTGGACTGTCCATCATAAGTGACTAGAAAACCTAAAACCCAGTCTTTATATCCATTAACAACCTTCACCTGTAAATCATCTAGACTGTGCCTAAACTTAGCCATCACCTAATTTTTCAAGAAGATCATAAACTTACTGTTTACAATATACTTGGATAACTAGTTACGGTTCCATTGGAGACCAGTAAGGATGAGGTTCAAAAATATGCGATCAGGATACATAAAGAGCAGTAGCACAACAAAACTGCAATTGCCATATCACCTTCAGCAAATCTGTAACTTATTGTAACAACTGTAAAGTGCTCCTTTTCTTTATTTTTTTAATTTATTTTATTGTTTATACTACTGGCGAACCCTTTGCATAGTGATTCTGGGATTCAATGCATTGTCCATTCTGGAGCCGTACATGCTAAACTCTACCTGCACCCTAGGGTTCCATTGAGTCTCTGAAGAGTTGATGGACATATTTAGCAAACCACTACATACACAAATCCAGGTTCATCATCTAGTGGTAGGTTGCTAGAACATCTAAGGAACTTTCCTAGTTGATTTTCATAAACTAGATTTTGCTGCCATTATACTACAACGTTCCTAAGTGTATTACATATGATCTTGTTCATATCACTAACCATTCTTTTATGTTATCAATCAATATACTTTATTCAATCAGCCATTAAACTTGCCTCACAACAAGGCAGCCTCCAAATAATGAAACCACTTAAATACCTTGAAAAATTAATACATGATACAAAATTATTAATAAATAGAATGTATTCTTAAAATAGTTATAATATTCCAAACAGCCACAATCACATCTTCATTGCCCAGTTCCTGCAAATGAGCAAAAGCAGCTGTGTGAGATCTAAAACCAGCTTCCCACAATTGTGGGTACAAAAAGCATCTTCTGTCACACTAATGAAATGTGCAAAATAAGGTAAGGCAAAGTGTTGATTGCTCAGCTGGAGATTCAGTGACAAGGGGGCAGATTTAAAAACCACATCCCTCTATTCGGGAAAACCAGTAGAAAGTGTAGTGTGTTAAGCCAAAATCTCTTCATTAAAAACCTGTGCCTCTCGTTCTCTATAATTTGTAGATAAAGTGCCGGGCATGCTGACATGGTCCAATTGAACCTTTACCCCCCTCCCCAGCCCCCCCAGCCAGTTTGCATGCGTGCTCTGTGCATTAGTTCTGAAAAGAGCTCTTTCGCTTTGCTTGGATACCCAATAAGCCATCTGGATTAAAATAAAATGTTGGGGTCCCCAGCTTCTCGAAACTTTTCTGAACATAATACAACCAAGGACTTTCTAGTGCATTGTCCATCTTCATACAGTCTGCCCGAATATGTCGAATTAAAGATGGGCCCCGGGGTTCTTTCAAATTCGTATCCACAATAGGAGGTTGTAATTTGATAATCTTCTAAAAAGGTCAGCTCCACTTCTTCGTGACAATGATAGTACTGTGGGACTGCCAACAGCCTTCATATAAACTTGTTCTGTACAGTCTGCAGGGAAGTACAATTAATGTGACCTCAAATACCCGCTCCAAATGAAGCAATAGACACACATTTACTCTTACACATACACAAAGTAATTCTCTTACAGGTATATTGCCCAAACTTCTCTGGTCATTTGAAATTGCAGAACCCATACATTCAATAAAAACCTCTAATTAAAGTCCATATCCCATGCACTACTTAATTTCCTCCCCTCCTAGTAAACACTTTCTTGTCTTAGTCTGTTTGGGTCCACATGCCATTCCATAAGACTTGGTATGATTAACTGCAAGGCCTAAATTACCCATAAAAGAATAAACATCATTCAGCAAGTACTGGATGCTAATGGCTGTTCAAGCTATACGGACATCATCTCCCGCTTAAAGTAGGACCAATATTTCCTGTGCGCTAAGTTTGGGGATGTCTACCCCAGCCCCAGTTAGATGGCCTCAAGGCCATTCATAAAGATCAAAAAGAGAAATGGCGCGAGGATGCAAGCCTACCTTACCCCAGAAACTGTTGGAAAATATTCAATAAGATCTGCCTTGTATAGCGAACTCTAGCTATAGTGTGTGCATGCAATCTTTGGAGGAGGGAGATAATTGCACTATCTACTCCTACCTGTGACATTATCCCATACAACTTGGAGCGATCTACTGAATCAAATGCACAAGTCAAGTCCATAAAAGCGAGGTGCACACTACCTTTTTTTAACCGTTAGTGTAGTTTTGGACTATTGGGGACAAATTTAAGGCTTGCTAGACTGTGACAAGACCTGGACGAAATTCAAATTGCATGTCTGAAAGTCCACAGCTCTCTGCCACCCAATTTTCAAATTTTGCCAATATGACCCTTCCCAGGATCTTAACCATGCTGTCCAAAATTGAAATAGGGCGGTAACATTGAGGCTGCCTTTTATCTCCTTTTTTCAAGATAGGCACAATCGTGGCCTCCCCCCAAGTTTTGACTAAGGGGCTGCGGATGGCGCTTCTCAACACATTGGTAGCTATGGGTCCCCAGAAATGTGGGGTAGATTGAAAAACATCCATAGGCATTCGGTCCAAGCCTGGGTCATTCTCGGCGGGGCAGGTATCAATCACTAGAATAACATCAGCTACCTTAATTGAGCTACTTAAATTCATTTTGACGGAGTGGCACTTGACACCTATAGCCTTGTCATTGAAAATATCAGATTGCACCTTGGAGCAAAAAATGACTGAAAAGTGGGTCACCAATCCTCTTTGGACACCAGGCACTCGAATTTGGGGACTGAATCTCTCAAAAGCGTCCGAGAGTTCACGACATGCAAGAAAGCCTGCGAGTATTTACTCTCACTGGCAAGTCTTAAATCCTATCAGGCCTTGTCTTTTTATCTCGGCTTTCCTTCTTAAGATAACTTTCTTATAAGTTTTTTTGGCCTCTACTATGCCAGGCCTATCTCTGGGGATTTTCGTCAGCACCAGCTTTAACGCTTTATGGGCTTTAGTGCGGGCACTATCAAACCACCGAGGACTGACCTTCTCATCCCTGGTGTTGGAAAATGGGTTATTGGTAGGGCAGGTAGGTACCTACACCTAGCAACAAGCCACTAACCTCCACCTAGGTACAGTTAGGTCTCAGTAAATTAATCCCAGCTCAACCCTTGGTAGCTTGGCAACGAGGGTCAAGGCTTAACTTAGGAGACAGTGTGTAAAGCATTCAAATATCACAAAACAGTAATTAAATAAAACACAGGAAACAGTTTAAAAATCCGAAACCAATTTATAAAAATAGTTTATATTTTTATCTTTAAAATGACACAAAAACGATTAAAATCGGTTCAGGGGAACCGGAGATATGAATTTTTAAAGAATTATTACTTTTCTAGCGCTTAGAAACAAAAAGCGCCAATCGGGTCATCTGGTTGCACCTCGACCGGGGCAAAGTCAAACTTTCAGGCCGACCGCGATGGAGCCCTGCTCGGCTACAGGTCGCGGGAGGCCTCGGTTAAAAAGTTACCTTCTGACTTAGTCTTTATTTTGAAGTTTTTCTTCACCGGGACGAACCTGCCAGTTGAATCCGACCTCCTGGAGCCCTTGTCCGGATACGCGATGTGGGTTTCCTCGGTGGAGACTTTTACCTTCGGACTTAGTCGTTTTTTCGAGATGAAAATCCTTCGACCGGGGTAAACCTGGATCTTGATCCGACGTCCATGGAGCCCTTCTCGGATACGATGGCTGGGAGGTCCCGGTCAACTTTTTACGTTCGGACTTAGTCTCTTTTTTGGATGTTTTTCTTTACCGGGACGAACTACGAAGTCAGGCCGGGTCGCGGTTGAGGCAAGCCGGCTAGAATTTCCGCGGCGGGTCGGTCCCTCTCTGGAGCTTTTTTTCCCAAAATTCTCAAATCTTTTCCAAACTTCTGGGGCTTCACCCAGATGTTCTTTTAAGGTTCTTTTGGGGTCCACAGCTCACCCCAAGGGTCCAGAAGTTCTGTGATGGTCCTTGGGGGGGTGCGGACTTCAACTCCCAGAATGCACCTGGCGCAAACTCCTTTTTGGCCACTGGACAGTGGTCAGCTGGTCGCTTTCTTCAGGAGTTGGTGCAGGGGACTCTGGTTAACAATTTTTCACCTGTAGCAAACAGGGAGTCCCTCCTTGAACCAGTTGAAGCCAGGCAAAGTCCTTCTTGTGGTGAAGCCCAAGTGTGCAGCTGGTGCAGTCCTTCTGAGTGCAGGGTCCAGGTGCAGGCCTGGGGTCCAGCAGGGCAGCCCTTCTCCTTAAGTTCTTTCTTCTTGAAATTTGGTGGGGATCTGAGGTGTGGGTGCAGGTCTGCCAGTTTTATCCTTGCTCCTGGGTGAAAAGCAGGGGGGCCCTGGTTCTCCAATCAGGGACAGGGTCGTCCCCCTGTGATGACCACTTCCTGGGAAGTGTGGCAAAAATCCATCCCAGAAGGCAACAGTCTCTAAAAATCCAACATGGATGAATCTGATTTTTGGAGGTTACATCTGGCTGAGCCCACCCACTGGTGTGGTTAAAAATCATAAACACACCCCTCTCCTGCCCTCTCCTAATCTAATCAAGGGGGCACCTAATTGTCTGGGGTTGCAGGATGTGGGGGTGTTGCTGGGTGCTCCAAATGTCCTTCTCTGCCTTTGAAGACCAGTTTGGCAGCCCTCCCCCTTCCTGCCTCACCATCTGCTGAGGGGAGATTCTCTCCCCCAAGCACATTCCTTTGTGTGAAGCCAGGCCAATTCACACCTCATCAAGGCAGCCTGGCAGAAGCTGCTGCAGGCTGGCCAATCAGAGCACAGCAGCAAAAACAATGCAGAGCTGAAATTGGCAACTTTTTAGGTAAAGTCTAAACTTTTTACCTGAACAAGTTATATTAAATCCCACAGCTGGAAGTTGTGGGATTTATTACAACAATTAATTTGATACCAAATTCTTGGTATGTAACATTTAAGGAGACTTTAAAATTTAAAATAAAGTCTGCCCATTCTAGCCTATGAAGGCCATTTACTTCAATGAGGGAAAAACGAATTTGGCTGTTTTTACCTCACCAGGGCTTATAAATCTATTTTTATAAAGTCCCTGCTTATAGTTACATGGCACCCAGCCCTAGGGGCACATAGGGCACACCTTAGGGGTGACTTATATGTAAAAATAAGGTAGTTTAAGACTTTGGGAGTACCTTTAATTCCAAAGTCGAATTTGCATATAACTTTAATTTAAAAGCAGCCAGCAAGGCAGGCTTGCTTTTAAAATGACACTGGGCACCTCAGCAGTGCACCTAGGTGTGCACCACCTATGCTGTGGTCGCTAAACCTACATGCCCTACCATATACTAGGGACTTATAGGTAGGTTAACTTAGCCAATTATAATTAGCCTAATTTGCATATCCATTTTACACAGAGCACAGGCCCTGGGACTGGTTAGCAGTACCCAGGGCACCATCAAAGTCAGGAAAACACCAGCAAAAAGAGAAAAATGGGGGCAAAAAGTTATGGGGCCTCTGCAATCAGCCCTGTTTTCTCACACCTGGGTATTCTAGTCCATGTATCTTCCATGTATTCTTTAAGGAAAGTAAAATCCTTGATGACGTCATGCAGGGTGGGCCTCTTCCTGAAGGGTCCAAATGATCTCGGATTGCTTGGGTGCCAATAATCATTATAAAAAGCCTCCTTTATCTATTTTTCCCCCAACTAATGCTTATCCCTTTATTCCTGTTAAAATTTATAGGGAATTGCAGGGTTTTTCATTAGGTACATTTTTCAAGGTCCAGCAATAAAGGGATGTGGTCACTTATACATGAGGCTGATGTTTTACGCCTTGTCAGAACCAGAAGCAGCTCTTTAGAGATCATAATATGTTTTGTAAAGGAACCCACTCCTAAATCAGTAAATGATGGAATCTGAGTTGCAACTCATTGGTAAGGAGTACTCTTTAGTGCATCACAATATAGTGTGTGTTTAAATTGTGTGAGTGGGTTATCAAATTAATCGCACTTCCACAAACTGTAGAAGAGCAATTATCACAAGGTTGAGAATTAAAATCACCCACCCAATCAGGACTTCTACCTTATGTTATTCAGGGACCTAGGTAGGATATCTTCCTACCCATCAACAATCATTGTTACTGCAGGGTTAAATATATTGCAATAATAACTGATCATTAGCAAATCAAAAGGCTTATTAAGTAAAAACAAATGTAACTGATAATGCGGTGAGGTAGCCAGTTCTAATACCTAACACTTTGCCAAAGATGTGGCAATAAATGTTGTCAAGCCACCCTTAGCACGACTTGAGTCAGGTGGGGTGGGGGCGGCACACATGATGGGTGATTAAACCATCCAGAAATGAGGGGGGATGCAACATTGTCTCTTGACAATAAATAACTTGATAATGAGTCACCTGGTTTAACTTATCAGGCATCTCTGGTTTCATGCGCAGACGTGCAATAGTTCAAAAAACGAATTCAAAGGCATCCTCTTGCCTCAGATCTTCTGTTAATAGCTGGCAGTACAAGACTTCCTGCGATTGCTGCCCCCGTTAGGTGCAAAGTAGAGTGACATTCTAAGATGCCTTTCTGTCCCCTTAATGAAGTAGTCAGTCCAGCTTCTCTAGAAAGGTCAAAGCTAAAAATCTATTAGCTGAAGGAACCACAGTATTCTAACAGCTGCCTACTACTCCCTGCGGTGGTCCCTGGTGACAGAATTTACTGACAACATGGGCTGGTCTCGATGTAATTGGGGCGGGGGGGTAAAGGAAATGCTCTGATGTCTCCCCTATCAGAGCAAAACTGAGTATAATAAGGACCGGACCGCACATGGCATTTCAAGATTCACAAATATACGGTCACTCTGTGAGGTTTTCTGTGTTGGGCCAACACAGGAGACCCTTTGAGTAGAAATAATATCTTTAGAAAGGTCATCGGTCTGCTCACGTCTGGGGGACATTTTCATTGGGCCTGTCTCATTAGTCACTAAAGCATTATTAAATCACCTTGGGCCCTGCGGTCTAGCGATATATACTGGTGTCAAAAGGTCATGAGTCATCTGCCAATTAGAGCCCTCCTGTGTTCCAATCTTGGCACTATGGGTCCCACCTACAGCGTCTGAGTGCATCCGCTGGACTGACATGTGGTACCACCCCGAAAATCTGGCAGGACCTCAATGCCTATTTCCTGCACCGAACCAATAAAATCACAAGTCATCAATTTGCGAGCCCTTCCCCCAGCCGTGCATCAGGTCACAAAGCATCATAATCTTTAATTCAATTAATCCCAATGCTCTGCAATTTGTAATCCAAAGCCGAATTTACAATTTCTTTAGTCATATCCTTCAAAATAATCTGTGAAATATCCAGCACTTCTAATTTCCCTTTAAGGGATCCTTCTGATTTGTAGTCTGAATAAAATTGACCCTGTGGTGCTTGGAAGTCTTAACAGGCTCCTGTCTTTCTCTCCACCCCACCCCTCCAAGCTCTTCCTTCATAGGGGTGACTATCCGAATTTAAGGCTCCAAAGGAGTAGAGGGTTGAGAGGCCTGTGAAGGAACAGAGTTAACTCCATTAAAATATTGCTTGCCTTGTGGTTCAAGGTGGCCGGGGGTGGTCAAATGAGCATGTGACATGCAAGACATTCATAACTTTATGTAGGCTAGGTGGTCCCAAAGGGGGAAGAAAGTTGAGATGAGACTGAAAGGCAGCATTCCGCCAATTCATTTTTGTATTTATTTGTTAATAATGCCAACCACCCGCGATTTAAAAAAAAAAAAAAAAAAAATCCCATGCTAGTTTTCAGAGCCTGACGCAGTCTTACACTTCCCTACTTGAGCCTTGGGCATATTGTAATTGCAGTCAATAATCTCAGAGAGAATATGCAGCACAAAAAGTGGGAAAGAAAGAACATTGAATCAAAGTAAATCAGTACCTCTCCCTGTAGCCAAATGGTGTATCCAAGGAGGGTGGCCTAGCCTAGCCCAGCCAGGCACAGACGGGCCCACTCTTGGCGTGGGCGCTTCCCATGCAGGGGGACCAACTCACTGCCCTTATGTGCCTCCAAGTGCACGCGATAACAGGGCAGCCCTCCTGCCGCGTTGGTAGCTGTGGGATGTAGGCTAAAGCTCTCTCCAGCTTAGTAAAGTGTCCCATGCAGCGGGACCAGCTCATTGCCCTTGTGCGCCTCCAGGCACACGCGATGACAGGGCAGCCCTCCTGCTGTGCTGGTAGCTGCAGGATTAAGCTCTCCGCAGCTCTCCCCAGCTCCGTGAAACAAAGCGCTCCATTACGTTGGATTTACAAACATTTATGGGAATCCCATCTGGTCCTGGTGCCTTAAGGCACCAGGTTGCCATAATAGCTCCTTTATCGATACTTCTAAAGGGATATCAAGAGTGGGTTTGGCCCAGTCAACCTGGGTGTCAGTAGGGAATCTGTGTTCCTATTGATACTATCCCTAAGTGATTCCAGATGTAGATACCAACTCTGTAAGCCAACAGGTCCCGGCTGCAGGGTCTTGTCCATGACTTTAGTCACTAACACTCTGAAATACCCTTCAGTCAGATTTGATGAGGGGTTGGTATGTCGCGTTGTTACTCTGTTAATTACTTTAACAGAGTTAAATTGTCCTCTGGTTGGTTAACACTATTCCGCATAGTGAGGCTGTTTGAAACTTTATATATAGGGATGATTTTGGTCAATGCTCCCTCAGGCTGACCACATTCATGTTGTTAATTTGGCTCTGAAACCATGGATGCACATAAAAGTAGTCAAGTGGTGTGGTTCCATTCCACTATTCCATTTTGAGTATCATTGTTGCATCCTTCTTCATCCTCCCATTGAGTTATATTAAGCCTAAATATAATGCTCATAAAGTACCTTGTCACGTTGGTCTGATTTCAAGTTACATAAATTTAGTGCTTAAAAAAATAGCATTTGTCATAGAACAATGCAAATTTGTATCGGATGATATATGAACTTTTAATGGCTTCTCAGTACTACAGAGTGATTTTGATATAAAGAAGACCAATCTTCTATTTGCATTATTATGTGCAGGAGCCTTCTATAATTATGATTGGAAGCAGACCGATATTGGTAGTATATTCAATAATTCGCCATTTTCAAAGGAGGATTTCTGGACTAGAACTAACCATGTGTTAGGGAGCTAAAGTTATCATACGTCTGTGTCTTGGGTCCTTTGGTTACTAACTAGAGTGGGAAGAGATGTATGTTCAGTTTCTGAACCATTTGAGGGAGGATTGTTCAGTATATCACTAAATCAGCCATAAGACAGCAAATGAAGTCCAAAGTCTTGCTTCAGATGTTGAGATTGGGGACATACTGATGCATTTAATGCAGATGAAACCCAATTTGAATTGTCTTCACAATTACTTTTTTATAACCTGGGTGACCCTGATGTCAAAAATGTTCTTTTGGTTTTCAATCATGTTAATCTGCAACTTGTTGGTCTCTGCAAATAGATTGAGAAATGCCCGGAAGGAGATAGTGGGGTGCATTTCTATCCCAGTAGAGGAATGGCATCAACCACTTCAACAGGACCTATCCGCATCCATGCTGCTTGCCCTCAGTGCATCTGTATTTTCATAAACCAGAGCACATGCATTGATTGTGTTATTGTGTTGAACGTTATGACCAACCCTATGTAACTGGTGTAATTCCTCCAGGCTTTCTAAAAGCTTTACCAAAGAAACGTCTTCTCAGAACAACATACTCTGTCATTGGTGATCTCTCCACAATCATAGGGAAGATTTCAATACCTAAAAAGAGTCGGCAAACAGTTTCAGATGCACATTTTGTAGCAAGAGTACACTCAACTGGTAGAATGAAGCCTTGTCCCTCTTTGGAGGCTTTCAGTTCATGTCAGTTCGTAATGAACAATCCCATGTCCTCACTTACTGGCAAGTGTTTCAATAAAATTGTAAGTTTAAATCTGTGGTCTTAGTGAAACTGCCAGAACCAGACAGATGTGATTGTCTAAGATATTGGACAGTTCAAAACCAGCAATGGCAACCTACTCTAAGATCCTCACTTTACATGCTCCTTTCCATTTGATCTTTCTTGTGTTTGACCTATTTCTTCCTGTTTGATTGGGATTAATGAGATCCAGCATTAGAGGGGCATGGTGTTTTTCTCTTTCTTGTTCGTGCCTTTCCATCTTGAAATCCTTGGGAAGTGGTGGTTTTGGGGCTCTATACAGCAAGGACCCTAAAATGTTGTCACTGACTTCTGTGAGAGTTGTTTGGACTATAATGCATGATTAACCCTTTCCTAGTTTTTAGTCTCTCCGCCATCCTTGAAGGACAGAACACCTGCTCGCATACATCTGCCTAGGATCTGTCTGAGGAACATGGTCTAATCATCTCCTCCACATAACCTCAATTTCTATTGGTTTGTATGTGGTGGCAGCTGTAGCTGCCTGGGACTGACTCTCTCCTGCCCCCTCTTTCAGTTAAACAATGCAAAATGCATGTAAGCATTGACAAATGTATCTCGAGTAGCAGTGTGCCCCACTAACAACTTTGATGTAGGTAGCAAAGTGTTATTTATATTTGATGTGGAGAAGTACAATTTATATTCACCTATGGGCATCAGTGATACAAGCCTTCCTAATAGGGGAGGATGCCTCCCACTCCTCCATTTCTTTCAACTTTCTTTCTGGCAGAACTATTCAGGGATGGTGAAATAGTGGCAGCTGTGTCATCAAGTTGTGAAGGACCTCATCCTTCTCCCATAAAACATGTTAGTCTATGTCTGCATAAAATGTTAACATTTCAAATTGGAAGGGTGGGTGATAGATTTGCAAATCTACCCTAATAAGCAGCTTCTGCTCACTAAAGTGGTAATTTTAAATTATAATCTATCTCCCTGGCAAGCCCGGTGGAAAAGATTCAGGAGTGGCTGTGTAAAACCTGGCTCTGAATGCTAATATTAGTGGATGCTGTTGGGCTTTCCAGTAGCTGTATTAAACTAGACAAGTAGCATAAGTCTTGGGATTTGCTGACATTAGCCTTTTTAGGGCAATTAAGACCCTTGTAGCTTTTAGGTGATGATGAACTCAAAGTTGTGGTTGTGTTATTGCATATATTTTGTAGCAATGCTTAACCATGTTTTACAGAAACAAATATAATAAGTATAGATAGGCAAATTATAGTTTCTTGCTTCTTTCACAGAGACTGTACAATAGTCTGAGCTACAGCCTAATACACTAACTATAAAAACTCCCTAATTTGGCAGTCCAAATGGTGTCTGGGCTTAATAATCATGAGCATGGTAGCCCTTTGCTTATGAGACTCCACTCACTTCTGATGACCAGTACAGAGAAATTGCTTGCAACAGTGATGACTGAAAAGCCCACTACTAAGGACAGGTAGGCTAATTCAAGAAATTGATAGAAACCCTAACTCCTCCCCCACCACCATGTGTTCTTTGAGATCATAGGAAGAATATTTGATGTTTCCTAAATTTAATAGGAAAGTCTTGAGGGGAAGACATATTACAAGTCATCAGGGCTACTGACAACCCCCCCCACCAACATAGAATAAATGTTAGAATGACTTCCCTTCAAATCTAAGAAAGATTACAAGCCTGGATCAATTCAAATATGAAACAATCACAAGCCTGGATAATCTCATGAATAGGGTGAAACCTACTAATCTATTCTCTGACAAAGGACGTGGTGTTTTGAGCTTGTGTGTGCCAGCATCTGGATACCCCTGGGGTTCTAGTGCTCTCAAATACTAATTGACTTGACATGTTGTGGCTCTCCCCTTTTGTACCATAGCAGTGGGGCTGCTACCAACACGTAGTGGAGTCAGAAATGGAGTGTGAATGTTAGCCTTTGCACTTGGTTGAAATTCTACTCCATGTTTGTGTTCTGCTACCTCAAAACTATAACCTACATATCATATTTTCCTCCGTGTGCCTCTTCTGCTGACAAGTTAGGACTGGAACCTATTTTGCTTTCATGGGGTTACTTTTTTTGGCTGCTCCCTTTTTTTTTTTTTAGGTCTTTATTTTGTCACTCATCATGGAAAAGCTTCATACCTATTTAGTTCTGTGAAGCTAGCCTTTGAGAAAGAACTTGTGAGACTGAGGTGTGTACTAATACTTTTGAAAGCATATGCATTTGAGAACTTAAAAGGTTCTTCTGACCATAATTGTTGACTGCACAACTTCAAGCAGGAATCGTTGATGGACATTGTTTGCCTTTGTTCTTGCTTTAGAAGTTTAAGGTGTTACTGGTTACAGCCAATATTTCCACGCTTGGGCATAAATCAGTGTAAGAAAGCTATGATTGCATGTTTGAGTGGAGTAGATGCACAGCTGTCAGCTAGGTGTGTGAAATTCCTTAGGGTAGCAATTGAGTTATTGAACACAAGCCCGCAGGTTGCCAAAGTGGCAGCCTGTTTGCCTTCACTCAACCCTAGCCTGGAAACAGCTGCTGCTGTGACTTCTTGTTTCCAAATGTAATTGCACAGTGCACTTTACCATCAAACTTTTTAAGTCCGATGAGATTCCACTATGCACTTCAGTCACCAGCCTGTAGCCTTGTTACATCTCGGTCAGGACTAGTGGAGATTAGGTATGGTAGAGCCCCAGTTATTAACAAAAGCACTTTATGAATCTTATGAGAATTCTCCTGGTTCTTGAAGCCTAACAAGATTGTTTAGTGGACATAACCCATTGGCTTATGAATTTGTTCTTTAAGATTGGCCAGGACTAATGCAAGTTAGCCTTGATGGATCCTTTGATGTTGCAAAATGCACTTTATGCACGTGGTTTGCTATTTAAGTTCAATGAAACTGCACAGTGCACTTTATTTGCCAGTCTTTATCAGATGCTTCAAGCCAAATGAGATTGCGCTGTGCACTGGGCTATAACCTTGTTGTCGCATTCTGGATGAGGACTAGTGGGGATTAGGTTTGGTAGGCCCTCTGTTACTGTAAAAACACTTTACTAATTTGGATGAATTCCTCCTGGTTTGTGAAGCCTAATTACATTGCTTGGTGCATGTTACCAATCGGTTAATGAACTTGTTCTTTTAGGCTGGCAAGGCCTAGTGCAAGTTAGGATCTGATGGGCCCTCTGATATTGCAATATGCATTTTATGAACAGACCGTAATAAAGTGAAAACACACCACAAGAAAAATCCCATTCCAAGTTAGAAAAATATAGTACATTTTGATAAATTATTTGACATGAAAACAATAAAAATCCCATAAGTGGAACTAGAGTTTTGACTTTTTTAAATATCTTAATGAAAACAACCCCAAAAAGCCCAAAGTGCCAACTATGGATATCTGGTTGCGTAGGAGCGGGACAAAGTCACCAGTTCAGGCCAACCACAATGGGGTTGGTACATGGACCCAATTAGGCCCACTAAACAAAGTACGTTCGGTCCTTGTGGTGGAGCGTTGCATTATTCCACAGCAAGGATGCGCCTCACAGCTGAGGTAATGTATCTGTTCCAAGGTGCAGTGGCGCTGTAATGAGCTGTACTTGTCATCATTGAGGATCCCATCGTTGTGGACTTGCAATGTGAAGATCTGGTGCCGAGGATGCTTTGGACAGTCAAGGTGATGTGCCTGTTCCAAGGGGCTATGAGGCTGCTATGAAAGAACATGCGTCATCATCATCATGGCTGCCATCAACCAAAAATGCAAGGGTCTTCTCAGGAAAAGCTTTGCACAGGCAGCAGTTTTGTTACTGCTGAGAGTTGATGCAGAGACTTTTGCATTGGGAGAACCCTCACAGCAGAGGTGATTTGTCGGTTCTGCTGGGGTCTGTGCCACATAGCTGAGGAGAGGCATTGGTTCTGCTAGATCCAAAGATGAGCTGGAAGAGCACCTTCAGACCCACTTCCAGGGGTACAGAACTGCGGTGACACCACTTGGCAGGGTGGACTCATAGATGGCAGAGTCCAGGTGCTGGATTGAAGATTGCTGGAGCCTTCTGTCCCTGAGTCTCTAGTTGGGAGGCCAGCCAACTAGCCCTAGGTTCAACAGATGTAGGTCCAGTATTCTCACCCAGGTATGAGGGCCACAGCTCAGCACAGCAGGACAAAAGTCCATCAGAGTGGCAGCCCTATCAGCAGCACAACATTTATTTTTCCTGGCAGAGTATCCACAGGTCCAGAAGTGTCCTGAAGAGTTGGTTCCTGAGATCCGGTTTTAATACCTTTGTGCCCTCCTGGAATATGGGGGAAGCTTCTAGACAGTGGTTTTGAAGTGCATAGAATTTCCTGACTCCCCTGCCCTGGCTCTAAGCTGGCTGCAGAGAAAATGAGGCGGTGATAGGTCCTTTGTTTGAAGGCAGTTTACTTCCTATTCTGTTGCCTGTGGGATTTTGCTCTGCTCCGCCCGCCAGCAGATGGCCCATTCCGGCACACGTAATTCCTTGATTGTTTGACTGGGAAGAATTCACAAAGTCTGTCAGTTATACCTAGCTATGTGACCCAAGATGGGCTGCAGGCTTAAAAAGGGCCAAGGGCACAAAAATGCTATTTTTCTGAAAGTGGTATTTTGAAACTATTATCAAAAACCTGACTTTACCATTAAATAGGGGTTTTGATTACAATTCCAATGACACCAAACATGATGGAGCTACCTGCTCCCAATTGGAAATTACAGCTTATTAAATGTAATGCTTAATCTCCATTGTTATCCTGAGGGAGGGGTATGCCTCACAGTAGAAGATAACAAATTAGGAGTTTTTTCACTACTATGACATGTAAAACTAATGTGCATGTCCAACTTTTCAATTACAAGTAACCCTGCCTATGGACTCCTAGAGCGTACCTTAGGGTAGGCGTATATGTAATAAAAGTGGAGGTCAGGACTTGGCAAAGACAGTTTATTGCCAAGTCGACATGGCAGTTTAAACCCGCATTCAAGCTGTAGTGGCAGACCAGGCACATGTTTTAAGGTGCTACTTAAATGGATTGAACTGTGTGCTGTGGGCCCACTGGTAGCATTGAATTTACAGACCCCGTGTATTTGGTATACCATTCTACAAGAAACTTATAATTAAATATGCCAATTGCGTAGAAGCCAACTTAACCATGTTTTGGGTGAGTGAGCACAAGCACTTTAGCACTGGTTTACAGTAGTAAAGTGCACAGAGCCCTAAGGCCAACAAAAATAAGTTCAGCAAAATGAAGGAAGAGAGGCAGAAGGCTTGGGGGAAGACCATCCGAAGGCTGACCGGTCCAACAGGGGAGCACACTTATATTAGGATAAAGTTCTCACAGCTGAGGGACTTATTTATGCCGGATCCAATCTCACTCATTGGGTTCTTACACCAGGACAAAAAATGAATCTAACTCCTTGGTTTGATTGGCCATGCCCAAACCCTTGACATATTATCTGTAGTCCCCTGTCTAAGAGATCTGGCAATACCTCTCTCAGAACTGGAGCATGAGGTACATCAGGCCTAAACAAATCAATCAAAAGTGTTGCTTCTTAATCTGCTTTAAACAACCATGTCTTGCAACAGGGGGATTTAATGATGGTTGCTGAGCCTTATAGAAGTTGCCATCACAGAAAAATCTGAAGAAAGAAGAAGATAACCTGGTTCAGTGGTTTTCTGGTTTACATTTCCAGGCTTCAATCTGTGCACATCAGACTATTTTTTCTTTTATATATTGTTATTGAGTTTTGTAGAAGGCATAGTACAATTCACACAGTAATCACAATCCTTTAGTGGGAATTTCACCATGGCACAGGGAGGAAGCCATTTCGCACACAATCAATTCTGAGTCTACGAGCATTCAATAACTGTAAGCAAGGGTCCACCCCCCATTCCGCATCTTCCCCCTACCCAATAATTACAGATTCACCAATTTTGGTGATAATCTAATGAACGAGTATGCATGATATAAGTGCATGAAGAAAGGCATCCCCAGTTATCCATACTATAAAGGCACAGTCAATACATGAATCACCAGTGGAGTGTAACTGATCTCAGCAATAAAAAAAAAATAAAAAAAACACCAAAAGAAACAAAAATATACCAAAACATTCAAGCTCTGAATTCAACCCTTCCTACCCCCATGTGTGCGTGTGTTACTTTGATGGAGCTCCCATTTTCGTTATGTCAGTAGGGCAGGGCATCTCCAAGTGAAGGGCTTCAAGTGGCACTTATCTGGATGTATACCCGAAGTGGTGTCCTCAGATAGATCCCCCTTCCAGATTACCTGGTCTTAACTATTAGAATGAGTATCTACGTGGATGGCTTAGAGAAAGGTGAGTGACTGAATAACAATTAGTGGGAAACATTCAAGGGAGTTGAGCAGGTGCGTCTGCCTCAAGTTTGCTTAGATATGTGTCCCATTGTCAGGCTCGTCTCCCCTGGTTTGTAGTCGTTTATGGATTGTGAGTTCTGCAGAAGCCCAGCAGTGCACATCTGACCTTGTGTGGGGGGCGGTGACACTACTGCTGACTTCCAGGCCATGGTTGTGCTATGTTTAAGTAGGATTAGTGCCAGTTTCTGAAATCACAAGAGGCCCTTTGTTAGAAATGGGGGTCTCTAGTTGTTAGAGGTATACATCCTTTTCCAAATAGGGACCACAATCCTAGTCCGGGTAAATCCCACATAATCCAAATTAACTTGTGTCCAGCCTCTGGTAGCTTGGCACTGAGCAGTCAGGCTTAATTAGAAGGCAATGTGTAAAGTATTTGTGTGTTAAATCATACAGTAACACAGTGGAAACACCACAAAAATACACCACACAGGTTTAGAAAAATAGATATTTATCTGAATAAAATAAGGTCAAAATGACAAAGATCCACTAAGCACAAGTCGAAATATAACTTTGAAAAGGTTTAAAAGAGTCTTAATACTTAGAAATAACCAGTTGTCTCTTTGATACACAAAGTACCTGGTATGTGTAAAAAATAATGATCCTCGGGGTCCGTAGAGGAGGAGATGCATGGAAAAATAGCTTGTTGAATTTTCCAGCGCGACACAGATGATACATCTTTCTTTCCATGCTGCAAAAGGTTTGTGTCATTTTTTGGTGTGCAGTCTTAGTTCCTGACTGCGGTGTGGGGATATTTGCATGCCTCCAGGTCGAAGCAGGGAAATCCTTGTCACCCTGGAGGAAGTCACGGGCGCTGCATTGATCCAGTAGGAGATGACTCAAATTTTCTGTTGCAAGGCAGGCATTGCATCGAATTTCCAGTCTGGAAGTCAAGGCTACGTCGTTCTGGTCTGCTGTGTGGCGAATTCTCAGTCACAATGCAGGCTTCACATCTATTTTGTCAGGCAGTGTCCATTTTCGATGCACAAGGAGTTTCCTGAAGAGTTTAAGTCTTTTTGGCCCAGAGACTTCAGAAAACAGGAGGAAATTTCAGCCCTAGCCTTTGGAGAGCACTTTTGGGGAAGGCCGAATCCTTCTCTGCAAAGTCAGAGGCCAGCAGGGCAACAGCAGAGCAGCAGTTCTTCTCAGCAAAGCAGTCCAGATGAGTCCTTTGCGCCGCTAGGCAGTTCCTCTTGACAGGGTGCAGGTGTAGGCCCAGAAGTGTCTGATTTTGTGGGGTCAAAGTCCCAGTTTATTTACCCAAGAATGCCTTTGAAGTGGGGGACACTTCAAAGAGTGGCTTTGAAGTGCACAAGTCCCCCTTTCAGTTCACTCCTGTCTGCCAGGGACCCAGTAGGGGGTTTGCAGTTCGTTGTGTGAGGGTAGGCCACAAGGCTTTAAAATGTAAGTGTCAGGCCCTCAACCCTTCCAGCCCAGGAAGACCCATCCAACATACAGATGAGTGCAGGTGTGACTGAGTGTCCTGTGTTTGAGGTTGTTTGGGTGAAATGCACAAGGGAGTTTTCTACCAGCCCAGACATTGATTGGAAACAGGCTATAAGGCACAGATGTTATTTTTAATTGCAGAGAAATGCTCACTTTCTAAACGTGCCATTTCTGAAATAGTAATATAAAATCTAACCTCACCAATAAACAGGATTTTCTATTACCATTCTGGCCATACTAAACATGACTTGGTTACCCCTTTCAGATCAGAATCTACCACTCAGAGTATGAGAGCAGTCATAATGCCAGTCTATGAAAGGAGCAGGCCTCACAGTAGTGGAATATGAAGTTGGGAGCTTTTCACTACCCGAACATTTATAGCACATATGTACATGTCCTGTCTTTTACCTTCATAGCACCCTGCCCCAGGGGTTATTTAGGGCCTACCTTAGGAGTGACCTATATGTAGAAAAAGGGAAGTTAAAGGCTTGACAATTACTTTTAACCCTTTAGGTGCCAGGCCTTCTCCCCTTTAGGTGCCAGGCCTTCTCCCCTTTAGGTGCCAGGCCTTCTCCCCTTTAGGTGCCAGGCCTTCTCCCCCTTAGGTGCCAGGCCTTTTTTTTGGCTACTTGGGACAGTTTTTGCTTAGGCGCTCATAATGTTTTGTCCACGTAAGATACCCACGCCAAATTTCCGTCCTTTTTTCCAACATCTTTGGGATTCTAGAGGTACCCAGAGTTTGGATTCCCCTGGAAGAGTCCAAGAAATTAGCCAAAATACAGTGAAAATGTCTTTTTTTTTTTTTTTTTTTTTTTTTTTTTTTTAAAAGCAAAAATGGGGAAAAAAGGGCTGCAGAAGAAGGCTTGTGTTTCTTTTTTTCCTGAAATGACACCAACAAAGGTTTTGTGCTGATAAAATTACCATCTTCCCAACTTTCAGAAACAGGCAGACTTCAATCAGAAAACCAAATTTTTCAACACAATTTTGACATTTTACTGGGACATACCCCATTTTTACTAATTTTGTTTTTGTGCTTTTTTCTACTTCCAGTTACTGACAGAAATGGGTGTGAAACCAATGCTGGATCCCAGACAGATAAATATTTCTAAAAAGTAGACAAAATTCGGAATTCAGCAAGGGGTCATTTGTGTAGATCCTACAAGGTTCTACAGAATATAACAGTTGAAATAAAGAAATATTGAAATGGATATTTAAAAAAAACAGCCATTTTTCTCCACATTTTACTCTAACTTTTTCCTGCGATTTTCAGGTTTTCAAAAGCAATATACCGTTAAGGTCTGCTGGACTCTTCTGGTTGCTGGCTTGTATGTTTATCAAGAACCATAGGTACCTAGAGCCAATAAATGAGCTGCACCTTGCAATGGGTTTTCATTGTATACTGGATATACAGCAATTCCTTTGGTGAATTATAAACAGTGAAAAATAGGTATCAAGGAAAACTTTGTATTTCCAAAAGGGCACAAAATAAGGTGTTGAGAAGCAGTGGTTATTTGCACATCTCTGAATACCGGGGTCCCCATACTAGCATGTGAATTACAGGCGTTTCTCAAATGGACTTCTTTTTTAAACGCTGTCTTACATTTGGAAGGAAGAAATGTAGAGAAAGACTAGGGGCAATCACACTTCTTATATTCTGTATTCTCCCAAGTCTCCCAATAAAAATGGTACCTCACTTGCGTGGGTAGGCCTAATGCTCGCGAACGGAAACAAAACATGAACACATCACATTTTTACATTGAAATCTAATGTGTTTTTTGGAAAGTGCCTATCTGTAGCGTTTGGCCTCTAGCTCAGCTGGCACCTGGGGAAACCTACCAAACCTCTGCATTTTTTTTAAACTAGACACCTAGGGGAATCCAGGATGGGTTGACTTGTGGGGCTTTAACCAGGTTCTAGTACCCAGTATCCTTTGCAAACTTCAACATTTGCCAAAAAAAAAAAAAACTTTTTTCCTCACATTTCGGTGATGGAAAGTTCTGGAATCTGAGGGGAGCCACAAACTTCCTTCTACAAAGAATTCCCCCAAGTCTCCGGATATAAAATTGTACCTCACTTGTGTGGGTAGGCCTAGTGCCTGCGACAGGAAATGCCCCAATACACAATGTGGTCACATTAAAATGATCTATTATAAAGCTACCTGTTTATGCAGATGATCGGGGGGCATCTGCGTTTTTGGTCCTGGTGTGGCGCTCATCTAGGGAAACCTACCAAACCCAGACATTTTTGAAAACTAGACACCTGGTGGAGTCCAGGCAGGTGTGGCTTGCATGGATCCCTCAACATTATCTTATCCACCCTCCGCTGCAAACCTCAAATTTAGCTAAAAAAAAAAAAATATATCACATTTTCCACACTTTTCTTTGTAGGATCACTGTGCTGGTACAAACATCCTACCACCCAATGTTCCCCTCAGTCTGCAGATAAAGATGACACCTCAATTGTGTGGGTGGCCCAGGTGCCTGCAACAGGAAAAGACCAAAAAAGTGTAGAGACTGAGGGGATAGTACAGCAAGTTGTAAAGCACAATTGTTTCTTTTATACATTTTTAGGCTGACTCTTCTTTGGGGACCCACACAAAGCAACAAAGAAACCACTAACTAATTAGAAATAAGCACAAAACTACAAACACAAGCTCTAACTGAATACATGACAGTAATGCCAACTGTGAAACAGAGCATATGAAAATATAAAACAGGCAGTTTATGCTCATGGTAGTTCCCAGTAATTCTGTGTGTGGTAACTCCTGAAACAACCAGCCACACACAGCCCAGCCCTTGAAGGACAGCCCAGGCAGTACATTCGGCTCTCCCTCCAGATACCTCTTCGGTGACAGACTACATTTCTTAGTGGGCAAGTCTTTTTTGGGAGTGGAAGGAATGTGATCAGGAAAGTGGCACTTTCAATCTAGCCACATCCTCCACCACTCCACTATCCTTGACTCGGGGGAACAATCCTTGAATAAAATTAAAGCTTTAAAAGTTGCCAAATGAAACAAATGGATGACCAACTTTTGATACCACACATAAGACTTACGAAGAGCAGTGTAAGGTTCTAACCTCTGATCTAATCTATCAACACCACCTGTGTGCTTATTGTGGTCCAAAATGCATGCAGATTTGCACACTTTGGCATCCTGACTCCAAACAGGGGTAGTTACCATGTACACATCCCTCCTGTCTGCAAATTTCAGAGCTAGCAGCTCATTATTATGCAAGGCACTGCACTGTCCCCTCAAGTTTTTTTACAGACATGCTCCCTTGGATAGCCTTTCCGGTTCGAACAGATTGTGCCACAAGCAACATTGTCCACTCTGACAATTCCTTGAACAACTGCAGTGTAGAAGTTATCTACGTACAAATGGTGACCTTTTGTTAAACAGATGTCTACAAAGTTCCCAAACAATTTTCTCACAAACTCCAAAAATGGGCGGACAATCTGTTGGCAGTCAATACTGGAATCCCTACCAGTGTAGACCCAGAAATTATATACATATCCTGTACTACTTTCAGACATCATATACATCTTAATTCCACACCATGCCCTCTTGCTAGGATTGTACTGCTTAAATACCAAACACGCCTTGAACAGGACCAAAGACTCATACACACTTATTTTTTTGCCTGGAACATACACCTCTGAAAACCGATCTACAAAATGATCTAGGGCAGGCCTAATCTTAAAAAGATGGTCACAGTCAGGGTGATCTCATGGCAAGGCTAAAGCATTGTCAAGCAAATACCGATTACGAGCCATGGTTGCAGGAAATATAGCTATTGCCATCAAGGGACTAGTAGACCAATAAGAGGACAGTGACTGTTTTCTGATCAACCTCATCAAAAAAGTCAAACCCAGGAACTTTTTCAACCCTTCCAGATTTGTGGGAATCCACTGGTCAGCTCTAGACTGAGGCCTACGCCTGGCAGGGTTGTCCCTCAAATACTGCTCTACATACAAATTAATCTGCTCAACAGTCTCTTCCAAAAATACATCATCCATAAACAACTCAAAGAAATTGACAGGCAAAAACTTTTCTGTATTCACTCTACACCCTGGCAGACCAGTAAAGGCAGGCAACTGTGGCTGCTGCATGTTTGTGGCAACCCAGGTGTCAAGTCTTCCGATGGGAATCCTTTTAGCCCCAGTCTTCCTCTAAAACAGGCACTTCATCTGCACTCAGAGTGGCTTCCTCATCAGAAGATTCCTCTCGGACAGAAAACTCACTGCCAGAATCTTTCACTTCCTCCTGCCTCGGATGCAGAGTCAATCTCATAACCATGGTCAGAAGAATACTCAAAAAGTATGCCAACAACCTGCTGAGCAGTCACTCTGCGGCTATAGATGATCCTTTTTAAGAAGTGTAACTTGACAAATGCACCACCATCAACCAGCACTGTCTAAAATAAGTAATAAAGAAAGTGTGGCTTTATCACAAAGAGTGACGTACTCAAAAACTATACCACTCACTTGCCTGAAAAAACTAAACTCACCGGCAACTACTCTGCACAGCAATCACCAATGATGTCCCTTTAAAAAGAAAAAATAAACAAATATCATTGTGCACAAATCTAAAGACATTTTCACACACAATCCTGCATTTAGTACACCACCTACAAACATGACATTCATGCATGGCAATAATACTCCTTTGGAGTAAATAGTTTTCACTTACCTAAAACATGCAACTACGCAAACCGCAGATCAACCACTGCCAAAACCGCAAGGAGAAACAGCAAAGGAAGCAAAAGCTTTGAACTAGAACAAAAAGGAGAAAGAAACTGTTAGAATCGCAAATGCAAATAGTAAGTTTAGAAGCACCCTGCCACTAAGCATTTAGAAACTTTTCCTGGTGCCTAAGTGGATTCTGCCCCCATTGTGGGCATATGGGCCTAAAAAGAAAATAGGCTACTCTGCCCCACAGTGCTTTGTCCCCTTTGGGGGGCGACTCTTGCCTAAGCGGGTGCTCCCCCCAACACAAAAAGAGACAAAGGAAACAAAAAAAACAAATCCCTGGTGTCTTGGTTGCTTCTGCCCCCCTTGGGGGCAGATGGGCCTAAAAAAAAAAAAAATAGGCTGACCTGCCCCAAAAGGGTACAGAACTGCCCAACAGTGCTTTCACCCCTTTGGGGGGGAGGGTGACCATTGCCCAACGGGCCACCCCATACATAAAAAACAAAGAGCAAAACACCCCTGGCCTCGCTGTGGCTTCTGGCCTAAAAACAATCAGCCGATCTACCCCCCACAGGGGCAGAAATGGCATAAAACATAGTGGCCCTCTAAGGGGAGCTACCCTTACCCAAGGAGCCGCTCTCCGTAACAGAAAACAAACAAACCACAATATAAACAAAAATCCCTGGTGTCTAGTGGGCATTCATGCTGCCCAATCCCGATCGGGCAGCAGGAATGCTGAAAGAGACATTGAGGAAAATGGAAACCTTTTCCTTTCTTGGCCCCGATGCCTCTTTTAGAGGAATTCCCACCCAGCCGGAGGAGAAACCCACCTCCTCTTACCTCGATGCGCTGGAAGGAAATGGCTTCCAGCGCATCTGACGGCCTCACACTGATGACATTAGATGGTGGGGGGGTCGGGGTGGAAGGGGAAGCAATTCTCCCTTCCATCCCTGCCCTTGGGAGGCTCATGGGGGGAGCGCTAGCTGGGTGCAGGACGAGCTGGTCTCGTCCTCTGCACATGGCAACCGTGGCCGAGAGAGAGACCAGCTCGTCCACGGTACCCGAGGGGTTAAATGCCAAGTCTAATTAGCAGTAAAACTGCACACACATGCTTTCTAATGGCAGGCCTGAGATATGGTTAAGAGGCTACTTATGTGGGTGGCACAATCAGTGCTGCAGGCCCACTAGTATCATTTAATTTAGAGGCCCTGGGCACATGTAGTGCACTTTACTAGGGACTTATAAGTAAATCAGATATGTCAATTGGGGATAAACCAATGTTACCATGTTTAAGGGAGAGAGCATATGCGCTTTAGCTCTGGTTAGCAGTGGTAAAGTGTGCAGAGTTCTAGAAACAGGAAAAACAGTGTTTTGGAGGATGACCACCCTAAGGCTGCCGGGTCTGGCACTCTTATCCTGTTTAATGATCTGCCCAGCGTCAAGCAGACATCAGAGCAGTTCTAGAGGGAGCAGACTGCCCGATACCTCAGTCAGTATTGGTAATCCCTGGGCCTATAAAGGGCTTATCACTGGGCATGACCACACCATGTGAAAAAGTCAGTGTCACTCATTGTACAAGTGATAGTGGTTCCTAGGAACATCCTTTGGAGCCTGTGTGGCATAAGGTATGTGTGGTGTAAATAGTAAGACTATAAGACAAAATTGTGCATTTTGGGTCACTTATTTGACTGCCTTTAAAAATCAGGTCCACTGTCTGTCAAATCCCTCCCAAGTTCTAGGGATCCCCAGCCCCTACGTTTTTTACTGTCTCTGGTCGTGGAGTTCCTTAGCGAAGTGTAAAAATGTGTGGTGATCCTAATCGTCCGAACCACTTCTAAGAGAAGCGCCCCCCCAAGTCCATTGCATTATGTCTCATAGTGCTGTGTATTACATAAACTGCTCCGGGCCCAAGCTGTGTCCTTTGCTAGAGAGTCAAAGGCATGTAACCCATCCTCAGACATCACATCAGCCCAACCCTCAATTCCTGTTTTTTTTTCCAGTCTCAAATCAGGAGCACAGCCTTCAGGTCTGCACATTCTGGCATCATCCAGATTGGAAGATTAGGGGCATAGGACATACTATGCCACCCGCACCCTTGTGTATGCTTCTCAGACTCAAAATGCTATTGCCGAGAGCATACTGTTCGTGGCACTGGCAAGAGTCATAGCAAATAGCCTGTGTGTGAAAGGCCGACCCTTCCTCTGGGTCCCCCCACACAAATACAGCTTGTATACCAGCGTACTCCAGAGCTGGTGCACCATCCAGCCATCACATAGCCACTGCTATTGTGCAGCTGCATATTATTGTTAATAATCAGGGGCCCCCAAGCCACCCTTGTCCAATGGGACAAACAATTTGTGCATTGCAATTCATCACCTGCCCTCACCTCAAGTCAGGGCTGTTAGTACGGTACATAAGTCCACAAAAAAGGGACGTCAGTTAAACTTTGGGAGGGCTGCGAAGAAGTATAGAAGACTGGGAAAAAACAACATACTAGCAATTGCTATTTTACTCATTTCAGACCAGGATAACTGATTCTAAAAAGGAGCAAACACCTCATTGCGGTAAATGCCTTTCCAAAGTTCCCCTCTAATCGATCATATGATTCATAATAAACTGTACTCCTAAGTATTTGATAGTCAAAACGTCAAGCCAGGAATGTGCGTGGTAGCATATCATGCCAGACCCTGCGACACACGCCAATGGGAACATGCAGGACTTATCCCAGTTAACGTGTAGGCCAGATATGGATCCGAAGGTATTTAACCCAGTCATAACCTCTGGTATAATCGTTTGGTCGTCTCTTAAGTATATCAGTGCATCATCAGAGTAGGGTGACGGTCTGTGGACGGTTAAGTACCGCTAGGCCCCATTCTGGATCCCCAGCATGTGGGAAGCGTGCTAGAGTCTCCATTGCTAGGGCAAGTAATAACAGGGAATGCGAACAGCCCTGTCTGGTGTCTTTTGCTACTTGAAATGGTTGGGAGATTGTCTCCTGTCCATACCCAAACTACCAGATTAGTGTACAAAATTGCCATCCAAAAAAGAGAGGGAGGCCCAAATCCCATATGTTGTAGAACTGTCATCAGATGTGGCCAGCTCAATGTATTGAATGCTTTCTCTATCTCAAGAGAAGCAGCCCACCCCTGTGTTCCATTTAGTCCAATTCATGACATGGAAGAGGTGTTGCAGGTTTATAAAAGTATTATGACCAGGAATTAACCTGTTTTGATCCAGGAGGACAGGGGGTGGTGGGGGTGAGTAATTACTGCCATCAAGCAGTTGTTTAACAATTTCAAGAGTACCTTGTAATCAAGGTTGAGGAGGGAAAGGGGTCTGTAGGATTTCACATCCAAGGATCTCAACCTGGTTTAGGAAGGACCACTATAACTGCCTTTCTGATGGAGGGGAGGAGTGCTCCTGTAATTAGTGCATCTTCATACACCTTGAAGAGGTATGGTGCTAATTGGGGGGGGGGGGGCGGTATTGGGTGTAAAATTAATCGGGAATCAGTTGGTACCAGTCACCTTCCCATGAGCTATTTGAGTTATTGCCTCTTGTACTTCCGTTAACGTTATCGTGTCATCTAGTGCTTGCTATTTAAAGATGTTGAGTTTGGGGGTAGGTACCCACACTAACTAATTAGTAAACATTGCAGATTCTGTTATGTTGGACTCCCGATGAAGCTACGTATAGTACTTCTCAAGTTCACCATTGATGATCTCTTCCTTAGTACTTACAAATTGCCCTATTGGTAGTCTGAGTGCCGCAATCGGGTGTCTGTGATGATTTCCGAGCACAGCAACCACGCAAGCAGACAGGCCTCTTTATTCCTATGTTCGTGTTGTAATTGTGTTTGTTTTGTAGTCAAAGGCAGAGAGTCTGGTGAGTAATTGTCTATACTCCTTCCTCAAGGTTGGGAGGGCTGGGTAGTGATCACAAATCATTAGGCACTCGCACTCTAATTCACCCAGTCATACCTCTGTAGCCAACAGAGCTCAATTGTTAGTGCACGCCATAACTCGCTTTCATACATAACCGACTTTAAACGAGTCCATTCAACCAATACATTTGATGCCATCTTCTCATTCTCATGAAAGTAGATACCCCGGGCCTCCTCTATCTGTGCTTTGAACCCCTTGTCTGTCAGCTCCTCTTTTGTAATTTCCAAGTGGCGATCCTCGGTCTGGGTGTGCCCCTTTTCAGTGTCACCGATAAGGGATTATGATCACATAAGGTCTTGCCTAGGTATTTTGCCTGAGTAGACTTTAAGATCAGTGCTGTGGAAGCAAAGACCATATCCAGTTGAGAATATAGCGTGTGACCTGCCAAGTAATGGGAATATTTCATGTTTACAGGGTGTAGCAAGCGCCAAGCCTCTTCCACTTGTAAGCCGTGTGTCCATGTATTGAGGCTTTGGGAGACTGCATAGTGGTGTGCACCTGGAAGAGGGGGTGTAGACCTATCTTTTACCAAATCCTGTATCGTTATCAACTATCCACCACAGAGTGTGTGTGTGTGTGTGTTTGTGTGTGTGTGTGCCATCTGGTCTGAGAGCAAGGTGGGGGTATGTGAAGCATAGAAAGCTTGTTGCCCTGCAGTAGGGGCATAAACTGCCACCAATGTGAAGGGTCTACCATCCAAGATCCCATTTAACACAACATAACCCTCAGGATCCACCTTAGTCTGAATAATTGTGTAGGGCACATAGAGTCCACCCATCAGTACTCCCCTCGCATAACTAGCATATGTGGTACCGTACACCCCACCCCTCCACCGCCTGCTCAGTCATGCAAGTTCCAGTGCTATATGGAGTTTCTTCAAGAGAGGCAAAGTGAGGCCAACTTTTCCAACTAGGGATAGATTTTGTGCCATTTAACAAAGGAGCTGATGCCCCTCACATTCAACGTGCCATTCTACTCTGGTGTTGATGTGTGTAAAAGTACAAGTTACTTACCTTTGGTAACGATATAGCTGGTAGAGATATATATTCTAGTTGCAGAGTCTTTACCTTTGAATTTCCCCAGGTGTCAGACTGGATCAGGGGATTTTTTTTCTTCGAGCAGTACCTCTGCGCACTGTTAGGTTGGGTCAGTCGACTCCACAGGCATCATTGGCATTGTGGTATCCTTGATGACGTCGCAGTCGTACATAGGCACCACCCCAGAGCGCTGACGTCCATTTCTTTTCATGACTTTCCACACCAGTAGCACAGAACTGTGAAGAACACTGAGAATGGTGTGCCAGAACTAGGGCCCTTAGAGGGAAGTACCTCTCCCTAGAAATCAGTTTGCAGAGCGGGGAGGATGGGCGGGTCAGTAAGGAATGTGCAACTACAATATGTCTCTACCAGATATATCGTTACCGAAGGTAAGTAACTTTTTACATCTGATAGACTTCTAGTTGCAGATTCCTTACCTTTGAATAGATATCCGAGCAATACCATCCCCGGTGGTGGGCTGTGAACTACGATCACACCAAAAAGTCCTGCAGTTCCGAACGGCCAAAATAGCCATTCCTGCGGACCTGACTGTCGACGCAGCAGTGCTTGGTGAACGTGTGTAAGGATGCCCACGTTGCGGCCTGACAGAACTCCGCTTCCTAACGCTATGGTAGCAGCAGTTGCTCTGGTCGAATGAACTCGCAAACCCTCAGTTGCTTTTTTTGCCAAAGCGTAGCACATCTTGATGCAGAGGATTACCCATCGTGAGATGGTCCTCTTCTGTCCGCCTTCCTTTCCTACGCACCCACATATCCTACAGAGCGTTGATCGTACACCTGGAAATCTTTGGTAGGATCTAGATAGAATGCTAATGCTGTTTTTGGATCCAGACGGTGGAATCTCTTCTCCTCATGTGAGGGATATGGGGGTTCGTAAAAAGTAGGCAAGGTGATAGATTGGCTTATGTGAAAAGGCGTTACCACTTTGGGAAGAAAGGAACCCCTGTGACGAAGCACCATTTTGTCAGATTGCACTGCTAGGAATGGTTGCTTCAGAGAAAGAGCCTGAAGCTCACTTACTCTGTGAGCAGAGATGATGGCAACCAAGAAAGCTGTTTTTATTGTTAAGGGCAGTAAAGGACAATTGTGGAGTGGCTCGAAAGGGGCTCACATGAGGTATGTGAGGACCAAGTTTAAATCCCACTGGGACATGATGAACGAAATAGGAGGGAACATATGAGTGAGGACTTTAAGAAACCTCCCAACAATGGGAGATTTGAAAAGAGAACGTTGGTCTGGTAACATTAAGAAGGCAGAGATGGCAGACAAATATCCTTGAGGGTGCCCAGAGGAGTGCTCTGCTGGGCAAGAGAGAATAAAGAGGAGAACCTCAGAGAGGTGAAGAGAGGGGATCAACAGATTTGTTGATCCACCATGCCACAAATTTCTTCCAATGACAGGCGTATATCATCTTGGTGGAGGGACGCCTGGCTCCCAAGACGACATTACAGTCATTGGGTGCTGAAGAGCTCGGGATACCAGACTCTTCATGCCCAGTCCAGAGTTACTTGGGCCTGGTCTTGCCTGATCTTCTTCAGAGCTCCGGGCAGAAATGGTAATGACAAGAAAGCGTACAGGAGGCCTGAGTTCCACTCGTGACGAAAAGCGGCACCGAGCGAATGCCAACTCAGAAACTCCAACAAGCAAAACAGCTGACATTGCACGTTCTCTGCAGAGGCGTACAGATCTAACCAAGGCTCTCCCCACTGCTGAAAGAGACCTTGACCCACTTCCAGGTGGAGACGCCATTCTTGATTGACTGCATCAATGGCTCAGTTTGTCTACTCTGGTGTTCAGAGAGCCCACCACCACGGAAATGCCCTGGTGTTCCAGCCATGTCCAGAAGCGAAAAGCCTCCTGACAAAGGGTCCGCAACCCCACTACACCTTGTTTGTTGCAATTCCACATGGCTGTGGTGTTGTCAGTGGACACCTGCACCACTTTCTCTTTGAGAGAGGGAAGGAATGTTTTCAATGCAAGTCGAATCCCCCAGAGCTCCAAAAGGTTGATCTGGAGACCAGACACTACCGGAGGCGTCTGATTTCCACCTCTCCCATGTGGCCGCCCCATCCCAGGAGTGATGCATCCATCACTGTGAGATCTAGTTGGGGAAGGGAGAGGGATCTGCCCTTGATCCAATCTGGATTTGACAACCACCACTGCAGGTCTTTCACAGTTCCCTCTGAGATCTGAACCATGCCGGAGAGAGTCCCCTGATGCTGTGCCCACTGAAACTTCAGGTCCCACTGCAGAGCCTGCATGTGCCATCTGGCATGTTGGACATGCAGGATGCAGGAGGCCATGAGGCCAGCAGCCTCTGAGTCATTCTCACCAAAATCCATGATCGAGGCTGAAACATCTGTATCATAACCAAAATATCCTGGACTTGCTTTTCGGGAGGATAAGCCCGAAACTGCACTGTTTCAGAACAGTTCAGATGAAAGGGAGCATCTGAGAGGGAGTCAGGTGTGACTTGGGCACGTTGATAGTGAACTCCAGCAAATGCAGAAGGTTTGCGGTAGTCTGGAACTGGGAGATGACTTTCTGGGGCTTATCTGCCTTCAACAGTCAGTTGTCGAGGTAGGGGAAGACTGGGACCCTTAACCTGCGCAGATGAGCTGCAACCCACTGCCATCACTTTCGTGAACACCCGAGGGTCCCTGGTAAGGCCAAAGGGGAGCATGGTGAACTGAAAGTGCTTGTGACCTACCATGAATCGTATGTAATGTCTGTTGGAAGTAGGCATCCTGCAAGTCCAACACAACCATCCAGTCTCCAGGGTCCAGGGCAGAAAGGACCTGGGCCAGGGTTAACATCTTGAGCTTCTCCTTGAGGAAGAGATTGAGGGACCGGAGGTCTAGGATAGGGTGAAGACCCTTGTTGTTTTTGGGCACCAGAAAGTAGTGGGAATAGCAACCACAACTACTTCTGGTGCAGAGACCCTCTCTGACTCACTTGGCCAAGAGAGCCTTGACTTCCTTGCAGAGAGGTGCCAAATGATCCTCCAACAGGTGATTGAATGATGGTGGCATGGCTGGAGGAGAAGTCTTGAAGGGGAGGGCGTTGCCCCTTCAGACGATTTGTAGAACCCTCCTGTCCCTGGTAATGGATTCTCAGTGGGGCAGATGATGGTGAATTCTGTTGCCAATTGGTCCCGATATCCCAAAGGACTAGGAAGGTTTTGAGGCAGAGGAGGGGGTGTGGTGGACTGGACGGTCCCCGGACTCCCTGATCTACGAGGTCGGTCGATCCCACGTCAATGCAGGGGCTGTGCAGCATGCGCGAGTCAGTGGCTCAGTGGAAATGGACGCGGTTGGGTGCCCCTTCCGTAGCCATGAAAGGGCAGAGAGGTGTATTGAGGGGGGCGAGGAGCAGCTGCGAGGCCAGGGGACCGAGCCGTAATCCGGGAATTCTCAAATTGCTCAAGCGCAGAGTCCGTCTTGTCTTTGAAGAGACGAGTGCCATCAAAGGGCATGTCCATCAAGGATTGCTGGACATTCCCTGAAAAGTCAGACATCCTCATCCAGGCCTGGCGTCTGTGCCACCGTCAATGCAACCGATCTGCCCAGTGAGTTGGTCGTATCCAGTCCACAATGAATCATGAACTTGGCTGGTTCTCTCCCATCCGTCATGGCTTGGGAGAAAACATTCTGGGACTCTTCTGGAACTTGGGACAGCACTTGCGCAACCGTATCCCAAAGAGTATGGGAATAGCAGCCCAAAAGGCATGCGATGTTCACAGACTGCAACACTAGACTGGCAGAAGAAAACATCTTCTTCCCTAAGTTGTCCAGTCTTTTTGATTCCCTGTCCGGGGAAGTGGTAGGGAATGTGTCAGAGGATGAAGAAGCCTGGATGACCAGGCTCTCAGGTGTAGGGTGTTGGGTGAGGAAATGTGGGTCATTTGGCACATGCCGATGGCGGCAGGCAATCGTCCTATTCATAGGATGTCTGTGTGCTTTGTTGAACAGAAGGGGTTCTGAGTTGGGGGTCCCAGGCTGAAGCACTTCGGTCAGAAGCTTAGGCCTGACTCCACAGAAGGAAGCTTGAGGTTCAGAACCTCAGCCGCCCTTCTCACCACCATTGAGTATGATGCTCCCTTGGAAGACAGTATCGGCTCGGGATCGTCGGGAATGAGTATAGGATCGGCGTCGATTTGTGGGCCCAGTTGGCGCTGGGAGCATCGACTTCTGTCCCAATCCCAGGGAAGGTCGCGTTGGCACGACTGGTGTCGGGACGGATCCAGAAGCAGATCCTGAGGTGCCCTCTGGAGTTGGACCAAGGTAGCTGACTTTAAACCCGAAGGGGCCCTCACAACTCTCCTGGGTCCAAAGGCACCGAGGATGGGTTGGGCTGGCCAAATATGAGGCACATGGCTTCATAGAACTCCTTTAGTTGGGCAGGGTTAGCCCCGGCTCCCAGAAATTCAGGGAGGTGCTGAGCGGACCAAGACTTAGGCTCCGAGGACGGAGACCTAGAGCGTTGATGCTCTTCCTGTGTTGTGCGAGCGACGGGGCCAAGTCAAAGAACATTTTGAATTCTTTGACGACTTCTTACCCAAATGTCCGAATGTCCAGATGACTTGGACGAAGAAGAATCGTGGTGACTCTGACTGGTCTCCTAAACCTTCCGCTCAAACGGGGCCGGGTACGACGCTGAGTCAAGTGTTGGGCCATCATGAGCTTTAGGAACTGGTCCCTCAAAGCTTTCAGGTTCATAGCCCGACACTCTGAGCATGATTTTGGGTCGTGTTCGCACTCCAAACACCAGAGGCACATAAGGTGCGGCTCTGTCACCAACATCATGCAGTGACAGGAGTCGCAGGGCTTGAATCTAGACTTACGGGACATCCCTCGACACAGCAAAGCTCATCAAAAAACAAATTCAACAAAATGTGGCAGTTAATAAAAAAAAACATGACTGGGGTAGCTCTTCTCCGGATCTGCATGTAGGCTGATGCGGAAGGAAAAGAACTGACGTCAGCCTGCCGGGATGGCGCCTATATATGACCGCGCCATCATCACGGCGACCACGATGCCAACAACACCTGCGGAGTCGACAGACACCCCCTAACCGCACACAGGGGTACTGCTCAAAGAAAAAATCTCTGAATGCAGTCTGACGCCTGGGGAAATTCAAAGGTAAGGAATCTGCAACTAGAGGTCTCTATCAGATGTAAAGAATTGTTCATTGGTATTAGTTGGAGAGAACATACGATTTGTCTTCATTCCCTGAACAACATGCACAAACCCCTAAATCCCTACATAAACTCAAACTCCCTTCCACAGGCTGTCGCACAACAGTGCAACGCAAAACATCATAGTGAAACTTGTGAAGTCCGGCGGTGTATGGGGTAACACATGGGCATTTGTGTGATATATCATACACGCCATCTTCTCATCTAGAGACACCAAGATCCCGGTTAGTGTTTCCCGTCCACCACCCTGATTACATCTGCACAGAAGCACAGGACCTCTCAGACATTCATGGCGTGTACAAGCATGAAGAAACAAAAACTGATATGGACGTGTAAGCATCACCCAAAGAGATCAGCTTTCATTGGGGTGAACAGAGGGCCAACCTTGCAGGGTATCTGGCAGTTCCTCTGGTATAGACCCACTCATTGAGTTAGTATCGGAAATGTCAAGTAATGCTGTGTCATCCTCTATTAGAAGATTCCCTCTAAACCAGAGCAGCCACTACTTGTGCTCATTCCATTGCAGATGATCTTGGGAGGGGCGAGAGTGGGTCTTGTGGGTCAGTCTATGTCGGGTTCGTGCCAGCGTCCAACCTTTCTCGGTGTCATGGTATTCTCCTCGGGGATGTTCTCCCTTGTACTCTACCCAACTCTAAGTCTGATCAGCAGTTTGAAATAGGAGGATTTTGTCTTCAGCCACCGCTCGAAATTTGGAAGAGAATAACAGTGCAACCTTGATGCTCATTTGTCAAAGTCTAGATTTCACTATGTAATGGGAGACACTTTTCTTCTGCACATCTGAGATGCAGTCTGGACAGACTATGGGGGTTATTCTAACTTTGGAGGAGGTGTTAATCCGTCCCAAAAGTGACGGATTTACCACCAGCCGTATTACGAGTCCATTATATCCTATGGAACTCTTAATACGGCTGGTGGTATATCCGTCACTTTACCGTCACATTTGGGACGGATTAACACTCCTCCAAAGTTAGAATAACCCCCTATGTATTGTTAAAGTCACTTTTGTCTATTTTTAAGTCCGTACTGTTATTCTGGTGCAGAATTTCAATATCAATTATATTTTCAATATTGCTTTAAACTCTCAGGAATTCCAGAGGGAAAATCAGTTAAGAATTTCCTGTTTTCCTGTTTTCCTTTTGTAGCCCCTCAACTCTTTCTCCCCCCCCCCCCCCCCCAACTAAGGCAGTTATCAGTAGGTGTGGGTGGCCTTTTCATTATGTCGGAGTAATCAACAAGAGTAATGCTGAATTACCAAAACCACTGTAATGTAGAATCATGCTATTATGACACATAATATAATTACCCATCATTTGTGATAGAAATTTACCACGGATACACAGGAACAATGCTAATGGTGGAATGTGAGCAGCATTTTTTTTGCGCAGTATTTTTAGTGAAAAATGCAATCTTGCATCCAAAGTGGACACAAAATCACAATTTGTGCTAAATTACAGCTCACAATGCCAGTGTAAAAAAATGTATGTAATTTTTCAAAAATAATATACAAAAGCAAATTGCGTGAATTTCATACGCTAGTTAATAGGGATCGTCTTTGTAGTTCAGAGAACTCCACAGGTTGGGTCCTTATTCTAGCAAACATTTGACATTGCCCAAAGTCTGGTTTCAAGCACTGTTGCCAGTTTGTTCAGAGTTCATGTTGCAGGCTACAGATATCCTGGCTGCTCCCACCATAGCCTCTTTACAGGCACCATTAGAACACAGAGGTATTCTTAGGTTTTGTGCTCTGAGCTGCACCCTCAGGGCAGCACTTTCTCCAATTCAAAATTACTTCTTTGCAACTATTTAAAAAAAAAAAAAAACGTTGAGAATTTATAACTTTTTCCAAAATATTCCAGGACTGAGATAAGAATAGTAAAAAGTCTCCCGGAATATTTGGGAGAAAGTTGCTCTTTCCCCCAATTTTCAGTGACTGAAGTTAAAATAGTAAATTCTAGGGTTCGCCACACCCACTGTTGCCCTGGGAGTTGCTGTGCTGAAATCTCCTAAGAACACTTGCAAACTAAAATCACATGATCAGTTTTGGTGGGAAAACATTCCCTCCATTTCAACTGCCTATACCATCCAATATACTTACCCTATGCAGGGAGCAGTGGCCCAGCAAAGTCAATGCAGTCTCTACAAAGTGACTGTTAGGACTATTTTGAAATAAGAGTTCCCATTTAAGCAGAGCACATGTGGCTATGACTGTTTATCAAACAGGCAGTGAAAACCTCAAAACCTAGGATATCTATAGAACTTAAACCAAAAGCAGCACTGAAACATAGGGTTCCTTCTGGTACAGCATGAACGTATTGGTTATCAGTTCATTACAGACTGGTTTATTGGTAATACATGCCAACATGAAAATGTTTTGTGCCTATAGTGACAGTCAATGATAACAGTGTCTAATAATATTCAAATATCCTGGTACCAACAGTATGGTAAGCTGTTTAATGCATGCAGATTTGAATGGGTTTTGGTAGTCTGATCGTTCAAAGCTTGAACTAAAGCCTATAATAACTCAGATGGCTAACAGGCTCTATGTGCATCAGTAGATGAAGCTCATGATGGGCTGTTTGTATTCTCTCTGCAATTCTACCGTTCATCAGAATAAGAGATTTTGTCTTGAATGGGTTACTTTTCAAAATACTGGGACTCCATTCCTTCAGGTAGATGTCTGGAATTACACCTCATGAAAAACGTTAGTGTCATTGACGTAAATTGTTAACACCACTGTTATTATGTCCATATTTTTAAATTTATGACATTGGTATGACTTATAACCACCCACAAGTTACCACCGCAATCGTACGCAATCACCCTTTTAGGCTACCCCTTTGCTACTGACTGTGTCAATCTTAACGAATCATTAATCGAAAGGGAAGAAGCAGAGACATGGTGTCTGGTATGAATTCTTCTAGGCTAGATATGCTTAGAGTGTAAAGCCTCCCTATTCTGGAAGAATAATAGGCAGCACACTACTTTTGTTGAGAACTGTCATGTTGCAGGTTACTTTGGTATGTTGAAGTCGCTGTGCTCAGTTGTGAGGCACTCACTTCCTAATACAATGCATGACAAAATGCTGTCACGCCAATGTGTGCCTTGATCACTAAATGTCCCATGCTGTTCTGCAACTTCTCCAGATTATCACGTTCTGCCCTGTTGTTCAGAACTGGTTCCCCACTTAGACAAAATATCTCAAGCTTCCCCAATACCTTTTTTTAACAAACTTCACTTCTTTTGACTATAAAGTTGTTGTTCTGGTGCTTTGCCTCCTGGTTCTAACAGAGGATCGCTTCTTACTCACCCACCACAATCTCTGACCCCAAGCTAATAAAAATAAAGCTAAAGAAACAACATCTAAAATAAATTGAACAACATGATTAACAACCCTTATAACTTGCCTTGAGAAAAGGATGTAACTTTCCTGTTGTTGCTTTGTCTTTACTTCCTTCTGGCTTTATGCAGAGGGCAAGCACTACTGCATCTTCCCTCAGCCGAGAGGGAAACAAACCTCAAAGTAAGTTGTTTATACAGATCTATCTTTATGTGAATATTCAGCTATCTCATGCATCACCATATCCATGAAGGTGAACTTTGTGGTTTCTAATTGGCAAATCATTGTCCTCATGAGTGACACACATCTCATTTGGAAATGTTTATGGATTCTCTCTTGTAAACATTGCAGTGTGTTACAGAACCTTCACAGACAGCATGTGGTCATCAATTAAACCATTAACACCAGGGTTTGTAGATCCTGGTGAATTTTGAAAGTGGAAAGGTATTCATACATTATGTATCCACATTTATGGGGACCAACGGACCAATAGAATCAAGAGGAACTCCATTCTTTACATGAGCTTAGTTATTGATCAGAGACTGCAACTAGAGAAGTTTATAGTGAAGGTAAAGTTTACTGCAGGAAGTTTAAGTAATTCTGCTATATTTCCATTGAAAAACATCCCACCAGTCTGTTTTGTTGAAGGAGCAGACTATTTAGTAAATTTTGATTGCCAGTCTATTTTTTATATGCTTTCATGAATTCAACAATTTAGTATCCAGTTGGTTTTTGGAGCCACCTTAGTTTGATGCATGCATCTTCACATCTTTGCCTGAAACTTAAGACATTTACATTAAGCTTACAAACCACTCGCAGTTTGCCTCAAGTATTCTGAAAGAACTTCTCAGGTGCCGATCAGACCATCTTTGTAAGATGGATGTCAATACAAAATGAGTAGAAGATTTCTCTGTAAACTCCAAGCTAGCTCCTTCTTTGGCAGTGAGTCTGCTACCTTTTAAAGCCACTGAAGCACACTGTGTTTTCCTTGTATTACTGTGAATGGCTACCATCCCTTCAGCTTTTAAAACACTGTCATTGCTTTTTGTTTTCTCCACAGGTTCCCATGTTGCTGGGTATCCTCGCCGTCATGCAGAGGACCCAGAAGCCAGATTTGTCAGCTTAAAAAGGACAATGTCCAACAGCTGTGTGAGTTTACCCATTTTCCTTGTAGATACTCTGCTGGGTTCTTCTCCTATTTAGCTATGTAGTTTCTAGTGCATAAAGGCTTTGTATTGAAGATTTGATGCATCTGAAGAAAGCATGTGCTCGTACAATGCTTTCATTGCCTGAATCACGTCAATGCCATCCAGTTGGCAAATTAATTACTTATGTCCATAACACAAAGGAATCTCACATTAATTATTCTGTATATGAATATCATCAATAGGGCTCTCCTGAAAAGTAGAGTAGATAGTTTAAGGGTGTGCTCATCACCTATCTTGTAAAGGGTTACAGGCTAGCTCTGAAATAAAGGCATGAATCTCCTGAGCCAACTTATTTTAATAACCATTATGGAATATAAAACTTTGAAACCAAGAGAAGGCTCACTATCCCAACAAAGCTGACATTTTCAGATTCTCTTATCCTTCCCGAAAAGTTAATACGGGGTACTTCTTAGTCAAGGGAACACAGTTAAGTTTCCTTCCTACACGTCCACAATCCTTAGCCACACCCAGGTTTAGGCTACATGCTTAGGGGATAGCTGCATAATTTTTGTACTTCAGGTCACTTGCTCCCATAAAAGCCCCAGAATCTGGTATACTAGGGAAAGTTAATTAGAAATCAGTAATTCAAGTTTCTAGTGGGTCCCATTCAAAAAGAAATAAAATAGAGTAGTTGTCAAGAATCCCAAAAATGACTCCTGTGACATAGGTAGTTTTGAAATTTAGGAATGTCAATAGTGACTCTGCATGTTGATATTTTTAGGTGTGGTAAAACCAAACTCTTTTGTTCAGCACACAAAGTGGTCTTACCATCGGCCCTCTTCCGTTGTGAATCCTCTCCAGACATTGGCTTGCAATATTGTCAATCATATCTTGGATCAGCTGAGGGAGTATTTTAATCTCACAGTCCTACTTTTCACTGTGTGGGTGTATCTTTCTGTACCATAGTAAATACTTTCATTGACACGCAGAAGGGACTATTTAATATCTGAATAGTACATTCAATAATCAGATTTTTTTTTTTTTTGTATGATTCCATTTTTTATCTCGTACATGCATTGTACCCAAAAAGCAATCTTTTATTCTTATAAATGTCAGTTCACTTTTAAGGAAAACAAAGTAGTTTCTAGGGACACCAAGAAACTCCTCCTCTAAGTTCAATTGAAAATTACTCTTTAACCAAATTCAGCCACTGAGTAACTGATGAGAATGAGTGCTCATCAGTTTCTCTTCTCCTGCTGCTGGACCATGCTGAAAAAACATTCAATGTACCTAGCAGCTTTTACAAAACCAATAGGTCTGATTTACCAATGAAAATGCAAATCAGACCTATTGGCTTTGTCCCTACTTACTCATATAGTGGAAAGGTGATCAATCCATGTTCACTTACCGTAAGCTACATTGGCTGAAAACATGAGACTTGTCACACTTCCTCAATAAAGTTCTCATCAAATTGCATTTTTTTTTTTTTTTTTTTTTAACAGTTACTATGGCTCTTTAGTCCTACTAAGATTAACCTGTTTTGATATTTTACTTTGGGGTGAGGGTATGGGGGGGGAAGGTATTCTCAGAAATAACCTGTTTATTTGATATGAAGCTTAACTTTTCAACCTCTGTTTTTTCCAACTTACATTGAGCTCACTCTGTTATCTCAAGAACCCTCCTTAGCACAAGTCTATTGAGGGAACCACATACTTGCCGCTTTGTAGATGTTTCTTTCACATTTGGTGAGTTATTGCTGCTGAATTTAGCTTTCAAACAGTTTTTTTCACTAAATTGGTTTCCATGGTGACTAATTTGCTTTTTAGAGAAATTTTAGTTTAGCTAGAAGTAAATAGGAATACTGTGGAAAAATACTACCGGGTGGGTTTATTCCTTCAGCATGGCTTCATTTGCATAATTCATTGAGGCCTTGCCTGTCACCTCTTAAGTCAGTCTTTATCTTAAACTACTTGTAATGTACATTAACGAATGGGCCTACTCTGCTCCTGGTTGTTGGCCAAGTGATTGAAGTTTGCTATTTCAGTTGTCCTATGTCAAAGCTGGCTCTTAATTTGAGAATTGGGAACCTTTGCAAAGTTTATATAGTCCGTCTAGTCACATCTCAAGACCAGTCTCGGAAGCTCTGCACAGCCCCAGGTAGCTATACGACAAACAACAAGCAATTCCCCAGAGAAAATCATGTGAAGCTTTAGAAGTCCCAAAAAGCTGAAGTCAAGTAAAAGAATACAATAAAAATCACAAACCAAGTTAGAAAAAGAGAATATCTCATACATGTTTAAGGCTAAGAGCACCTAGAAAGAGTAAAAAGCCTTTAAAAAAGTTCCATTTGTTATTTACTGGTACCTTGGTCTGATTTCAGTCTGGCCGAAGTGACCTGCATGTGTGCAAAACATCATGGTCAAAGTGTGTAACTTGTGACTTGGACTGTTATGGAGCCCCAGTTCTTACAGTGAGACATTATACAAGGCTGAAGCCAGCAAGGGTCAATAGAAGTCCTTTTGAAGCCATTGGTTTTGACACCAAAAGCCAAGAGTTGAAAGATCCTGGACTTCTGGCTGTTGAGGTCGCTTAACTGTAGGGCTATTATCAAAATCCTTCAGCGAGCATGGCTGGAAGCTGTAACTATGCAAGGCTCAATGAGGCTGAATACATTCCCATAAGGTCCAGCTGAATCGGTTTCAGTGTGGCAAACAGCTCTTGAGTAAGAGGAACCAGGTTTGCATGCCTGTATTGGGTGCCATCTCAATGGGCAAACCTTGCTACCTTTCCCTGCTCCTCTGGAGATGGAAAAGAATGATAAAATCCCACTTTTCTCTAGCTGCCAAAAACGTTCCACCTGGTCTCTCAATGCATACTTCCAGGCTCCCAGTTTCACTTAATCCAGGGCTCCAAATGCCCAACCCTCTGTGGTCAGCTGGGCCTATTTGAAGACATAAGTGCTTTTCCTTTTGTGTCCCTGGAACAGACTAAAAGAAGGTCAGCCACATGAATCTTGCAGAGTAGTTCTACTATGTGGATGATAGCATTAGTCAGGAGTGCTCGAGTTCTTTTCTTCTAGCAGGACTGCCTTCAAGTGTAGTTTTCCCAGGTCCAGTAATGTTTTGAGGAGGAGGTGGTGAGGTGCCAGATTTGTCCTGTGCAGTTGCCAGTGTTGAAGACTTTTTAATTTACTCTGGTCTACTTTTTCACCCTAAGTACACCACCTATAGCAGCACTTTCTCTTCATGTTACTTTAAACATTCCTCCTCATGAGAAGGGTTTCAGACTTCTCCCTAGATTACTCCCTATTTAGATGAGGCCTCTTCCTCTGTCAAGACAGAGAGCTGCGATTTATTCTGGTTGCAAATGGAGCCGGATTCTAGGAGGGCCCTGGGAATGAATGGGTTAGCCACATATAGCATCTGCAAGTCAATAGAGAGAGTGTGAGATTCGCAATCTTGGAAAGTTGAAAGAACAAAAAGCAAATACCTTTTTACAAATTAAGTAGTTCGTTGAGGACAAAACCCCAAAACCAAGCAGTTTTCCCCTGGACACCACAAATCTTCTCTCCAGAGGCTCAATACACCATACTGGCTGGAGTTGAGTATTAAAACTGATTGCATGACTGGTTTAGTTCAGACAGCATAAAGTGCAGATTTTTAAAGAAACTTTTCCATGAAAGTTATCAAATCTACTTTCAACATGAAATTTATTTTTTTAACTAAGAGATGAATAACTGAACAGCAGTGTCACTGGGACCAAAGAATCAAACCAGTAACAAGAAGGTGTGGAAAATAGCAAACAAATTGAGGGAGATCGTGCAGAAAATGCAGGTTTCCTACACTCTCATGTAATGTGAAAGATTAGGGAAGGAAACCATAGGTTACAAATAGTGTTTCCTCCTCTTTCCTTCCCCAGGGTTTTCTACTTCACCATAAGCTAGATCAGTAAGTTATGGAAGATATTTGTCAACAGTGTGCATGGTCTAGGTTCAACACCCAGTAATAAATGTGTGGCAGTTTTTGTTGTGTGCCATCAAGAGCGGTCGGTAACTGATGTTCTGATCCTTGTAAATTCCTTATGCTGGTAAAACCTCCAAGTGTTAGCGAGAGACATCTGGTAATGGGTTCTGCCAATTTAGTCTACCAGGATTTTGTACTTTTGACTACCTAGTTTTTAGGCCTTTGGTAGTGTGAGACACCCACAGCAGAGTCTCTCACTCACAGTAACTAGACAGAGTGTGTTAACTGCCAGTGCATGGCTTTCCTTATTAGGCTGCTGTGGTGCAGGTATGGTAAGGGGCAATGGGCTGGCTACACTAGAACACAAGTTCAGGTTGCCTGGGTGAAACTACAGTCATGTGCAGACCATTAATTGTGCATAGATAGCCAGGTGCAGAAGGGAATCTGCAAGGTTTGGTGTTGACCTGGGGTAGGCATTTATAGATGGGTCTGTAGGGTTTACGGGAAATCACTGTATGATGCATATCAATGAAAACAGCCCTAAAGTGCAGTTTGCTTCCACTGAAGCCAACACAGTCCAACAAAATGTCAACCAGGGGTAAAACATGCACACAGGGTTTGATTTCTTTTTTTTGTTTCTTCTTTTCTTTTCTTCCTGTCTCCAACACATTGAATCAACATCTTATGGGACTTCAGGAGTAATCATTTCTCCAGCACATCTCATAACCCAATTCCAGGTGTGTTTACCCCCTACTTTTCTAAGTTAAATACTCTCTTAGACATCAGAGGGAACAATTGCCACACCCACACAAAAGGAGCAATTATCAGTGATTGATTCCATTCCTTAAAATGAAGGGAATGGGAGAAAAATCTGCATCTGGTAATTAGTTTGCACACTGCACATGTGTTGGGACAGCCCAGATTTAGAGCGAACCTAGGAGGGGCTTCCTTCTGAATTTTTGATTGGAAACTGTGATGACGACAATGATGATAATGAAACTCATAAAGCACATGGCTACTTCAACAGAAGTGTCCCAGTGCTAGTAAGGTTTAACTCCCAAGAAAAAGTTGCAAAAGACCTAAATAAGACAGCCTATCTACAAAGCCAAATTTTAACACATTTCAGAACAGGAAGTCTGTCTTTGATTTGCCTCAGATGAAACAGAAGAGAGTTTCATAATTTGGGTGCAAGAAAACTAAAAGAGCTACCCCAATGCGAACGTTCTTCACTCTGAGGACCTGAGCTAACAAGGCCTCAGAGGCCTGAGAATAGGTTCTCATGAGCTTGTGCAGGTAGCCAGCACCTGTCTTCCTAAAGACCCTATAACCGTAGCAAAGAGCTTTGAAAAAGAGACCATCAGGAGCCAGTGCAATTTGCAAACAGCCGAGCTCAGAGAGGGCTGCTTGGAAAGATTTAGCAAAATCCAGGCTGCAGAATTCTGAACACGATGGAATCTCATGAGCAGAGACTCCCAGATTTAAGATGTTGCAGTAATCCATTTGAGAGATTGTTGTTTTCTAGGCAGATTCAGCCAGAAGAGTGATGATTTTCTTAAGAGTTTTTAAGATCCCGAAGCATTTGCCTGCCAAAGCAGTGACTTGGCTGTTGAAGGTAAAGTTTTCATCAAACCAAATGCCTCTGTTTTTAACCCTAGGCTTTGGTGAAGGAAGAGGACTAAGTGGCGCTGGGCACCAGTCGGAGGACCAGATTGAAGGCTGCTTGCCCAGGATGAGGACCTCGGTCTTACCTGCATTTAATTTCAGGCAGTTAAGGTCCATCTATTGGGCTATCTCTGACAAGCAAGCCTCCAAAGAGACAGCCACGCCTTCAGAGTTTTGCTATAAGGTGACAATCAACTGAGTATCGTCGGTGTACAATGAGATGTCAGAACTGTGAGACTCAATGAGATCAGTCAGGGGGCACATATATAGATTGAATAGGGTAGGACTCCAGAATCAGCCTTATGACACCCCCTGCGGTAGTGGAAGAACCTGCAATCAAAAAGGCTTCTGCAGGGCCTGAAAAGTGTGACCCTGCAAAAAAAGGTGCAAACCATTGCAGACCCATATGGCCGACACCACAACTCCACAACCACTCTAATAGGAGTTTGTGGGATATGGTGTCAAGGTTGCACTCTGATCTGACAGCAGCAATACATCTGATCATGATAAGGGTGCCACTGCAGCAAGGACTGGAGGCGAGCAGAAGAGCGAACACTTTGCTCTACCAGGGGGGGAAAACCTAACTGAGTTTTATGCTATAAGTTTTTGGCTTCAATAAACATTAACTGCTGATTGATGCCACTTTCTAAAGAAAAGAAAGTAGCAAAATCGGACTATAGTTCTCTGGTTTAGTGAGGTCAAGAGAATGCTTTTTCAACAGTGGAGCCACTGAGGTGTACTTACATCTCGTTGGGACTTAGGTCGCTGAAAACAAATTTATTAATGAGTTCTCTGAACACTGGGGGCACTTTTGCACTCCTTGCTTCAAAATATCAGGAGAGGCTGGATCAGGAGGTGATCAAGATTTTACAGATGGCAAGCGACTGTAGCTCACCCAGTTCAATAGATTTGAACTGAAGCAGTCTAGTGTGGTCTGTAGAGTGCTTGAACCAGGCCTTCAGACTTGGGGCATTTCTAGTGGCCTGTGGGTAGGAGGAGTAGTTGGATGCTAGTTTGTCTGAGAAGAATTTGGCAAGAGCATTACACCTATCCTCTGAGGAGGGAATAGAGATGGCGACTTGGTCCATTGAGAAAAGAGGTTTAACAATAGAGAAAAATTCTTGTGATGAGTTCTGCACAAGCTCAATTTTGTTAGCATAAAATTCACGTTGCATGTGTCTAATATAGCTGTGGTAAGTTTTTAAGGCTAAGCAAAAGATATCCTTGCTTGCATTATTAAAATCTGTACACCGATGTGCTCACAGTGGTTGCAATTCCTTTTGAGCTTGGCAAGTTCCTCATTGAACCAATCTGCTGTAGGCTTGGTTCTACGTGCTATCCTATAAACTACTTGTGCAATTTGGTCCAATGCCAGATATCAAATCTTCTACTTGGGTGTTCACTATGGTGACAGTTAACGAGTTTAGGGTGGGTTCACGGCCAGGGCATTATTACATTTAGCAGGATTAACCTTAGCCCATTTCCTATACCTGATCTTCTGTCAAGAGACAGAGTTCGAGAGAAATGTACCAATAGGAACCTGAAAAGAAACAGCTAGATGATCAGACCATAGATTAAGTCAATGAGGAATCCACAGCTAATTCACTTAGGTTGGAGAAGCTAGGATCGAGCTTATTCCCACACTTGTGTGTTGGGAAGGAATCTAGTTGTGGTAGCTAAAGGTCTTCCATGTCTGCAACCAGCGCAGTTATCGAGGGGTATGCGGTTTCCTCTGAGTGAGGATTGAGGTCTCCTACAAAAGTGAAGTTGGAATGGTGGAAAACCTGAGGGGGCGGAACATCAGCCAGTGATGCGGTGAAACTAGAGGCTGGAACTGGTGGCCGATAGATCAACATCCTAGAGACCAAGAAGTTACTAGAGAACGCCAAGGTAAAAAGATCTGCCTCCGAGTCAGCTATAGTTAGTTATGTAAAAGTATATGACTGGGACTGTTAAAAATTATCCCAAGTTAGGGCTGGAGCGGAGGCCTTCAGATGAGCTCTTTCCAGAGAAAACCTGACTGAGCCATTGTGGATTGTCCCAGAATGCTGTGCAGGAGTGTTGGAACAGAGGTGGAGGCATGATCTGGCATCTCAAAATTGCATAAACTAAGGGCAGTGAAGAGGTGCTGTAAAGCATGGGCTAACCCTCCTCTGACACAGAACTTTACACAAACTATGGAGCCGAACTCGATTGGATCAATGTAAGAACCCTCCCATCGACCTAAGTGGAAAATAATAAGGGTGGGCGGGACTCTCAGAATTTGACTCTGGCAGTTTTTTATGTAACACTAGAGAATTTTGCAGAGATTCTGTGGAGTTTTGGCAGTGGGCAGAAATACGCATGTTGCACTGCTTGCGCTGTGATTTAATGCCAGGATTTCATTTCACACTGACACATCAGTGCAAACAGCACTACACTGCATGCCACAGGGTGCAAATATTTGAGTTGATTTTGCTGTGCTCGAGTAGATTTTCTACTCAAGCATCAGCCTTCTGATTGTGAACAGTCATGACCACCAGTGTTTAAAATATCTTGCCGGACATCCTTCTAGTGACAAAAATCGCACTAGGGGGATACCAAATCTCACTCGCACTCACTAAGTTAAAGTTTTGGAGCCGCATGTGAGGAAAAAATTCTGCCATGCAGTGTTTGGCAGAATTTTACCTGAACTTTGCATTACAAGCGTAACGCAAAGTCAGAAAAATTCTGCCATTTCTGCTGGCAGAATGGAATATTTCACCCACCCCTTGAAAATAATCCTTTTGTTTTAAAGAACTCTCAACCATCAAGGGTACCCCTTGTCGGCATGCTTCATCATAGAGTTCCTTCCTGTTTTGTCGAAGTATGGGACATGCTACAACCTTGGAGACTCATGTGAGCACTTTGTTGGAAAATAAATAGGGCAGTGAGTGGGGGTATGGTTAAGCTTTAAAAATACCTGCCCGATAGCTCAAACGTTTTAACCTGCGAGCCAGCTTGTCTGAATAAAAATGGGAAAAGTTAGGCAGTCCTGGGGCTCTAGTTACCCTAACTTCCTCTTAGGAATAACACGTTTCTCCTACTTATGCTCCCAAATGCTTGTGGCATTTGTCAGGACCAATTCTACTACCAAGAACCGCACCCATTTCAAAATACTGGTGTAACTGCTGAATTTGTCATACATAAGTGAAGCTCATCTAAACCACATACTTGGAGTCAATAAACTGGTATCTGAAAGGAGAAGGGAAAAAAATAGCATTGTTCAAAGGTTATGTACAGATGTTTAAAGACCCAGCTATCCGCTCATCGTTCATGCCGTTAGCAGTATCACATAGCCGCATCATTATCATCCCTGTGGGAATAAACAAATGCAAACGTGGGCACATCTAGGACTCACACAGGATGAAACCAATGGTCATGCACTACACGCAGTGTTCCATAGGTACATGAAGGAGAGGTGTTGTCACATACTGGATTGCAAATGAACAAGAGGAAAGCATTAAGCATCAGGGTACTCTCATGAATAAAAGACACCTTACAAGTGATTATGCCATACTTATGACTACAAGGTGCCCACCTGGTCTGCTCACCTAAAATACTTTGCCCGCATTTTGAGGCAAGTGAGCAGCCGGAGCTGTTTAAATATGTTTCTCTCTGACGGCTGCATCTCATAATTAATCGCATCTGACGTCTCTCCCGTTCCTTAAAGTCTGGAGAGAGGAAGACTAGAGCATATCTTAAACACTATGGCTACCAATAGTGGGCTGATCGCACTTTGTCATTTAAGCTTCACGGTATAAAAACATCTAACTGGTCGCTCATAGTTGGGTACCAATGTTTAGGCTGAAGAGGTGTAATTACGGTAAAAATAAAGTCATACAAAATTAGAACGTTCAAAAACTAGACAAAAGTTGTAGAAAAAATAAAGTAAAACAAGAAGGAATTACGTTATGTGAAATGATGGCTCTGAGGGACAATTAGAATAGTTCATAAAAGGAAGTGGGGGTTCGTAGGCCGCAAGAGTGCACAAGGAGGGGATGCGAGTGAGAGTCCCAAGAGGTTAAGTGATTGAAAAAGACAGTCGGGTGTGGGAAACACAAGACAATGAGATGGAGAAAACATAGGGACCGGGGATATCGCTCATGTAAATAATAAAAAAAAAAAATTAAAACGGGAACTGGTGGGAGCATAAGAGTAATATGATGATTCTAAAATTAAAAACAACAAAAACTTTATCTGCACATTTTTGGATAATATATACAATCAGGAATGTCAGCCACAACTTCTTGGAACAACTTCTATATCACTACATTTGGGTTTATTTTTTGTAGTGAACTTTTTATATGCATACGACAGTTACTGACTTTTTTATATTAGATCTTTATTAGCAAAGCATTCCTTATGTGTCTCTCTTCGCCTCCAAATCTGCTAAATAAGTAAATAAAAATGATAGGTGAAGAAAGCTATTGCTCACTTTCTTTAGCCTCTTGGTAATATTTTCCCGTCACCACGTGTTACGAATCTTGTACAACATTTCGGGAATGGTTTAGTGAGACTGTTTTTTTTTTCCTGATTTCATATCTAGTCTCGAAACCAGTATTCTTTCACAACAATTTAGGGGAACGTCCACAATTCATTTTGGTAATATTTTATAACACTAAGATGTTTTTTAAATACCCCTATCATCTTCCATATGATGCCTACATACTGTGTGCTGCCTAAAAGATGCTGCTTTGCACTTTGTTCCCCAAAAATACCGTTTCATTGGCTATGCTTACCTTAATATTTGGGTTTTATATTTAAAATAAGTGTGAAGAAAATACATGTTTTGTGCACCTCATTCCTTTGTATTTACTTTACATGCAAATTTTGTGAACATTGATAGTGTCTTATAATGAGGAGTCATTCTAGGATATTAATATATATTGCTTGATGTAGCCAAAGATTTTTGTCTTATCTGTTTTTGCTGGTTGTAGAACTCTGTGCACTTTAATACTGGTTAAAAGGTGAATTGCCTGTGCTCCCCTTTTCACATGGGTGAATTGACAAATCTGTAATTGGCAGATTTAACCTACCTAAAAGTCCCTAGTATACCTAGAGCCTGTAAGTTAAATGTTGTTAGTAAACTGCTGAACGCTTTGGGGCAGTGAAAACCTGGCTTCAAGTCCACCATTGTAGCCTGACTCACGCAGTTTTTAAACTATAACTCAACCTGTCAAATAAACCCTTTTCACAGACCTAAATCTTCATTTAAAATATTAATGTCACCCCCAGGTAGGCCCTATGGCCAATAAGGCAGGCTGCATAGTATTTAAAAGTGGGATCTGTAAAAACTTAATATTAAACATGTCTTTACAGTGACTAGTGCCTAAAAGCTATTTTCAGTCTCAAGGCTGGACTGTTCCATAGAGAAACACTGGGATGCAATTTTAAATGTAGTAAAGCAACATCTAAAAATTTCATTCTGGAACTCTTAAATAGATATTATGGAAATTGTACTTTTCGAAAAGTTGCCTTTTCCTATCTAAAGCATCTGGAGTCTAATTGTCATTATTCTCCAGCTGAAGTCTTCTGTGTGCTCAAGCCCTGAATGAAGTGTGTAAGAAACGTCTTGCAAAGCAGAGCTAAAGGCCTGGGTGTGGAGAGTGTCTCTTGTGTCTGTTCCCCTGACAGGATGGCTATTAGGACAGTTTACAGGAATTTAGTTGACTTCAAGCAGGGCTCACACATTAGAGGCAGATGTCAAATGACACCTGCATAGATCCTTTTATCATTTTTCCCCAGTCATCTAGACTCCAGTCACAGTGGGGAGGAAGCTGTCCCAAGCACTGGTTTGAAGTTACCACAGAGAAGGGGTTGTTTATTATCCAGACCACACATCTCTGGTGACCACACAGACTCCGCAAAAGGCAAGAAGGGTTTCACCATCTTCTATTTAGGCAGAGAGGGGCACTGTGAGATTGTTTGCAGTAGGGCACACAGGAATGCTTCAAAAGTTGCCGGGGTAACTCCTGGAAATGTTTAACCTTTGGCAAGGGAGGAACGAGGAGTCACCCTCATCCACAAGCTGGTGTCTGGCATAAATGTGGCATCCTCAGCACCCTTCTCAGAATATTACTAGACCTGAAGCAAATCAGAAGAGGACTTAAGCTAATGTATGAGACTTGAGACGAACCCTGAAAGACTGGACCTGCTCTTCTGTACCCAGGCCAAAGACGTGGACTCCAAGGAACACAATGTTGACCTCCTGTTCAAGCTACAGCGATACAATTTGCAACAAGAGGCCTTTCCTGAATTTCCCTGCTGACCAATTTGAACATGACCTGTCCTAGACCCTGCTCTTGGCATCTGCTGGAGTCCAGGAACGGAAGTGCTGTTCCTGAGGTCTTGGGACCCTGTGCTTTGTGAAGGTGAACTTCTATCACCCCTGAAATGTGGGGGCTTAGAAACGCTCATCACCAAAGGCCTTTGATGGACTGGTACAAACCTGCCAATCCAACCAAGGCCCATTGAAGCTGGGCTAAAGGTTCATGTTTACCCTGCTGCAAGCTTTTCTGCATTAGCAAATGGAATGCTGTGGCCCATTGGCTCAGCCCAATGCCTTGTCCAGCTGGAGAAATCTGGTATTGCTTGTCCGGGTTCAGGAATGGCCTATCCTGGCAGTTTGTGCTGGCCTTTTCTGATTGGAGCAGGGTCAAGACTGATTTGCTTATGGTAGAGTCCAAATTGGGGTGGCATGGTGAGCAAAAAAAAGATGGGTTGGAAAGCTACCCTGAGTAGTTAGACTTGTTGCAGTCATTTCTTCTATCACCTTTTGTGTTTTAAATAAGTACTGTGATCAAGAAAAGTTTTTTTTTTTTTCTTTTCTTTTTTTTGTGTGACTATTTTTATTCTCAATTTTCTATGGAAAGTGATGTTTTGTTGAGCTTTCTTACTGCACACCTTTTGGCGGAATATTTATCTTGCTACTTGTGTTTTATGCATGTGTTTTGAAGCATCTTGAATTAAAAAAAAGAATCACAATTGCAATGGGTAAACTTTCACAATCCACCTCTCTATTTGTAAAGGTATTTAAATGGAAAGTGTTATTTTCCCTGCTTTAATAGACTACATTTATACTCTGATCACTCTTTAACCACTAACACATCTTCTGTTGTACTTTGTTTTCAATGCAGTATTCTCTTTACCTGCCTTTAATGCTTGTTGAATCTGTACTATTCTTCACAGCTTCTCCTAACAAACTGTTTGAAGAAAAATATGCTGTAGTTAAGTGGATTCTGTTTTCATTTCTGTTAACATGTGTTTGGAATGGAGATAGGACTGTTGCAAATTTCAAGAAAATAAAGAAAACAAATTACAAATAGGAGCTGAAATGGATTTATGGATACAAAATAGTAGAACATCTTTGAAGGTAGCATGCATTGAGGCAACTGTGAAAAGCTCACTTTTATATTTTTTACTTATTCTCTCTTTTTTTTTATTTTTTATAGCTCATTCACCGACCGCACTTGGACTCCAGTCTATGTTACACCACTCCATGACACAGCTGCCAATGAGTCACACTTAAGTTTGTTTTTTTGCAGGGATACAAAGTTAAAGATTTATTGTGCATTAAAATATCTGTGAAGATATTGTTTATTTAACAAACTTTGAAGACCATTTTTACATTCTACTATGTATTGTTGGTCTTTAAGACAGTCTTACTTATTGTACATAAGTACTCCTGTATAGTTTGAAAAGTACAAATTTTTGTATTGTCTGGAAATAGTCCATGTTATCTGTGTATTTGTTAATTTATTTGTCATCAAAAAAGCACTTTTCCTACTGACTGGCAAGGGTGCACAATGTTTACAATTCTTTGTGAAATGATAGTATGCCATCCATTTCGTCTGTAAATTATTGCCATAAAAATGCATTATTTGTATTTTGACTTAAATGCAACTCAAAGTACAATTCTTGATTTTTATCAGATATGTGTCAACATTAAATTGCAAATGTTTTGAGTGAGCTGAATAAAATTTCATATATGACACTTCACTTAAATTTAGCATTCAACCGAAGTCTTCAGAAATGCACTGTTGCCTTTGAGGCTACCAATGTCACCTTTCCCTGCACTATTTCATGCAATGTTTGGGACCATCTTTACCAAGTGAGACACTCTTATTTGTTTAAGTTATTCCATCTTGACTGTACCACCAGATCTTTATCAAAAACACTTTTGCAACTACTAAACAACATCCTTGTGTTCAGTTTGTGTAGATGTTGTCTCTGACCAATGTGAATGGAGTGCTGTAAATAATGCCAATTTACTGCCATCTTCAGTAAGGTCCTCAGAAAGAGAAACGTCTTCAGTGTAATCTGGCACTTTCTGTTTTGCTTGGAATATTGCTTTGCTAGCAGTTTCTTTGCTGGTCATGGAGGTTTAAATCAAAGAATCAGAACCTACTTCATGGTCCATACTTCCTTATGTATTTGATTAACTTTACTAATCAAGTAAACTACAGAGATCAGCTTGCATTGTCAGCTATACATGAAACCTTTTGGCTTTTACAGTGTTAATTATGGTAGTAGGCACAGTGGGTTGAAGTAGAGAGCGCTTGGTGGAACAGTGGATGCAAAAAACAAAAGGTATTTGTTTGAGGTGATGGGCACTCAATGCAGACAAAATGCAAGTGATGTCCATTGGTTGTGGGAGAGCACAGTGAGGGTCATACATTTTTTAAAAACCTCCACAGCTCTTGGGCTAGACCTTGGAATTGAGCAGATAAATAAGAAATGGATCTTAATTAACATATCCCCATTATCATAACTCAGTCAGATTTCAATCCCCGGAATCAATAATGAGTTATAATTAAATATTTAAAGTTTCAGATCTTTTTCTTTATCTTTATTAATCAATCCTAGGTTACAGAACATAGCATAACGTGTCTCATGAATACAGTATATCCCTTATCTATATTTCTAAATCACATTAGAATCGAATAACTTCCTAAAGAGTTTTTTTTTTCTTAGAGAGCAGTCAAGGCTCAGCAGCGGAGAACCACCTGAAACAGTGTGTCAAGAAATAAAATATGAAATAGCAAAAAGGAGCAAGCATCTGTGAGTCTGTCTAGCCTCTAAAACTGTCCAGTTGCAAATGAGATGAATATGCAATCTAAGTTTAAAAAAAAAGAAATCTCTGAAGCAAGCTATGAGCAACAAGCAGATAGTGACTGGGGTTGGTATTTGGCATGCTGTGGTATTGTGTGAACCTGTTCTCTACCTGGAACACTTTTATGCAAAGTACAACGATACAGAAGTGTAAACAATTTCAATTATATTTCTTTCAATCATCCAATAAGAGGATGAGGACTTTGTGAGACATGAACAGTTTCCGTTGAGATAAGTTCAAAGAGTCTTCTACACACAAGAAACCTTCAACTACATTTTTAACAACTTTGTAAGACTCGTATTTTCACATCCATCTGGTTTCTGAAAGACAGAACATTCATGTAAGTTTTATGCGCATATAGCTTATGTCAATTTTGTTCTTCAGTGTCTCCACACTAGAAGCCTATTCATAAAGAAGCAAGTTTTTAAGATTATTTGAACAAGTAGAGATTTTAATGGAGGTGAAGTGGTTAGAAAGAATAGGAAATATTTTTTCTTTGTTATTCTAAAGGTTTGTGTAATGCAAGGTATGTGAAAGTCCCAAAAGAAACATTTCAACTGTTCTGCTAAACCATTGATCTTCGTGTTTTCTACTAAGAATGCTCCAGAAATACTAGTTGTCAATCTGTCTACTGCTGTTGAAATCTTTCCAAATTCCTCATCTTTCAGTACTACTTCTATAGCAGGTATAATTGCTCCAAAATTATTTCCAATTCTGTTCCTTCAATCGCACTACGTGTATATCTATGTGCAGGTGTCAGTCTTAATGCATCTAAACTCTGTAATATGATACATATTCAGAAAATGCAAACCTAAATAACAACTACCCTCCAAATTAGCTGACAATCTAAACTATGCATTCTCCCCACAATTGAAACATACCCAAGGTATGGTTGGATCACAATCCTGTAATATCTCCAATGATCCTCCAGACAATTCAAACGCATGATCACAGTTGCTATTTCCCCACTGGTATATTTCATCCACTAATTTTTCTCTTAAACATGCACACATTTTCCTTATGCCTTTTAATTAATTGCTGCTTAGGGACAGTCATTTAATTCTGAACTAATCTTTTTTTTTTTTTTGCCATACATTTTTTTAACATCTATTTTATCTGCAATTCTAGCAAACTGCTAATTTCTCTCTTCTAAGATTGGGACAAGAGCTTTCTCTTGTGAATTCATTAGACACGGTAGGTGTTCATGAGCCTTGACAGTGTTAAAAGGAAGAAATAGTATAAAATAATGCCATGCAGTCTCCATCTCTCTAGCTAATGGATGTACTCCATACTCTTCATTTGTTGAACTTTTGAAAGAACCATATCAACGTTTGAGTCATAGTAATCAAAACGTCTTTGCCTAAACTAAAACATATACTACATGAAATAGCATAGGACAGTGGCATATGACGATATGAAACTTGTTTATCTGCTCAAGATGGCATGTGAGAACAAACATAGGTTTTTCACATCAATAGCTTTAGTGTGTGTTGTTTTAGCCTAGAATAAACTTTCATTGAGTAATCTTCCTTCATGTAATTTACAAATGACACTTTTTACTCATCTTCATGCATACGTGACTTAGCAGTAGTGTTTATAAATTATACTATAGACTTTTCTGTGCCAGGTGTGAAGTGTATAATAAATACTATTTCTCCTCCTACCGAAATTGAGTGTAAGTAAAATCTCTAAAGAACACTATTTCTTCAGAAGGAGATCTCATTCTCTGTATATGTGAAGCAGGTACCCAGTTAGGAGTTCCAGCAAACTTGACAGCTGTGTTCACAAACAATAACTTGGTATGGGCCTTTTCAAAGTGGCTTTAAACAGGACTTTCTCATTTGTTTCTTGAGTAGGACCTAGTCACAATCACTATGGTCATGGCATGGCTCTTGGTGTGGATTCGCAGTGAGAGCTTCACTCTGTCAAGAGACAGAATGCACAACATCAGCCAATCCTTTACAGTAACCGTCATCTTTTATGTTTATAAGTGTATTTGCTAGAACTGCATGTAATCTCATTCTTCTGCCACATTAATATTTCATGTGGCAATAAACCAGTATTTAGGTCTGCATGAACACTAGAGGCAAAGCATCGGGCAATTTCAGTGAAGTGGATGTACAAACTTTTCCCAATCTTGATTTAATAGCCCTATTAAGCTCCCCCAGTATGCCAGGGGTCTCTGGTCGATAACTACGATGCAGCTTCTGTAATGCTGAACATAACATCTTTACAATATCACTATTGAAGTGAGTACCTCAATATGACTCTAGAGAAACTGGTACACCTTACGTAGGTACCAGCTCCCTCAACAGTAAGTTTGCAACAGAAAGACTGTCATTTCTTCTCGTTTGGTAGGATTCCACCCATCTTGAGAAAATGCACACACTCACCAGGACATATCTCGGCCTATTAGAAAAGAGGCATCCGATGAAGTCAATTTGCATCTGGTTGAAAGGACCCCCTGCTCTCCCTATGTGACTCAGTGAAAAGTTTGTTGGCCTACATACTTCTTTTTTTACATGTCACACATCGATGACACAATTCTTCTGCTTGGGCTCTGGGATTGAGACAAGATTGTTTAAAGGTATATATCATGCCATTCCTTCCTAAATGAGTTGGTTCATGGTGATCTCTTATCATGGGAGATAAGACTGTCTGGTAATACTGGCCTTCCATCCAATAAAACTCGAGCATTATTAACCTTTCCCACAACCTCCTCTATCCCTGTTTTCTGTTTCAGATACACCTTCTATAATTTGTCTCAATTCATCCCAAGTGTCTGCAACTCTCAGCATCATAGAAAAACATTTTCTTCTTGAGAGTCGTTTGTGAGAATGTTCCACTTAATGCGCAAGCTATAAGTGCACAATAGTGTACAACTTCATCAGCATATCTGTTGCCAAATGTGACATAACTAATATTACTTATGTGCACTGCACATTTACCCACAGCAATTTCAGTTGGAAGTTGTAGAGCTTCTAAACATTTTCTGATTTGTTCACCATTCCTAACAGGTGGACTAGACAAGGTCATGAAATCTCGCTGTGATCATAATTGCCCAAAATCATAGAAACACCAAAGCCATATTTACAATATGTAAATAAAGTCACTCATTTGTGATGTCAAGATGCAAGATCTGGTAAAAGCAATCAATTCTGCAGCGTATGCTGAGGAAAGTCTTTGAAGCCATGAAGCTTATATTATCTTTGGATTGTACAAACAGCATAAGCTGCTCTCAAAGATCCTTCACTTGTTTTGGGACATGACCGATCCACAAATAGGATGTCATCTGGAGTTATTAATGGCTTATCTTTTGTTTTGGGTCTAGGCTTAGTGTCTAAGTCTATGATATCAAGGCAATCATGCTAAAAGTTGTCCAGCTCATCTGTCAGGAATGGGTAACAGTGTACTGGGATTCAAGATTTGGCATGTTTTCAGCGCAATGTTACTTCCTGCCAGGATGTGCTGCCCATGCTTTGTCAGCCTTGTATTTGTAATGTGCTGAGTCTTGGTTCTTTTAAGCAAGTCCTTGACTGAGTGGTGAACCATTACAGTTAAATAATGTCCCATCACTGTTTTCTCATGACTCACACGTGTACTGCAGCTACTGCTTCAAGACAGCCAGGCAAAGCAGAGGCTACAGGATCAACGATAACCGAAATATAGGTGACTGGTCTCTTGGCATCCCCATGGATTTGTACAAGCACTGAGAGAATGCATCATTCCAACTGACTGCAAAATGATGAAATCCGTTGAGTAGTCTGGCATTCCCAGTGCAATGGCATGACAGACATTTTCTCTCAGCTCTAGGAATGCTTTCATGTATTCATTGTCCCATGGGGTCAAATCTGTTACATCTTTGTGTGTCAACATGAGTAATGGTTTTGGCACCAAGGAGAAGTTGGGTATTCACTGTCTATAGCAGCCAACCATTCCCAAAAACATCCTGATTTCTCTCTGCGTTCTGGGCAGATTAATTCTCAAAATGGTTTTGACTCTTTCCTGAAAATGTTCTTGTTCCTGTTTCAATGATATCTCCCAAGTTTTTGACAGCACTGCAATTTATTTGGAGATCCTTTGTCCATTCTGTTCCAAGTTATTCAATAATGCAACTGTCATTTTTACGTGATTTGTTTGTCTTTGATGCTACAAGAAGATCATCTATGTATTGTACCAGGACTGAATTACATGGCATTGTCAATGATTCCAGATTCATTTTTAAAATCTCGTTAAAAATAAAATGACTCTCAGTACAGCTTTGAGGAACGTGACACCACGTTAATACTTTCTCTTGAAACTCGAAGGAAACAAGGTACTGACTGGCTTTTTGTAACTGAATCGAGAAGAACACCTGACAAAGATTAATCAAAAAATTGCATCTGGTTTTATGTTTATTTTTACTTCCTCTACTCTACTTTAATTAGGCCAACATATTTTCCAGTGAAATCCCACTCTTTTGGATTCACTGTCTCTTTTAAATCTGTGGGCAAATTTTTTGCTGTCATCATTGGATAGATCCTTGCTGTCTCTTGTTGAGCAATTTTAAAATCCACACCCACATCGTACGTTTGGAATTCAACTCCCTGTGGTGTACAATAGATGGTGCAGTTTAACTTGCATAACAAATCTCTCCCTAGAAGTCTTACAGGACTTGAATCACAAACAACAAATGCATAATTTTCTTCAAATTAACCTATTTTTTTTACAGGAATCTTTTTGGAAATTGGATTTATCATCTGTCTATTTGAAACCCATACATCTTTGATCCCTTTTCCCAAGAGGTGTAGATCTGGTGCTTCTACTATTCTCAGAGTATAACAGGTACTTCCAGTGTCAATGAGAAACTACACTGGTAGCCATTCTCCTCGCTTTCGACAAATGGTCCACTCTATTCTACCTCTGACTACTCCTAGCGTGCAATCTGCCTTCCCTCTCATGCAGCGTCATTGTGAAGTGCCTGAGTCTTCATTGTTTAAACATAGGAAACTGCTGAATCGCATTAAGATTTTGTATCTGCACCCTGTTTAGAACTGATTTTGATTTAATTGCATGTGGTTAGTGTTCTGTTGAACTACAGGTGCTTGGTGAATGGGAACCATTTGAGTCTGATTTTGCACCAGCAATAGAACCTGTGTAGCAGCACTCTGAATCTCCAGTTGATTTCCTCCCTGAAACAGATTACCATTTACTCTCTCTTGATGGAGCCTACGCTTGCGTTTCTAATGGCCTACCCTGTTACAATAATGAGTAATTTTTTTCAGTGTCTCAATGTCAACACCTGTACTTGGATCAATTGGAGTACCTCTATCTTGAGACAGCATCATTCCTCCTTGAACACCTTGCATTCCACCTTCAAAATTACCCACCTGCATTCCATTAGAACCATTCCAATCTGTACCGCACCACCATTTCCCACAAACTATTGATTTTGAAACCCCTCTTTGTGCTAATTTTGTCTCTGCCAACATACATTTTTCTTTGCCTACTCTATTTCATCTCCTGCTTATCATTGCAATATAATGCATATTTCAAAATCTCATCCAAAGACTGTCTGCCAACAAATCACATTCTGCTGTATGTGCTGACTAATCTCAGGTCTCAGAATGAGCACAAACTCTGAAATGAAAATTCCCACATCTGCTTGATCAGGATGTGCATGTTCTGTATGTTTTTTTTTTATTTTTTATAAATCAATCTCTCATAATGTTAGTCTGAGGATCTTGTTTCTTTACTTCACGAAAGCACATATAACATTTACAATGCAATTCAAAGTATCAATAAGCAATTCTCAATGCAATTCACAAATCTATAATCCACAAAAATCATCACAGTTCCTGCGCATTACCCTACCTCTTCAACTGCTTCAGAAACTGCACGCCATCAGTTTTCACAATCCGGGTCTGGGCAATTAGGTTTTTATCTAACTTTGGCACCTTCAATTATTGCAGCTTCTTTCCTTCGTCATGTAAACCTTACCTCTGCTATCAATGTTTGGGGAGAGCGGGTTGGAGTCCTAATTTCTTTTTTTTTTTTTTTCTTTTTTTTTTCTAAACCTCAGCAGCTCTTAGGGCACTCAATTGTGGACCTTGGAAATGAGCGAGGAAATAAGAAACTGCATCTCAATTAACATAACATACTCCGCTTTCAATATTTGGAATCAACAATGACCATTGTAATTAAGTTTTAAAAGTTTTATTAGTCATCAATTATTTTCCTTTATCTTTACAAATCAATCATAAGTTCCAGAAACTAGCATAAAGCATGTCCAATTAATCTGTCCCATATCAAGTAACTTCCTAAGGGTTTTTCCTTGTAAGGGAAGTAGTCGAGGCTTAGCAACAGAGAACTATCTGAGACAGAGGGTATCAAGAAATCAAATAGCACAAAGAAACAAGCATCCAAGACTCTGTCTAGCTTCTAAGGCTGTTCAGTTGTGAGTGAGAAGAATGTGCCAGCCAAGGCCAAAAAAATATATATCTTTGCAGGGAGCAGCAAGAAGATTGTGAGTGGGGCTGGCATATGGCATGCTGTTTTGTGATCCTGTTCTTTCTTTGGGACATTTTATTCCAAAGTACAATGATTCAAAGTTTAAACAATTTCACAGATAATTTTCCAATAATCATCCACTAAGAGGACATCATGAGACCGGAACAGTTTACATTGAGATGGTAAGTTCCAACAGATAGCCTTCTACCCACAAAAAAAAAACTACATTTTTTTTTATCAACTTTGTAACACTCCAGTATTTTCACATTCATCTGGTTTCTGAAAGACAGAATATTCATGTATGGTTTTTTTATGCACAAACAGCTTATGCTATTTTTGTTCTAACAAGTCTTCACACTAGAAGCTCATTCATAAAGAAGCAACATTTTAAGAATATTAAAGCAAGTAGAGATTCTAATGCAGGTCAAGCAGTAAAAAATAATTAAATATATATATATTTGCTTTGTTAGCCTAAAAGTTTGTGTCATGCAAATTAAGCAAACATCACGAAAAACATTTCAGCGAAGCTACAGCGTTTTAGAATTAGCAAGTCATACAAGAGCGGGTCGTGCAGAGTTAGTTAGGCCTACAATTCATTCATACTTATTATTATTTAAGTGCATTTTATTAAAATCTCTAGCAAGTTGCCAGGCATGAGGACTTGCAGCTCAAAGGAGAGGCACACATGAAGAGAGACTAGATGCAAGCAGTGGGCTTCTGAAGGACGATCGAATTAAGAGAGAAGGGACCATGGATGCCAGGGTGGAGCACCCAGGAAAGATGTAGGATGCAAATGATTGTCACGTAGTAGGAATACAAAATGCAAGCATATGGGATACCAGAAGTAGTTGATGGACAGAAGGAAAGAATGCAAGGCAACTGCTGGAGCTAGATGCAGCTTAGTGGCACACATAATGACAAAGGAGGAAAACTGGGACCACAGGATGGGCAAACAGAAGAAACTAGGACAGATGGTGCTGACACCAGACACAAATTGAAGGGTATGCCTTATTGGCAGATGGAGAAAGCCACGTGTAACAAAAAAAGAGACACAGATCAGGTTGACAGACATGGCCAGCAGTAGACACAAATAGTGTTTCCCACAGTATGGCTAAACACACAGGAGCAAAGAGTTTCTGCAGATAACTGTTAGGCTACAGACCTGAATCCCTCAGTTAGTAGAATATAGTGTTGAAGACATGTGCATAGAAGAAACATCCAAAATCCGAACATCAGACACCCATTTAAAAGAAACCAAACATAACAATGTTTGTTAAACAACCAGTTTATCTGACATACTTGAAAGATTTTTTTTTATTGTCGTGCCAGGACTAAAAGAGTTTTAACCCCAAATTAACATCCCACAGTGTAGAATATCTATGCTGACAAGATTTTTCATATCAAATCACCTTCAGAAATGTTTGCACCAAAGATGTGCTGCTGAAGTCTGAGACAGACCTGTTGGTATTAACCATCCTTTAAGATTTCTGATCCAATGCCAAGCAGCTCAGAAGATGTGTGACATCCAAGCAAATGTAATCAGTTTTTGTTTCCACACATCAGACATTCCGATATGTCTTATAATCTCCAGTTGTGCCTTTTGCCAAAGACTCATTGATACATTTGGAAGCTGACTGAATGTTCTGGCAAATTTCTAAATGCCCTGAGATTTTACAAAAGCAAAAAGAACAGATGATGGCCAGAATGCTGAACAATGCAGACCTTCACCTCCCAGTTGCAAAGATCTGGGTTTAATCCATTGTTTTTTTGCTCACCACACCACCCCAGTTTGGACCCACCCATATGCAAATCAGTCTTGACCCTGTTCCCCATGGGAACAGTCCAGCCCGATCTGCCAAGCCAGCTCCTCCCTGGACTGGAAACAAGCATCCAAGACCGGTTTCAGGGCATCACCTTTCATCAGCCAGGCTAGCTTGCAGTGATTACGGGACCCACGTCTTTGCATTTGTCACCCCAAGGGGGAAGGGTATGCCCAAAGAACAGATGATGGATGGAATGCTGAACAATGCAGACATTCACCCCCAGTTGCAAAGATCTGGCTTTGATCCATTGTTTTTTTTGCTCAGCCCAGTTTTTAGCAGAAACATTTTTGATTTTTTTTTCAGAACTTGTGTGTCAAATTTTATATTTATGACGGTTTCTTCCTTATTTAAAAATGTGTCCACTAACATCATAAATTCTGTTGTAACAGCTATATCAAACTCTTTGAACACATTGTGGTGCTAGTTGGGTATCCTAAAATTTTTACGCTCATTATCAGAAGGGTAAGGACCCCAGAAAAGGGGTGGAAAGGGCTTGGGTTCTGTTGTTGAAATGCCATACTTGGCAGAGCAAACACAAATCTTTGGGTTAGGCTCTGTATCCCGATGGGATGTCTGGCTTAGCTAAAAAAGCAGTTTGCGTTCTAGGAAATGCTATTGCAGGAGCGGCACAAGCATTTGATGATGCACATAAACCCAAAATTGGGACATCCTGTGAGTTCTTAGTAGGCAAGTAACAACAAGGTTCCACTTTTTGGTGAATAACTCATAAAAGAAATTGGACAGTATGTACAGACTCTCATCTTTGGACAAAACCCATTCTTCTCTTCCCAGTGCTGGCAGTTTTGTAGGTTGTTTCGCCAGCCAGGCAGCCACCTTCAGTCCCTATCCCTTCAGGCACCGGTTCCAGTACACTTTGCCACACATTCTTCTTGCAAAGAAGAGGAGAAGGATGCTTTAAGACCAACCATGGGGAAGCTAACCATTCTTTTCTCTACCTAATGTAAAGGTGTGAGGCAGATTTGTTCAATTTATACATTGTTGGGATGTGATTGCAAATGATCTATGAGTGCATCGGACAGCTTGGGTTTCAGATAAAGTTTTATACTACCCAAGTGCAAATAGCCCCTATGCCACTTTCTCAGGAGGGCAAGTATTTGGTTGCAGGTGAGGTTCAGGAATAATCGTGGAAAGAGGCAATAGAGCCTTGTGCTTTGCACCCAGGGGGCTTTATCAACAATGTTTTCCTTGTGCAAAAAATAACAGAAATTTGAGAGGCTTGAATCAGTGTTTTCTTTGTCTGCATTTCAAGATGTAGGCAGGTTTTTAGACTATATAGATGCATGGAATGGAAGAGCCATTTTCCTACATCCCCATATCTTCTATGAGACTCAGACGTAAGTCTGTGGGTGCAAAATGTGGCATGTACTTAAAAAGAGGAAAATGGTCTATGAGGATCTCATTAATGCACAAATTGTTTAGAGTTTCTGGCGTGTTCCTTTTCAACTTAAAACTTAACAAAGGACAGGGTGAGATGTGCAGTACTTCTATAGATGTACAAACTGAGGGCAGTCAGGTACATAAACACGCTAGGAGTGAGAAGGTTGGAGTTCTTGGCAGTTAGCCAGGCTACTCCGGGAGTTCTGGCAGGAGATTTCCTTGATGGAGGAATATCTTCTGGAGCCATGAAAATGGTGGCAAACTAGTATTCAGGCAGTCTCAATAACAGCAGCAACTGGCAGCTGTACCCTCAGGTCTTCAGAGCTGTAGTAGAATTGTGGGTGTCCTTCAAAGTATAGATCTGTTTTTTTTGCTGAAGACTGACAGCTCAGTTGAGCTACAAGTATAGATATAGAAGTGTGGGCTGCATATGCCTTCCCACAAGACTGATATATTGGAAATCCTAATGCCTTTTTACCTTTCCTCATAATAGCCAGCAAGAGTAACAACTGTGACTCTTCTCTGAAGGGCACAGCCTTTGATTGATTCCTACCTATTCTGAAGTGGTCAGTGGTGTGATCAGTTCTCAAATTGGTATTCCCAGGACTGCTGAGGATCCCTGGTGGGCAACATCACGGTTTGGTTCTGGAGGGCAAGCTAGTGCTTATGGCTTGTAAAATCTCAGGCAAACACAAATGATGGACAGAATGCAGAACCAATTAAACATTAACCCCCCCAGTTACAGATCTGAGTTTAATCCATATATTCTTTTGCTCACCGTGCCACCCCAGTAGGGAACAGGTTCAAGACTGATTTGCATGTGCCTGGTTCCAAACTAGGGTGGCATGGTGAGCAAAAGAACGATGGATTAAACCCAGATCTGTGACTGGAAGTGTGTTTGCATTGTTCAGCACTTCGTCCATCATCATTTTGTGTTGCTAAATGTGACATTCCTGCTGCCAAGCCCACTGTCACTTGGAAAGAACCAGTTGCCAGGAAATGGAGCACTGATAGAACCTGCACAGAGGGGGGATCCCAGTGGGATGACGGATAGCTGATATCAGGTCAGGCTCCAATTGGGCACACAGCTCTGTGATTGTGGCCCTGTCTGGTCTATAGGTGAGTATTATGTGCCTGTTCTCCAGTGTAGCCAAGTCTACAAGGCGTCTGTACACGGGGGTTTGTCTCCTCCTCCTATTCATCCACAGTGGTAGGTATCTAAGGGACACAAGAGTGAGTAGGCTGTCACAATTTGAACAATGGAACCACCAGCTCAGTGTGCCTACAGCATTAATGTGATGGGGCAGTGAAAATGGCAATATATGTGCAATTTTCGGCAATGACGCAGTTATGGAAGATCTGAATGTAGTCCACCACCATGAAATGGCGATCACCTATCCTGTACCTAGGGACAGGTGGAGGTGAGGTAACTCCGCCGACGTTAGGCACTGTGGCAGAAGGCGGTCTTACACTGCTGTGCAATTCCTCATTGGCTAATATGGGGCTCTATGGAGTACAGTGGCCAATGGGAATCAGCGGCGGCAGTGACACCGCCCCAGACGTGACCACCATTTTCTTTCTATAACCTCACTTGGGGCCATATGTACAAACACATTTTCCCATTAACACAGAATGGGAAAAAACCTTTGCTACATCTGGCCCTTCATTCCTGACTTTCCACAGGACAACACCTACACTGCATGTGCTGCTGTGACCTGTGTCTGGAACCTACCATGGCCCGTGTGACCTGGGAAAGGTCATCTGCCTTCACTTTGATGGGGTTGGAGCGCTTGGTTGATGGGGTCCTGCCCCAGTATGGACAGCTGTATGGACCTCCAGACCAACAGGTGGGTACACCTTGGGCACGATGCATGTGGGAGGGTTGCATGGAGATGTGTGTAGGCATTGTGTCATTTGTGGGGGGGTGTCTGATGGTAGTGTACATGGTGTGCGCCGGGCGATGTGTGTGCCAATGATTTTGGAAATGGGATTTGTGGGCCATATGTGTGACAGGCTGGATTGTGTGTGTAATGCTGGCCTCCTGCCTGTATTACCTCTGCAGATCAGCACCCATCAAAAGAAGGGTATGTGGCGTGCCTTTGCCAGGGACGTGCGGACCCTGGGGGCTTCAGCAGGCGGAGCACCCACTGCAGGAAACGGTGGGAGGAGCTGAGATGCAGGCATGGAAGACCGTGGGGGCCCAGTTGGGGATGGCCTCCCAACGAGGAAAGGGTGCCCGTCAGAACCTGATCCCCCCCCCTGATGGCCCACATACTGGTGGTGGCCTATCCAGAGCTGGATGGGTGTTTGAGGGCATCAAAGCAGCCACAAGGGAGTGAGTACAGTGACATTACTACAATAATTGGTAGGTGGCATGAGAACCGGGTGGTGGGTGTGAGTTAGTGGGTGCCTCTTAATGCCAGGACAGGCATTGCAGCGTGATCCAGCTCAAGGGTAATGGGTGTATGGCAAATGCAGTTTACCTAGCTTGTTTGCATTCCATGTCAGTCAGGGCTTTGTGGGTGCCAGGAGGGGTGCAGTTGGCGGTGTTTGGCCCTCATCTTGCTGTGGCATCTAGCCAATTCATTGCCAGTGCAATGCATAGTGCTCAAGCCTGATCCCTGTGTGTGACTGTGCTGTGTATGCCAACTGTGGTGTTGGTGCTGTAATTGACCCAGTACTCCCTTTCTTACCCTCCCCCTTCTCTCATCCTGTCCTTGTGTGCATTAGCATCATCTGGCAGAGGAGCAGGGGCACTGGTGACAGAGGGAGCTGCATCCCACAGTACCCAGGAGGCAGAGTCAACCAACGCCAGGGTAACCAGTGGGACGGAGAGTGAGGGAGCACCACAGCAGAGACAGGAGGTGACAACACAGACTCTGATTCCTCTTCCGACGGAAGCTCCCTGGTGGTGGTGGACACCTCTGTGACCATCCCAGCTGCAAGAACAGCTGCCATCCCCATATCAGCACCACCCTCCTAGTAGCCCCTCAGTGAGTTGCCCGTGCCAGTTCAACCATGAGGGTGGGCATCTCCTTCGCCCGAGGCACCTCAGGCCCTCCCCAGTGAGCCCTGCTGCCCTGAGTGAGGAAGCTACTGACCTCCCAAGATCCATCTCTGTAGGGCAGTCAACCATAGTGAATGCCATCCAGGGGCTGGCATCCCAGATGCAACAATGCAATGCATTCCTCGAGGGCATCCACGATGGATTGGCGGCCCAACAGAGATTGACTCTGGTGGCAGCCATTGTCCCTGTTCCTACTGTTCTCCCCTCCAACTACCACTTCCCAGCCCCAGTCTCCTCAACCCCAACCCATCCCATGGTCACATATAGACAAGCATGCACACAAGACATCACAAGAGTGGTACAGTCAAGCACAGTCCACAAGCACTCACACAAACAACAGACAGTTGCACAGGCATCCACATCCACTGTCTCCCCCTCCTCCACGTCCCTCACAGTCACATCCACACTCACACCTGTATGCACTGCTTTAACAGACACCACAAGCATCACCCCACCAAGCAGCGCACACACCTCACTAGCAGACACCTCCACAAGATCCATCCACGCGTCCTCTGTGTCCGCTCACACCCTGTCTCTCCCCTCCCCTCCTAAAGGACACAAACGCAGGCACTCAGACACCCAACAGTTATCCACCTCACATCAGCACACTGCCCATGCACCTGCACCCAAGTCCAGCAGAGGTACTCTTCCAACAACCACTCCCTCCACTCCCATCCCTCCTCCCTCTTTCCACCCCACCGTTCCTAAGAAGCATTTCCTTGCCCAACTTGACCTCTTCCCTTCCCTCCCCCCTGCCCTGCCCATAAGAGCAGGGTCCCAACGACCCATCACAGCACCTCAGCCAAACAGTCGGTGGGGACAATGGAGGCACCTCCTAGTCGTGGAGGCAAGACCGTGAAGAATCCCACTCCACCAGCCAGGAAAGGGAAGGATCCTACTCCACCAGCCAGGAAAGGGAAGGATCCCACTCCACCAGCCAGGAAAGGGAAGGATCCCACTCCACCAGCCAGGAGGGTAAGGTTCCCACTCAACCACCAATGACAGCAGCGGGCCCCACTCAACCACCAATGACAGCAGTGGGTACCACTCAACGACCAATGACAGAAAAGGTTCCCACTCAACCTCTAATGACAGCAGCGGGTCCCACTCAATCACCAATGACAGTAATGGTTCCCACCTAACCACCAATGAAAGGCAAGAAGCCCTCCCCTCCAGCTAAGACACAGCAGCTCTCACCTCCAGCAGATGCTGCCCAGGAGACACCTCCCCCAGCAGATACAATGCAGCCCTCACCTCCAGTAGAGGCTGCCCAGGCGACACCTCCCCCAGCAGAAACAATGCAGCCCTCACCTACACCAGAGGCTGCCCAGAAGACACCTACCCCAGCAGAAACAATGCAGCCCTCACCTCCAGCAGAGGGCAAGTAGGCCACCCTCCAGGGACTGTTGTACTGGGAGCCCCCTCCAGAAGCAGTGGGCATGTTCCCCACATCAGAGACTTTGACCTTGCACTCCCCAGCATTGGGAAATGGGCATGGAGGCCCTTCCAGAAGCAGCCAGATCCCCACCTCAGAGGCTGTAGCCTTGCACTCCCCAGCATTGGGAAATGGGCATGGAACCCCGTCCAGAAGCAGTAGGCAAGTTCCAGACTTCAGCTGAGGTGCCCCCAATCCCTCTCCCCCTGAGGTGCTTTTTCACTTCTGAGATGTTGCCCCTGCACAGTTTTGTGCGGAGTTAGTCAGGATCAAGTTGGGGCTTGAACTGTGCTCTGTGGCCATGTGGGCCTTACGTACTTTGGACTGGGCATTGGCCATTTTTGGACAATTGTTCATGTAGCTTTGTTCTAAAATTGGTTCATATGGTGGCTGTTGCCATGCAATTACAATTTCTGTACTGCCGACCTGTAGTCCTTGGATTATTATGCTGTGTGTCCTGTGCCGTTGGTTTACGTCTGCAGCTGGTTGTATGTATGGTCTGTATGTGTCTGGTGTGTGTTGTGCGTGTGTGTGTGTGTCACTGTCCTTTTCCTCCTTCCCTCCCTCCCATGTGTGCTAGGTGGCTGTACTCACCGTCGGTGTTCCAGATGGAGCATGGCATAGAAGAGCAGCGGGAAGACTTGAAGTTCCGGTTCCATGGTGGTGTTGTTCTTCTCTGTGTCTCTGTTGGTGAGTCTTTGGTCTTCTGTGATATGTTTCTGCCAGGCTTTTGATGGCGTTGGTTCCGCCCTGGAAATCGTGGCAGTTTGCAGTGTGATGATATGGTGGGCGGTACCTTGTCTTCCGCCTGGCTGTTGATGGCTTCTGCTGTGGCGCGTGGTGGTAACGACCTGGCGGATGGCTTGGTACATTGGCTGTCTATGGGAGTTATCACCGCCATGGTCTTAATTTGGCGGTAATTACCGCCAGCCTGTTGGTGGTGTTACCGCCACTTTAACAGTCACCGCCAATGTCATAATGACCACCTAAGTCATCTGCAGATATATTTGTGAAACCAAGTTCCAGAGTATATTAGTAGTAAGTTAATTGGTGATTACGGCATTTGTTGGGGAGTTCTGTGTGCTGTCTAGTCATAATAATGGCACTTATTCGAATATCTTGCTAGAGTAATGTGCCTGCTGCAAACCACAGCATGCAATATGCAGGTTGCAGATTTGTATTTTATGTAGGTAGTTCAGTTAATTACTGCTTTTGTTATAATCTTTGTGATACACATTTATGAGTTTTGAACCAGAATCCAAGAGTTGTGTACAAATCGCAATGCATGAGATTACAGCCTTAAGGCATTTCTTACTATTTCACTACTGCAATTTTGCTAAAAATTAATAAACAGTTGTTAGCAAGTGCCATGGAAATGGCTGTTTATTGAGTGCCTCATCTAGACAGTTACAGCCAACGTTCTCACAGTGCATGCATAGCTCTTGAAATCGGACCTGGAAAATTTTGAAAAGCTTAGTCCAAATTCTAGTTTATCTCTAAACAGAAGCTGTTTTTGTTTTCTCAATGTCTTTGGAATAGAGGTTTAATACTTCAGAAAGTTGCCAGCCTAGATGATACTTAAAGGTAGTGCTCTCATACATGTTGGGTCAACCTAGAAGCAAAAATAAAAATTATTTCACCTACTGTAGGTTGTTCCTCTGAATGGAAAGCACACAAAGTGGAGGTGATGGGAAATGTGTCCTGCAGCTGTATTACAGAATCGGGCGCATTTTCCTGGTTTGCGCCAGGCGTACCTTTTCAAAGGTATGCTTGGCGCAAACAAGGAAAGTGTGCTGTATTATATTGAATGCATTGCCCCTAGTGCAACTGCAAACTTGCGCTGCTCTGGCAGGCAACACATTCAATAGAAATACTAAGCAGCTGTTTAAAACTTGCTCTGTGTTTCTCTGTGTAGGCAGCACCCACCTGCCTTTCTAAGGAGGATTAGAGAATTCCTTTGTAGGAGGGTGCAGTGAGTGACTACACCCACCAGCAAAGGGATGTCTGGGGTGTCCATGTCACACCCTTTCCTCCCTCCAGGGGCTGCCATCGGGAGGCGCACTGAAAGTGCACCCCCGGACAGCTGCTTTGCCTCTGCATCTATAATATGGCGCTGGCGCAGAGACAAGGGATTCCCTCATTCGCATGAGGCCACTCCACCATGCACATGAGAGAACATCCTCTGGTGATAGCACTGTCGCTGTATGTGTGCCAGCACTATCAGTATTACCAAAAGGGCTGCACAAGCATCTGTGGGCCCCTTCTGTAATACTGAAGTGCTCCATGGGCATGCATGGCTGGCGCACATGCCCGTTGCACTCCCAGGAAACTTCTATAATACAGCCCTGGGTGTCCATAATTTGCAATAGACACAGTCCTCATATTGCATGGGTGTTCCAGGTCTGACTTAATATTAGCCACCAGATCCTGAATTTAGCTAAATCCCTCTTATCCAACACTGTTTACCATTGATCTTTCTAAAACACATTCTCCCTTTCTTGTCACCCCATCTCTAATCTCTAACTCACTCCCACATTCCTTCTTTTAATTTCAATCATGCATCTCAACTCTTTGATTTCTCTTGTTTTATCCCAGTATGCCACTCCCTCTTCTCTGCTCTGTCCTCCTCTCTGTACTTCCATATTCTCCTCTACATTTCCTCTCCCTCTTGAGGCAAAGAAGCACTTTGGGAAATTGCCGGTATGGTGTTTACCAGAAGAATCCTCTGCATGCTGGAGACTGATGGCACAGGGTTGGACTACTGGTAAGTGTGTACATACCACTACAACCACTTTTTAATGGGCCTCAAATTGTGGTGTGACCATTTTGGACTGAGGTTGGTTACTCGTTTTAGTTTTGTTTGATATTTTACACTTAACACGTTTTAGCTGACATTGCTTTTAGGAGTGACATTTTACATACTTATGTTTTCTCAAAATGTTACTAAAAATACACTGTACAAGTTGCTTGTTTTAGTTAGCCTTTCTCAACATGTAATTTGTATTTTCAGTTCAAGACTAGGAACATAGTACCAGATATCCTAGACCTTGCATCACCCATTCTGATACAGCTTTTAACATCTAGACATATCATTGCATGAGAACTGTGCCTCTAACACAGTGTGGCTTTGTGTTGGACTTTTGGCCATACGCATGGTCATCCCTAGTCTTTTTGCCTCCTTCCTCCTGGTTTTTCTGACCTTTCGCTGTTGGCTCCCGGACTCTGAGCACTTTATCACTGCTGACCAGTGTTAAAGTGCAGGTGCTCTCCCATCTAAAGTTGGTATGATTGGCTTATACCTGATTGGCATATTTAATTTACCTATAAGTCCCTTGTACAGTGGTATCTCTATACCCAGGGCCTGTAAATTAAATACTACTAGTGGGCCTGCAGCGCTGCTTGCGCCACCCACTGAAGTAGACTTTCAAACCTGTCTCAGGCCTGCTAGCGCAGGGCCTGTGTGCGCAGTTTTCTGCCACAGGGACCTGGCATCTAAATTTACTTGCCAGGCCCAGAACTCCCCTTTTACTACATGTAAGTCACCCCTAAAGTACGCCCTGTGGGCAGGGTGCCATGTAAGTAGAAAGGCAGGACATGTGCCATATTGCATGGCCTGTCCTGGTAGTGACAAACAGCCTAACTTGGTGTCTCACTGCTGTGAGTGCTGCCTTCTCATAGGATTGCATTAGAAATGCCCTGCCTTATGTGTAGGGGTATTGTCTGATTTATGAGGGCTAGCGTAGGCGTGTTTGGTATGGTTGTGATGGTGATAATAAATACTGCTTACTGGTGTGGGTGTATTTTTTATTACTATCACAGAAATGCCACTTCTAGAAAGTGCGCATTTATCTGTGCTTATGAGTCTGGTGTTTTGCAGCTTGACTCCAATCCACGTCTGGGCAGAGTGACAGTTGGGGCTTTGTGCATACTTTTCAGACAGCCTGTACACAGGGAGGGTGGAGGTGTCACTGAGGTGCATCTACATACTGAATAGTCTTCCTGGGCTGAGAGAAGGGAGAGGCGGGGCACACCTACATTTGTAAAGGCTGTGTCCTGGCCTCACACAATAGGGTCGTTAACCCCCCACTGATGTTTGGAGCCTGTGCTGAAAGGAGAGAGGGGGCACTCCCAGAACCAGTTGTAACTGGCTGGAACCTCCTTTCCCTATCATTGTAAAACACTGTAAAAACGGACTATAAGTACAAGGGAATTTTCCCCACAATTTGGAGACGTTTTGAACTTACCTGGAACTGGACACAGACTACTGGAAGGACTCACCAGGAACCGCCATGGACTGCTGCTGCTGTGCTGACCTGTGACCTGCTTGGTCACTGCAAAGGACTTGCCACTAGCCTGCACCCTCTTTGTGCTGGCCTGTTGCTGGCCCCCCCACCACCTGTGGACCTGCTTCGTAGGACCTGCTCCCCAGGGGCAGGGTGCTGTGGCCCCTGACCCCTGTAGCCATCCTCTGCACGGGGAGGGCTTCACCTCTCTATCAAAAAGTAGCGCTTCTAAGCGCTGCCCCTTGTTGTGCCATTGCGCTTGAAAAAGCGCTCTACTACAGGGGGACATCACCGCCGCAACCTGGGCTCTATTCTATTCAAAAGCGCTTCTAAAAGCGCATCGTGGTGGCAGAGAATCACCGCCGCAGCCCGGGCAGGGCTTTTTGTTTCCAGCGCAAGGATCGCGCTGACTTTAGTGCCCCCGGGGCACTTCAAGAAGTAAAGGAAGGAGCAGCACGCTCCTACCGTGCCCCTGGGGGACGCGCACTCTTCGGAGCGCCCCCGGGGCACACCGGGACCGTCACCTTCGGCGCTGCCTTCCCAGAGGACGAGGGAAGGCAGCACAGCGGCCGCGCACCAGACCGGGTGCTGCCGCTTCCAGAAGCAGGGGCAGTGCCTCAACGGAGGCCCCTGCTTCTCCCACTACTTTGGCAGCCGCACCGAGGACAAGGGCGGCTGCCTCCCGACAAGCAGGACGCGGGGGAGGAAGGGGATTCCCTTTCCCCCGGTCACTGCGCTAGGGGCGCGAACGCCCCTCCAGCTCTAATCTTTACCGCTTTGGGCTCCGCCCTTGTGGAGAGGGCCGGTTGAGGCCCGAGGGGGGGCCCTAAAGGCCCCGAGTCCCCAGGAGGGACCCAATAAGGATCGGAGAGGGTGCGTGCTGCCCCTCTCCCGTTACAGGATCACGAGGCCCCCGTTTGGCGCATGGAGCGCCGGGGGCCCCCTTGTTTCGGCTCCTCAGGCACTGGAGGTGCCTCTAGCAAAACAGGTACTTTAAAATGGACCATTATAATCTAAAGTTCTTTCTACAGACTTTGCCATTATGGTATATTGCCTACCTGTTCTTTGATGTGTTGACATATGTGTGCACATGTTCCTTTTATGGGCATGACTTGCTAATATGTTTGCTTAACTTGCCATAGGTTTTCTAATGTTCCTACTATGGGCGTTTTATGATATGCTTATGACAAGTGTTCTAATGTGATAACGTGTTTCCTGACTACTGCTTATGTTGCAGAATACTGAGTAACCTGTGTGTTATGTGTGACTACTGCTAGTTTGCAGAGTAACTAATGTGTAACGTTCTGACAACTGCTAAGGTAACAGGATAGTACTGTTATGTGATGTTGGTCTAATAATTATGTTGTGTACAATACAGTGTATTTTCATATAATCTGGTGTTGTGTTTCCTTTGTGGTGGGGATATTGCGTCACATGTATGTGTGTGTTGTGCAAACGCTTTACGCATTGCCTCCGGGTTAAGCCTGACTGCTCGTGCCAAGCTACCAAGGGGGTGAGCAGGGGTTATCTTGGACGTGTAACTCCCTTGCCCTGACTAGAGTGGGTAAGTTCTGCCTGGCTGAGGTACATACCCTAGCCAACCAGAAACCCCATTTCTAACATTGGAAGTCAGCGGTGAGGATAGGACTTGCGCTTGCACAATACCATTGTGACTCATTATTTCACTACAAGGATTGCGTTTAGACCATCACATGTTTGGCTTCTCTTAACTTTCTCTCTTTGGTCATTTTTCCTGTTTTCAGTTCTCACGCTTGGGTATTGTGGTTGTCACAGTTGAGTTATTTGTACCTTTTCAAGATGGGGCTTACCTTTGATTTAGAGGACCTGCCGTTTTATACGCAGGGGGAATTAGATGGGTTCTGTAGAGAGAGAGGGCTGCCTGTAGAAGGGGACCTCAGGAGATCTCTGAATTTCTTTGAAAGGTTTGTGACATTTACCCAGGGAGGGAGTGTGCGTAGGGGGTACCCAGAGGATCCTGAGTGTAGCGAGGGTTCCCAATGGGAGGGCTCCCAGACCTCATCCCTAGAGAGTGGTAGAGAGACTGATCAGGAGGGTGAGAATGACCGGTTGGGGACGCCAGTTGACAGGGAAGGCCCCAGTGATAGGGAGTCCCTTGCTGGGTCCAGTGTAAGAAGCAGGGCTACCTCTCATTCCTTGACGCCTGATGAGCTAAGAGATAGGCGGGAAGAGAGGGACCTGAAGTTGCAGTTAGCGCGCCTAGCTGTTGAGGAGAGAAGGGCTGAGGTAGAGAAGGCCTTAGTACAGGAGAGAATGGCAGAGGCAGAGAGGGCCTTTGCCAGAGAAAGACTCGCTCTAGAGCGCAGTCTGAAGGTTCTGGACTCACCAGCGCTGCAGGTGGAGTCCAGTGGTGGCAGCAATGTACAGTGCTGTAGCAAAGATGTTCCTCACATACCCATAGATCTGGTACCTAGGTTCCAAGAGGGGGGTGACATACGTCAGTGGTTAAAGGAATATGAGAGGGCTCTGGTAGAGCGCAGGATCCCTGAGAAGGATTGGGGAACTGGCCTAGGGAGTTTTATTCCTGAGGAGGGGAGGGATGCCCTACTGACTCTAGAAGAGAGTGACAGGGAGGGGTACTCCGCTGTGAAGAACGCACTGATTGTGAAGTATGGTTTCTCCCCTGAGGAATACAGAAAAAGGTTTAGGGGTGGTAAGAAACTGTCCCACCAGTCTTGGGAGGAGTTTGTGGAGGCTTGCTGCATTGCACTAGATGGATGGGTGAAGGGTAGCACAGTAAACAATTTTGAAGGGCTGTTTAATCTGATTCTCAGAGAGCACCTGTTTCGTTGTTGTTTTTCAGAGTTACGCCAACACTTGTCAGTGTGTGAGCTCTCTGACTCCAGGGAGCTTGCAAAGGAGGCAGACTTCTGGTTGCGTACCAGAGGGTCTGGTGTGACATTAGGGGGTGTTCCTAATGAGAGTGGTCTAGGTGTTTCCCAACCAGGTGTGGTGGGAAAGGCTTGTGTCCCAGGTAGGTCCCAGTGTATTGGGGCGGGTAAGGCACCCCATGTCCAGTCTCAGAGGAGAGGGAATGGGGTTGGGCTGAGGCCCAGGGTACCCGAGCTCCAGTCCCAGGTCCTGGAGGGTTCCATGAGTGAACGCCAGGAGGTGAGCCTAGCCTGTGCCGTAGGGCCAGCTGTTCAGAAGGATCCCATTTTGTCATTAGGACTTAGGCGGGTGGCTGGTGATAGCGTTCCGCCGGTCCTGGTGTCTGGTAGTCTCGCTCTACAGCGGAGGAGGCGGAAATCCAGGCATAGGGTTGAGAGGGGGCTGCGGGCCCCAGTGGAGAACCTGGAGGGTCAGGGGTCAGCTCTGAGTGCAGAGCCCCCCAGGAATGACCTTGGTGAGATCATTTCTGGGCTGGGGGGAATCCAGACTCTGTCCGATGGGCAGAGGTCAGGAGACTTGCGCCAGCCAGACTCTTGTGTGGCCCTTGGGGAAAGTGTTTCCCTGGTGGGGGGTAGGTGTGCCCCCCAGGAAGTCCTGGTGCGCCAGGCAATGATTCAACCGCAGGGTGGTGACTCTGGGTTGGATGATCAGGTTCAGGGGGTAAACTCTGACCTGATGGGGAGTAGGTGTGCTCCCAAGGAAGTCCTGGTGCGCCAGGCAGTGGTTCAACCGCAGGGTAGTGACTCTGGGTTGGATTGCCAGATTCAGGGGGTAAGCTCTGATCTGGTAGGGGGTAGGTGTGCTCCCAAGGAAGTCCTGGTTCGCTGGGCAATGGTCCAGTCTAAGGGTGTCGTCCCTGGACTAGATAGACAGGTTCAAGGGGTAAACTCTGACCTGGTTGGGGGGGCGGTTAGTGTGCTCACCCCCCTGTGTGAAACTTCTGGTGGCTTCTCCCGAGGTGGGGAGACGCAGGACTCTGGAAGTGGGGTTCAGGGAGGGGGAAGCCCGCCCCGGACCCCGGTGCAACCCAAGGGTGTCGTCCCTGGGTTGGGTGGTCAGTCGCCAGGTAGTGATCCTGGGCTGGCGAGAAAGTTGTGCAGGACTGCTGTACCCAGCACCCTGGCAAGTGTGGATTCTGGTGATACCCCTCCTAGGAGAGGAGGGCGGGATCCTAGAAGGAGGGGTAGAGGGAGGAGAGCCTCGCCTCTAGCCCCTGTAGAACCTATGGGTGCGGACCCTAGGTTGGTGGATCAGTGGCAGGGTAGAGCCCCTGAACTGATCGGAAATAGAGTGGAGACAGGTTGCTTTGCACCTGGGGCTACCGCCCCCCACTCATTATGGTTTCAGAGACCAGAGGCTCCTAGATGGCCTGGGGCCTGGTTCTGGCCATTGGCAGCTAGAGAATCCCCGTGGGTTGGTCTAGGCTGCCTGGGACGCATTGACAGAGAGATCCCAGTGGAGTCAGGAAGGCGTAGAACTGGAACATGCCCCTGCTGTTGTGGGCCTGGGTCCTTGTTCTATCGCCCCAATCAGGAAAGTACATCAAGGTATTGATTGTTCTCCCCTGGATTTTGGCTGGTAGGGGGTTGTGTTGGACTTTTGGCCATACGCATGGTCATCCCTAGTCTTTTTGCCTCCTTCCTCCTGGTTTTTCTGACCTTTCGCTGTTGGCTCCCGGACTCTGAGCACTTTATCACTGCTGACCAGTGTTAAAGTGCAGGTGCTCTCCCATCTAAAGTTGGTATGATTGGCTTATACCTGATTGGCATATTTAATTTACCTATAAGTCCCTTGTACAGTGGTATCTCTATACCCAGGGCCTGTAAATTAAATACTACTAGTGGGCCTGCAGCGCTGCTTGCGCCACCCACTGAAGTAGACTTTCAAACCTGTCTCAGGCCTGCTAGCGCAGGGCCTGTGTGCGCAGTTTTCTGCCACAGGGACCTGGCATCTAAATTTACTTGCCAGGCCCAGAACTCCCCTTTTACTACATGTAAGTCACCCCTAAAGTACGCCCTGTGGGCAGGGTGCCATGTAAGTAGAAAGGCAGGACGTGCCATATTGCATGGCCTGTCCTGGTAGTGACAAACAGCCTAACTTGGTGTCTCACTGCTGTGAGTGCTGCCTTCTCATAGGATTGCATTAGAAATGCCCTGCCTTATGTGTAGGGGTATTGTCTGATTTATGAGGGCTAGCGTAGGCGTGTTTGGTATGGTTGTGATGGTGATAATAAATACTGCTTACTGGTGTGGGTGTATTTTTTATTACTATCACAGAAATGCCACTTCTAGAAAGTGCGCATTTATCTGTGCTTATGAGTCTGGTGTTTTGCAGCTTGACTCCAATCCACGTCTGGGCAGAGTGACAGTTGGGGCTTTGTGCATACTTTTCAGACAGCCTGTACACAGGGAGGGTGGAGGTGTCACTGAGGTGCATCTACATACTGAATAGTCTTCCTGGGCTGAGAGAAGGGAGAGGCGGGGCACACCTACATTTGTAAAGGCTGTGTCCTGGCCTCACACAATAGGGTCGTTAACCCCCCACTGATGTTTGGAGCCTGTGCTGAAAGGAGAGAGGGGGCACTCCCAGAACCAGTTGTAACTGGCTGGAACCTCCTTTCCCTATCATTGTAAAACACTGTAAAAACGGACTATAAGTACAAGGGAATTTTCCCCACAATTTGGAGACGTTTTGAACTTACCTGGAACTGGACACAGACTACTGGAAGGACTCACCAGGAACCGCCATGGACTGCTGCTGCTGTGCTGACCTGTGACCTGCTTGGTCACTGCAAAGGACTTGCCACTAGCCTGCACCCTCTTTGCGCTGGCCTGTTGCTGGCCCCCCCACCACCTGTGGACCTGCTTCGTAGGACCTGCTCCCCAGGGGCAGGGTGCTGTGGCCCCTGACCCCTGTAGCCATCCTCTGCACGGGGAGGGCTTCACCTCTCTATCAAAAAGTAGCGCTTCTAAGCGCTGCCCCTTGTTGTGCCATTGCGCTTGAAAAAGCGCTCTACTACAGGGGGACATCACCGCCGCAACCTGGGCTCTATTCTATTCAAAAGCGCTTCTAAAAGCGCATCGTGGTGGCAGAGAATCACCGCCGCAGCCCGGGCAGGGCTTTTTGTTTCCAGCGCAAGGATCGCGCTGACTTTAGTGCCCCCGGGGCACTTCAAGAAGTAAAGGAAGGAGCAGCACGCTCCTACCGTGCCCCTGGGGGACGCGCACTCTTCGGAGCGCCCCCGGGGCACACCGGGACCGTCACCTTCGGCGCTGCCTTCCCAGAGGACGAGGGAAGGCAGCACAGCGGCCGCGCACCAGACCGGGTGCTGCCGCTTCCAGAAGCAGGGGCAGTGCCTCAACGGAGGCCCCTGCTTCTCCCACTACTTTGGCAGCCGCACCGAGGACAAGGGCGGCTGCCTCCCGACAAGCAGGACGCGGGGGAGGAAGGGGATTCCCTTTCCCCCGGTCACTGCGCTAGGGGCGCGAACGCCCCTCCAGCTCTAATCTTTACCGCTTTGGGCTCCCCCCTTGTGGAGAGGGCCGGTTGAGGCCCGAGGGGGGGCCCTAAAGGCCCCGAGTCCCCAGGAGGGACCCAATAAGGATCGGAGAGGGTGCGTGCTGCCCCTCTCCCGTTACAGGATCACGAGGCCCCCGTTTGGCGCATGGAGCGCCGGGGGCCCCCTTGTTTCGGCTCCTCAGGCACTGGAGGTGCCTCTAGCAAAACAGGTACTTTAAAATGGACCATTATAATCTAAAGTTCTTTCTACAGACTTTGCCATTATGGTATATTGCCTACCTGTTCTTTGATGTGTTGACATATGTGTGCACATGTTCCTTTTATGGGCATGACTTGCTAATATGTTTGCTTAACTTGCCATAGGTTTTCTAATGTTCCTACTATGGGCGTTTTATGATATGCTTATGACAAGTGTTCTAATGTGATAACGTGTTTCCTGACTACTGCTTATGTTGCAGAATACTGAGTAACCTGTGTGTTATGTGTGACTACTGCTAGTTTGCAGAGTAACTAATGTGTAACGTTCTGACAACTGCTAAGGTAACAGGATAGTACTGTTATGTGATGTTGGTCTAATAATTATGTTGTGTACAATACAGTGTATTTTCATATAATCTGGTGTTGTGTTTCCTTTGTGGTGGGGATATTGCGTCACATGTATGTGTGTGTTGTGCAAACGCTTTACGCATTGCCTCCGGGTTAAGCCTGACTGCTCGTGCCAAGCTACCAAGGGGGTGAGCAGGGGTTATCTTGGACGTGTAACTCCCTTGCCCTGACTAGAGTGGGTAAGTTCTGCCTGGCTGAGGTACATACCCTAGCCAACCAGAAACCCCATTTCTAACACTTTGATTATAAAAATGATGCACAGAACCGGGGGGGGGGGCAGGAGGTCAGAGAGCCACTCCATCCCCAACCATCTTGGTATGAATGCTGTGTTCAACATACAGCTCTGCTGGGGTTGATCTTCCAGTTTTCAGAAAGGATAGCCAAATTCACTACAGATCGACTCCTGATTCAGTTCTTCGGGTATGTGAACCAGGTCTATCCTTTTAGATCGGGCAAAGGCACATGCTCTCAGTTTAGAGTTAGTGAACAGTAGGAATATATAGAAATTGATTGCAATAGTTGGACTGTTTATTCTCTTCACCATGTTCGTAAAGCTGATAACATTGCCTTGTTTCATCTGCCTAATTATGGTAGCTCATTCTCTCTATTCAAGACTACGATTTTTTCAATAAATGTATTGAAAACATATCTCAGATCGCTCTTGTGTTTCACCTGGGCATCCATGAGTAAGACAGAGAAAAGGTAAGATCTGTTTCCGCAATTCCCTTGGAGACCAGAGGATCATGTTCAGGTTGCCATAGTCACCTTCCGCCTAGGTAAGGTTAGGGGTTTGGGTGAGGCGGTGTGAGCTAGCCAGGAATTGGGCCAACAGTTTTTGATGGTGTGCATGGACTCAGTCTCAGCATTCTCAAGTTCTGTCCTTCTAATACGCAGACCTATTATTTTAGTAGGAACCTTATAACTTGCAGTTAAGCAAGTGTGAGCCCACAATTGAAGAAAGTTATCAACGTCCACAAGGGCAGCACCAAAACCATTATGTGGAGCAGGAAGGTCAATCATCCTTCTTGGTGGCAATGGTGTAGTAAGGTTATCAGGGGGCCATAGTCACTTGTGTGTAATGAGTCTGTGGATCTGTGTTTAATAGTAAAAGACACAGTTTGGGATAAATGGGCCCCTTCACACGCCCTCAGCAAGGGTGTATTTAAGAGGCAAAGGCAAGGCTAGAAATGTAGCCAATTAACTTTCTTCAAGGTTATAACATATTCCTTTTTTAGTGTCACCTACACCTTTTGCTGGTTTTTGGATAGTGCACTACTTTCCAGTGCCTACTGTATGTGCTCTGACCCTTAAAACATGATTAATTGGTATACGCCTACATGGAATATTTAACTTACTATAAGTCCAGAGGATATGATGTAAAGTGTATCCAGGATCTATAAGTTAAATGTCACTAGTGAGCTGCAATGCCCATTGTGCCACCCACTACAGTGCAAACATGACTGCAGGTGTATTACTGTAGCCTGTCAGTGCAGCTTTAAATTTGCAAGTTGGACCTGTCAAAATAACCCTTTATAACTGGCCTAAATCCTGTTTCAAATATTAAGTCGGCCTTAATGTGCATAAGGCAAGGTGCTTGATATTTAGATTTCGGACATTTAAAGGTTTAACACTAAACATGCCCTTACTGTGACAAGGCCTCAAAAAACATTTGCACTGTAGCAATGTTGCTGTTCCATGGGAGAGCATTGGTATAGCATTTGAAACTTAATAGTGTTATCTCAGCTTAGAAAACTGCTACAAAGTTCATTGTTGGACCTTTTGAAATATTAATGACAAGCCTGATTCAATGGTAAAATAAGATTTGTAAAAAATATTTTTTAAAAGGTACCTTTAGAAATATACTTTTTCCCTGTCCAAAAACCTCTACAAGACCAGTTGCATGAGCCTCCAGTTGTCACCCAGGATTTGAAGAGGCCCCTTAATTTTTCCCAAAGCTGAGAAAAATATTTTGGCAGTGGGGAGGTGTTCTATTCCTCCAAACAGAATGACCATCTGGTCTGTGCCCAGGAACTTTATTTACTTCAAAGAAGCATAACCTATCATAGGTAAATGTTAACTGACACCTCGGCAAGACTCTCTTTTGTCCAAATAGACTAGCAGGTACCAATTCCAGTGAGACAGAAGCAGCCCCCGGAACTGGTTTGAAGTGACCACCGGGGAGGGGTTGTTTATTTGCTTGACCACAACTCTGGGTTTGCCAGACATGGGGAAGAAAGGTTCTGCCATCTTGGCTTTAGGCAGAGAGGAGCACTGTGAGATTCTTTGCAGTAAGGTTCATAGGAATGTCTGGAACATGAGTAGGGGTATCTTTGGGAACTTTTTCCTGAATGGTTTGGGGAGGGGGCCTTGAGTCATCTCCCACCCACAGGCTTGTGCCAGGCATAAATGTGGCAGCCCTGGATGCCTTCTTCAGAACACTACTGGACTGGTGAAAGGCAGAAGAAGGACTGCATCTGCTGTTGAGTCCTGTGAAGAGACTTGAAAGGCTGGATGTGCTTCTACCTGTACCCCGACAAAGAAGTGAACTCCAGGGTCAATTGTCTAACCTCCTGTTGAGCTACAGGGACATAACAAACTGTTTGAAGTTCTTTTCCTGAAGAGTCCTGCTGACCAGTTCCATCTGGATTGCCCTCTACCGAGCTGGTGCCTTCTTCTTGAGTGACTCGACTCCAAATGCTCTATCTAAGGTTCAGCGACCTTTGGCTTCACCAATGTGTACTCCTCCTAACATCCTGAGAAACATGGGACTTAGAAACGTCTTGACTCCAAAGACATCCCGAGGGCCAGGATAAACCTGCCAAGTCAATCCAACATAGATGTGTTGCCACTGGACAAAAGATCCAAGTTGCTCCTGCTAAGAGCTTTTCTGCAACTGCATATCCATTTCAGGGGAATGTTACGGATAAGTTATCCAGCCTGTGCAGCCCTGTTCAGCTATAACTTGCAGCCTTGCATGGTCAAAGAATCAGAGCTACAAGAATATAACTCCGGGCATGATTTAGAACTCCATGGATGGGTTACTCTATCACAACGGTGACGGATATCCTGTCTGCCAAATTCTAAATCAAGCCCTAAGTCTGAACATAGAAATCTTAACAAAGTGATGGTGCCAAAAGTATCCAGCTGACAAGGGACCATCCTTGGGAGTGAATTTTGAATTTTTCTCACTCTCAGATTTCCCTCCAAATGTCAATGGCTTCACTGAGATGCCATCCAACAGCTTTCTGGCCTTGTGGAGCACTTTTTGGCAATGAGCTGCTGCCATGACCCACTGAGGATTTTTGGCTTCCGTTTGAGACACTGAGTCCAAAGGTAAAACTTCAGATTGAGTTGAACCAGGTTTCTGTATCCCACCTGCAGTGGGCCTTAAATCACACCTAGATGTCAGTCAAGTGCAACCAGATGACTGCAATTGACGCTTAACACATTTGAAGCTATTTTTATCCAAACTTTTAAGAAATTATATCTTGGTTACCTTATTGGAGTTTTGTCATTTTAGTGATATTTTGTTCATTAAATTATTCTATATTTTTGTAAGTTGGCGTGGGATCTGTATTGTGTTTTGTTTTTTACTTTTTAACTGTTTTTCTACATTTAAATGCTCTACACACTTTCTTAAGTTAAGCCTGTCCACTCTGTGCCATAGCTACCAGAAGTTGAGGTCAGTTTTAAATAACTTGAAATCATTACTGGACTTAACAAGAGTAGTGACCCTATTACTTATTGTGGACTACAATCCACCCCAACTATTAATCCACTTTCTTACACAAATCCACTCGAAATTTAATCAGCACAGTCTCTGTGGTTATAGTTGAGAGTTATTCACCATGTCTGTGATATTTCCATGCCCTCTTCTGTTATTTGCTCTCAACTAGGGAAAGTGAAAGCAATATTTATGTTCAGAAGGAGGACCATTTTGGACTAGCATTGAAATTAGATGAACTGTATGAATACTTTGCAGTGTCATAGATCAATAATATTTTTATGTAAATTGACTAAGACTAAGGACAGGCTGTTCAGTAGCTCCTCTACTATTCTCCCTATATATTAACAAGGGAGTAGATGTTTTTGAAGCTTCCATAAATGATGGAATGGCATTAGGAGAATTTGCAATTGAATACTCTTATATCCAAATGATATCTTGTTGGTAGCAAAGATGCCCATGTGAGTACAGAACCCATTAGACAAATTTGGAAAATGTGATCAACCATGGGGCTGATCATTAATACCTTAAAAATAAAACTATTGATTCTTCACCATTACAAAGAGATCAAGAATAGCTTTAGGCTGGGGCAAACTCACTCCTTGAGCAGGTGCATTAGTTTACATATTTGATTCTAGAGCTGACATATGATGTAAAATAGAAGAAACATATAAAAAGGGCCAACCATGTGTTTTGCCAGAAGTTGTTCAGAAGCCTGATTTCTGCTGCTCTTGCATGAACTACAAGTCCAGAATAGTTTTCTGAATGGAACTGAACTATGGGGGTTTTCCTTATGTTTCACCTCTAGTAGTCTGCAAGAAAGCTTTCTTAAAACATCTGTTTATAATGCTCCCCATTACTCCCAACACTTGTTAAGCCAACACCGGTCTTACACTGGATTGCAGTGTGAGGACACCCGAGTTGGAGAGTTTCAAGAAGTGGGTATAAGATGTTTTGGCCCATACTGGTGGTGGTTCGCTTGGACAGTTTAGGTAGTCTAGTGCCTTGTTAGGACAGATAGGCATGTTTGGTTTTTGGTCTGATGGTGAGTCCATCATTCCAAGATTAAACAATGATGTCAAATTAGTGCATAAAAAGCGATAGTCATTGTCTCAAAAATCCTCTGAAGGGAGCTTTAACTACATTTTTCTCCCACAAATGTGCACCTAACTTCGAGATTTACCTAGATGTGATGGAATCTGCACCTGCCAAACAACTGTATTTTAAACTAAGGTTTAGCATTTTGGCTTGAAACTATTTTACCTTCACGCAGGAAGAAGGATGGGGAGGGGGGAACATGGCATTGCCACAAGTGCCCATAGCTAATTAAAGATGCACTACTCCTTTTTTGCTCTTCTACCCAATGTATGCCTATTCAAGAGTTAAATGGCTAAGGCTAAATCAACTGTTTAGAAACTAACTTTGATAAGGTGAGAGACACAATGCATTTGATCAAATCTAATACTTTAAGAGCTGTGATATTTGCCATTTCTCAGATCTTACCACCTGGTGGTTAGACAATTCATTGTTATTTAATAACCATGATCATGGTGTCTTATAAGGTATCCACAATAAATAATTTTCACTTGTTTTCACTCTGTTCTAAGCCTAAGGGCCAGATTTAGAACTTGGTGGACAGGTTACTCCATCACAACGGTAACAAATATCTTGTCTGCCAAAATCTAAATCTCATTGGATATAATGGGATTTAGATTTTGGCAGATGGGATATCCATCACTGTGACGGAGTAACCCATCTATCAAGTTCTAAATTCCCTCTGCAGAGGGAATACTCTGTCACAAATGTGACTGATATCCTGTCCACCATATTATGATCCACATAGGATATAATTGGATTGTAATGCAGTGGATGGGATATCCATCATGTTTGTGACGGAATATACCCCACTGCAAAGCTCTAAATCAGGTGTAAAGTTTTTATTTGCTTTTAATTAATTAGGTTTTAAATTGCCTATTGTATTAAGTTTTATGGCCACTCACTCAAAATATACTAAATTATCTTATAATGTTGGCTCTTGGAAGGCACTGAAACCAATACTGGTGGCATTTTCTCAAGTGTTACAGCCATTATGCTGTTATTTGTAAAATAGTTGGCTATTGGATGATTTTGCTGCATTTATTCCTCAGAAATGTAATGTTATTGATTGTGTTGCTAGGTTGGGTTGGTGTTCTAAGCATCAGCTTGGTATACATATTTCAGTCTTACTACTCTTAACAGAAGTAGCATTGGCTTGCACACTTGCAGTTTTCCTGCAGTGTTGAAATGGTGCTGGACTATTAACGTATTTCATTATTCTTAGCCCTTATTGTTCTTGTCACAATCATTATTAGCCAAGCACCTAGCTTGAACATTGGCCTTTGATTACACTTGGTAATATCAAGACAAATTGTCATAAGCTAGGCATTTATAGAAACCGTGTGTTGAGTGAGGTCAGGGAGAAGCATGCTTTGAGGTATTTTTCTCCTGTCCAGAAGTAGAGCAGACTTCAAAGTAATGACTGAGATGAGGACGGTAGGTGTGGGATTAATATGCAGTAAAGAGTTGGCAGGGGTGCTACTCAATATCGAGAATGAAGTGTATCGAGATACTGCTAAGTCAGACCACAAGACCCTGGCTTCACCTCTGCTGAATCACACTGTGCATGCTGTCAAGTAAAAAATAAGGTTTCGAAGGGATGGTGTGACATGCTGCAGTCATGCCAGATTGGCAGTTCTCAAGAGGAGATCCATGGTCTAGATCAGTGGTTCTAAACCTGTGGTCTGAGGACCCCTAGGGATCTGCGAGGCCTAGTCATGGGGGTCCATGACTGTTTCACAAAATTAAATAATATTAAAACAATACAGTATATACAATTCATGAAACAAAATTGAAAACTGTTTCTATACTTGATTGTGAATTAAACCAAACAATTCAATATTGGAGTATTTGTTTGGTGTTTACACGTTTTTGTATTTTTGTGTGTTATATTGAGGTTCTAATGATAGAAATTGCTAATGCTGAGTGTCCATGACTTGCAATAATGACTAAGTGGGGTGCCAGATTCAAGTAATGATTCAGTGGGGGGTCCACAGAAGTGAAAAGGAGAAGAACTGCTGAGCTAGAGCACTCCTTGCACAGTGGGGTAGTGAAAACCGGGTGGTCCTTTGGCCAGATGGTCTTTCCTCAAAGCCTGAGAGTTCTCCCTTCAGTGCACATTCAGTGTGAACTCCAAAAGCAAATAAAAATAACTATTTACCCTTTCACTACTTCCAGATAAAACTACATCTGAACACAAAGCCCATTTCTGTATGTTGTGTGTGAGGTTGAATTTTGTGCTGTCATGAGATTTTTTTATATATCTACATATGTCTGAAGTCAGACCTAATAAGCCCTTTGGCAAGGAACACATCCTCACACAAAGTAGTTCCTTTCATTGCCAGGGACTGCTATGGTTATGCGTTTTCCAAAAATATATTTTAGTTTTGCTTACTGTGTGTGTTGCAAATTGAATGTTTTGTTCTGTTTTTCTCTTTTTGTTTCCTTAGAGAACTATTTTGCACTTCAGAGTTGCAAAAGCATAATGTTTGTTTTCTTTTTGTTGAGACAGTTGTTTTTGTTGTCTCCATTACTTTTGTTTTACATTCTCATTTTCAAGCAGTGCATTCTAGCCTTCAGCTTACATCACATACACATAGCATTCAACACAGTATTAGAGACAGATGTTTTAGTTAGTAAAAAGAGATAGTGTTTCCTTCAATGACTGCTGCCTAGGCCCTTACTCAGTTAATGGAGGAGAACTCTGAGACAGCTTCCCATATTAAGAATGCATCTGAGGGATAGGATCATGGATCAGAATCTGAAAGTGATTTTTCATTTGGAGGGGTTACATACGATGATGACTTGTCTTCCAATGACTCTTAAGAACATTGTCATGGCAGTCATGATGTCCCTTTGGAAGCACAATCTGTGCAACTGGCAGACAGCAGACATTGTGTCATATGCTGATGACACACAACTCCTCATTTCCCTCACCGAAGACCCGGACACGGGCAAAAGGAACTTCCACACAGAAATGGAAGCCATTGCCACCTGGATGAGAGGAAGCTTCCTCAAGTTCAACTCCGACAAGTCTGAGCTCATCATCTTTGGAAACGCCACCTCAGCTTTGGATGACTCCTGATGCCCACATCCCTCAGCGCCCCCACCGCACCGACTGAGCACGCCTGCAACCTAGGCATCATCATCGACTTCTCCCTGTCCATGACACAGAGGTAAACTCAGTTGCCTCCTCCTGCTGGTACACACTCCGCAAACATCAGAAAATCTTCAGATGGATCCCAGCACACTGTCACAGGACAGTCACCCACACATCAGTCACAAGAAAGCTTGACTATGGTAATGCCCATTACGCCGGCACCTCGACTAGAAACATCAAAAACACATCTCCCAACACCTGAGGACCCTCCACTGGCTCCTGGTCAAGAAACGAATCACCTTCAAGCTACTCACCCACGCAGACAAGTCCTTACACAATGCAGGACCAGCATACCTGAACCACTATGTCTCCTTCCACACCCCGCCAGATCCCTCTGCTCCACCCAGATGGCCCTGGCCACAATCCCTCACATTCCTAAAACCAGCATCAGAGGCCGATCCTTCACCCACATCACAGCAAAGAGCTGGAACAACGTCCCCCTAAACCTCAGACAAAGCCCATCGCTCACCATCTTCAAGAAGAACCCTCAAGATGTGGCTCTTTGGGTCAGGCCCCTCCCCTCCAGCACCTTGAGACCCTCACGGGTGAGGAGCCACGCTTTACAAAAACTGATTGATTGATTGGTTGACTGTGGCAGTGTAGCCCAATCTGACATGTAGGCAGGACAAGCACAGAGCGCAGGAAGAATGCCCACTTAGAACCCCCTCATACATTTCAGACAGAAATTATTTCACTTACTGAAGATGCTAGGTGTAACATCAATACTGTGAAATGTTTGCCTATTGACTACTGGTGAACCAGCCCTCCCTGCAGGGTCTCCACCACACTTTTTGACTTCACCCCTCCTGTTTTCTGAACCAGTTTTTATTGGCTTTTATGAGTATGTGCACTTTACTACTGCTAACCTGTGCTCAAGTGATTCTGCCCTCTCCTTTAAACATGGTAAAATTGGTGTGCAACTAATTAGCACCTTTTAGTTAGTTGTAACTCCCTATTAAAGTGGTACTACATGTACCCAGGACCTGTAAACGAAATGCTACTAGTGGGCCTTCACCACTTATGTGCCACCTACTTAAGTACCTTTTTACAAAACATGTTCCAGGCCTGCCATTGTAGCCTATCTGTTCAGTTTTAAACTACAATTTCGACCTGGCAAAATAAACCTTTTGTCAGGCCTAAACCTTCATTTTTAATACATATAAGTTACCCCTAGAGTTGGCCTTAAACAGCCCATTGGGCAAGGTACCATGCATTTATAAAATTTGACATGAATTTTTAAGTTTAACATGTTCTGGTAGTGAAAAACTCTCAAACTTGTTTTTCATTATTGCAAGTCCAACCTCTCTCATAGGGTAACATTGGGTTACCTTATTACATTTAATAAGTGAAAACTTTTGATTGGGAGTAGATAGGAAAGTCATGTTTGGGGTCTGAGGAATTGTAATTTAAAACTATTTTTAATGGCAAAGTTGGATGTTAAGCCACAATTCTGAAAATGCCACTTTTGGAAAGTGAGCATTTTCTTTTCCTAACCATTTGGTGCCTGCAGCCTAATCCTGGGTCACATGACTAGACGTAGTTGGCAGTTGGCCTTTGAGCATTCTTCCTAGACAGTGGCAAAATAGAAAGTCTGGTTGCTGACATAATGGACCATCTCTGGCAGGATAGGGGGGGCTATTGCCTACCACATTTGCACCTCAAAGGCAATGGCTCAGCTCACACACATAGGACTTCACACTAACCTATAATGCCTCCAGACCGACTGTGACCATGGCAGAGAGGCAGTAAATTCTAGACACTTCTTTAGGGGGAAAACTGCAGAACCTTGTACCACTTCAAAGTGGGCACCAGGTATGGAAAAGGGAACTTCAGACCCACTCTTCAATACACTCCTGGACCTGTGCATACTACAGAAGAAGGACACTCTGCTGCCCTGCTTCTTGAGGCCTGCCCTGCTTGATGAGAAGGAAGACTGGACTTGCACCTTTGATTCCAGGCTGAAGTGAGTCCAAGGGTCAACTGACTAAAGAACCCAGAAAGAAGTTGGTCCTTATCTCGTACAAGTGATCTTCACTGGATAAGCCTTGTTAAATATGACCATCCTTCTAGAGTGGATGGGGGTCTGGGTTTCATTGATAGGGATTCTCTACACTGCAGTTTGGACTTTTTCACTCTTCATTTACAGGGTGATTGTGAAGCAATGTTATTTCAATTGAAAATTCATGACAAATTCACCCTTTCAGGCCTTATTACCCTCCATACCCACATACTAGTTTTGTATCGTCATGGGGTCAATCTATTAAACACCTTCTTACAAACTTAAATTTTACTATTCTTGGGGACTTCAATTTTGGTTTTTACTTGGAGGCATCTGTCTTGTGAAAATCTTCTCTCTTTCTTGATTTTATGCTCAGTTTAGGCTTTTCACAGGTAGTCCACTCTCCTACACATGTAACTGTTCATACTCTTGATGGGAACTTCAACAATTTGAATCAAAACAAGCTCACAGATATCATTCCTCTCAGTTGACCTGATCAGTGGGTGGTAGCTTTTTTGATTACTCTAACTCCTTCTGCAATAGGCCCTTTTAGACTATCTAACTCGCTTAACAGATGTTCAAATTAGAAAAAGGTCTTGAGGGAAAATTTGGAAGAAGCACTTAGGTCAAATCAGTTTCCTATGAATTTTGACACCAGCGGGCAGGTGGAGGACTTCTCCAGCTGAGTGAATACGACCTAGTTTGTAATTTCCCTGTTGAAAGTACATACGTTTCATAGAGGTAAACCCACCACCCCATAGTTTTCTGAGCAACTTAAAGAATTGAGGCAAAGTTGCCATAGACAGGAAAGCATATGGTACGCAAGGCTAGACCTAGAAGAAAACAATAGGCATAGAGCGATACGCCATGTATATAAGCTCACTATTTTTGGGGCAAACTCAAATTTCTTTACACAGAGTATCAGGTCTGCGGTCAACTTACCTATGAAGCCTTTCAAAGTTGGGAATTCTCTATCAAAATCTTCCTCCCCTCACCAGAGCATCTCACAAGGGTTCTCTGAGGAATTAGCCTCCTTTTTTATGGATAAAATGTTTAGGATAAGATTTTATGAATCAGCCTCTTCTTTTAGAGATTGAATCCTGAATCTGTGTTAGAAATTGGGCTTCTGGTTGGCAGAGATATGCACCCTGTCCAAGCAAGGATCACAATCCTAATCCGAGTAGGTGAGATACACACCATAGTTTAAGGTGTGCTCATCCTCTGGTAGCGTGGCACAGAGCAGGCAGGCTTAACTTCAGAAACAATGTTTAAAGTATTGGTGCAACACTTAACCAGTAAAACTGTGAAAACACCACCCAAAAATAATCCGCACCAGGTTAGGAAAATATAGCTTAATTTAATGACCAAAACAACAAAAATCCAATAAGTAGAAATTGAGATGTAATTTCTAAAGTTAATCTGCAAATATAGTGCTTAGAAGCCTTGAGCGCCTACTGGGCTATCTGGTTGTGCTAGACCAAGGTAAATACAACAGTTCAGAAAGACTGTGATGGAGCGCATGCTGGCTACAGGTACTAACCTTGTCTCGCTGAAAAAGTACCTTGTGTGAAGGGTAGGGTCAATGTTGAAGATACAATGTGGGGAGCAGATGGGTTGATGAGAAGGTGATGCACCAATTCCGATCCACTCAGTCAGGGATGCTGCGCAGTCATAGATGCGATGTCCTCCAGCAGTGGTGCAACATCAAATCCTTTGTGATCAAGGGATGTATTGTCATGGAGCCGAGCAGCTGTCAATGTAATATCTTTGTCCTCGGCGGTGGCAGTGATGTGTCGCAGACAAGGGAAGATGCGTCAGTTCAACCCTTTGCAACACCAGTGATTCTTGGCTTTTAGTAGAAACAGCTGAAGAACACACTTCCAAGGGCACAGAACTGGATTATCACCACTTGGCAGGGCAGGACTCACAGTTGGGAGAGTCCAGAGACTGCAGCAGAGTTGGGTGAAGACTTGCATGTCCCTGAGACTTCAGAACAGGAGGCAAACTAGCAAGCGCATGAAGTCCCTTTGGTTCTAGGGATGTAGAGATGCAGGTCCAGTACTTCTCACTCCCAGGCAAGGAGGGCAGCAGGGAGAGAGGCGGGTACAGCAAAGCAAGAGTCCAGCAAAGTCCATCAGAGTGACAGTCCCTTCAGCAGCACAGCAGTCCTTCTTCCTGGCAAAATGTTGTCATGTCAAGATATGTACTGATTTGGTAGGGTTAGAAGTCCAGTTCCTATACTCAGTGGTACCTTTGAAGTAGGAGGGACTTCAAAGAGAGGCCTTTGAAGTGCACAAAGTTCCTGCCCTTCCTACCCTGACTCCAGACACACTAAAGGGGATTAGGCAGCCCTGTGTGAGGGCTTAGGACCCAGCCAATTCAGGTGGCTCAGCTCCTCCCTACCATCCTGCCCAAGAAGGGCCATCAACATGCAGATGGCCACACTGTCACATCTAAGCTCCTTTTGTGTGTTCTGCCTGGAGGGAATGCACGAGTGCACAGTTGTTACCCACCCAGATGTGGATTCAGATACAAGCAGAAGGCACTCGATGATTTAAAGTAAGGGAATGCCACCTTTCTAAAAGTGATATTTTCATAAATACAATTTAAAATCTGACTTCACCATAATTTTTAACTATAGCCTTATAGCTCACTTCTGAGGGCTATACCAGTTGTTAAAGGCCCTCACACTCATTAAAGGCCTGTGCCATAGGCTCAGGCCTGTAACTCCAGTTACAGACCGGAGCCGCAGGCTAAGGCCTATAACGAGTGTGAGGGCCTTTAACAACAGGTATAGCCTGAGGCAGAAGGGGTATACGTTTATTCGACCATTCCACGCATTAAGGGTAGTTATGGGTAGGATGTTGTAAATTAAAAAGAGAGAAACAGAGAGACATTCATTGAAATGTTGGAGCTCTGGGTTTATACCAGCCACTTTAAGCTTGGAGTTACTCCATTTTGGAGCTCTCAACAATCCAATGTCCTAATTTAAATTGTGATCCCATAGACACCAAACCCAGGGGTCCCATCTCTTCCCAGTAGGAAATTACAAGTATAAAATGTAATAAGGCAATCTCAAAGTTAAACTATGAGAGAGAGGGTTAACTTGGCAGTTTAAAACTACACACACAGGTTCTGCAATGGCAGACCTGAGTCATGTTTAAAGGGCTAAGTAGGGGGCACAATCAGTGCTGCAGACCCACTAGTAGCATTTACTTTACAGGCCCTAGGCACATGCAGCGGAATTTACCATGGACTTCTAAGCAAATAAAAAAACTCCGTTGGGGATATGCCAATGGTGATATGTTTTAGGGAAAGCGCATGTGCGCTTTAGCCCTGGTCAGCAGTCGTAAAGTGTCCAGAGTCCTAAAGTCAGGGGAAATCTCACCAAGGATGTCAGGTCTAACAATCTGTATCCAGAAATCCATTCTTTTTGCAACTATGATATTTTTACCATCACCTCTGAGAAACCTTCAGAATTTTTATGTTTTTCTCAGCTTACAACTCAAGTGGAAAATGCTTTGCTGGGCATCAATTTAGCTCCCTGCTTGATCCCTACCCACCTAAAATCTTGCACTTGGCCGCAGAGGTAGTAGCTGAACAGCTTACTCAGATCCTCAATCAGGTAATTGATGCAGGAGAGTAACCCAGTTTAAGGAAAAAAGCAATTGCTATTTCCTTGCTCTGGAAATCCTATTTTAACCAGAGGAACTTAAGAACTATCAACCAATCTCATTAATACCTACCCAAGTCAAAATATTGGAAAAGCATCTGGACCAGTAACGTATGGAGTTTATCAATACACATGATTTTCCTGAAGTTTCTCAGACTGGGCTCAGGAGTGTCAACTGCAAGGAATCTGCTTTGGCTACAGCAGTCAACAGTGTCAGGAGCCAGGTTGACCAGGGAGGAGTCACATTATGGGTCACGCTTGACCGGTCTGTGGCTTTGATCAATTTCATCTGTGCTCCTTGTACATCAATTATCCCTACTGGGCATGATGGGTAAGGCGCTCAGCCTGCTACAGTCCTTCCTTGTAGAGTACTGCAGGGCTCTTTGCTCTGCCCCAGTATGTCTGTCTATCCCTTGTCAACCTTGATTAGATCTCACAGTTTCCAAGTAGTGGCCTCTGCTGATAATACTTAAATCATTGTCTCTGCCATAGATAATATCCTCTCTGTGACTAGCAGGTTCATGGAATGCATGACCAACATCATTAGTTGGATGAGAGAGAACAATCTTAAACTTAAAGCAGAAAAAAGGAGAGGTGTTGATATTTGGAGCACAACAGTCAGTTTAGTCAACAGCATGGTGGCTGGCATCCTGCGCACATCTGACTGTGGTAGGGTCTGCTAAGAACCTTGTGATCGTTTTTAATATTTCTTTGTCATTTGATAAGCAGTAAGTCACAAAGTCAGAGCATGTTTCTACATTATAAGAACTCTGAAAAAAATATTTCCGTTCATTCTAGACTAATTGCATGAATCAATGAATCAGAGGTCATGGCATTAGTATCATCAGATTATTGTTATGCCCTTTAATTGGACATATACCAGGCATCCCTGGCTAAAACTCAGATTACTCAGAATGCCCGCGTGTGTCTCATCTTAAACATTCCTTAGCATATTTTGATGACCAAGGGTCAGAGGACCCTTTATTGGCTCCCAATTAGGAAATACATGGTATTTAAAGTCCTCTGCGTGGGCCATAGGGCCCTGCATAATACTGGTCCAAGTTTTGTAAAATCTTCTCTGAGATGGTATATTCCTGGAGGTTTCTACGCTATGCCTCTATAGATAGCTGGTTGGTCCTAAAATGTGCAAAGCCAAATGGAGCAACCCTCCTTTTCCTACTCTGTTCCCAAACTATACAGGCAATATCCTTATCTATTGTAAGCATTTTAAAACCTGCCTGTTTGACCTCATTCTTTGCACTGTTCAAGTTGTCTCTCTTCCTACAATATCTGATGCCTTTAGAATGCTAATGCCTTGACACCCTTGTGTGTTGTATGCATTTTATAAATCTTTTTTTATTTAATTTAATTATTCACTGATCTTCTGTTCTGAGCTACAGGGATACAACAAGCTCCAACTGCCTCTCCACAACTACTTAGCTGACCTGCTGCAACTGGACCTGCCTGAGTCCGGCTGGCCTGTGCTGGAGTGATCTCCTGAGCCACAAGAGGTGGCCAACAAGTCTTGGACCCATGTTGTGCATCAGCTTAAGTCCTCCTTTTGAAAAAAGGAGAAATCCTAAAGTTTCCGGCTCTTCACAACCACAAACTGGCCCATTTGCACCAAGATCTTGCTGCCTGTGCCAACCGCCAATGCAAAGCTCTAGTGAACTTGACTCTTACTATGGCGCCTGCCACTGACAATGTGAGATCTGCAGTTTACGCCACAGCATCAACTGCCCTCAGTGACTGCCAATGGAATCTCCAGCAACAACAGTCTGCAATGCCCAAAAGATCTTTGTGCTACAGGGATATAGAGATGACTGTCCACGACACCCAGCCTGCTTTTGGTGCTACATTGATGACCAACCCCAATGCTCTCCTGCTCCTTATAGGCCACTCCACCCTGAATGGAACCATTTGCGTTGGACTTCAGAAGGTAACTTTTCCAGTGGGACTAACCTTGTCCCTGTATCTGGCCTAAGCTCCATTGCAGTTGGCCTGAACCTGTGACTCTCTCACCTGGTCCCACACCACAGCTGTAACTGTGAGTGGTACTTTGTGCCTTTAGGCACTATACTTAGGTGAAATCTTTAAAACTTCATTTCTCCAGTTCTACTGAATCGATGTTTATGGTTTTGCTTTAAATAATTTATTAAAATGTACTCTTTTTCTATTGTGATGTGGATTTTTTTGTGTTGTGTTTTCACTTTATCACTGTTTAAGTACTGCATAAATACTTTATATATTGCCTCTAATTTAGGTCTGAATATGTTTGTGCCAAGCTAAAAGAGGGTTAGGCACAATTCAATTTAATGACTTTTGTGGTTAACCCTGACAAGGATTGTGGCAGTTGCTTGAGCTTGAGGAGGGCTCACATCTCCCTCAACCAAGAACCCAATTTCTCACAACTACCTCCATCTTTTTGTGCATTTTGTGTTCCTTGAGGAAATTCCACATCAAACAAATGTTCATGCTCAACAGTTTCTGAAGGAGCATGGATGCACTCTGTTGAGTCATTCTAGGGTGCATCTACAGACTTTACGTGGGAAAGTGAAAAAATGCTTGGCCCTCACACTGTTCCTGGTGGCAGTGCACAAATTACCAGTACAATCTTACTGGTCCACTTGTACAGTTTTGGCAACATCCAGCTTCTCCTCAAGCATGACCAGGGATCAGTTTTCATTCTGCATTGCAGTGGTAATTCTGCAGCATTGCTCTGGGACCATTCAGACAGGTTGTTTAACCCCTTCGCTGCCAGGCCTTTTCCCCTCCTGTCCTGAGCCTTTTTTTTATATTTGGGGCAGTTCACGCTTAGGCCCTCATAACGTTTTGTCACATAAGCTACCCACACCAAATTTGTGTTCTTTTTTCCACCATCTAGAGGTACCCAGAGTTTGTGGGTTCCCCTGGAAGACACCATGAAATTAGTCAAACTATAGCAAACATTTTTTTTTTAAACTGGGAAAAGGGGCTGCAGAAGAAGGCTTGTGTTTTTCCCCCTGAAAATGGCATCAACAAAGGGTTTGCAGTGCATAAATCACCATCCTCCCAGCTTTCAGAAACAGGCAGACTTGAATCAGAAAACCACATTTTCAACATAATTTTGGCATTTTACTGGACATACCCCATTTTAAATATTTTTTGTGCTTTTAGCCTCCCTCCATTTAGTGACAGAAATAGGTGTGAAATCAATGCTAAACATTTCTGAAACATAGACAAAATCCTGAATTCAGCAAGAGGTCATTTGTGTAGATCCTACAAGGTTTTCCTACAGAAAATAACAGCTGAAATTAAAACAATATTGAAATTGAGTTAAAAAAACAGCCATTTCTCTCCACGTTTTACTCTGTAACTTTTTCCTGCAGAGTCCGATTTTGAAAAGCAATCTACTGTTATGTCTGCTAGACTCTTCTGGTTGCGGGGACATATAGGGATTGTAGGTTCATCAGAGACACTAGGTACCCAGACCCAATAAATGAGGTGCATCTTGCAATGGGTTTTCATTGTATACCCGGAATACAATTCATTTGGTGAAATATAAAAAAATGAAAAATAAGTATCAAGAAAACCTTTGTATTTCCAAAATGTGCACAAGATAAGGTGTTGAGAAGCAGTGTTTATTTCCACATCTTTGAATTCCGGGGTCCCCATACTAACATGTGAATTGCAGGGCTTTTCTCAAACAGACTTCTTTTTTACACACTGTCATATATTTGGAAGGAACAAAATGTAGAAGACAAGGGGCAATTACACTTGTTCTGCTATTCTGTGTTCCCCCCAAGTCTCCCGATAAAAATGGCACCTCACTTGTGTGAGTAGGCCTAATGACCGCGACAGGAAACGCAACATGGACACATCACATTTTTACATTAAAATCTGACGTGTTTTTTGGAAAGAGTCTAGCTGTGGATTTTGGCCTGTCGCTCAGCCAGAACCTAGGGAAAGCTACCAAACCTGTGCACTTTTGAAAACTAGACACCTAGAGGAATCCAGGATGGGGTGAATTGTGTGGGCTCTCACTAGGTTCTGTTACCCAGAATCCTTTGCAAACCTCAAAAGTTGGCAAAAAAACTCCACTTTTTCCTCATATTTCGGTGATAGTAAGTTCTGGAATCTGAGAGGAGCCGCAAATTTCCTTCCACCCAGCATTCCCCTAAGTCTCCTGATAAAAATGGTATCACACTTGTGTGGGTATGCTTACTGCTAACGACAGGAAATGCCCCAAAACACAACAAGGACACATCACATTTTCCTAAAGAAAACGAACCTGTTTTTTGCAAAGTGCCTAGCTGTGAGAAAACAGGGCTGATTGCAGAGGCCCCCTAACTTTTTGCCCCCATTTTCCACTTTATGCTGGTGTTTTCCTGACTCTGATGGTGCCCTGGGTACTGCTAACCAGTCCCAGGGCCTGTGCTCTGTGTAAAATCAATATGCAAATTAGGCTAATTATAATTGGCTAAGTTAACCTACCTATAAGTCCCTAGTATATGGTAGGGCATGTAGGTTTAGGGACCACAGCATAGGTGGTGCACCCATAGGTGCACTGCTGAGGTGCCCAGTGTCATTTTAAAGGCAGGCCTGCCTTGCTGGCTGCTTTTAAATTAAAGTTATATGCAAATTCGACTTTGGAATTAAAAGTACTTCCAAAGTCTTAAACTACCTTATTTTTACATATAAGTCACCCCTAAGGTGTGCCCTATGTGCCCCTAGGGCTGGGTGCCATGTAACTATAAGCAGGGACTTTATAAAAATAGATTTATAAACCCTGGTGAGGTAAAAACAGCCAAATTCGTTTTTCCCTCATTGAAGTAAATGGCCTTCGTAGGCTAGAATGGGGAGACTTTATTTTAAATTTTAAAGTCTCCTTAAATATTGCATACCAAGAATTTGGTATCAAATTAATTGTTTGGTATAAATCCCACAACTTCCAGTTGTTGGATTTAATATAACTTGTTCAGGTAAAAAGTTTTAGACTTTACCTAAAAAGTTGCCAATTTCAGCCCTGCATTGTTTTTGCTGCTGTGCTCTGATTGGCCAGCCTGCAGCAGCTTAGCCAAGCTGCCTTGATGAGGTGTGAAGTGGCCTGGCTTCACACAAAGGAATGTGCTTGTGGGAGAGAATCTCCCCTCAGCAGATGGTGAAGCAGGAAGGGGGAGGGCTGCCAAACTGGTCTTCAAAGGCAGAGAAAGACATTTGGAGCAACCAGCAACACCCCCACATCCTGCAACCCCAGACAACTAGGTGCCCCCTTGATTAGATTAGGAGAGGGCAGGAGAGGGGTGTGTTTATGATTTTTAGCCACACCAGTGGGTGGGCTCAGCCAGATGTAACCTCCAAAAATCAGATTCAGCCATGTTGGATTTTTAGAGAATGTTGCCTTCTGGGATGGATTTTTGCCACACTTCCCAGGAAGTGGTCATCACAGGGGGACGACCCTGTACCTGATTGGAGAACCAGGACCCCCCTGCTTTTCACCCAGGAGCAAGGATAAAACTGGCAGACCTGCACCCACACCACAGATCCCCACCAGAATTCAACAAGAAAAGAACTAAAGGAGAAGAAGGACTGCCCTGCTGGACCCCTGGCCTGCACCTGGAACCTGCACTCAGAAGGACTGCACCAGCTGCACACTTGGGCTTCACCACAAGAAGGACTTTGCCTGGCTTCAACTGGTTCAAGGAGGGACTCCCTGTTTGCTACAGGTGAAAAATTGCTATCCAGAGTCCCCTGCACCAACTCCTGAAGAAAGTGACCAGCTGACCACTGTCCGGTGGCCAAAAAGGAGTTTGCGCCAGGTGCATTCTGGGAGTGGTAGTCCGCACCCTCCAAGGACCATCTCAGAACTTCTGGACCCTTGGGGTGAGCTGTGGACCCCAAAAGAACCTTAAAAGAACATCTGGGTGAAGCCCCAGAAGTTTGGAGAAGATTTGAGAATTTTTGTAAAAAAGCTCCATAGAGGGACCGACCCGCCGCGGAAATTCTAGCCGGCTTGCCTCAACCGCGACCCGGCCTGATTTGGTGGTTCGTCCCGGTAAAGAAAAATCTCCGAAAAAGAAACTAAGTCTGAAGGTAAAAAGTTGACCGGGACCTCCCAGCCATCGTATCCGAGAAGGGCTCCATGGACGTCGGATCAAGATCCAGGTTTACTCCGGTCGAAGGATTTTCACCTCAAAAAAACGACTAAGTCCGAAGGTAAAAATCTCCACTGAGGAATCCAGCATCGCGTATCCGGAGAAGGGCTCCAGGAGGTCGGATAGGACTGGCAGGTTCATCCCGCTGAAGAAAATCTTCAAAATAAAGACTAAGTCAGAAGGTAACTTTTTAACCGAGGCCTCCCGCGACCTGTAGCAGGGCTCCATCGCGGTCAGCCTGAAAGTTTGACTTTGCCCCGGTCGAGGTGCAACCAGATGACCCGATTGGCGCTTTTTGTTTCTAAGCGCTAGAAAAATAATAATTCTTTAAAAATTCATATCTCCGGTTCCCTTTATCCGATTTTATTCGTTTTGGTGTCATTTTAAAGATAAAAATATAAACTATTTTTATAAATTGGTTTTGGATTTTTAAACCGTTTCCTGTGTTTTATTTAATTACTGTTTTGTGATATGTGAATGCTTTACACACTGTCTCCTAAGTTAAGCCTTGACGCTCGTTGCCAAGCTACCAAGGGTTGAGCTGGGGTTAATTTACTGAGACCTAACTGGGCCTAAGTGGAGGTTAGTGGCTTGTTGCTAGGTGTAGGTTCCTACCTGCCCTTACCAATAACCCATTTTCCAACATTTTTGGAAGCAGCGACGGGATCCTGTACTTGTGTTCAGTATCACGTTACAGTTTTAAGTAAAACAAATTAAAAATCCTTTAAATTGTCTTAGTGCAAAAACTGTTTTTTTTTGTTTTTGTTTTTTTTTTAATTAAATTTTTAATTTGGATTAATTTCTATTATTGAATTTTTGTAATTTTTCTAAATTATTGTTTCCAATTTTTGCAAAAAGTTTTTGTTGACACAAAACCAGGGAACCATGGAGCTTGATCTGGCTATCCTACCCACACTGACAGTAGTCCAGCTTAGGGGGTTGTGTACTGAAAGAGGGTTGCCTGCAACCACTGACCTCAGGAAGCAAGTCCTGATCAAATCCCTGACAGCATGGGCTGAGGCCCATGAGGTAGACCTAGGGGAAGCTCCAGAGGAGGAAGAAACAGGGGAGGGTGCTAGCTCTAACCACTCAGGGGAGGGAGGGCATCTGAGCCTAAGTGAGGATGAGGAAGAACGGTCCTCAGTACATACAGTCACTAGGGGCAGACCCAAAGCTAGTGGTGGGAAGGGGGTCCCTTCAGGAGAAGAGAACCCATCCATCAGAGAAAGAAAGCTGGAGGCCCAGCTAGCATACATAGCTTTGGAAGCAGACAAGCAGGCCCTAGAAAAGAAAAAGTGGGCAAAGAAAGAGAAAAGAGATGGTGGCAGCGACAGAGAAGTTGAGGTGTCCATGGGTGGGGGAGTTTGCCCCAGATTACCCAAGGGGGTGGTTCCTGCTTATGTAGAGGGGGATGATATAGACAAATGGTTGGAGGCCTTTGAGAGGGCACTCCAAATGAGAAGGGTTAGGCCTCAATACTGGGGTTCCCTTTTGTGGGAGTTAGTTCCCAACTCAGGGAGGGATAGGCTTCTGACCTTAAGGGGGGAGGAGGCAGATTCATACCCTAGTATGAAGAGGTGCTTAGCCAAGAAGTTTGGTCTGACCCCAGAGCAGTATAGAATGAAGTTCAGGGACACCCAGAAGGTCAGTACCCAGTCTTGGGTTGACTTTGTAGACACCTCACTAAAGGCACTAGAGGGCTGGATTATTGGTAACAAAGTAAATACTTATGAGGGGTTATACAATCTGATCATGAGAGAGCACATCTTGACCAATTGTACCCAAGAAAGGTTACGCCAGCATCTAGTGGACTCTAAGCAGACCAACCCTAGAGAGCTAGGGGAGGCAGCTGATGAGTGGTTGAGAACCAGGGTGGTTGTCAAGTCCCAGGGGGGAGACTCCAAGAAGGGGGGGGCAGGTCCCCAAAAACCTAAGGAGGGAGGTGGTAAGCCCACCACAGAGACTCCCTCTGTACCCCAGAACCCTAAGAAGGAGGAGAGTAAATCCCACTCCCACTCTGACAAGCAGAGACAGGGAGACCCAGGGTTTAAAAAGCTCTTGGACCATAGGGCTTGCTTTGACTGTCAGCAGACAGGTCACTTCAGAGGGGATGCAGCCTGTCCAAAGAAGGTGGTTAGCACTGGGCTGTCCAGTGTAGCCATGGAGGAGGACTCCTCAGATGATGAAGTCCTCCTAGCATTGAGCTGGGAGACAGGACCAGATGGTAAGCTGGTGATCCCTGAGGGTGGAAGTAGGCACTTCCACCCCATTCAGGTGAATGGGATCCCTACCACTGGCCTGAGAGACACCTGTGCCAGTCACACTATAGTGAGTGACCGGTTAGTGACCCCAGACATGTATGTCCCAGGAGAGACCAGGAAAGTCAGGATAGCCACAGGGGAGGTCACCTCCAAACCTGTAGCCATAGTGCCCCTAGAGAGGGAGGGTATCCTTGACTGGTTTAGGGTGGTAGTCAGTGCTGACCTCCCCCTAGATTGTATCCTGGGCAATGACCTCCCAGAGGTGGGTCTGGTCCCAGATGGGGCGGTCGCCCAGGGCGCCCCCCTAAACCAAAGTCCTGGGGAGTCAGTCCCTACAGTTAGGAGACAGGGGTCCCCAAGAAAAGGAAAGAAGAAAAGGAAGGGTAGGCCACTCTTAAAGAGAGTTCCAGGGAGCCAAAGGCCTTCTGCCCCAGTAGGGGGGGAGCCCAGAGTTGGCACTGGTGAGGCCTCCCCTGACCCCAAGGAAGTCCTGAGTAGTCAGGCAGCTGTCCAGATGCAGGGTGTTGCCCTTGCACTGACAGAAGGGAGAGTGGAAGGAGGGTGTCTGCCACAGGAGGTGGTAGCCCCCCACTCTAGACAGCAAGAGGGGTGCCAGGACCCCAAAGTTGCCCCTAAAGCAGCTCAGCCACCTGTCAGTGGAGAGCTTAGGGTGTGGTTCTGGGTACTGACAGCTGTCAGTAGCCTCTGCTGGGTGCTATCCTTCCTGGCAGCACTGTACTTGGCCTGGGAGGCAGACCCCAGGGCCAATAGCAAAGTAGGCCCCCTGACCCTGTTGGTCATGGTGGGGTTGCTCAAGTGTTGGGTGACCTCTTTGGGTAAGCTAGGTGTTGCCCTAGCAAAGTTAGGAGTAGGGGAGGTGGGCACCTCACTACCCAAGTTGGCAGAGAGAGAGGAGGAAGACCCCCTAGAGGGAAGTTTCAGTTTGAGATGGGTCCTTTCACTGTTGGGATGGCTTCACTACCCAGAGGGAGTGACCATGACAGGAGGATGTAAGGCAGAGTAGGCCCTGCAAAGGGACAGCCAGTTTTCTTCACTGTCTTCCTCGCCTAACAAGCCACGAAGACTCTCCCAGGGTTGGGCTGAGTCTCCTGGGCGTGTGGGCTGGGGGGGGCTTGTGTGAGAAAACAGGGCTGATTGCAGAGGCCCCCTAACTTTTTGCCCCCATTTTCCACTTTATGCTGGTGTTTTCCTGACTCTGATGGTGCCCTGGGTACTGCTAACCAGTCCCAGGGCCTGTGCTCTGTGTAAAATCAATATGCAAATTAGGCTAATTATAATTGGCTAAGTTAACCTACCTATAAGTCCCTAGTATATGGTAGGGCCTGTAGGTTTAGGAACCACAGCATAGGTGGTGCACCCATAGGTGCACTGCTGAGGTGCCCAGTGTCATTTTAAAGGCAGGCCTGCCTTGCTGGCTGCTTTTAAATTAAAGTTATATGCAAATTCGACTTTGGAATTAAAAGTACTTCCAAAGTCTTAAACTACCTTATTTGTACATATAAGTCACCCCTAAGGTGTGCCCTATGTGCCCCTAGGGCTGGGTGCCATGTAACTATAAGCAGGGACTTTATAAAAATAGATTTATAAACCCTGGTGAGGTAAAAACAGCCAAATTCGTTTTTCCCTCATTGAAGTAAATGGCCTTCATAGGCTAGAATGGGGAGACTTTATTTTAAATTTTAAAGTCTCCTTAAATGTTGCATACCAAGAATATGGTATCAAATTAATTGTTGTAATAAATCCCACAACTTCCAGTTGTGGGATTTAATATAACTTGTTCAGGTAAAAAGTTTTAGACTTTACCTAAAAAGTTGCCAATTTCAGCCCTGCATTGTTTTTGCTGCTGTGCTCTGATTGGCCAGCCTGCAGCAGCTTAGCCAAGCTGCCTTGATGAGGTGTGAAGTGGCCTGGCTTCACACAAAGGAATGTGCTTGTGGGAGAGAATCTCCCCTCAGCAGATGGTGAGGCAGGAAGGGGGAGGGCTGCCAAACTGGTCTTCAAAGGCAGAGAAAGACATTTGGAGCAACCAGCAACACCCCCACATCCTGCAACCCCAGACAACTAGGTGCCCCCTTGATTAGATTAGGAGAGGGCAGGAGAGGGGTGTGTTTATGATTTTTAGCCACACCAGTGGGTGGGCTCAGCCAGATGTAACCTCCAAAAATCAGATTCAGCCATGTTGGATTTTTAGAGAATGTTGCCTTCTGGGATGGATTTTTGCCACACTTCCCAGGAAGTGGTCATCACAGGGGGACGACCCTGTACCTGATTGGAGAACCAGGACCCCCTTGCTTTTCACCCAAGAGCAAGGATAATACTGGCAGACCTGCACCCACACCTCAGATCCCCACCAGAATTCAACAAGAAAAGAACTAAAGGAGAAGAAGGACTGCCCTGCTGGACCCCTGGCCTGCACCTGGAACCTGCACTCAGAAGGACTGCACCAGCTGCACACTTGGGCTTCACCACAAGAAGGACTTTGCCTGGCTTCAACTGGTTCAAGGAGGGACTCCCTGTTTGCTACAGGTGCAAAATTGCTATCCAGAGTCCCATGCACCAACTCCTGAAGAAAGTGACCAGCTGACCACTGTCCAGTGGCCAAAAAGGAGTTTGCGCCAGGTGCATTCTGGGAGTGGTAGTCCGCACCCCCCAAGGACCATCTCAGAACTTCTGGACCCTTGGGGTGAGCTGTGGACCCCAAAAAAACCTTAAAAGAACATCTGGGTGAAGCCCCAGAAGTTTGGAGAAGATTTGAGAATTTTTGTAAAAAAGCTCCATAGAGGGACCGACCCGCCGCGGAAATTCTAGCCGGCTTGCCTCAACCGCGACCTGGCCTGATTTGGTGGTTCGTCCCGGTAAAGAAAAATCTCAGAAAAAGAAACTAAGTCCGAAGGTAAAAAGTTGACCGGGACCTCCCAGCCATCGTATCCGAGAAGGGCTCCATGGACGTCGGATCAAGATCCAGGTTTACCCCGGTCGAAGGATTTTCACCTCGAAAAAACGACTAAGTCCGAAGGTAAAAATCTCCACCGAGGAATCCAGCATCGCGTATCCGGAGAAGGGCTCCAGGAGGTCGGATAGGACTGGCAGGTTCGTCCCGCTGAAGAAAATCTTCAAAATAAAGACTAAGTCAGAAGGTAACTTTTTAACCGAGGCCTCCCGCGACCTGTAGCCGAGCAGGGCTCCATCGCGGTCGGCCTGAAAGTTTGACTTTGCCCCTGTCGAGGTGCAACCAGATGACCCGATTGGCTCTTTTTGTTTCTAAGCGCTAGAAAAATAATAATTCTTTAAAAATTCATATCTCCGGTTCCCTTTATCCGATTTTATTCGTTTTGGTGTCATTTTAAAGATAAAAATATAAACTATTTTTATAAATTGTTTTTGCATTTTTAAACTGTTTCCTGTGTTTAATTACTGTTTTTTGATATGTGAATGCTTTACACACTGTCTCCTAAGTTAAGCCTTGACGCTCGTTGCCAAGCTACCAAGGGTTGAGCTGGGGTTAATTTACTGAGACCTAACTGGACCTAAGTGGAGGTTAGTGGCTTGTTGCTAGGTGTAGGTACCTACCTGCCCTTACCAATAACCCATTTTCCAACACTAGCTGTGAATTTTGGCCTCTAGCTCAGCCAGCACCTAGGAAAACCTAGCAAACCTGGACGTTTCTGAAATCTAGACAGCTAGGGAAATTCAGAGTGGGGTGACTTGTGGGGCTCTCACTAGGTTCTGTTTCCCAGAATCCTTTGCAAACCTCAAAAGTTCGCAAAAAAAAACACTTTTTCCTCATATTTCGGTGATAGTAAGTTCTGAAATCTGAGAGGAGCCGCAAATTTCCGTCCACCCAGCACTCTCCTAAGTCTCCCAATAAAAAATTGTACCACACCTGTGTGGGTAGGCTTACTGCTAGCGACAGGAAATGCCCCAGAACACAACAAGGACACATCACATTTTCCTAAAGAAAACTAACCTGTTTTTTGCAAAGTGCCTAGCTGTGAATTTTGGCCTCTAGCTCAGCCAGCACCTAGGAAAACCTAGCAAACCTGGACGTTTCTGAAATCTAGACAGCTAGGGAAATTCAGAGTGGAGTGACTTGTGGGGCTCTCACCAGGTTTTGTTACCCAGAATCCTATGCCCACTTTTTCCTCACATTTCAGTGATAGAAATTTCTGAAATCTCACGGGAGCCCCAAACTTCCTTCTACCTAGTGTTCCCCCAGATCTCCCAATAAAAATGGTACCTCACTTGTGTGGGTAGGCCTACTGTCAGCGACAGGAAATGCCCCAAAACACAACATGGACACATCACATTTTCCTAAAGAAAACTGACCTGTTTTTTGCAAAGTGCCTAGCTGTGAATTTTGGCCTATAGCTCAGCCAGCACCTAGGAAAACCTAGCACACCTGGATGTTTCTGAATGCACTGAAGTTATCTACGTACAAATGGTGACCTTTGTTAAACAGTCGTCTGCCAAGTTCCCTCACAATTTTCTCACTAACTCCAAAAAATAGGCGGACAACTGAGGGGGGGGCAATACTGGAATCCCCAGCAGTGTAGACCTGGAAATTACACACATATCCTGTGCTACTTTCAGACAGCATATACAATTTAATTCCATGCCGTGCCCTCTTGCTAGGAATGTACTGCCTAAAAACCAAACGACCCTTGAACAGGACCAAAGACTCGTCTACAGCTATTTCTTTGCCTGGAACATAGACCTCTGAAAACTGATATCCAAAATGGTCAAGGACAGGCCTAATCTTAAAAAGACAGTAAGAATCAGGGTGATCTCGTGGCAAGGCTAAAGCATTGTCTACAAAATGCAGCATACTAAGAAGAAGCAAATAGCGATTACGAGTCATAGTTGCAGGAAATGTAGCCGTTGCCATCAAGGGACTAGTAGACCAATAAGAAGCCATTGACAGCTTCCTTATCAACCTCATCAAAAAAGTCAAACCTAAAAACTTTTTCATCTCTTCCAGATTTGTGGGAACCCACTGGGTAACTCTACACTGAGGCCTGGGAGCATTGTCCCTCAAATATTGCTCCGCATACAAATTAGTCTGCTCAACAATCTCTTCCAAAAATACATCGTCTATAAACAAGTGAAAGAAATTGACAGGCAAAAGGTTTTCTGTATTGACTCTACACCCTGGGAGACCAGTAAATGCAGACAACTGTGGCTGCTCCATGTTTGAGTCAATCCAGTTGTCAGGTCTTCTAATGGGAAATCCTTCAGCCCCAGGCTGCTGCACTCTTGGCACATCAATGTCCTCCTCTAAAACAGGCCCTTCATCTGCACTGAGAGAGGCTTCTTCATCAGAAGATTCCTCTCGGACAAAGAATTCACTGCCAGGATCTCTCACTTCCTCAGATGCAGAGTCAGTCTCATAATCATGGTCAGAAGACGACTCAAAAAGCATGCCAACAACCTGCTGAGCGGTCACTCTGCGGCTAGCCATGATCCTTCCTACGAAAAGTAATTGGACAAATGTACCACCAACAACCAGCACTCTGTAAGATAAGTAATAAACAAAGGGTGGCTTTATCACAAAGAGTTATGTACTGAAAACATCTACCACTTACTTGCCTGAAAAGCCTACTCACCAGCAACTACTCTGCACAGACACAGCAATCACCAATGATATCCCACTAAAAAGAAAGCAATTAAAACAAATTACACATGAGACAACACAAATATCATTGTGTACAAATCTGAGGACAATTTCACACTCAATCCTACATTTAGCACATCACCTACAAATATGACATTCATGCATGGCAACAATACTCCTTTGGAGTAAATTGTTTTTACTTCCCTAAAACATGCAACTACGCAAACCGCAGGTCAACCACTGCCAAATCCGCAAGGAGCCACAGCAAAGGAAGCAACAGCTTTGAACTCGAACAAAAAGGAGAAATAAACTATTATAATCATAAATGTAAATACTTCGCCAGTTGACAAACACCCCACCATCAAGCATTTAGAAATTTTCCCTGTTGCCTAAGTGGATTCTGCCCCCCCTTAGGGGCAGATAGGTCTACATAAAATAGACCATCTGCCCCAAAGAGGGGCAGAAAAGACCTTTAGTAGTGTGCCCCCATGAAGAGTGACCCTTGCCCAAGGGGCCACCCCCCAAACAAAAACAAACACACACACTATCCCTGGAGCCTAAGTGGCTTCTGCCCTGGGCCTAAAAAAGAAAATAGACCGATCTGCCCCCAAGGGGGTCAGAAATGGCCAACAGTTCTATGCCCCCTGGGGGGGGGCAACCCTTGCCTAAGGGGGCGACCCCCCACAGAAATAAACAAAGAAAAAAAAATCCCTGGCATTCCAGTGGTTTCTGCCCCCTTGGGGGCAGATCAGCCTAAAAATAATAGTCCGATCTGCCCCCAAGGAGGGACAGAAATGGCCATAAAGATTATGTCCCCCAAAGGGGAGTGTCCCTTGCCTAAGGGGCTTCTCCCCTCGCACACCAAGCACACACAAACACACACACTCCAAAATCCCTGATGTCTACTGGGCATTCCTGCTGCCGGCTGATCGCAATGCTCAAAGGGACATCGAGGAAAAGGAAAACCCTTTCCTTTCCTCCAATGCCTCTATGGCTTCCAGTGCGACCAGCATCCTCTAATGACGTCAGCAGGCGATTGCACGCTGACGTCATTAGAGAGGGAGAGGGGGCCGGGGATAGAAGAGGAAGGGCTTCCCCTTCCATCCTTGCTCCCTCTGAGCTCCGGTGCTGGGACGTAATGGTTACGTCCTCGGCACAGGAGCACTGTGCCACGGGACGTAACCGTTACGTCCGAGGCACAGACGCAGTTAAGATTTGGCCTGTTGTGGAACATTTCTTTGCCAAATTTCCAGACATTTATATTCCAGAGAAGAATATAGTGGTAAAAGAGCCATTGATCCTTTACAAATGGCAACTGCTGTACATGCAGTACATACCAACCAAAAGGGCTTGGTACAACATCAATGCACATGTTGTTCGAGAGATCTGTAGATTCTGTATATAGGCTGAGAGTATACGCTCAGAATGCCTCAACTATAAATCCTGCAGCTTGCCCTGCCCTTCCAAATTTGAAATTAATTAGAAGATTGCATGAGAGTTTGCACAATCACTCCTATATAAAGGTTATGGCCTTTATATGGAAAACGAACAGCAAACTGTATAAAACTGGCATTGTGTCTTGAGTTACGGTTCAAAGTTACCACAAAGAATTCACTCAGAAGCTTGTCTGTATGAATCTCGTAAAAGGCCAGGGCCCTGCACTGTTGCAACAAACTGCTTGCTAGGAAATTCTCAGATTGGTGACAAGCATGTGTGCTCTCTACAGTTCATGATCAGAGCACTTCTCGGATTATGGATTGAGGTCAGGTGCCAGAAGTACACAAGGCCAACTATATACCTGGAAACATTTTCCCACTCTATCTGCAAGTAGATTGGCAGAGTGGCTTAAAAATATCAGGTACTTCAAGCATATAATTCGGGTCATGGAAATGAAGGGTCAATACCCACCTGATCAATTTTGTTTTGTACAATGAGTATATTGTCTATCATCAGATTATCCTAGTAAGACTTCCTTGACCTTCAGTTGAGAGTTATATAACGTCTTACCGGTGTAGTGGCAGTAGCATCTACTTAATCTGTTGTGAAGTATATTTTAAGGTTGCAAGATTGGCACTTTGCCTGCTACATTCTAGTAACAGAGAAAAATAGTGATTCCTATCGCTGAAACAGTTTGCGCTCAGCACGGACAGAGGTGGGAAATTTGTTATTACTGCCCCCAGTGCCCATCTTGGGCAGTCATGTTTTCCAATTTGCTTCACTTTGTTTGGCACACAAAGGTGAAGGTCGGGAAAACTGAGTCAAGTAGAGCAGTCAGTTTAATAGTATGTGCCTATAAGAGCTGTGCTTTGCATGGATATATTACTTTAACGGCCCACTTTTAGACTACCTATGAAGGCTTTCAATTTTTTTCACCTTGGTCCAAATAATGCAGCTACCTTTATCACCATAATGGGTCCATGTTTATTGTAAAAACATGATGTCTGTACACTGCTTTTCCATCAGGAGAAGTATGAGAATACAGGGTATTAGAACATATTTTATTATCAATTGAATTCCTCGCCTTTTTTGGCTTTCAAATGGAATCTAGTGTACAAGAAAGAACACATTTTGCAAAATGCTTTCTGAATTACGTAATGGTATGTGTAATCCCAAAATCAGAGTAGTATGAATAACCACTATTATTAAAGTCATTACCTTGAGCACATTTAAAAAAGGTTTAGTTTTCCTTCCTACTCGATTTTCGATTATTTTATTTTACCTTATCAATTGACCTAATTATATATTTTTACATTAGAGCTCAGTGGTTGGCTCTGGTATTACAAGTTTTTGGTCTACCAATAAACACTTAGGCCCTCATTACAACCCTTGCAGTTGGTGATAAAGTGGGGGTAATACCGCCAACAGGCTGGCGGTAAGTACAGCCAAATTATGACCATGGCAGTGGTATCTCTGATAGAGAGCCAATGTACGACACCAACCGCCACGTCTGAAACATTAGTCACCACAGCGGTAGGTGGAAGACAAAGAACCGCCCACCATATTAAGAGACATCACTCTGCCACCTTTTCCAGGGTGGTACCAACACCATCAAAAGCCTGGCGGAAACACATCACAGAAGAGAAAGGACTCACCTTCGGAGACACAGGGAAGAAGTGCACCACCATGGAACCCAAAATGCAAGTTTTCCCGATGATCTTCTAAGTTATGCTCCACCTGGAACACCAACGCCGGCGAAGACGACGATGGAGAGTACAGCTGCCTAGCACATGTCGTAGTTTGGACTCTTGCTCAAGGCATGACTGCTGATTTAAGGATGACAGTACTTAAGTTTGTAGGCGACTATGCCTATCCTACAACAAGTTGCGACTGTCGTCCCAACCCTCCCGGTACACTAGCAGCACCTCACCAAAAACCCAAACAGTAAAAGGTGATTTGTGGCAGCCTTTATGCATGGACTCAAAAGTATGACATCTCAGGGAGTGTCGTGGTGAAGCGGAGATTACCCCTTTCTCACAGATATTTCATGTCTCATCCAAACACAGGCAATAACGAAGATGCAGTAACGTTTCAATAGTTTTTGTTTAACACAACTGCAATCTGCGATAAGTTGCACGGGCTGCAATGATTAGGATAATGAACAGTGCAAGAAACAGAATTGTAAAGACAAGAGTCATTATTACGAAGACCCCCACCATCTTGCAATAACATGAAAATACATAAAGTGTGTAATATGTCCTAATACCCTATCATGATAGGCCTAACCTCCTACCTAAAGGAGAGCTGGATATGTTAAACCTAATCTGCCAATGTCATGTCCAGGAGAGGAGCCCCCAACCCTCATTACCTTGGAATGAGGTCTCTATCTCAGACTCCGCAGGGACACGAAGACTGAGTCAGTGTCAAGACGACGTGCAGAATCAATATCAGCGATGGTGGCAATGCCCTCTGGTCGGAATCCCTCTGATTATCTGTCTAAAGTGTGATGTATTTATACAGATCTACTTGGACCCCTGACGTAGGTGTGTTCCCAAACAATAGATAATGGCATGCTTGGGGCGGCAATTAATGTAAACAATTCCCTCGAAAGCATGAAGTGGGAAAGTCCCTAAATGTGAACACCTGCAGTTTGTTTGTCTTTGTCACTTGATTTTGACGCCTTAACGCGGTGGCACTGATAATGCAAATCATAACAAGTGGCCTAACTATAAACAAGGCAGGCATCTTATAAGAATTAAATAATTAAATGGGCTAAGACAGAGCAAGCTAAGTAGGTTAAAAGTCACTAAGTCGAGTCCGCAAGCCAATGGCTAGGCTAACTCCTGTTATCCCATTAAAACAAACTAGGATTCAGTACACACACAAGGGAGGACGGGAGGAAAAAGAGAGTGACACCCAACACACACACACACACACACACCATGCACACAACCACATGCATAACAAAAACAATTTGACCATGAAAATACTGTATGCAACAGGCAACAGGAATGTACGAAAATGATTGTAATCAGTCCTAAAAAAATTCAACAATCTGAATTACACATTAAACAGATCTGTATACGTGTATATAAAAGAGACACTGCCCAGTCCATAGTTCACAGGGCCCACATGGCCACAGGGCAAAGTCCAAGGCCCCACTCGAATCCTGCACCAGTCCGGAGAGAACACTGCAGGGTCATCAGTTTGCAAATAGGAAGGCACCTCAGGGGGAGGGCACCTCAGCCAGATGTGGAAACAAGCCCACTGGTTCTAGAGGGGGCACCATGCCCTGTGCTTGGTCCTGGTGAGTGCAAGGCCACAGTCTCTGGATTGGGTGACTTGCCCACTGGTTCTGGAGGGTGCAAGATGCACAGCAGTCCTTGGAGGCTGGACTATATGGTGTCCGCTGGCAGTGGCGGCTGCATTGTGGTGGTGGTTGTGGGAGGCTCCTGCTCAGCCCCTGCACCCTCCGATGGCTGCACTGTGGTGTGGTTGTGGGAGGCTCCTGTTAATGCCCCTGCACCTTCCGATGGCTGCACTGTGGTGGTGGTTGTGAGAGGCACCAGTTCAGCCCCTGCACCCTCCGATGGCTGCACAACCACAGCTGGCGGTGAGAGCTCTATGACAGCTGGTGGTGGTGGCAGTGTATGGCTGTCAGCTTCCGCTGGCGTACTTTGCCTCCTCTACACCTGCTCATGGGTTGGGGGTCCCTTACCCTTCCTGGCACTGTTAGATGGGCTCTTCCCCCCTCTGCCTGCTGGTGCAGGCTCCTTCCCCTTTTTTGCAGCTGGTGCAGGCTCCTTACCCTTTAGTATTGTTGGCCTGGAATCCTTTCCACCATAAGTAGGTGGTGCTACCACTGGGCCCATGGAATGTATGGCTGAGGTGCTTGGCTGGGTCCTTGCTCCCCTGCCCATACCTGCAGGACGGGGGTGGAGGGGTACAGAAGAGGTCAATCTGGGAAAGGAAAAGCTTTTTAGGGATGTTGGGGCAGGAAGAGGGAGGAGTAATGGGAATGGAGGATGAGGGAGTGGTTGTTGGAAGTGTTTGCCTGCTGGAATTGGGTGTAGGTGCATGGGCTGTATGCTGTTGTTTGGTGGATGGCTGTTGAGTGTCTGAGTGCTTGTGTTTGTGTACTTTGGGAGGGGGGGGCAGACACAGTGGGAGAGGACACATGGGACGTGTGCATAGATGTTGTGGAGGAGTCTGCCAGTGAGTTGTGTGTTCTGCTTGGTGTGGTGATGATGCTGGTAGTGGATACTGATGTAGTGCATGCAGGTCTGAATGTGTACGTAATTGGGTGGGAGGTGGAGGAGGTGGAGAGGGAGACAATGGAGATAGTGGATGTTCTTGTGTCTGCAAATGAATGATGCCTGTGGGATGAAGTGTGGTGCTTGTGTTTGCTCATGACACTCTTGGGTGTTGTCTTCTGTGCATGCTCATCTGCCTGTGTGCTTTGGATGGGTTGGGGTTGAGGGGGATGGGACTGGGAAGTGGAAGTTGGAGGGGGGATGGTTGAAACAGTGACAATGGCTGCCATCAGAGAGAAGGCCAGAGCCTGAATCAATCTCTGTTGGGCCGCCAATCCACTGTGAAGGCCCTCCAGGAATGCATCAGAATGCATCTGGAATGCCAGCCCCTGAATGGCATTCAAAATGGTTGTTTGCCCTACAGAGATGGATCTCAGGAGGTCAATATCCTCCTCACTCAGGATAGCAGGGCTCACTGAGGCAGAGCCTGAGGTGTCTGGGGCGAAGGAGATGCCCACCCTCCTGGGTGAGCGGGCACAGGCAACTGTCTGAGGGGCTCCTGGAAGGGCGGTGCTGGTACGGGGCTTGGCGGCTGAACCTGCAGCTGAGGTGGTCACAGAGGTGTCCACCAGCACCAGGGAGCTCCCATCGGAGGAGGTATCAGAGTCTGTATTGTCCCCTACAGTCACTGCCATGGTGCTCCCCTTGTCCTCCGTCCCAATGGTGCCCTCAGCGTCGGTGGACTTAGTCTCCAGGCTCCTGTGGGATGCAGCTACCTCTGTCCACGGTGCCTCTGCTCCTCCGCCAGATGATGCTAATCTGTAAGGACAGGATGACAAAGCAAGAAAGGGGGGAGAGAGACAAAGGATACACGGGGTCAATGACAGCACCAACACCACCGTTGGCGTATGCAGCACCCTCACACACAGGGAACAGGCCTACGCCCTATGCATGGCACTACCAGTGAAATGGCTACTCAACAAGGAATGAGGAGTGGTACACTCCCCAACTGCAGCACACCTGGGACCCATGCAGCCCTGACCAGTAGTGAATACTAACAAGCTAGGTAAGCAGTATTTCACAATCAAACCCTTACCCACCAGAGGATCTACGACGCTATGTCTGGCCTGGCCAAGGGTCACCCAAGGACACACAACCACCACCCCGGATACCACCCCTCCAGGCGTGAGTTTCAATGATAGCCACTGGACTCACCCCCTAGTGGCTGCTGTGTTGCCCTCAAGCGCCCCTCCAGCTCAGAGTAGGCCACCACCAGTATGCAGGCCATTAGGGGGTCAGGGTCCGACGGGCACCCCTTCCTCGTTGGGAGGCCATTCCCAGCGTGGCCTCTGCGGACTTCCATGCCCAGCATCTCAGGTCCTCCCACCGTTTCTGACAGTGGGTGCTCCGCCTGCCATAGAACCCCAGGGTTTGCACGTCCTTGGTGATGGCACGCCATATTTCCTTCTTTTGATGAGCGCTAACCTTCAGAGGCAGTACAGACAGGAGAACACCATTAGACAAACAGTCCAACCAGTAACACAAATGGTCCACCATACCCGTTTCCATCACCATTGGCACACACATAGACCAGCACACAACGTTTACACCGCCAAGAGGACATCCACCCACCCCTTTTACACGAGCCCTTCACATACACAACTCCATGCATTCATGCCACATGCATCGTGCCCACAGTGTACTCACCTGTTGGTCTGGCGGCCCATGCAGCAGTCCGTACTGGGGTAGGACCCAATCCACCAGTCGCTTCAACTCCTCTGAAGTAAAGGCTGGGGCCCTTTCCCAGGTCACACGGGCCATGGTACGTTCCAGACACAGGTCACAGCAGCACATGTAGTGTAGGTCCTCTCCTATGGAAGGTCAGGAAACAAATGAGGAATCTGACAGAAAATGGAGGTCACATCCATGGCGGTGCATACCGTCACTGCCGGCGTAGATCAACATTGGCCACTGTACCCCATAGGGCCCAATTATAACCAATGAGGAATTGCACAGCGGTTCACATCCGCCTACCGCAACGGCGAACAACATCAGCGGCATTACCTCACTTTCACCTGTCTCTCCACACAGGACAGGCGGACGCCATTTAAGGGGGGTGAACAGCCCTACGGATTAATGCTGCATCACAGGACAAATGGGTACATCCTTCACAAATTACACTGTCCTATTACATGTTTGCACATTGCGGACTGCTGTTGGGGCTCCATTGTTCAGTTTGTGACAGCCTCCTCACTTTTTTTTACCTACCGCTGCAGATGAATAGGAGATGGAGTCATACCCCCGTGTACACACCCCTGGTGGACTTTGCTACACTGGAGTACAGGCACATAATACTCATCTATAGACTGGACAGGGCCACAATCACAGAGCTGTGTGCCCAATTGGAGCCTGACCTGATATCTGTTATCCGTCACCCCACTGGGGTTCTCCCTCTTGTGCAAGTGCTATCAGTTCTCCATTTCCTGGCAACTGGTTCTTTCCAAGTGACAGTGGGCTTGGCAGCAGGAATGTCACAGCCAATGTTCTCAAATGTGCTAATAAGAGTGTTGCATGCCCTGATAAAACACATGTGCAGTTTCATTGCTTTCCCTCAGGTTGGTGATTTGGCCACTGTAAAGGCCAGATTCTATGCAATGGGACATATCCCCAATATAATTGTTGCAATTGACGGAACACATATAGAATTTGTCCCCCTCCCCGCCAGAAGAAACAGTTGTTCAGGAATTGTAACAGTTTCCACTCCATGAATAATGTGCAGATGGTGTGCTTGGCGGACCAGTACCTTTCCCATGTCAATGCTAAGTATTCTGGCTCGTGTATGATGCCTTTGTCCTGAGGAATAGCAGCATCCCAAATGTGATGGCCCAACTACAGAGGCACAGGGTGTGGCTAATAGGTGAGCCCTGGTTCCCACCCACTATATGTTGGTGTATGCCCATAGTGTGGGCCATATAGGATAGTGTGTGGCTAAATGTTGTCCCTCAATATTTGCAGGTGACTCTGGTTACCCAAACCTATCATGGCTGCTGACCCCTGTGAGGAATGCCAGGGCAAGGGCAGAGGAACGTTATAATGAGGCACATGGGCGAACCAGAAGGATCATTGACAGGACTTTTGGCCTCATGAAGTCCAGGTTCCGTTGCACCGACCTAACAGGTGGATCCTTGTGCTAATCACCCAAGAAGGTCTACCAGATAGTAGCGGCATGCTGCATGTTGCACAAACTGGCCCTCAGATGACATTTGCCTTTTCTGCAGGAGGAGGAGACTTGAGATGCCCCTTTGGTAGCAGTGGACCCTGAGGAGAGTGAGGATGAGGAGGCAGAGGATGAGGATGTGGACAACAGAACATCTGTGATACGTCAGTACTTCCAATGACACACAGGTGGGACAGTGCAACTTTACATTTCTATGACTTTGATTGTATTCTGTGTGGCATCGGCATGCTGGCATTTCCCACTTCTTTGCCCACTTACTGTTACCCCTGGATCTTCATTTTGCGGATGTTGGTTATTTGACAAATTCTCCTGGTGTGATCACAACAGCCAGCTACAGGTCATTAATGCTCATTCTACGTACAGTTCATTTGCAATGGTTGTAGCTGTTTTAATCAATACATATTTTAAATACATGAATTACTTGAAGTCGATTTCTATCCAAGGGTGTTTATTGTAGTGCTAATATATAGAGGGGAAAGTGCAATGGGATGGGGTGATGATGAAGGAAAGTCCAGGTATTGCTCCAGTCTGTTTGTAGCACAGATGCATTGTCCATGGGGACATAGGAAGGGGAGCAGTTCAAAGTGACAAGGTGACTGAGTGGGACACAAGGGAGACAATCAGGAGACTCTAATTTCCTGGTGGTGGTCTTGGCAAGTGTCTCTGGCCTCTGTCTGGTTCGCAGGGAACATTTGCGGGGTGGTTCACCTTCTGCAGGGTGAGGGGTGCTGGTGGTCTGTTGGTCCTGTGGCGGGGCCTCCTGCCCACTAGCGGCAGTGGAAGTAGAGGGCTGTTCAGATGACTGGCTAGTGGCAGGGGCCCGCTGGTGTGCCCCTGTCTCCCTCATGATGTTGGCCATGTCTGCCAGCACCCCTGCTATGGAGATCAGGGTGTTGTTGATGGTCTGCAAGTCCTCCCTGATCCCCTGATACTGTCCCTCCTGCAGTCGCCTGTTCCCCTGCATGTTGTCTAGGATCTGGGCCATTGTGTCCTGGGAATGTTGGTAGGCTCCCAGGATCTCGAAGAGTGCCTCCTGGAGAATCGGTTCCCTGGTCCCATCCTCCCCCTGGTGCACAGCATTCCTCCCAGTGTCCCTGTTGGTGTGTGCTTCTGTCCCCTAAAGGGTGTGCCCACTGACCCCAGGTCCTTGATTGTCTTGTGTGCTAGGTGTGGTCTGGGGTCCAAGTACAGATGGGCACACTGCCGATTGAGGTGTCCTGGGGAAAGAGGTTTGGGGACGCTGGGTGGGTGAAGTGGTGTTGGTTCTGTTGTGTAGCCATTTGAGCTATAGCTCCATACACATTAGTTTAATACACTAGGCCGCTGTGCACTTTGACCTAGATATATAGTTTATTCGGCTTCGCATTGTTATTTTTACAATAACCAGTTTTACGGTCTTGATTTAATTTCTTCTATCTAACTGTTTTGCTTAGCCCAGCACTGTGTTCTCAAACAAGACATTCTTGATCACTTTGTGCTTCAGTCAAGGCTACAGTTTGTAACATTGCCGGTGAACGTGGTAGAAGTTTAGTCTCCAACATTCGTAGAAAATACACATTCTTACGTAGGGGCATTTTCTTAGAACATTAGCTGTGTTATTATAAAAACACTTCCTTGTCCCATTCCACGTTAAGAGGGAGATTCCAGCCAGGGAACCACAACTTTATGCCGATTGTTGAATGCTTCGCTGCAGATGCTAATGCAGACTACAGGTCTTTGCTCAGGTATGAGGGTTGATGTCCTCCCGGGGGAACCTGAAAGGAAGAATTAGAGCTTAACATGCTGTGCTGAAACTATGACTTAGATAGAAAATAGTCCATCGATTCTAGTGGCAATATTATAGCGTTATTCTTATGCTTCACTCTCATCGTCACCATTTTAATATTGTCATGTTGTGTCGTTCTGGTTATTGCAGCTCACGCTTTGCTATCTAAAATGCAGTTGTTTTATTAAACCAGTCTTTAAAACTCATACTGCTTTCATTGTCATTTATACATGAGACTGATTTGCAAATGAGAGAACCGGATGCGACCTGAGTGACCACGACTTCCCTGAGAAGTATGATATGTCATGCACTCGGCTGCCCAATCATCTCTGCCTTTCGGGAGAGACGAGGCACTGCTAGTTAGCTGGAGCAAAACTCAGATTTGGAGTAACAGGTGTCATCCACTGTGGGACAGACTCAGTCTCCCACACTGTGGACGATCTTGCTGCTCAAAATCCAGTAGTCTCATTAAAATAATGAGAGCCTACGTGACAGTTCCTGATGGGGGAGGCTCTGTGGTGGTCTGTGACTGGGCTTGGGTGACTGACTGTCCAGTGGTCCCTGATGGGCCGGGTAGATCGTCCAGATCAAGAAGTCCAGAGTTACTGTCATCACTGTGGGCCTCTTCTGTTGGGGGACTGGATAGTGATGACACCTCCTCTCCAGTTACATTGGCTTGAGTACCTGTGGGGATGTAAATGGTGTATTATGCTTCATGTGTATGACATTTGTACATCCCTGGCTTCCCCTCTATGGCTGTTGTTGCCCTGCCAGCTTTTACTTGTGTATGTTGGTGTATGGTGGGATTGTTAGTTTCCCTATGCTGTGCATGCTTTAGTGATGAGTGTCGATGCAGGGCTCGGAGGGATGTCCATGTATTGGTACAGCATGCAGGGTTTGGCATTGGGATTAGTGTGATGTGATGGTGGAGTGTGTGGGATGGACTGGAGTGAGGGTGAGCGTGTGTGATGGCATGCAGGTATGGGAGGTGATAATTGACTTACCAGAGTCCAGTCCTCCTCCAACTCCGGCCAGGCCCTCAGGATGCAGTATTGCCAGTCCTCTGTATAGCGAGCTGGTGTCTTGCTGCTATAGAACGTACCTTCCCCTCAGGGTCGTTCCACCTCTTCCTGATGTCATCCCTTGTTCTGGGGTGCTGTCCTACGGCGTTGACCCTGTCTACGATTCTCCGCCATAGCTCCATCTTTCTTGCTATTTTTATCTGCTGCACCTGTGCTCCAAATAGCTGTGGCTCTACCCTGACAATTTCCTCCACCATGACCCTTAACCCCTCCTCAGTGAAACGGGGTTGCCTTTGTGGTGCCATGGTTGTTATGTCATGTGTGAGGGTGTCTTGGGTAATATGTTGGGGTGTGTGATGTGGAGTGCATGAGGGATGTATGGGTGTGAGTGGTGTGTGTGTCTAATTGTTGCAGTGGTCTAAAAGGTTGTGGCTACTGTGGGTATGTGTTTTATAGTGGTGCAGGTGTGGTGTGTGTATGGTTGTCAGGTGTGTGTTGTTTGAATTCTCTAATGTGGTGTTGTTTTGTATGTGGGTGTCCAATGTGAGCGCAGCGGTATGTACAGCCAATGGTTTACCACCTTTGAATGTCCAGCGTGGTGATTCGGGGGTCATAATGTGTTGGGCGTTGTTCTGTTGGCGTAACAGTGTGGGTTTTGAGTCCGCCAGTTTATCACTGACCTTTGGTGTGGTGGATTTGTGTATGGCTGATTCTGTCGGATTGGTGTGTGTGTCATAATACGGTGAACGGATATCCACAAGCACGGCGGTAAGTTGGCAGCCGTCAGCGTGGCAGTGACCGGAATTTACTGTCAGTGTCATAATGAGGGCCGATATGTTTCTGCAACCAGAAGGGTCTGACTGATGCAGCAATATATTATTTTTGTAATTGTATGAGGGCAACAATTATAGATGAAAGTATCATCATATTTCTCTTTCCTACTTATCTTCATAATTTATTCAATGATTAGTTTCTTTGGAAAAACCATAAGTGCTCTACATGAATGATCTCTGTCTGAGATTAAAATGTTGCCTGCATTTCATAAATGTATAGCTTTCCTGGTTTCCACTTCAAACTATAAGTAGGTAGAAACCAAATGGACTCCCAGAAATATGCAAAACTGGTGGTGAAAAAAGTTCGACTCTGCTTGTTTCTGATAGTGGGGAGAAGGTGATCTCAGCACAGGAAACCTTTTGTTTTCTCATATAAGCTTTCTTGTACAGCACTTTTTTCCTGCATTAAAAAAATACATTTTGGTATATTTTGTCTATTTTCTCTGTTCTTTTCAGGGGAATCCACAAACCATGAGTTCCTATAGCATTCTTGACATGTCTGTGTTTGGGGGGGGGGGGGGGGGGAGGGGAGATGCAAATTTGGCCTGGATACCTTTTGTGGAAAAATTTTATGAAGTCTTGAGTGCGAAGTGCCTTAAACAACAAAAAAAAGGCTCAGCTGTGGGCTTTCTCATCACCTTAGGGCCTGAAGGCAACTTTTAAGTTATATTACACTACATAGTTTCAGGCTACGTCCACAGGATTCCTACCTGGAATAGTATGGCCTCATTACAAGTTTGACGGTCAGACTACCATGTTGGCGGTCCCCAAAAAATCACCATATTGGCAGTCTATCAGACCATCCTATTATGAGTTACACAGGTAGGACTGCTGACATTCAAACAAAACAGCCAGACTGGCAGCGGCCCAGAAATAGGCAGGCCGACTTCCAGCCCCGCTGGTACAGCGACCAACCACTGACTGTATTGTAAGTTCAAAGTCACAGTGGTGGACACCCATGGCAGTTAGCCAATGGCAGTCTGAACCACAGCAGTTCGCGGTCACCAAAGTAATACACAATGGCACATTGGATAGATTTGACAACAACAGAGCTGACATGCATTGCCACACACCTTCAAAGGACCCTATAAAACACACCCCTTCACAAACTACAATCCTCTGCATCTACAATGCAAGACAACAAATCTTGAGCTCCTTTTTTGCAGAGTACATAGATTAGGCACCCCTTTATTCACCATCACATTGAACACCCTGCACACACTTTTGTCCATTCATACCCACTGCGCTTCCCCTGTTTAGTAAGTCAATGTCACCCATTTTCTTTTTGTTCCACCAGATCATATTTCAAAAATCAAAATTTTTCAGAAGATGAGTTAAGAGTCACGGTGGATGAAATCATATGAGTAGAGCCACAATTGTTTGGGGCACAAGTCCAGCAGACTCCACTCAGTAGGAAAATTAAAATGTGGGAGAGGATCATCGACCGAGTCAAAGCATGTTAGAAATGGGGTCTCTAGTTGGAAGTCAGTTTACACCCTGTCCAAGTAGTGACCTGCTCTCTAGTCAGGGTTTGGGAGTCAGACACCTAAGATAACCCCTGCTCACCCTCTTGGTAACTTAGCACAAGCAGTCAGGCTTATCTCAGAGGAAATGTGTAAAGTATTTGTATATACACACAAAGTAATACAGTGAAAACACCACAAAAAGACTCCACACTAGTTTAGAAAAATAGCCAATATTTATATAAATCAAACAAGGCAAAACGGAAAAAATCCAACATGCACAAGAAACTGTATTACACTTTAAAGTTAAAAGAGTGTTAATCCATACAAGTAAATGGTTGCATTGTTGTAGCACAAAGTACCTGGTAAGGGTAAAAAATAAAGCAGCAAGGGAGGTTATGCGTCAGAAAAGCAGACAATGCATCAATTCCATACTCGCTAGTGAGGCTGTGCATCGATTCTTTCCCCACCAGGCAGGAGATGCATTGTTTCTTTTCCCGCAGGAGGATGATGCCTCACTTTCCAGACACAAAGCCTCAGGTCCGTGCATTGAGCTTGAAGATGTAACGCCCATGGATGATGGATGAAAAATCCAGACACCCAGCAATGATGGATCAATGCTGACTCAGATGATGCTTTGATTTCACAGCCATGAGACAGAGGCTGCATCAATTTTTCAGCTGCAGTACAGGCACTACATTGATTTTTCTGCTGCAATGGTTTCGGTGCGTGGATTTTCCCACAGGTTACTGTGACAAAGTAGCCTCTTTCTAGCATGGTTATCCCCATTTTTGGCCTGTTTGTCAGAGTTTGTCAGTGTGTTTTTAAAGTCTCACTGGGATCCTGCTAGCCAGGACCCCAGTGCTCATATTTTGAGACCTATTTGTCAGTGTGCTTTTACTGTCTCACTGGGATCCTGCTAGCCAGGATCCCACTGCTCATAGTTTGTGGCCTATGTTTGACTGTGTCACTGGAGTTCTGCTAACCAGAACTACAGTGCTTATGCTCTCTCTGTTTACCAAATTTGTCACTATAGTTTAGTGACTCCAAATACCAATTCTATTTGGCACACTAGTCCTCCCTTATAAGTCCCTAGTATATGGTACCTAGGTACCCAGGGCATTGGGGTTCCAGGACATCCTTATGGCTGCAGCATTTCTTTTGCCACCCATAAGAGCTCATACAAACACTCCTTCAGGACTTATCATTGCAGCCTGAGTGAAATAGTGCACACACTATTTCCCAGCCATTTTCACTGTACCAGGTAACTTGTAAGTCACCTATGTGGCTAACCTTAAGTTACTAGCACTAGCAAAGGTGCCCCCACGTTGTCCAGGGCTAATTCCCCGGACTCCGTGAGTGTGGGACACCATTATAAGCCTGCACTACATATATGTCAATACATATAAAGCTTTACAATGTTAACTCCGAATATGGCCATATGAGGTGTCTAAGATTGTGAAATTGAACCCTGAATCCTAATCTGGTATGGGGCGCAATTCCATGCACCCTGGGGGCTCCACCCTGGACCCCCAGTACTGTCAAACCAGCTCTCTGAGGTTTCCACTACAGCCCCAGCTGCTGCCACCTCACAGGCAGGTTTCTGCTCTCGTGGGAACTGATCAGCTCAATCCCAGGAAGGCAGAACAATGTATTTGCTTTAGGAGAGGGGTGCTACACTCTCGCCCATTGGAGATTGGGAGGATACCCTTACCATGCCTGTAACACCTAAGTCTCTGGAAATGCTTTGAAGGGCACAAACAGTGCCCTCCTTGCATAATCCAGTCTACACTGGTTCAGTGACCCCCAGTCCCTGTTCTGGTACGAAACTGGACAAAGAAAAGGGGAGTGACCACTCCCCTGTCCATCACCACCTCAGGGGTGGTGCCCAGAGCTCCTCCAGAGTGTCCCTGGCATTAGCCATCTTGGATCCGATGGTGTGGGGATCCCCTGGGAGAATCTGAGTGGCCACCGGTGCCAGCAGGGGATGTCAGAGCCCCCTCCTGATAGGGGCATACCTGGGTAGGTAGCCAATCCCTCTTTCAGGGCTACTTAGGGTCCCTCCTCTGGGTGTTTCCTCAGATTTGGTTTGCAAGACTCCACCAGGACTCCTCTGCATCCTCTGCTTCAGCTTCTGACCGTCGGATCAACCGCAGACTGCTCCAGGAACCGCTGTAACTGCAATAAAGTATCCAGGAAGGCTACTGTGACCTGTAACTTCAGCTCCAGCCAGCAACTGCCACAGTTTCCAAGGTGTGCACGCTCTGAGGATTGCCTGTCTTCACCCTGCACCAGAAGAACTGAAGGAATCTCCCGTGGAGTGACGGAGTCTGTGCAACTCCATGACCAGCACCGTCCTCCTCACGAGTGGCATCAGATTGTTGGGAATATCTCTGTCAAAGACGCAGTGATAGCCCAAGTTTGAACTATTGTGTTTCTATGTGCAATATTGAAGTTTAATCTTTGAAACGTCGTATCTTTGCATCGTCGTATTTTTATCGTATCGTATGTTGTATTTTTGTTATTCTGGTCTTGTTTCACTCAGATAATTTTTGGCTATTCTTCTAAACTGGTGTTGAGAGCTTTTGTGGTGTTTTCACTGTGTTACTGTATGTGTTTGTACAAATACTTTACACTTTCCCTCTGCAATAAGCTTGACTTCTTGTGCCAAGTTACCAGTGAGGGTTATCTCCCTTACCGTGGAGGTCCCTGCTTGGACAGCGTGCAAACTGACTGCCAACCAGAGACCCCATTTCTAACAGTGAGCATGGACATGTGATGACCCTATTTCTCTTTGTATTTGCAGCATCAGCACCACCAAGCCAAGGAGACGGGGCAGAGCCGAGTGGGGAAGCATCTGGCCACCAGACCCTGGGTCAAGACACCGCTGACACAGAGGGACCCAGTGACCCAGAGGACGAGGGGAGTGCCATGAGGGGACTGTAACATCATCATCCTCCTCATCATCGGATTCTTCCTCCAGTGGACACTCCGTGGTGGTGGACCCCCCCATCAGGGCATCCCCCAGTACTATCCCTGTCCGCCACCCCCATTCTTTCACCACCCTCCCTGTTGTTCCCTCTCAAGTTGGCCGTGCCTGCTCACCCAAGAGGATGGGTATCTCCTTTGCCACAGGCACCTCCGCACAAGCCCCTGTTACTCCTGATACCCTCAATGTGGAGGGTATTGACTTCCTGAAAACAATCTCTGTTGATCAGTCAGCCATTATGAATGCCATCCAGGGATTGGCCCCCCAATTGCAACAAACCAATGCATTCCTGGAAGGCAATCATGGTGCAATGTCTGACCTACAGAGATCTTTTCAGGCTCTGGCCTCCACACTGATGGCAGCCCGTCACCTTCCCACCTTCCTTTCCCCCTCCACCTCCATCTTCCCAATCCAAATTCTCCTTCCCCTACCTACCCACAGCACTCAGACAGATCCGCAAGCATCCACATCAACACAGAAGAGGAACACACACAAACACAAGCACCACAAAAAACAGCGGCACGCAAGCAAACATCTATCCCAGAAAACCCCAGCATCACACCCACACACAACATCAGGCATATCCACAGGCACAACAGCAACAGTCACTGACACACCCACCACACCCATCATGTCCGCAGACAATACCCAGACATCCACCACAGGCACCACAACTACAGACACACAGACATCCACCATATCCAGCCAACCCAGTCACCACCCAACATCCCCACACATCCACCACACCCAGCCCCTCCACGTCGCAGTCCCCCAAGGCCCACAAATACACTCACTCATTCACCCAACAGACACACACCACACACAAGAATACCTCCCAGAAGTATGCATCCAGATCATCCACACCAACACAGCATACAACCACTCTCTCAACCTCCAAATTCTGGCCCCCTTCCGCTGACCATTCCCATGTCCCTTAGAAAGTTTTCTTGTTTGACCTGGATCTTTACCCTTTTCCCTCCACCCCCATCCCAAGCCCAAGAGGCACCGACCACCTCCCAGACCTTCCTTGACCCCCCGCAAGCACCCATACCTCCCCCAAAGAAGAAACCCACCCCTCCCAAAAAGAAGAACACCTGTCCCAAGACAAAACCCCCTCCCAAATCTGATCCCCAAGATAATCCCTGAGGTGCCTGACTGCCCTATTGATGAGCCTTCCTATGGTGGTTCCATGGCAGTTGGGAGTCAAGTTTAGGCACAGCACTTTGCTATTATCGGACTGCTTTTGGACTTGCCAATGGCCTTTGGATTTCAAATATTTATTGTTTATTAAACCCAAAGAATTGGGTATTTTGGGTATACATTCTTCCTGCAATTCCTTTGCTACCCTAAGTTTGTTCCGAGTGACTTGTGATGTCTGGCTCGTGTGTTTGAGCCTGCTTTCTGCCCCATTTGCTGTTGTGTGTAGTATCTGACTTTGTGGACAGTGCTGGAGTCCCCCAAGAGAAGGGTATGTGTTGAGTGCATGGATATGTGTGTGTAAATCCAATGGTGGTGCCTTGCCATTGTACACTATTTGTTATGGTAAGTATTGTATCTTGTGTTGTCCAATGTGAGCATGCACGGTATAAGACCTGTTCCCAGATATGTCATATAAATTCATCTGATGTGTGTCAGCTTGAGTTTTGTTTGTGCTTACATGGAGTGTGTTCAGTGCTAGCTTTATTTGCATTTTAGGGGGAATGTGTCAATTTATCTGTGTACCTTGCAGCTAGTTCCTGCAGAGGTATATCCCATGCAGCTGGAATTGTATGTGCTTTGTGGACTTCCACTTCCACATTGTGCAGATGGGCATGACATTTGGATCTGGTACTGTTTGTCCTTGAGACAAATGTTGGGTCATTTCCTGTGCACGTGTTGTTTTAGGGGCCTATGCAAAGTGATATGTGTCCCAGTGAAGCCTCCTTCCATGAATTCTCCTGATGCCTCCATCCCTATTGTGCAGGTATTGTTGGCATGGTGCTCTTTGTCTATTTGTCTCTGTCTATTGTGTATACCACTTGTCTTTCCATTGTGCTGTGATGTTTGTGTCAACTGCAGGGCTGCATACTGGGAGTATTGTTTGTGTTCTTGCCACATTGATACATATGTGTGTTGTATGTGGCTACCCCTGGCCAGTTCATAAACATAAACTTAAGGTCTCATGCCCTATCAGTGGGAAAAGGGTAAATAGAAAAGGGCGGATCGTGAATAACTTTCATATGTTCTTACAACTAAGTAAAGAACTACTTTGTTTTTTGTTTATTTGATTTATATTGCGAACATTAGAAGTTTGTAAGTCCAAGAAAGTGCTTTACCAGTTGTTTTGGATCCTAAAGAAGGACCTTCTGAAACAGCAACTTCTTTGCTTTGATCTCTAATTTCCTCAGAGGGTGAATTGAATGATAATGCAGCCATTAGTAAAAATGATATTGATAATTCTGTTTTCATGCAGATCATTTTAAATCCCCAATATTAGAATTACAGCTGTCTTTTCACTGGAATTTCAGGTCCATCAACCTCATTGTCCTGCGTCCTATCTTCAGGTGCCCTTTTACCTGCATTACATCTTCCAAGTTAACAGACGAAAGGGAGAATGTAATGTGGGGCGATTAGGTCCAGATTCAAAGAATAAAAGTAATGAATTGTATTACATTTAATCTATGAGGCAACAGAAACAAACCGCCACCTTTGAGCTCGACTCCTCAGTTCCTTTTCCATCTGATTACATCTGACCATTCCAGAATCTATGATGTCACACTCATCATAGATTCTGAAATGCCCACACAAAGACCAGTCATGACAGCATAATATCCGTATACAACACATTTCCCCTCCTCATAACGTTTTAAATAAACAATGTAATCAATTGATAACTGAAATGATGTTTAAAAGAAAAAAACACATTAAAAAAAAATACATTCATAAAGAATTAACTGAACATATATTTTCACATTTAAATAATTCATGAGACAATAAATTTCTTGAAAAAGTAACTGAACATATATATTTACATTCAAATAACTCAAGATGCAATATATTCCTCAAATCTAACTGGTATCCACTTCTCAGGATGACATGTGTTGTCATTTCAATTTGACACACCAGGTTGAGAGTATTTATCCCCCTTCATTTGTCAATCTGTGTATAGATCTACAAATCTTTCAATTTGGTTCTACACTTTGATCCCACATTCACAATCCTGACTGACCATTATTCAATTTTTGAGCTTATTCACAACAACTCACTTCCTTTTTCTAGTGTACAGGTTAATATCTTTGATGCCCTTCCCTAAAGCATTAGGTAGTTTGACACACACTATGGTGGTCATTCTGACCCTGGCGGTCTTTGACCGCCAGGGCGGAGGACCGCGGGAGCACCGCCGACAGGCCGGCGGTGCTCCAATGGGGATTCCGACCGCGGCGGTAAAGCCGCGGTCGGACCGGCACCACTGGCGGGGTCCCGCCAGTGTACCGCGGCCCCATTGAATCCTCCGCGGCGGCGCAGCTTGCTGCACCGCCGCGGGGATTCCGACCCCCCCCTACCGCCATCCAGATCCCGGCGGTCGGACCGCCGAGATCCGGATGGCGGTAGGGGGGGTCGCGTGGCCCCTGGGGGCCCCTGCAGTGCCCATGCCACTGGCATGGGCATTGCAGGGGCCCCCGTAAGAGGGCCCCTACATGTATTTCACTGTCTGCTGCGCAGACAGTGAAATACGCGACGGGTGCAACTGCACCCGTCGCACAGCTTCCACTCCGCCGGCTCGATTCCGAGCCGGCTTCATCGTGGAAGCCTCTTTCCCGCTGGGCTGGCTGGCGGACTGAAGGCGACCGCCCGCCAGCCCAGCGGGAAAGTCAGAATTACCGCCGCGGTCTTTCGACCGCGGAACGGTAACCTGACGGCGGGACTTTGGCGGGCGGCCTCCGCCGCCCGCCAAGGTCAGAATGAGAGCCTATATCCTCTCTCATCCAATCCCTACTCTAGTGCTCTTTAATTCATCATACCTATCCTTGCTCTTCAATTGGCTTTTCAACATTTATTTGCATCAGGAATGATCTCATTGTGCTCCTTTTCGTTCATCACTTCCTCGCCTCCTCTCATCTTGCACAACCACTTTCGAAATAGTCTATCACATCCAATCCTTCAGCTGAGCGCCACAAATTGTGTTACACCAGTAACACTATAAGGCGTATTGCTGTAAGTCCACATAATCTTTTTAATACAATCTTTCACACGAAGACCAGACGCTACTGCTCCTCTGATACATTCAATCAACTGTCCTTTTTGTCCTTTCAGCATGACCATGACTTTGAGGATGATTTAAACTGCACCTCTCGTGTTTAATGCCAACATCTTCAAGTAATTCTCTCATGTCATGTGATGTAAATTGCCGCCGGCAGTCAGATAGTATGTCAGAGGGAATACCTCCCATTGAAAATATGTCAATGAAAAACTCACAGACTTAGAGTTGCGCTCACTCACACATCGCACTTCAAATCATTTTGACATATAATCTGCGACCACAATTACATACTTCTGATTATATAGTAACACATGAAATGGTCCTACAAAATCTAGCTTTTTCAAAACATTATCAGGACAATTTACATCCCCCATCATTGGTTTGACACATACTATGCTTCTCAACCCAAACTTCGAAATCCCTGTCCAAGGCAGGCCACCAGAACGTTTCTCTGAATAGTTTTATGCTGGAATTCATGCCTAAATGCCCTTAATGACTGATTTCAAACATCCTCATTCTGATCTCACATGGAGGGATTAGCTTATCACAACAACAACAAAAACAAATAATTTTTTCGAAGAGAGCTCCTTCTGTACCTTACTGTATGTTTGCAACTAAGAAAGAAAAATATTTCTGTGGCCATTCTTTTACAAAATAGTCAATCACCCTTCTCAGTTCATGGTTTTTGTCAAGTCGCTCTCTCCATTCTTTCTCACTGACATGACATAACCCAAAACACTCTGGCAACTAAACACTCCTCATCTTTCTGTGTGTTTACATTTTCTTCACTTATGAGAAGGTGTGAGAGACAATCAGCCTTCTTGTTCTTTTTGTCTGGCAAATACTGAATCTTGAAAGGATGAACCAAGTTGGATTAATCTTTCTGTTGCTTTAGTAGAGCTTATTGTACCCACTCAACATAAGTGTCAAAGTTTTAAGGCCTGTATGCGAAAGAAACTGTGTTCCCCAAATATAAGGTTTGAATATTTCAACTGACAAATACAGGCAGGCATTTAATTTTCAATGACTTAGTACTGACATTCATGAGACTTTAATGTGTGTGAAGTGAAAGCACAAGTGTGATCATTACCTCACACTACTTGTGACAAAAGTGCTCCAATAACTGCATGGTTTGCATCAACAGTGATGCATAAATGTTTTCCTAGAGCAGGGTGGGTGTCTCTCAGCAGTGACGAGCGCCATTGGCGCTGCTCCCATCACTCATAGTGTGTGGGGAGGGGCAAGATTATGCAAAGCCGAGGCTCAGGGGACACAAGGAACTTTGATTGCTACAGCTCAAGATTTCTCCACTCCACTGTCAGAAGTAAGCGTCTGGGCTCTCTGAACACCAGCTGCTTCAGAACACTTGAGGCAGACAGCCAATGTTGTTCTTTGATCCCACCAGACCTGCATACACCACACCAACAGACTCTTCCCCTGCAGACTGAAGATAGTGGACCACGAGCAACTGGTGCAGAAATCCCGGCTGGCCGCGCAAGCTGAATGGTATGACAACATGGTAGTGGTGACGAAAACCGTAAGTGAGGGTTGGGAGGCCGCTCCGCTGTCCCATTAGACATGATACATATCACACTGTCCTTCACCAGAAATTGTATTTACACCATTTCTGCCACCCTTGGGGGCAGATTGATCGATTTTAGGTCAATCTGCCCCCAAAGGGACAGAAACCACTAGGCACCGGGGATTTTTATTTTTGGCGCCAATTTCACGCAGGCAAGGGTCGCTCTCGGGGGGGACAAATTTATTTTAGGCTATTTCTGCCCCCCCTGGGGGCAGATCGGCCTATTATTAGGGCGATCTGCACCTGGGGGATCAGAAACCTCTAGACACCAGGGCAAGTTTTTTTTTGTGTTTTTTTTTTTTTTGTTTGATTGTTTTTTTAGAGATGGGGAGCGACCCATTAGGCAAGGTTGGCTCCCCTGGGGGGCAAATTGTATTTAGACCATTTCTGCCCCCCTTGGCGGCAGATTTGCCGATTTTAGGTCAATCTGCCCCCAAGGGTGCAGAAACCACTAGGCACCGAGGATTTGTTTTTTGGCGCCAATGTCACGCAGGGGGAGCGGCCCCGTAGGCAAGGGTTGCACCCGGGGAGGTGGGGGTTGGTGGGGCAAATTTATTTTAGGCCATTTCTGCCCCCAGGGGGGTCAGAAACCTCTAGGCGCCAGGGCAAGTTTTTTTTTTGTTTTTTTTTTTAGAGATGGGGAGCGACCCATTAGGCAAGGGTCGCTCCCCTGGGGGGCAAATTATATTTAGACCATTTCTGCCCCCCCCTTGGGAGCAGATTCACCAATTTTAGGTCAATCTGCCCCCAAGGGGGGAGAAACCACTAGGCAGCGGGGATTTGTGTTTTGGCGCCAATGTCACACAGGGGGAGCGGCCCCGTAGGCAAGGGTCGCTCCCGGGGGGGGGGGCTTGGGGGGCAAATTATTTTTAGCCAATTTCTGTCCCCCCTGGGGGCAGAAACCTCTAGGCGCCAGGGCAATTTATTTTTTTTTTATTTTTATTTTTTAGAGATGGGGAGCGACCCATGAGGCAAGGTTCGCTCCCCTGGGGGGCAAATTGTACTTAGACCATTTTTGCCCCCCTTGGGGGCAGATTGGCTGATTTTATGTCAATCTGCCCCCAAGGGGGCAGGAACCACTACGCACCGGGGGATTTGTTTTTTGGCGCCAATGTCACGCAGGGGGAGCGCCCCCGTAGGCGAGGGTCGCTCCCAGGGGGGTGTGGGTTGGGGGCAAATTTATTTTAGGCCAATTCTGCCCCCAGGGGGGGCAGAAACCTCTAGGCACTAGGGCAAATTTTTTTTTTGTGTTTTTTTTTGTGTTTTTTTTGTTTTGTTTTTTTGAGATGGGGACCGACCCCTTAGGCAAGGGTCGATCCCCTGGGGGGGCAAATTGTATTTAGACCGGTTTTAGGTCAATCTGCCCCCAAGGGGGCAGAAACCACTAGGCACCGGGGATTTTTTTTTTGGCACCAATTTCACGCAGGGGAGCGACCCCGTAGGCAAGGGTCGCTCCCGGGTGGGGAGGAGGGGGGGGGCTGGGGGGTCAAATTTATTTTAGGCCGTTTCTGCCCCCCCCCTGGGGCCGGCTTAGCTAGAGGCCAAAATCCACAGGTAGGCACTTTGCAAAAAACACCTCTGTTTTCTATGAAAAAATGTGTTGTGTACACGTTGTGTTTTGGGCCATTTCCTTTAGTGGGTGCTAGGCCTACCCACAGAAGTGAGGTACCATTTTTATCGAGAGACTTAGGGGAATGCTGGGTGGAAGGAAATTTGTGGCTCCTCTCAGATTCCAGAACTTTCTGTCACCGAAATGAGAGGAAAAAGTGTTTTTTTGGCCACATTTTGATGTTTGCAAAGGATTCTGGGTAACAGAACCTGGTCAGAGCCCCGCAAGTCACCCCATCTTGGATTCCCCTGGGTTTCTAGTTTTGAAAAATGCGCTGGTTTGCTAGGTTTCCCCAGGTGCCGGCTGAGCTACAGGCCAAAATCCACAGGTAGGCACTGTTTTCTATGAAAAAATGTGATGTGTCCATGTTGTGTTTTGGGCCATTTCCTTTCGTGGGCGCTAGTCCTACCCACACAAGTGAGGTATCATTTTTATCGGGAGACTTGGGGGAACGCTGGGTGGAAGGAAATTTGTGGATCCTCTCTGATTCCAGAACTTTCTGTCACCAAAATGTGAGGAAAATGTGTTTTTTTGCCCAAACTTTGAGGTTTGCAAAGGATTCTGGGTAACAAAACCTGGTCAGAGCCCCACAAGTCACCCCATCTTGGATTCCCCTAAGTCTCTAGTTTTAAAAAATGCATAGGTTTGGTAGGTTTCCCTAGGTGCCGGCTGAGCTAGAGGCCAAAATCTACAGGTAGGCACTTTGCAAAAAACACCGCTGTTTTCTTTAAAAAAATGTGATGTGTGCACGTTGCGTTTTGGGGCATTTCCTGTCGCGGGCGCTAGGCTTACCCACACAAGTGAGGTATAATTTTTATCCGGAGACTTGGAGGAACGCTGGGTGGAAGGAAATTTGTGGCTCCTCTCTGATTCCAGAACTTTCTGTCACCAAAATGTGAGGAAAATGTGTTTCTTTAGCCAAATTTTGAGGTTTGCAAAGAATTCTGGGTAACAAAACCTGGTCAAAGCCCCACAACTCACCCCATCTTGGATTCCCCTAGGTCTCTAGTTTTCAGAAATGCATAGGTTTGGTAGGTTTCCCTAGGTGCCGGCTGAGCTAGAGGCCAAAATCTACAGGTAGGCACTTTGCAAAAAACACCTCTTTTTTCTTTTTAAAAATGTGATGTGTGCATGTTGCGTTTTGGGGCATTTCCTGTCGCGGGAGCTAGGCCTACCCACACAAGTGAGGTATAATTTTTATCGGGAGACTTGGAGGAACGCTGGGTGGAAGGAAATTTGTGGCTCCTCTCTGAGTCCAGAACTTTCTGTCACCAAAATGTGAGGAAAATGTGTTTCTTTAGCCAAATTTTGAGGTTTGCAAAGAATTCTGGGTAACAAAACCTGGTCAGAGCCACACAACTCACCCCATCTTGGATTCCCCTAGGTCTCTAGTTTTCAAAAATGCATAGGTTTGCTAGGTTTCCCTAGGTGCCGGCTGAGCTAGACGCCAAAATCTACAGGTAGGCACTTTGCAAAAAACACCTCTGTTTTCTTTTAAAAAATGTGATGTGTGCATGTTGCGTTTTGGGGCATTTCCTGTCGCGGGAGCTAGGCCTACCCACACAAGTGAGGTATAATTTTTATCGGGAGACTTGGAGGAACGCTGGGTGGAAGGAAATTTGTGGCTCCTCTCTGATTCCAGAACTTTCTGTCACCGAAATGTGAGGAAAATGTGTTTCTTTAGCCAAATTTTGAGGTTTGCAAAGAATTCTGGGTAACAAAACCTGGTCAGAGCCCCACAACTAACCCCATCTTGGATTCCCCTAGGTCTCTAGTTTTCAAAAATGCATAGGTTTGGTAGGTTTCCCTAGGTGCCGGCTGAGCTAGAGGCCAGAATCTACAGGTAGGCACTCTGCAAAAAACACCTCTGTTTTCTTAAAAAAAATGTGATGTGTCCACGTTACTTTTTGGGGCATTTCCTGTCGCGGGTGCTAGGCCTACCCACACAAGTGAGGTATCATTTTTATTGGGAGACTTAGGGGAATACCGGGGGGAAGGAAATTTGTGGCTCCTCTCTGATTCCAGAACTTTCGGTCACCAAAATTTGAGGGAAATGTGTTTTTTTAGCCAGATTTTGAGGTTTGCAAACGATTCTGGGTAACAGAACCTGGTCAGAGCCCCACAAGTCACCCCATCATGGATACCCCTAGGTCTCTAGTTTTGGAAAATGCACAGGTTTGGTAGGTTTCCCTAGGTGCCGGCTGAGCTAGAGGCCAAAATCTACAGGTAGTCACTTTGCAAAAAACACCTCTGTTTTCTTTAAAAAAATGTGATGTGCCCACCTTGCGTTTTGGGGCCTTTCCTGTCGCGGGCGCTAGGCCTACCCACACAAGTGAGGTATCATTTTTATCGGGAGACTTGCCGGAACGCTGCGTGGAAGGACATTTATGGCTCCTCTCTGATTCCAGAACTTTCTGTCACCAAAATGTGAGGAAAATGTGTTTTTTTTGCCAAATTTTGAGGTTTGCAAAGGATTCTGGGTAACAGAAACTGGTCAGAGCCCCACAAGTCACCCCATCTTGGATTCCCCTAGGTCTCTAGTTTTCAGAAATGGACAGGTTTGGTAGGTTTCCCTAGTTGCCGGCTGAGCTAGAGGCCAAAATCTACAGGTAGGCACTTTGCAAAAAACACCTCTGTTTTCTTTAAAAAAATGTGATGTGTGCACGTTGCGTTTTGGGGGACTTCTTATCGCGGGCGCTAGGCCTACCTACACAAGTGAGGTATCATTTTTATCGGGAGACTTGGGGGAACGCTGGGTGGAAGGAAATTTGTGGCTCCTCTCTGATTCCAGAACTTTGTCACCAAAATGTGAGGAACATGTGTTTTTTTAGCCATATTTTGAGGTTTGCAAAGGATTCTGGGTAACAAAACCTGGTCAGAGCCCCACAAGTTATCTCATCTTTAATTCCCCTAGGTCCCTAGTTTTCAGAAATGCACAGGTTTGGTAGGTTTCCCTAGGTGCCGGCTGAGCTAGAGGCCAAAATCTACAGGTAGGCACTTTGCAAAAAACACCTCTGTTTTCTTTTAAAAAATGTGATGTTTGCATGTTGCGTTTTGGGGCATTTCCTGTCGCGGGAGCTAGGCCTACCCACACAAGTGAGGTATAATTTTTATCGGGAGACTTGGAGGAACGCTGGGTGGAAGGAAATTTGTGGCTCCTCTCTGATTCCAGAACTTTCTGTTACCAAAATGTGAGGAAAATGTGTTTTGTTAGCCAGATTTTGAGGTTTGAAAAGAATTCTGGGTAACAAAACCTGGTCAGAGCCCCACAAGTCACCCCATCTTGGATTCCCCTAGGTCTCTAGTTTTCAAAAATGCATAGGTTTGGTAGGTTTCCCTAGGTGCCGGCTCAGCTAGAGGCCAAAATCTACAGGTAGGCACTTTGCAAAAAACACCTCTGTTTCTTTCAAAAAATGTGATATGTCCATTTTGCTTTTTGGGGCATTTCCTATCGCGGGTGATAGGCCTACCCACACAAGTGAGGTATCATTTTTATCGGGAGACTTGGGGGAACGCTGGGTGGAAGGAAACTTGTGGCTCCTCTCTGATTCCAGAACTTTCTGTCACCAAAATGTGAGGAAAATGTGTTTTTTTAGCCAGATTTTGAGGTTTGCAAAAGATTCTGGGTTACAGAACCTGGTCAGAGCCCCACAAGTCACCCCATCCTGAATTCCCCTAGGTCTCTAGTTTTAAAAAATGCACAGGTTTGGTAGGTTTCCCTAGGTGCCGGCTGAGCTAGAGGCCAAAATCTACAGGTAGGCACTTTGCAAAAAACACCTCTGTTTTCTTTCAAAAAATGTGATGTGTGCACGTTGCGTTTTGGGGCATTTCCTGTCGCGGGCGCTAGGCCTACCCACACAAGTGAGGTATAATTTTTATCGGGAGACTTGGAGGAACGCTGGGTGGAAGGAAATGTGTGGCTCCTCTCTGATTCCAGAACTTTCTGTCACCAAAATGTGAGGAAAATGTGTTTTTTTGGCCACATTTTGAGGTTTGCAAAGAATTCTGGTTACCAAAACGTGGTCAGAGCCCCACAAGTCACCCCATCTTGGATTCCCCTAGGTCTCTATTTTTCACAAATGCATAGGATTGGTAGGTTTCCCTAGGTGCCTGCTGAGCTAGAGGCCAAAATCTACAGGTAGGCACTTTGCAAAAAACACCTCTGTTTTCTTTAAAAAAAATGTGATGTGTGCATGTTGCGTTTTGGGGCATTTCCTGTCGCGGGCGCTAGGCCTACCCACACAAGTGAGGTATAATTTTTATCGGGAGACTTGGAGGAACGCTGGGTGGAAGGAAATGGGTGGCTCCTCTCTGATTCCAGAACTTTCTGTGACCAAAATGTGAGGAAAATGTGTTTTTTATCCAAATTTTGAGGTTTGAAAAGAATTCTGGGTAACAAAACCTGGTCAGAGCCCCACAAGTCACCCCATCTTGGATTCCACTAGGTCTCCAGTTTTCAAAAATGCACAGGTTTGGTAGGTTTCCCTAGGTGCCGGCTGAGCTAGAGGCCAAAATCTACAGGTAGGCACTTTCCAAAATACACCTCTGTTTTCTTTTAAAAAATGTGATGTGTGCATGTTGTGTTTTGGGGCATTTCCTGTCGCGGGAGCTAGGCCTACCCACACAAGTGAGGTATAATTTTTATCGGGAGACTTGGAGGAACGCTGGGTGGAAGGAAATTTGTGGCTCCTCTCTGATTCCAGAACTTTCTGTCACCGAAATGTGAGGAAAATGAGTGTTTTTTAGCCAAATTTTGAGGTTTGCAAAGATTTCTGGGTAACAAAACCTGGTCAGAGCCCCACAAGTCACCCCATCTTGGATTCCCCTAGGTCTCTAGTTTTCAAAAATGCATAGGTTTGGTAGGTTTCCCTAGGTGCCGGTTGAGCTAGAGGCCAGAATCTACAGGTAGGCACTCTGCAAAAAACACCTCTGTTTTCTTTAAAAAAATGTGATGTGTCCACGTTGCTTTTTGGGGCATTTCCTGTCGCGGGTGCTAGGCCTACCCACACAAGTGAGGTATCATTTTTATCGGGAGACTTAGGGGAATGCCGGGGGGAAGGAAATTTGTGGCTCCTCTCTGATTCCAGAACTTTCGGTCACCAAAATTTGAGGAAAATGTGTTTTTTTAGCCAGATTTTGAGGTTTGCAAACAATTCTGGGTAACAGAACCTGGTCAGAGCCCCACAAGTCACCCCATCATGGATACCCCAAGCTCTCTAGTTTTGAAAAATGCACAGGTTTGGTAGGTTTCCCTAGGTGCCGGCTGAGCTAGAGGCCAAAATCTACAGGTAGTCACTTTGCAAAAAACACCTCTGTTTTCTTTAAAAAAAATGTGATGTGTCCACCTTGCGTTTTGGGGCATTTCCTGTCGCGGGCGCTAGGCCTACCCACACAAGTGAGGTATCATTTTTATCGGGAGACTTGCCGGAACGCTGGGTGGAAGGACATTTATGGCTCCTCTCTGATTCCAGAACTTTCTGTCACCAAAATGTGAGGAAAATGTGTTTTTTTTGCCAAATTTTGAGGTTTGCAAAGGATTCTGGGTAACAGAAACTGGTCAGAGCCCCACAAGTCACCCCATCTTGGATTCCCCTGGGTCTCTAGTTTTCAGAAATGGACAGGTTTGGTAGGTTTCCCTAGTTGCCGGCTGAGCTAGAGGCCAAAATCTACAGGTAGGCACTTTGCAAAAAACACCTCTGTTTTCTTTAAAAAAATGTGATGTGTGCACGTTGCGTTTTGAGGCATCTCCTGTCGCGGGCGCTAGGCCTACCTACACAAGTGAGGAATCATTTTTATCGGGAAACTTGGGGGAACGCTGGGTGGAAGGAAATTTGTGGCTCCTCTGTGATTCCAGAACTTTGTCAACAAAATGTGAGGAACATGTGTTTTTTTAGCCATATTTTGAGGTTTGCAAAGGATTCTGGGTAATAAAACCTGGTCAGAGCCCCACAAGTTACCTCATCTTTAATTCCCCTAGGTCCCTAGTTTTCAGAAATGCACAGGTTTGGTAGGTTTCCCTAGGTGCCGGCTGAGCTAGAGGCCAAAATCTACAGGTAGGCACTTTGCAAAAAACTCCTCTGTTTTCTTTAAAAAAATGTGATGTGTGCATGTTGCGTTCTGTGGCCTTTCCTCTCGCGGGCGCTAGGCCTACCCACACAAGTGAGGTATCATTTTTATCGGGAGACTTGGTGGAACGCTGGGTGGAAGGAAATTTGTGACTCCTCTCTAATTCCAGAACTTTCTGTCACCGAAATGTGAGGAAAATGAGTGTTTTTTAGCCAAATTTTGAGGTTTGCAAAGATTTCTGGGTAACAAAACCTGGTCAGAGCCCCACAAGTCACCCCATCTTGGATTCCCCTAGGTCTCTAGTTTTCAAAAATGCATAGGTTTGCTAGGTTTCCCTAGGTGCCGGCTGAGCTAGAGGCCAGAATCTACAGGTAGGCACTTTGCAAAAAACACCTCTGTTTTCTTTTAAAAAATGTGATGTTTGCATGTTGCGTTTTGGGGCATTTCCTGTTGCGGGAGCTAGGCCTACCCACACAAGTGAGGTATAATTTTTATCGGGAGACTTGGAGGAACGCTGGGTGGAAGGAAATTTGTGGCTCCTCTCTGATTCCAGAACTTTCTGTTACCAAAATGTGAGGAAAATGTGTTTTGTTAGCCAGATTTTGAGGTTTGAAAAGAATTCTGGGTAACAAAACCTGGTCAGAGCCCCACAAGTCACCCCATCTTGGATTCCCCTAGGTCTCTAGTTTTCAAAAATGCATAGGTTTGGTAGGTTTCCCTAGGTGCCGGCTCAGCTAGAGGCCAAAATCTACAGGTAGGCACGTTGCAAAAAACACCTCTGTTTCTTTCAAAAAATGTGATATGTCCATTTTGCTTTTTGGGGCATTTCCTATCGCGGGTGCTAGGCCTACCCACACAAGTGAGGTATCATTTTTATCGGGAGACTTGGGGGAACGCTGGGTGGAAGGAAACTTGTGGCTCCTCTCTGATTCCAGAACTTTCTGTCACCAAAATGTGAGGAAAATGTGTTTTTTTAGCCAGATTTTGAGGTTTGCAAAAGATTCTGGGTTACAGAACCTGGTCAGAGCCCCACAAGTCACCCCATCCTGAATTCCCCTAGGTCTCTAGTTTTAAAAAATGCACAGGTTTGGTAGGTATCCCTAGGTGCCGGCTGAGCTAGAGGCCAAAATCTACAGGTAGGCACTTTGCAAAAAACACCTCTGTTTTCTTTAAAAAAATGTGATGTGTCCACGTTGCTTTTTGGGGCATTTCCTGTCGCGGGTGCTAGGCCTACCCACACAAGTGAGGTATCATTTTTATCGGGAGACTTAGGGGAATGCCGGGGGGAAGGAAATTTGTGGCTCCTCTCTGATTCCAGAACTTTCGGTCACCAAAATTTGAGGAAAATTTGTTTTTTTAGCCAGATTTTGAGGTTTGCAAACGATTCTGGGTAACAGAACCTGGTCAGAGCCCCACAAGTCACCCCATCATGGATACCCCAAGGTCTCTAGTTTTAAAAAAAGCACAGGTTTGGTAGGTTTCCCTAGGTGCCGGCTGAGCTAGAGGCCAAAATCTACAGGTAGTCACTTTGCAAAAAACACCTCTGTTTTCTTTAAAAAAAATGTGATGTGTCCACCTTGCGTTTTGGGGCATTTCCTGTCGCGGGCGCTAGGCCTACCCACACAAGGGAGGTATCATTTTTATCGGGAGACTTGCCGCAACGCTGGGTGGAAGGACATTTATGGCTCCTCTCTGATTCCAGAACTTTCTGTCACCAAAATGTGAGGAAAATGTGTTTTTTTTGCCAAATTTTGAGGTTTGCAAAGGATTCTGGGTAACAGAAACTGGTCAGAGCCCCACAAGTCACCCCATCTTGGATTCCCCTAGGTCTCTAGTTTTCAGAAATGGACAGGTTTGGTAGGTTTCCCTAGTTGCCGGCTGAGCTAGAGGCCAAAATCTACAGGTAGGCACTTTGCAAAAAACATCTCTGTTTTCTTTAAAAAAATGTGATGTGTGCACGTTGCGTTTTGGGGCATTTCCTGTCGCGGGCGCTAGGCCTACCTACACAAGTGAGGAATCATTTTTATCGGGAAACTTGGGGGAACGCTGGGTGGAAGGAAATTTGTGGCTCCTCTGTGATTCCAGAACTTTGTCAACAAAATGTGAGGAACATGTGTTTTTTTAGCCATATTTTGAGGTTTGCAAAGGATTCTGGGTAACAAAAACCTGGTCAGAGCCCCACAAGTTACCTCATCTTTAATTCCCCTAGGTCCCTAGTTTTCAGAAATGCACAGGTTTGGTAGGTTTCCCTAGGTGCCGGCTGAGCTAGAGGCCAAAATCTACAGGTAGGCACTTTCCAAAATACACCTCTGTTTTCTTTTAAAAAATGTGATGTGTGCATGTTGCGTTTTGGGGCATTTCCTGTCGCGGGAGCTAGGCCTACCCACACAAGTGAGGTATAATTTTTATCGGGAGACTTGGAGGAACGCTGGGTGGAAGGAAATTTGTGGCTCCTCTCTGATTCCAGAACTTTCTGTCACCGAAATGTGAGGAAAATGAGTGTTTTTTAGCCAAATTTTGAAGTTTGCAAAGATTTCTGGGTAACAAAACCTGGTCAGAGCCCCACAAGTCACCCCATCTTGGATTCCCCTAGGTCTCTAGTTTTCAAAAATGCATAGGTTTGGTAGGTTTCCCTAGGTGCCGGCTGAGCTAGAGGCCAGAATCTACAGGTAGGCACTCTGCAAAAAACACCTCTGTTTTCTTTAAAAAAATGTGATGTGTCCACTTTGCTTTTTGGGGCATTTCCTGTCGCGGGTGCTAGGCCTACCCACACAAGTGAGGTATCATTTTTATCGGGAGACTTAGGGGAATGCCGGGGGGAAGGAAATTTGTGGCTCCTCTCTGATTCCAGAAGTTTCGGTCACCAAAATTTGAGGAAAATGTGTTTTTTTAGCCAGATTTTGAGGTTTGCAAACGATTCTGCGTAACAGAACCTGGTCAGAGCCCCACAAGTCACCCCATCATGGATACCCCAAGGTCTCTAGTTTTGAAAAATGCACAGGTTTGGTAGGTTTCCCTAGGTGCCGGCTGAGCTAGAGGCCAAAATCTACAGGTAGTCACTTTGCAAAAAACACCTCTGTTTTCTTTAAAAAAAATGTGATGTGTCCACCTTGAGTTTTGGGGCATTTCCTGTCGCGGGCGCTAGGCCTACCCACACAAGTGAGGTATCATTTTTATCGGGAGACTTGCCGGAACGCTGGGTGGAAGGACATTTGTGGCTCCTCTCTGATTCCAGAACTTTCGGTCACCAAAATTTCAGGAAAAAGTGTTTTTTTAGCCAGATTTTGAGGTTTGCAAACGATTCTGGGTAACAGAACCTGGTCAGAGCCCCACAAGTCACCCCATCATGGATACCCCAAGGTCTCTAGTTTTGAAAAATGCACAGGTTTGGTAGGTTTCCCTAGGTGTTGGCTGAGCTAGAGGCCAAAATCTACAGGAAGTCACTTTGCAAAAAACACCTCTGTTTTCTTTAAAAAAAATGTGATGTGTCCACCTTGAGTTTTGGGGCATTTCCTGTCGCGGGCGCTAGGCCTACCCACACAAGTGAGGTATCATTTTTATCGGGAGACTTGCCGGAACGCTGGGTGGAAGGACATTTATGGCTCCTCTCTGATTCCAGAACTTTCTGTCACCAAAATGTGAGGAAAATGTGTTTTTTTTTGCCAAATTTTGAGGTTTGCAAAGGATTCTGGGTAACAGAAACTGGTCAGAGCCCCACAAGTCACCCCATCTTGGATTCCCCTAGGTCTCTAGTTTTCAGAAATGGACAGGTTTGGTAGGTTTCCCTAGTTGCCGGCTGAGCTAGAGGCCAAAATCTACAGGTAGGCACTTTGCAAAAAACACCTCTGTTTTCTTTAAAAAAATGTGATGTGTGCACGTTGCGTTTTGGGGCATTTCCTGTCGCGGGCGCTAGGCCTACCTACACAAGTGAGGAATCATTTTTATCGGGAAACTTGGGGGAACGCTGGGTGGAAGGAAATTTGTGGCTCCTCTGTGATTCCAGAACTTTGTCAACAAAATGTGAGGAACATGTGTTTTTTTAGCCATATTTTGAGGTTTGCAAAGGATTCTGGGTAACAAAACCTGGTCAGAGCCCCACAAGTTACCTCATCTTTAATTCCCCTAGGTCCCTAGTTTTCAGAAATGCACAGGTTTGGTAGGTTTCCCTAGGTGCCGGCTGAGCTAGAGGCCAAAATCTACAGGTAGGCACTTTGCAAAAAACTCCTCTGTTTTCTTTAAAAAAATGTGATGTGTGCATGTTGCGTTCTGTGGCCTTTCCTCTCGCGGGCGCTAGGCCTACCCACACAAGTGAGGTATCATTTTTATCGGGAGACTTGGTGGAACGCTGGGTGGAAGGAAATTTGTGGCTCCTCTCTGATTCCAGAACTTTCTGTTACCAAAATGTGAGGAAAATGTGTTTTGTTAGCCAGATTTTGAGGTTTGAAAAGAATTCTGGGTAACAAAACCTGGTCAGAGCCCCACAAGTCACCCCATCTTGGATTCCCCTAGGTCTCTAGTTTTCAAAAATGCATAGGTTTGGTAGGTTTCCCTAGGTGCCGGCTCAGCTAGAGGCCAAAATCTACAGGTAGGCACTTTGCAAAAAACACCTCTGTTTCTTTCAAAAAATGTGATATGTCCATTTTGCTTTTTGGGGCATTTCCTATCGCGGGTGATAGGCCTACCCACACAAGTGAGGTATCATTTTTATCGGGAGACTTGGGGGAACGCTGGGTGGAAGGAAACTTGTGGCTCCTCTCTGATTCCAGAACTTTCTGTCACCAAAATGTGAGGAAAATGTGTTTTTTTAGCCAGATTTTGAGGTTTGCAAAAGATTCTGGGTTACAGAACCTGGTCAGAGCCCCACAAGTCACCCCATCTTGGATTCCCCTAGGTCTCTATTTTTCACAAATGCACAGGTTTGGTAGGTTTCCCTAGGTGCCGGCTGAGCTAGAGGCCAAAATCTACAGGTAGGCACTTTGCAAAAAACACCTCTGTTTTCTTTAAAAAAAATGTGATGTGTGCATGTTGCGTTTTGGGGCATTTCCTGTCGCGGGCGCTAGGCCTACCCACACAAGTGAGGTATAATTTTTATCGGGAGACTTGGAGGAACGCTGGGTGGAAGGAAATGTGTGGCTCCTCTCTGATTCCAGAACTTTCTGTGACCAAAATGTGAGGAAAATGTGTTTTTTATCCAAATTTTGAGGTTTGAAAAGAATTCTGGGTAACAAAACCTGGTCAGAGCCCCACAAGTCACCCCATCTTGGATTCCACTAGGTCTCCAGTTTTCAAAAATGCACAGGTTTGGTAGGTTTCCCTAGGTGCCGGCTGAGCTAGAGGCCAAAATCTACAGGTAGGCACTTTCCAAAATACACCTCTGTTTTCTTTTAAAAAATGTGATGTGTGCATGTTGTGTTTTGGGGCATTTCCTGTCGCGGGAGCTAGGCCTACCCACACAAGTGAGGTATAATTTTTATCGGGAGACTTGGAGGAACGCTGGGTGGAAGGAAATTTGTGGCTCCTCTCTGATTCCAGAACTTTCTGTCACCGAAATGTGAGGAAAATGAGTGTTTTTTAGCCAAATTTTGAGGTTTGCAAAGATTTCTGGGTAACAAAACCTGGTCAGAGCCCCACAAGTCACCCCATCTTGGATTCCCCTAGGTCTCTAGTTTTCAAAAATGCATAGGTTTGGTAGGTTTCCCTAGGTGCCGGTTGAGCTAGAGGCCAGAATCTACAGGTAGGCACTCTGCAAAAAACACCTCTGTTTTCTTTAAAAAAATGTGATGTGTCCACGTTGCTTTTTGGGGCATTTCCTGTCGCGGGTGCTAGGCCTACCCACACAAGTGAGGTATCATTTTTATCGGGAGACTTAGGGGAATGCCGGGGGGAAGGAAATTTGTGGCTCCTCTCTGATTCCAGAACTTTCGGTCACCAAAATTTGAGGAAAATGTGTTTTTTTAGCCAGATTTTGAGGTTTGCAAACAATTCTGGGTAACAGAACCTGGTCAGAGCCCCACAAGTCACCCCATCATGGATACCCCAAGCTCTCTAGTTTTGAAAAATGCACAGGTTTGGTAGGTTTCCCTAGGTGCCGGCTGAGCTAGAGGCCAAAATCTACAGGTAGTCACTTTGCAAAAAACACCTCTGTTTTCTTTAAAAAAAATGTGATGTGTCCACCTTGCGTTTTGGGGCATTTCCTGTCGCGGGCGCTAGGCCTACCCACACAAGTGAGGTATCATTTTTATCGGGAGACTTGCCGGAACGCTGGGTGGAAGGACATTTATGGCTCCTCTCTGATTCCAGAACTTTCTGTCACCAAAATGTGAGGAAAATGTGTTTTTTTTGCCAAATTTTGAGGTTTGCAAAGGATTCTGGGTAACAGAAACTGGTCAGAGCCCCACAAGTCACCCCATCTTGGATTCCCCTGGGTCTCTAGTTTTCAGAAATGGACAGGTTTGGTAGGTTTCCCTAGTTGCCGGCTGAGCTAGAGGCCAAAATCTACAGGTAGGCACTTTGCAAAAAACACCTCTGTTTTCTTTAAAAAAATGTGATGTGTGCACGTTGCGTTTTGGGGCATCTCCTGTCGCGGGCGCTAGGCCTACCTACACAAGTGAGGAATCATTTTTATCGGGAAACTTGGGGGAACGCTGGGTGGAAGGAAATTTGTGGCTCCTCTGTGATTCCAGAACTTTGTCAACAAAATGTGAGGAACATGTGTTTTTTTAGCCATATTTTGAGGTTTGCAAAGGATTCTGGGTAATAAAACCTGGTCAGAGCCCCACAAGTTACCTCATCTTTAATTCCCCTAGGTCCCTAGTTTTCAGAAATGCACAGGTTTGGTAGGTTTCCCTAGGTGCCGGCTGAGCTAGAGGCCAAAATCTACAGGTAGGCACTTTGCAAAAAACTCCTCTGTTTTCTTTAAAAAAATGTGATGTGTGCATGTTGCGTTCTTTGGCCTTTCCTCTCGCGGGCGCTAGGCCTACCCACACAAGTGAGGTATCATTTTTATCGGGAGATTTGGTGGAACGCTGGGTGGAAGGAAATTTGTGACTCCTCTCTAATTCCAGAACTTTCTGTCACCGAAATGTGAGGAAAATGAGTGTTTTTTAGCCAAATTTTGAGGTTTGCAAAGATTTCTGGGTAACAAAACCTGGTCAGAGCCCCACAAGTCACCCCATCTTGGATTCCCCTAGGTCTCTAGTTTTCAAAAATGCATAGGTTTGCTAGGTTTCCCTAGGTGCCGGCTGAGCTAGAGGCCAGAATCTACAGGTAGGCACTTTGCAAAAAACACCTCTGTTTTCTTTTAAAAAATGTGATGTTTGCATGTTGCGTTTTGGGGCATTTCCTGTTGCGGGAGCTAGGCCTACCCACACAAGTGAGGTATAATTTTTATCGGGAGACTTGGAGGAACGCTGGGTGGAAGGAAATTTGTGGCTCCTCTCTGATTCCAGAACTTTCTGTTACCAAAATGTGAGGAAAATGTGTTTTGTTAGCCAGATTTTGAGGTTTGAAAAGAATTCTGGGTAACAAAACCTGGTCAGAGCCCCACAAGTCACCCCATCTTGGATTCCCCTAGGTCTCTAGTTTTCAAAAATGCATAGGTTTGGTAGGTTTCCCTAGGTGCCGGCTCAGCTAGAGGCCAAAATCTACAGGTAGGCACGTTGCAAAAAACACCTCTGTTTCTTTCAAAAAATGTGATATGTCCATTTTGCTTTTTGGGGCATTTCCTATCGCGGGTGCTAGGCCTACCCACACAAGTGAGGTATCATTTTTATCGGGAGACTTGGGGGAACGCTGGGTGGAAGGAAACTTGTGGCTCCTCTCTGATTCCTGAACTTTCTGTCACCAAAATGTGAGGAAAATGTGTTTTTTTAGCCAGATTTTGAGGTTTGCAAAAGATTCTGGGTTACAGAACCTGGTCAGAGCCCCACAAGTCACCCCATCCTGAATTCCCCTAGGTCTCTAGTTTTAAAAAATGCACAGGTTTGGTAGGTATCCCTAGGTGCCGGCTGAGCTAGAGGCCAAAATCTACAGGTAGGCACTTTGCAAAAAACACCTCTGTTTTCTTTAAAAAAATGTGATGTGTCCACGTTGCTTTTTGGGGCATTTCCTGTCGCGGGTGCTAGGCCTACCCACACAAGTGAGGTATCATTTTTATCGGGAGACTTAGGGGAATGCCGGGGGGAAGGAAATTTGTGGCTCCTCTCTGATTCCAGAACTTTCGGTCACCAAAATTTGAGGAAAATTTGTTTTTTTAGCCAGATTTTGAGGTTTGCAAACGATTCTGGGTAACAGAACCTGGTCAGAGCCCCACAAGTCACCCCATCATGGATACCCCAAGGTCTCTAGTTTTAAAAAAAGCACAGGTTTGGTAGGTTTCCCTAGGTGCCGGCTGAGCTAGAGGCCAAAATCTACAGGTAGTCACTTTGCAAAAAACACCTCTGTTTTCTTTAAAAAAAATGTGATGTGTCCACCTTGCGTTTTGGGGCATTTCCTGTCGCGGGCGCTAGGCCTACCCACACAAGGGAGGTATCATTTTTATCGGGAGACTTGCCGCAACGCTGGGTGGAAGGACATTTATGGCTCCTCTCTGATTCCAGAACTTTCTGTCACCAAAATGTGAGGAAAATGTGTTTTTTTTGCCAAATTTTGAGGTTTGCAAAGGATTCTGGGTAACAGAAACTGGTCAGAGCCCCACAAGTCACCCCATCTTGGATTCCCCTAGGTCTCTAGTTTTCAGAAATGGACAGGTTTGGTAGGTTTCCCTAGTTGCCGGCTGAGCTAGAGGCCAAAATCTACAGGTAGGCACTTTGCAAAAAACATCTCTGTTTTCTTTAAAAAAATGTGATGTGTGCACGTTGCGTTTTGGGGCATTTCCTGTCGCGGGCGCTAGGCCTACCTACACAAGTGAGGAATCATTTTTATCGGGAAACTTGGGGGAACGCTGGGTGGAAGGAAATTTGTGGCTCCTCTGTGATTCCAGAACTTTGTCAACAAAATGTGAGGAACATGTGTTTTTTTAGCCATATTTTGAGGTTTGCAAAGGATTCTGGGTAACAAAAACCTGGTCAGAGCCCCACAAGTTACCTCATCTTTAATTCCCCTAGGTCCCTAGTTTTCAGAAATGCACAGGTTTGGTAGGTTTCCCTAGGTGCCGGCTGAGCTAGAGGCCAAAATCTACAGGTAGGCACTTTCCAAAATACACCTCTGTTTTCTTTTAAAAAATGTGATGTGTGCATGTTGCGTTTTGGGGCATTTCCTGTCGCGGGAGCTAGGCCTACCCACACAAGTGAGGTATAATTTTTATCGGGAGACTTGGAGGAACGCTGGGTGGAAGGAAATTTGTGGCTCCTCTCTGATTCCAGAACTTTCTGTCACCGAAATGTGAGGAAAATGAGTGTTTTTTAGCCAAATTTTGAAGTTTGCAAAGATTTCTGGGTAACAAAACCTGGTCAGAGCCCCACAAGTCACCCCATCTTGGATTCCCCTAGGTCTCTAGTTTTCAAAAATGCATAGGTTTGGTAGGTTTCCCTAGGTGCCGGCTGAGCTAGAGGCCAGAATCTACAGGTAGGCACTCTGCAAAAAACACCTCTGTTTTCTTTAAAAAAATGTGATGTGTCCACTTTGCTTTTTGGGGCATTTCCTGTCGCGGGTGCTAGGCCTACCCACACAAGTGAGGTATCATTTTTATCGGGAGACTTAGGGGAATGCCGGGGGGAAGGAAATTTGTGGCTCCTCTCTGATTCCAGAAGTTTCGGTCACCAAAATTTGAGGAAAATGTGTTTTTTTAGCCAGATTTTGAGGTTTGCAAACGATTCTGGGTAACAGAACCTGGTCAGAGCCCCACAAGTCACCCCATCATGGATACCCCAAGGTCTCTAGTTTTGAAAAATGCACAGGTTTGGTAGGTTTCCCTAGGTGCCGGCTGAGCTAGAGGCCAAAATCTACAGGTAGTCACTTTGCAAAAAACACCTCTGTTTTCTTTAAAAAAAATGTGATGTGTCCACCTTGAGTTTTGGGGCATTTCCTGTCGCGGGCGCTAGGCCTACCCACACAAGTGAGGTATCATTTTTATCGGGAGACTTGCCGGAACGCTGGGTGGAAGGACATTTGTGGCTCCTCTCTGATTCCAGAACTTTCGGTCACCAAAATTTGAGGAAAATGTGTTTTTTTAGCCAGATTTTGAGGTTTGCAAACGATTCTGGGTAACAGAACCTGGTCAGAGCCCCACAAGTCACCCCATCATGGATACCCCAAGGTCTCTAGTTTTGAAAAATGCACAGGTTTGGTAGGTTTGCCTAGGTGTTGGCTGAGCTAGAGGCCAAAATCTACAGGTAGTCACTTTGCAAAAAACACCTCTGTTTTCTTTAAAAAAAATGTGATGTGTCCACCTTGAGTTTTGGGGCATTTCCTGTCGCGGGCGCTAGGCCTACCCACACAAGTGAGGTATCATTTTTATCGGGAGACTTGCCGGAACGCTGGGTGGAAGGACATTTATGGCTCCTCTCTGATTCCAGAACTTTCTGTCACCAAAATGTGAGGAAAATGTGTTTTTTTTGCCAAATTTTGAGGTTTGCAAAGGATTCTGGGTAACAGAAACTGGTCAGAGCCCCACAAGTCACCCCATCTTGGATTCCCCTAGGTCTCTAGTTTTCAGAAATGGACAGGTTTGGTAGGTTTCCCTAGTTGCCGGCTGAGCTAGAGGCCAAAATCTACAGGTAGGCACTTTGCAAAAAACACCTCTGTTTTCTTTAAAAAAATGTGATGTGTGCACGTTGCGTTTTGGGGCATTTCCTGTCGCGGGCGCTAGGCCTACCTACACAAGTGAGGAATCATTTTTATCGGGAAACTTGGGGGAACGCTGGGTGGAAGGAAATTTGTGGCTCCTCTGTGATTCCAGAACTTTGTCAACAAAATGTGAGGAACATGTGTTTTTTTAGCCATATTTTGAGGTTTGCAAAGGATTCTGGGTAACAAAACCTGGTCAGAGCCCCACAAGTTACCTCATCTTTAATTCCCCTAGGTCCCTAGTTTTCAGAAATGCACAGGTTTGGTAGGTTTCCCTAGGTGCCGGCTGAGCTAGAGGCCAAAATCTACAGGTAGGCACTTTGCAAAAAACTCCTCTGTTTTCTTTAAAAAAATGTGATGTGTGCATGTTGCGTTCTGTGGCCTTTCCTCTCGCGGGCGCTAGGCCTACCCACACAAGTGAGGTATCATTTTTATCGGGAGACTTGGTGGAACGCTGGGTGGAAGGAAATTTGTGACTCCTCTCTAATTCCAGAACTTTCTGTCACCGAAATGTGAGGAAAATGAGTGTTTTTTAGCCAAATTTTGAGGTTTGCAAAGATTTCTGGGTAACAAAACCTGGTCAGAGCCCCACAAGTCACCCCATCTTGGATTCCCCTAGGTCTCTAGTTTTCAAAAATGCATAGGTTTGGTAGGTTTCCCTAGGTGCCGGCTGAGCTAGAGGCCAGAATCTACAGGTAGGCACTCTGCAAAAAACACCTCTGTTTTCTTTAAAAAAATTTGATGTGTCCACGTTGCTTTTTGGGGCATTTCCTGTCGCGGGTGCTAGGCCTACCCACACAAGTGAGGTATTATTTTTATCGGGAGACTTAGGGGAATGCCGGGGGGAAGGAAATTTGTGGCTCCTCTCTGATTCCAGAACTTTCGGTCACCAAAATTTGAGGGAAATGTGGTTTTTTAGCCAGATTTTGAGGTTTGCAAACGATTCTGGGTAACAGAACCTGGTCAGAGCCCCACAAGTCACCCCATCATGGATACCCCTAGGTCTCTAGTTTTGGAAAATGCACAGGTTTGGTAGGTTTCCCTAGGTGCCGGCTGAGCTAGAGGCCAAAATCTACAGGTAGTCACTTTGCAAAAAACACCTCTGTTTTCTTTAAAAAAATGTGATCTGCCCACCTTGCGTTTTGGGGCCTTTCCTGTCGCGGGCGCTAGGCCTACCCACACAAGTGAGGTATCATTTTTATCGGGAGACTTGCCGGAACGCTGCGTGGAAGGACATTTATGGCTCCTCTCTGATTCCAGAACTTTCTGTCACCAAAATGTGAGGAAAATGTGTTTTTTTTGCCAAATTTTGAGGTTTGCAAAGGATTCTGGGTAACAGAAACTGGTCAGAGCCCCACAAGTCACCCCATCTTGGATTCCCCTAGGTCTCTAGTTTTCAGAAATGGACAGGTTTGGTAGGTTTCCCTAGTTGCCGGCTGAGCTAGAGGCCAAAATCTACAGGTAGGCACTTTGCAAAAAACACCTCTGTTTTCTTTAAAAAAATGTGATGTGTGCACGTTGCGTTTTGGGGGACTTCTTATCGCGGGCGCTAGGCCTACCTACACAAGTGAGGTATCATTTTTATCGGGAGACTTGGGGGAACGCTGGGTGGAAGGAAATTTGTGGCTCCTCTCTGATTCCAGAACTTTGTCACCAAAATGTGAGGAACATGTGTTTTTTTAGCCATATTTTGAGGTTTGCAAAGGATTCTGGGTTACAAAACCTGGTCAGAGCCCCACAAGTTACCTCATCTTTAATTCCCCTAGGTCCCTAGTTTTCAGAAATGCACAGGTTTGGTAGGTTTCCCTAGGTGCCGGCTGAGCTAGAGGCCAAAATCTACAGGTAGGCACTTTGCAAAAAACACCTCTGTTTTCTTTTAAAAAATGTGATGTTTGCATGTTGCGTTTTGGGGCATTTCCTGTCGCGGGAGCTAGGCCTACCCACACAAGTGAGGTATAATTTTTATCGGGAGACTTGGAGGAACGCTGGGTGGAAGGAAATTTGTGGCTCCTCTCTGATTCCAGAACTTTCTGTTACCAAAATGTGAGGAAAATGTGTTTTGTTAGCCAGATTTTGAGGTTTGAAAAGAATTCTGGGTAACAAAACCTGGTCAGAGCCCCACAAGTCACCCCATCTTGGATTCCCCTAGGTCTCTAGTTTTCAAAAATGCATAGGTTTGGTAGGTTTCCCTAGGTGCCGGCTCAGCTAGAGGCCAAAATCTACAGGTAGGCACTTTGCAAAAAACACCTCTGTTTCTTTCAAAAAATGTGATATGTCCATTTTGCTTTTTGGGGCATTTCCTATCGCGGGTGATAGGCCTACCCACACAAGTGAGGTATCAGTTTTATCGGGAGACTTGGGGGAACGCTGGGTGGAAGGAAACTTGTGGCTCCTCTCTGATTCCAGAACTTTCTGTCACCAAAATGTGAGGAAAATGTGTTTTTTTAGCCAGATTTTGAGGTTTGCAAAAGATTCTGGGTTACAGAACCTGGTCAGAGCCCCACAAGTCACCCCATCCTGAATTCCCCTAGGTCTCTAGTTTTAAAAAATGCACAGGTTTGGTAGGTTTCCCTAGGTGCCGGCTGAGCTAGAGGCCAAAATCTACAGGTAGGCACTTTGCAAAAAACACCTCTGTTTTCTTTCAAAAAATGTGATGTGTGCACGTTGCGTTTTGGGGCATTTCCTGTCGCGGGCGCTAGGCCTACCCACACAAGTGAGGTATAATTTTTATCGGGAGACTTGGAGGAACGCTGGGTGGAAGGAAATGTGTGGCTCCTCTCTGATTCCAGAACTTTCTGTCACCAAAATGTGAGGAAAATGTGTTTTTTTGGCCACATTTTGAGGTTTGCAAAGAATTCTGGTTACCAAAACGTGGTCAGAGCCCCACAAGTCACCCCATCTTGGATTCCCCTAGGTCTCTATTTTTCACAAATGCATAGGATTGGTAGGTTTCCCTAGGTGCCGGCTGAGCTAGAGGCCAAAATCTACAGGTAGGCACTTTGCAAAAAACACCTCTGTTTTCTTTAAAAAAAATGTGATGTGTGCATGTTGCGTTTTGGGGCATTTCCTGTCGCGGGCGCTAGGCCTACCCACACAAGTGAGGTATAATTTTTATCGGGAGACTTGGAGGAACGCTGGGTGGAAGGAAATGTGTGGCTCCTCTCTGATTCCAGAACTTTCTGTGACCAAAATGTGAGGAAAATGTGTTTTTTATCCAAATTTTGAGGTTTGAAAAGAATTCTGGGTAACAAAACCTGGTCAGAGCCCCACAAGTCACCCCATCTTGGATTCCACTAGGTCTCCAGTTTTCAAAAATGCACAGGTTTGGTAGGTTTCCCTAGGTGCCGGCTGAGCTAGAGGCCAAAATCTACAGGTAGGCACTTTCCAAAATACACCTCTGTTTTCTTTTAAAAAATGTGATGTGTGCATGTTGTGTTTTGGGGCATTTCCTGTCGCGGGAGCTAGGCCTACCCACACAAGTGAGGTATAATTTTTATCGGGAGACTTGGAGGAACGCTGGGTGGAAGGAAATTTGTGGCTCCTCTCTGATTCCAGAACTTTCTGTCACCGAAATGTGAGGAAAATGAGTGTTTTTTAGCCAAATTTTGAGGTTTGCAAAGATTTCTGGGTAACAAAACCTGGTCAGAGCCCCACAAGTCACCCCATCTTGGATTCCCCTAGGTCTCTAGTTTTCAAAAATGCATAGGTTTGGTAGGTTTCCCTAGGTGCCGGTTGAGCTAGAGGCCAGAATCTACAGGTAGGCACTCTGCAAAAAACACCTCTGTTTTCTTTAAAAAAATGTGATGTGTCCACGTTGCTTTTTGGGGCATTTCCTGTCGCGGGTGCTAGGCCTACCCACACAAGTGAGGTATCATTTTTATCGGGAGACTTAGGGGAATGCCGGGGGGAAGGAAATTTGTGGCTCCTCTCTGATTCCAGAACTTTCGGTCACCAAAATTTGAGGAAAATGTGTTTTTTTAGCCAGATTTTGAGGTTTGCAAACAATTCTGGGTAACAGAACCTGGTCAGAGCCCCACAAGTCACCCCATCATGGATACCCCAAGCTCTCTAGTTTTGAAAAATGCACAGGTTTGGTAGGTTTCCCTAGGTGCCGGCTGAGCTAGAGGCCAAAATCTACAGGTAGTCACTTTGCAAAAAACACCTCTGTTTTCTTTAAAAAAAATGTGATGTGTCCACCTTGCGTTTTGGGGCATTTCCTGTCGCGGGCGCTAGGCCTACCCACACAAGTGAGGTATCATTTTTATCGGGAGACTTGCCGGAACGCTGGGTGGAAGGACATTTATGGCTCCTCTCTGATTCCAGAACTTTCTGTCACCAAAATGTGAGGAAAATGTGTTTTTTTTGCCAAATTTTGAGGTTTGCAAAGGATTCTGGGTAACAGAAACTGGTCAGAGCCCCACAAGTCACCCCATCTTGGATTCCCCTGGGTCTCTAGTTTTCAGAAATGGACAGGTTTGGTAGGTTTCCCTAGTTGCCGGCTGAGCTAGAGGCCAAAATCTACAGGTAGGCACTTTGCAAAAAACACCTCTGTTTTCTTTAAAAAAATGTGATGTGTGCACGTTGCGTTTTGGGGCATCTCCTGTCGCGGGCGCTAGGCCTACCTACACAAGTGAGGAATCATTTTTATCGGGAAACTTGGGGGAACGCTGGGTGGAAGGAAATTTGTGGCTCCTCTGTGATTCCAGAACTTTGTCAACAAAATGTGAGGAACATGTGTTTTTTTAGCCATATTTTGAGGTTTGCAAAGGATTCTGGGTAATAAAACCTGGTCAGAGCCCCACAAGTTACCTCATCTTTAATTCCCCTAGGTCCCTAGTTTTCAGAAATGCACAGGTTTGGTAGGTTTCCCTAGGTGCCGGCTGAGCTAGAGGCCAAAATCTACAGGTAGGCACTTTGCAAAAAACTCCTCTGTTTTCTTTAAAAAAATGTGATGTGTGCATGTTGCGTTCTGTGGCCTTTCCTCTCGCGGGCGCTAGGCCTACCCACACAAGTGAGGTATCATTTTTATCGGGAGACTTGGTGGAACGCTGGGTGGAAGGAAATTTGTGACTCCTCTCTAATTCCAGAACTTTCTGTCACCGAAATGTGAGGAAAATGAGTGTTTTTTAGCCAAATTTTGAGGTTTGCAAAGATTTCTGGGTAACAAAACCTGGTCAGAGCCCCACAAGTCACCCCATCTTGGATTCCCCTAGGTCTCTAGTTTTCAAAAATGCATAGGTTTGCTAGGTTTCCCTAGGTGCCGGCTGAGCTAGAGGCCAGAATCTACAGGTAGGCACTTTGCAAAAAACACCTCTGTTTTCTTTTAAAAAATGTCATGTTTGCATGTTGCGTTTTGGGGCATTTCCTGTTGCGGGAGCTAGGCCTACCCACACAAGTGAGGTATCATTTTTATCGGGAGACTTGGGGGAACGCTGGGTGGAAGGAAACTTGTGGCTCCTCTCTGATTCCTGAACTTTCTGTCACCAAAATGTGAGGAAAATGTGTTTTTTTAGCCAGATTTTGAGGTTTGCAAAAGATTCTGGGTTACAGAACCTGGTCAGAGCCCCACAAGTCACCCCATCCTGAATTCCCCTAGGTCTCTAGTTTTAAAAAATGCACAGGTTTGGTAGGTATCCCTAGGTGCCGGCTGAGCTAGAGGCCAAAATCTACAGGTAGGCACTTTGCAAAAAACACCTCTGTTTTCTTTAAAAAAATGTGATGTGTCCACGTTGCTTTTTGGGGCATTTCCTGTCGCGGGTGCTAGGCCTACCCACACAAGTGAGGTATCATTTTTATCGGGAGACTTAGGGGAATGCCGGGGGGAAGGAAATTTGTGGCTCCTCTCTGATTCCAGAACTTTCGGTCACCAAAATTTGAGGAAAATTTGTTTTTTTAGCCAGATTTTGAGGTTTGCAAACGATTCTGGGTAACAGAACCTGGTCAGAGCCCCACAAGTCACCCCATCATGGATACCCCAAGGTCTCTAGTTTTAAAAAAAGCACAGGTTTGGTAGGTTTCCCTAGGTGCCGGCTGAGCTAGAGGCCAAAATCTACAGGTAGTCACTTTGCAAAAAACACCTCTGTTTTCTTTAAAAAAAATGTGATGTGTCCACCTTGCGTTTTGGGGCATTTCCTGTCGCGGGCGCTAGGCCTACCCACACAAGGGAGGTATCATTTTTATCGGGAGACTTGCCGCAACGCTGGGTGGAAGGACATTTATGGCTCCTCTCTGATTCCAGAACTTTCTGTCACCAAAATGTGAGGAAAATGTGTTTTTTTTGCCAAATTTTGAGGTTTGCAAAGGATTCTGGGTAACAGAAACTGGTCAGAGCCCCACAAGTCACCCCATCTTGGATTCCCCTAGGTCTCTAGTTTTCAGAAATGGACAGGTTTGGTAGGTTTCCCTAGTTGCCGGCTGAGCTAGAGGCCAAAATCTACAGGTAGGCACTTTGCAAAAAACATCTCTGTTTTCTTTAAAAAAATGTGATGTGTGCACGTTGCGTTTTGGGGAATTTCCTGTCGCGGGCGCTAGGCCTACCTACACAAGTGAGGAATCATTTTTATCGGGAAACTTGGGGGAACGCTGGGTGGAAGGAAATTTGTGGCTCCTCTGTGATTCCAGAACTTTGTCAACAAAATGTGAGGAACATGTGTTTTTTTAGCCATATTTTGAGGTTTGCAAAGGATTCTGGGTAACAAAAACCTGGTCAGAGCCCCACAAGTTACCTCATCTTTAATTCCCCTAGGTCCCTAGTTTTCAGAAATGCACAGGTTTGGTAGGTTTCCCTAGGTGCCGGCTGAGCTAGAGGCCAAAATCTACAGGTAGGCACTTTCCAAAATACACCTCTGTTTTCTTTTAAAAAATGTGATGTGTGCATGTTGCGTTTTGGGGCATTTCCTGTCGCGGGAGCTAGGCCTACCCACACAAGTGAGGTATAATTTTTATCGGGAGACTTGGAGGAACGCTGGGTGGAAGGAAATTTGTGGCTCCTCTCTGATTCCAGAACTTTCTGTCACCGAAATGTGAGGAAAATGAGTGTTTTTTAGCCAAATTTTGAAGTTTGCAAAGATTTCTGGGTAACAAAACCTGGTCAGAGCCCCACAAGTCACCCCATCTTGGATTCCCCTAGGTCTCTAGTTTTCAAAAATGCATAGGTTTGGTAGGTTTCCCTAGGTGCCGGCTGAGCTAGAGGCCAGAATCTACAGGTAGGCACTCTGCAAAAAACACCTCTGTTTTCTTTAAAAAAATGTGATGTGTCCACTTTGCTTTTTGGGGCATTTCCTGTCGCGGGTGCTAGGCCTACCCACACAAGTGAGGTATAATTTTTATCGGGAGACTTAGGGGAATGCCGGGGGGAAGGAAATTTGTGGCTCCTCTCTGATTCCAGAAGTTTCGGTCACCAAAATTTGAGGAAAATGTGTTTTTTTAGCCAGATTTTGAGGTTTGCAAACGATTCTGGGTAACAGAACCTGGTCAGAGCCCCACAAGTCACCCCATCATGGATACCCCAAGGTCTCTAGTTTTGAAAAATGCACAGGTTTGGTAGGTTTCCCTAGGTGCCGGCTGAGCTAGAGGCCAAAATCTACAGGTAGTCACTTTGCAAAAAACACCTCTGTTTTCTTTAAAAAAAATGTGATGTGTCCACCTTGAGTTTTGGGGCATTTCCTGTCGCGGGCGCTAGGCCTACCCACACAAGTGAGGTATCATTTTTATCGGGAGACTTGCCGGAACGCTGGGTGGAAGGACATTTGTGGCTCCTCTCTGATTCCAGAACTTTCGGTCACCAAAATTTGAGGAAAATGTGTTTTTTTAGCCAGATTTTGAGGTTTGCAAACGATTCTGGGTAACAGAACCTGGTCAGAGCCCCACAAGTCACCCCATCATGGATACCCCAAGGTCTCTAGTTTTGAAAAATGCACAGGTTTGGTAGGTTTCCCTAGGTGTTGGCTGAGCTAGAGGCCAAAATCTACAGGTAGTCACTTTGCAAAAAACACCTCTGTTTTCTTTAAAAAAAATGTGATGTGTCCACCTTGAGTTTTGGGGCATTTCCTGTCGCGGGCGCTAGGCCTACCCACACAAGTGAGGTATCATTTTTATCGGGAGACTTGCCGGAACGCTGGGTGGAAGGACATTTATGGCTCCTCTCTGATTCCAGAACTTTCTGTCACCAAAATGTGAGGAAAATGTGTTTTTTTTGCCAAATTTTGAGGTTTGCAAAGGATTCTGGGTAACAGAAACTGGTCAGAGCCCCACAAGTCACCCCATCTTGGATTCCCCTAGGTCTCTAGTTTTCAGAAATGGACAGGTTTGGTAGGTTTCCCTAGTTGCCGGCTGAGCTAGAGGCCAAAATCTACAGGTAGGCACTTTGCAAAAAACACCTCTGTTTTCTTTAAAAAAATGTGATGTGTGCACGTTGCGTTTTGGGGCATTTCCTGTCGCGGGCGCTAGGCCTACCTACACAAGTGAGGAATCATTTTTATCGGGAAACTTGGGGGAACGCTGGGTGGAAGGAAATTTGTGGCTCCTCTGTGATTCCAGAACTTTGTCAACAAAATGTGAGGAACATGTGTTTTTTTAGCCATATTTTGAGGTTTGCAAAGGATTCTGGGTAACAAAACCTGGTCAGAGCCCCACAAGTTACCTCATCTTTAATTCCCCTAGGTCCCTAGTTTTCAGAAATGCACAGGTTTGGTAGGTTTCCCTAGGTGCCGGCTGAGCTAGAGGCCAAAATCTACAGGTAGGCACTTTGCAAAAAACTCCTCTGTTTTCTTTAAAAAAATGTGATGTGTGCATGTTGCGTTCTGTGGCCTTTCCTCTCGCGGGCGCTAGGCCTACCCACACAAGTGAGGTATCATTTTTATCGGGAGACTTGGTGGAACGCTGGGTGGAAGGAAATTTGTGACTCCTCTCTAATTCCAGAACTTTCTGTCACCGAAATGTGACGAAAATGAGTGTTTTTTAGCCAAATTTTGAGGTTTGCAAAGATTTCTGGGTAACAAAACCTGGTCAGAGCCCCACAAGTCACCCCATCTTGGATTCCCCTAGGTCTCTAGTTTTCAAAAATGCATAGGTTTGGTAGGTTTCCCTAGGTGCCGGCTGAGCTAGAGGCCAGAATCTACAGGTAGGCACTCTGCAAAAAACACCTCTGTTTTCTTTAAAAAAATTTGATGTGTCCACGTTGCTTTTTGGGGCATTTCCTGTCGCGGGTGCTAGGCCTACCCACACAAGTGAGGTATTATTTTTATCGGGAGACTTAGGGGAATGCCGGGGGGAAGGAAATTTGTGGCTCCTCTCTGATTCCCGAACTTTCGGTCACCAAAATTTGAGGAAAATGTGTTTTTTTAGCCAGATTTTGAGGTTTGCAAACGATTCTGGGTAACAGAACCTGGTCAGAGCCCCACAAGTCACCCCATCATGGATACCCCAAGGTCTCTAGTTTTAAAAAATGCACAGGTTTGGTAGGTATCCCTAGGTGCCGGCTGAGCTAGAGGCCAAAATCTACAGGTAGGCACTTTGCAAAAAACACCTCTGTTTTCTTTCAAAAAATGTGATGTGTGCACGTTGCGTTTTGGGGCATTTCCTGTCGCGGGCGCTAGGCCTACCCACACAAGTGAGGTATCATTTTTATCGGGAGACTTGGAGGAACGCTGGGTGGAAGGAAATGTGTGGCTCCTCTCTGATTCCAGAACTTTCTGTCACCAAAATGTGAGGAAAATGTGTTTTTTTGGCCACATTTTGAGGTTTGCAAAGAATTCTGGTTACCAAAACGTGGTCAGAGCCCCACAAGTCACCCCATCTTGGATTCCCCTAGGTCTCTATTTTTCACAAATGCATAGGATCGGTAGTTTTCACTAGGTGCCGGCTGAGCTAGAGGCCAAAATCTACAGGTAGGCACTTTGCAAAAAACACCTCTGTTTTCTTTAAAAAAAATGTGATGTGTGCATGTTGCGTTTTGGGGCATTTCCTGTCGCGGGCGCTAGGCCTACCCACACAAGTGAGGTATCATTTTTATCGGGAGACTTGGAGGAACGCTGGGTGGAAGGAAATGTGTGGCTCCTCTCTGATTCCAGAACTTTCTGTGACCAAAATGTGAGGAAAATGTGTTTTTTATCCAAATTTTGAGGTTTGAAAAGAATTCTGGGTAACAAAACCTGGTCAGAGCCCCACAAGTCACCCCATCTTGGATTCCACTAGGTCTCCAGTTTTCAAAAATGCACAGGTTTGGTAGGTTTCCCTAGGTGCCGGCTGAGCTAGAGGCCAAAATCTACAGGTAGGCACTTTCCAAAATACACCTCTGTTTTCTTTTAAAAAATGTGATGTGTGCATGTTGCGTTTTGGGGCATTTCCTGTCGCGGGAGCTAGGCCTACCCACACAAGTGAGGTATAATTTTTATCGGGAGACTTGGAGGAACGCTGGGTGGAAGGAAATTTGTGGCTCCTCTCTGATTCCAGAACTTTCTGTCACCGAAATGTGAGGAAAATGAGTGTTTTTTAGCCAAATTTTGAGGTTTGCAAAGATTTCTGGGTAACAAAACCTGGTCAGAGCCCCACAAGTCACCCCATCTTGGATTCCCCTAGGTCTCTAGTTTTCAAAAATGCATAGGTTTGGTAGGTTTCCCTAGGTGCCGGCTGAGCTAGAGGCCAGAATCTACAGGTAGGCACTCTGCAAAAAACACCTCTGTTTTCTTTAAAAAAATGTGATGTGTCCACTTTGCTTTTTGGGGCATTTCCTGTCGCGGGTGCTAGGCCTACCCACACAAGTGAGGTATCATTTTTATCGGGAGACTTAGGGGAATGCCGGGGGGAAGGAAATTTGTGGCTCCTCTCTGATTCCAGAACTTTCGGTCACCAAAATTTGAGGAAAATGTGTTTTTTTAGCCAGATTTTGAGGTTTGCAAACGATTCTGGGTAACAGAACCTGGTCAGAGCCCCACAAGTCACCCCATCATGGATACCCCAAGGTCTCTAGTTTTGAAAAATGCACAGGTTTGGTAGGTTTCCCTAGGTGCCGGCTGAGCTAGAGGCCAAAATCTACAGGTAGTCACTTTGCAAAAAACACCTCTGTTTTCTTTAAAAAAAATGTGATGTGTCCACCTTGAGTTTTGGGGCATTTCCTGTCGCGGGCGCTAGGCCTACCCACACAAGTGAGGTATCATTTTTATCGGGAGACTTGCCGGAACGCTGGGTGGAAGGACATTTATGGCTCCTCTCTGATTCCAGAACTTTCTGTCACCAAAATGTGAGGAAAATGTGTTTTTTTTGCTAAATTTTGAGGTTTGCAAAGGATTCTGGGTAACAGAAACTGGTCAGAGCCCCACAAGTCACCCCATCTTGGATTCCCCTAGGTCTCTAGTTTTCAGAAATGGACAGGTTTGGTAGGTTTCCCTAGTTGCCGGCTGAGCTAGAGGCCAAAATCTACAGGTAGGCACTTTGCAAAAAACACCTCTGTTTTCTTTAAAAAAATGTGATGTGTGCACGTTGCGTTTTGGGGCATTTCCTGTCGCGGGCGCTAGGCCTACCTACACAAGTGAGGAATCATTTTTATCGGGAAACTTGGGGGAACGCTGGGTGGAAGGAAATTTGTGGCTCCTCTGTGATTCCAGAACTTTGTCAACAAAATGTGAGGAACATGTGTTTTTTTAGCCATATTTTGAGGTTTGCAAAGGATTCTGGGTAACAAAACCTGGTCAGAGTCCCACAAGTTACCTCATCTTTAATTCCCCTAGGTCCCTAGTTTTCAGAAATGCACAGGTTTGGTAGGTTTCCCTAAGTGCCGGCTGAGCTAGAGGCCAAAATCTACAGGTAGGCACTTTGCAAAAAACTCCTCTGTTTTCTTTAAAAAAATGTGATGTGTGCATGTTGCGTTCTGTGGCCTTTCCTCTCGCGGGCGCTAGGCCTACCCACACAAGTGAGGTATCATTTTTATCGGGAGACTTGGTGGAACGCTGGGTGGAAGGAAATTTGTGACTCCTCTCTAATTCCAGAACTTTCTGTCACCGAAATGTGAGGAAAATGAGTGTTTTTTAGCCAAATTTTGAGGTTTGCAAAGATTTCTGGGTAACAAAACCTGGTCAGAGCCCCACAAGTCACCCCATCTTGGATTCCCCTAGGTCTCTAGTTTTCAAAAATGCATAGGTTTGGTAGGTTTCCCTAGGTGCCGGCTGAGCTAGAGGCCAGAATCTACAGGTAGGCACTCTGCAAAAAACACCTCTGTTTTCTTTAAAAAAATGTGATGTGTCCACGTTGCTTTTTGGGGCATTTCCTGTCGCGGGTGCTAGGCCTACCCACACAAGTGAGGTATCATTTTTATCGGGAGACTTAGGGGAATGCCGGGGGGAAGGAAATTTGTGGCTCCTCTCTGATTCCAGAACTTTCGGTCACCAAAATTTGAGGAAAATGTGTTTTTTTAGCCAGATTTTGAGGTTTGCAAACGATTCTGGGTAACAGAACCTGGTCAGAGCCCCACAAGTCACCCCATCATGGATACCCCAAGGTCTCTAGTTTAAAAAAAAGCACAGGTTTGGTAGGTTTCCCTAGGTGCCGGCTGAGCTAGAGGCCAAAATCTACAGGTAGTCACTTTGCAAAAAACACCTCTGTTTTCTTTAAAAAAAATGTGATGTGTCCACCTTGCGTTTTGGGGCATTTCCTGTCGCGGGCGCTAGGCCTACCCACACAAGGGAGGTATCATTTTTATCGGGAGACTTGCCGGAACGCTGGGTGGAAGGACATTTATGGCTCCTCTCTGATTCCAGAACTTTCTGTCACCAAAATGTGAGGAAAATGTGTTTTTTTTGCCAAATTTTGAGGTTTGCAAAGGATTCTGGGTAACAGAAACTGGTCAGAGCCCCACAAGTCACCCCATCTTGGATTCCCCTAGGTCTCTAGTTTTCAGAAATGGACAGGTTTGGTAGGTTTCCCTAGTTGCCGGCTGAGCTAGAGGCCAAAATCTACAGGTAGGCACTTTGCAAAAAACATCTCTGTTTTCTTTAAAAAAATGTGATGTGTGCACGTTGCGTTTTGGGGCATTTCCTGTCGCGGGCGCTAGGCCTACCTACACAAGTGAGGAATCATTTTTATCGGGAAACTTGGGGGAACGCTGGGTGAAAGGAAATTTGTGGCTCCTCTGTGATTCCAGAACTTTGTCAACAAAATGTGAGGAACATGTGTTTTTTTAGCCATATTTTGAGGTTTGCAAAGGATTCTGGGTAACAAAACCTGGTCAGAGTCCCACAAGTTACCTCATCTTTAATTCCCCTAGGTCCCTAGTTTTCAGAAATGCACAGGTTTGGTAGGTTTCCCTAGGTGCCGGCTGAGCTAGAGGCCAAAATCTACAGGTAGGCACTTTGCAAAAAACTCCTCTGTTTTCTTTAAAAAAATGTGATGTGTGCATGTTGCGTTCTGTGGCCTTTCCTCTCGCGGGCGCTAGGGCTACCCACACAAGTGAGGTATCATTTTTATCGGGAGACTTGGTGGAACGCTGGGTGGAAGGAAATTTGTGACTCCTCTCTAATTCCAGAACTTTCTGTCACCGAAATGTGAGGAAAATGAGTGTTTTTTAGCCAAATTTTGAGGTTTGCAAAGATTTCTGGGTAACAAAACCTGGTCAGAGCCCCACAAGTCACCCCATCTTGGATTCCCCTAGGTCTCTAGTTTTCAAAAATGCATAGGTTTGGTAGGTTTCCCTAGGTGCCGGCTGAGCTAGAGGCCAGAATCTACAGGTAGGCACTCTGCAAAAAACACCTCTGTTTTCTTTAAAAAAATGTGATGTGTCCACGTTGCTTTTTGGGGCATTTCCTGTCGCGGGTGCTAGGCCTACCCACACAAGTGAGGTATCATTTTTATCGGGAGACTTAGGGGAATGCCGGGGGGAAGGAAATTTGTGGCTCCTCTCTGATTCCAGAACTTTCGGTCACCAAAATTTGAGGAAAATGTGTTTTTTTAGCCAGATTTTGAGGTTTGCAAACGATTCTGGGTAACAGAACCTGGTCAGAGCCCCACAAGTCACCCCATCATGGATACCCCAAGGTCTCTAGTTTAAAAAAAAGCACAGGTTTGGTAGGTTTCCCTAGGTGCCGGCTGAGCTAGAGGCCAAAATCTACAGGTAGTCACTTTGCAAAAAACACCTCTGTTTTCTTTAAAAAAAATGTGATGTGTCCACCTTGCGTTTTGGGGCATTTCCTGTCGCGGGCGCTAGGCCTACCCACACAAGGGAGGTATCATTTTTATCGGGAGACTTGCCGCAACGCTGGGTGGAAGGACATTTATGGCTCCTCTCTGATTCCAGAACTTTCTGTCACCAAAATGTGAGGAAAATGTGTTTTTTTTGCCAAATTTTGAGGTTTGCAAAGGATTCTGGGTAACAGAAACTGGTCAGAGCCCCACAAGTCACCCCATCTTGGATTCCCCTAGGTCTCTAGTTTTCAGAAATGGACAGGTTTGGTAGGTTTCCCTAGTTGCCGGCTGAGCTAGAGGCCAAAATCTACAGGTAGGCACTTTGCAAAAAACATCTCTGTTTTCTTTAAAAAAATGTGATGTGTGCACGTTGCGTTTTGGGGCATTTCCTGTCGCGGGCGCTAGGCCTACCTACACAAGTGAGGAATCATTTTTATCGGGAAACTTGGGGGAACGCTGGGTGGAAGGAAATTTGTGGCTCCTCTGTGATTCCAGAACTTTGTCAACAAAATGTGAGGAACATGTGTTTTTTTAGCCATATTTTGAGGTTTGCAAAGGATTCTGGGTAACAAAAACCTGGTCAGAGCCCCACAAGTTACCTCATCTTTAATTCCCCTAGGTCCCTAGTTTTCAGAAATGCACAGGTTTGGTAGGTTTCCCTAGGTGCCGGCTGAGCTAGAGGCCAAAATCTACAGGTAGGCACTTTGCAAAAAACTCCTCTGTTTTCTTTAAAAAAATGTGATGTGTGCATGTTGCGTTCTGTGGCCTTTCCTCTCGCGGGCGCTAGGCCTACCCACACAAGTGAGGTATCATTTTTATCGGGAGACTTGGTGGAACGCTGGGTGGAAGGAAATTTGTGACTCCTCTCTAATTCCAGAACTTTCTGTCACCGAAATGTGAGGAAAATGAGTGTTTTTTAGCCAAATTTTGAGGTTTGCAAAGATTTCTGGGTAACAAAACCTGGTCAGAGCCCCACAAGTCACCCCATCTTGGATTCCCCTAGGTCTCTAGTTTTCAAAAATGCATAGGTTTGGTAGGTTTCCCTAGGTGCCGGCTGAGCTAGAGGCCAGAATCTACAGGTAGGCACTCTGCAAAAAACACCTCTGTTTTCTTTAAAAAAATTTGATGTGTCCACGTTGCTTTTTGGGGCATTTCCTGTCGCGGGTGCTAGGCCTACCCACACAAGTGAGGTATTATTTTTATCGGGAGACTTAGGGGAATGCCGGGGGGAAGGAAATTTGTGGCTCCTCTCTGATTCCAGAACTTTCGGTCACCAAAATTTGAGGAAAATGTGTTTTTTTAGCCAGATTTTGAGGTTTGCAAACGATTCTGGGTAACAGAACCTGGTCAGAGCCCCACAAGTCACCCCATCATGGATACCCCAAGGTCTCTAGTTTTAAAAAATGCACAGGTTTGGTAGGTATACCTAGGTGCCGGCTGAGCTAGAGGCCAAAATCTACAGGTAGGCACTTTGCAAAAAACACCTCTGTTTTCTTTCAAAAAATGTGATGTGTGCACGTTGCGTTTTGGGGCATTTCCTGTCGCGGGCGCTAGGCCTACCCACACAAGTGAGGTATCATTTTTATCGGGAGACTTGGAGGAACGCTGGGTGGAAGGAAATGTGTGGCTCCTCTCTGATTCCAGAACTTTCTGTCACCAAAATGTGAGGAAAATGTGTTTTTTTGGCCACATTTTGAGGTTTGCAAAGAATTCTGGTTACCAAAACGTGGTCAGAGCCCCACAAGTCACCCCATCTTGGATTCCCCTAGGTCTCTATTTTTCACAAATGCATAGGATTGGTAGGTTTCCCTAGGTGCCGGCTGAGCTAGAGGCCAAAATCTACAGGTAGGCACTTTGCAAAAAACACCTCTGTTTTCTTTAAAAAAAATGTGATGTGTGCATGTTGCGTTTTGGGGCATTTCCTGTCGCGGGCGCTAGGCCTACCCACACAAGTGAGGTATAATTTTTATCGGGAGACTTGGAGGAACGCTGGGTGGAAGGAAATGTGTGGCTCCTCTCTGATTCCAGAACTTTCTGTGACCAAAATGTGAGGAAAATGTGTTTTTTATCCAAATTTTGAGGTTTGAAAAGAATTCTGGGTAACAAAACCTGGTCAGAGCCCCACAAGTCACCCCATCTTGGATTCCACTAGGTCTCCAGTTTTCAAAAATGCACAGGTTTGGTAGGTTTCCCTAGGTGCCGGCTGAGCTAGAGGCCAAAATCTACAGGTAGGCACTTTCCAAAATACACCTCTGTTTTCTTTTAAAAAATGTGATGTGTGCATGTTGCGTTTTGGGGCATTTCCTGTCGCGGGAGCTAGGCCTACCCACACAAGTGAGGTATAATTTTTATCGGGAGACTTGGAGGAACGCTGGGTGGAAGGAAATTTGTGGCTCCTCTCTGATTCCAGAACTTTCTGTCACCGAAATGTGAGGAAAATGAGTGTTTTTTAGCCAAATTTTGAGGTTTGCAAAGATTTCTGGGTAACAAAACCTGGTCAGAGCCCCACAAGTCACCCCATCTTGGATTCCCCTAGGTCTCTAGTTTTCAAAAATGCATAGGTTTGGTAGGTTTCCCTAGGTGCCGGCTGAGCTAGAGGCCAGAATCTACAGGTAGGCACTCTGCAAAAAACACCTCTGTTTTCTTTAAAAAAATGTGATGTGTCCACTTTGCTTTTTGGGGCATTTCCTGTCGCGGGTGCTAGGCCTACCCACACAAGTGAGGTATCATTTTTATCGGGAGACTTAGGGGAATGCCGGGGGGAAGGAAATTTGTGGCTCCTCTCTGATTCCAGAACTTTCGGTCACCAAAATTTGAGGAAAATGTGTTTTTTTAGCCAGATTTTGAGGTTTGCAAACGATTCTGGGTAACAGAACCTGGTCAGAGCCCCACAAGTCACCCCATCATGGATACCCCAAGGTCTCTAGTTTTGAAAAATGCACAGGTTTGGTAGGTTTCCCTAGGTGCCGGCTGAGCTAGAGGCCAAAATCTACAGGTAGTCACTTTGCAAAAAACACCTCTGTTTTCTTTAAAAAAAATGTGATGTGTCCACCTTGAGTTTTGGGGCATTTCCTGTCGCGGGCGCTAGGCCTACCCACACAAGTGAGGTATCATTTTTATCGGGAGACTTGCCGGAACGCTGGGTGGAAGGACATTTATGGCTCCTCTCTGATTCCAGAACTTTCTGTCACCAAAATGTGAGGAAAATGTGTTTTTTTTGCCAAATTTTGAGGTTTGCAAAGGATTCTGGGTAACAGAAACTGGTCAGAGCCCCACAAGTCACCCCATCTTGGATTCCCCTAGGTCTCTAGTTTTCAGAAATGGACAGGTTTGGTAGGTTTCCCTAGTTGCCGGCTGAGCTAGAGGCCAAAATCTACAGGTAGGCACTTTGCAAAAAACACCTCTGTTTTCTTTAAAAAAATGTGATGTGTGCACGTTGCGTTTTGGGGCATTTCCTGTCGCGGGCGCTAGGCCTACCTACACAAGTGAGGAATCATTTTTATCGGGAAACTTGGGGGAACGCTGGGTGGAAGGAAATTTGTGGCTCCTCTGTGATTCCAGAACTTTGTCAACAAAATGTGAGGAACATGTGTTTTTTTAGCCATATTTTGAGGTTTGCAAAGGATTCTGGGTAACAAAACCTGGTCAGAGTCCCACAAGTTACCTCATCTTTAATTCCCCTAGGTCCCTAGTTTTCAGAAATGCACAGGTTTGGTAGGTTTCCCTAGGTGCCGGCTGAGCTAGAGGCCAAAATCTACAGGTAGGCACTTTGCAAAAAACTCCTCTGTTTTCTTTAAAAAAATGTGATGTGTGCATGTTGCGTTCTGTGGCCTTTCCTCTCGCGGGCGCTAGGCCTACCCACACAAGTGAGGTATCATTTTTATCGGGAGACTTGGTGGAACGCTGGGTGGAAGGAAATTTGTGACTCCTCTCTAATTCCAGAACTTTCTGTCACCGAAATGTGAGGAAAATGAGTGTTTTTTAGCCAAATTTTGAGGTTTGCAAAGATTTCTGGGTAACAAAACCTGGTCAGAGCCCCACAAGTCACCCCATCTTGGATTCCCCTAGGTCTCTAGTTTTCAAAAATGCATAGGTTTGGTAGGTTTCCCTAGGTGCCGGCTGAGCTAGAGGCCAGAATCTACAGGTAGGCACTCTGCAAAAAACACCTCTGTTTTGTTTAAAAAAATGTGATGTGTCCACGTTGCTTTTTGGGGCATTTCCTGTCGCGGGTGCTAGGCCTACCCACACAAGTGAGGTATCATTTTTATCGGGAGACTTAGGGGAATGCCGGGGGGAAGGAAATTTGTGGCTCCTCTCTGATTCCAGAACTTTCGGTCACCAAAATTTGAGGAAAATGTGTTTTTTTAGCCAGATTTTGAGGTTTGCAAACGATTCTGGGTAACAGAACCTGGTCAGAGCCCCACAAGTCACCCCATCATGGATACCCCAAGGTCTCTAGTTTTAAAAAATGCACAGGTTTGGTAGGTATCCCTAGGTGCCGGCTGAGCTAGAGGCCAAAATCTACAGGTAGGCACTTTGCAAAAAACACCTCTGTTTTCTTTCAAAAAATGTGATGTGTGCACGTTGCGTTTTGGGGCATTTCCTGTCGCGGGCGCTAGGCCTACCCACACAAGTGAGGTATCATTTTTATCGGGAGACTTGGAGGAACGCTGGGTGGAAGGAAATGTGTGGCTCCTCTCTGATTCCAGAACTTTCTGTCACCAAAATGTGAGGAAAATGTGTTTTTTTGGCCACATTTTGAGGTTTGCAAAGAATTCTGGTTACCAAAACGTGGTCAGAGCCCCACAAGTCACCCCATCTTGGATTCCCCTAGGTCTCTATTTTTCACAAATGCATAGGATTGGTAGGTTTCCCTAGTTGCCGGCTGAGCTAGAGGCCAAAATCTACAGGTAGGCACTTTGCAAAAAACACCCTTGTTTTCTTTAAAAAAAATGTGATGTGTGCATGTTGCGTTTTGGGGCATTTCCTGTCGCGGGCGCTAGGCCTACCCACACAAGTGAGGTATAATTTTTATCGGGAGACTTGGAGGAACGCTGGGTGGAAGGAAATGTGTGGCTCCTCTCTGATTCCAGAACTTTCTGTGACCAAAATGTGAGGAAAATGTGTTTTTTATCCAAATTTTGAGGTTTGAAAAGAATTCTGGGTAACAAAACCTGGTCAGAGCCCCACAAGTCACCCCATCTTGGATTCCACTAGGTCTCCAGTTTTAAAAAATGCACAGGTTTGGTAGGTTTCCCTAGGTGCCGGCTGAGCTAGAGGCCAAAATCTACAGGTAGGCACTTTCCAAAATACACCTCTGTTTTCTTTTAAAAAATGTGATGTGTGCATGTTGCGTTTTGGGGCATTTCCTGTCGCGGGAGCTAGGCCTACCCACACAAGTGAGGTATAATTTTTATCGGGAGACTTGGAGGAACGCTGGGTGGAAGGAAATTTGTGGCTCCTCTCTGATTCCAGAACTTTCTGTCACCGAAATGTGAGGAAAATGAGTGTTTTTTAGCCAAATTTTGAGGTTTGCAAAGATTTCTGGGTAACAAAACCTGGTCAGAGCCCCACAAGTCACCCCATCTTGGATTCCCCTAGGTCTCTAGTTTTCAAAAATGCATAGGTTTGGTAGGTTTCCCTAGGTGCCGGCTGAGCTAGAGGCCAGAATCTACAGGTAGGCACTCTGCAAAAAACACCTCTGTTTTCTTTAAAAAAATGTGATGTGTCCACTTTGCTTTTTGGGGCATTTCCTGTCGCGGGTGCTAGGCCTACCCACACAAGTGAGGTATCATTTTTATCGGGAGACTTAGGGGAATGCCGGGGGGAAGGAAATTTGTGGCTCCTCTCTGATTCCAGAACTTTCGGTCACCAAAATTTGAGGAAAATGTGTTTTTTTAGCCAGATTTTGAGGTTTGCAAACGATTCTGGGTAACAGAACCTGGTCAGAGCCCCACAAGTCACCCCATCATGGATACCCCAAGGTCTCTAGTTTTGAAAAATGCACAGGTTTGGTAGGTTTCCCTAGGTGCCGGCTGAGCTAGAGGCCAAAATCTACAGGTAGTCACTTTGCAAAAAACACCTCTGTTTTCTTTAAAAAAAATGTGATGTGTCCACCTTGAGTTTTGGGGCATTTCCTGTCGCGGGCGCTAGGCCTACCCACACAAGTGAGGTATCATTTTTATCGGGAGACTTGCCGGAACGCTGGGTGGAAGGACATTTATGGCTCCTCTCTGATTCCAGAACTTTCTGTCACCAAAATGTGAGGAAAATGTGTTTTTTTTGCCAAATTTTGAGGTTTGCAAAGGATTCTGGGTAACAGAAACTGGTCAGAGCCCCACAAGTCACCCCATCTTGGATTCCCCTAGGTCTCTAGTTTTCAGAAATGGACAGGTTTGGTAGGTTTCCCTAGTTGCCGGCTGAGCTAGAGGCCAAAATCTACAGGTAGGCACTTTGCAAAAAACACCTCTGTTTTCTTTAAAAAAATGTGATGTGTGCACGTTGCGTTTTGGGGCATTTCCTGTCGCGGGCGCTAGGCCTACCTACACAAGTGAGGAATCATTTTTATCGGGAAACTTGGGGGAACGCTGGGTGGAAGGAAATTTGTGGCTCCTCTGTGATTCCAGAACTTTGTCAACAAAATGTGAGGAACATGTGTTTTTTTAGCCATATTTTGAGGTTTGCAAAGGATTCTGGGTAACAAAACCTGGTCAGAGTCCCACAAGTTACCTCATCTTTAATTCCCCTAGGTCCCTAGTTTTCAGAAATGCACAGGTTTGGTAGGTTTCCCTAGGTGCCGGCTGAGCTAGAGGCCAAAATCTACAGGTAGGCACTTTGCAAAAAACTCCTCTGTTTTCTTTAAAAAAATGTGATGTGTGCATGTTGCGTTCTGTGGCCTTTCCTCTCGCGGGCGCTAGGCCTACCCACACAAGTGAGGTATCATTTTTATCGGGAGACTTGGTGGAACGCTGGGTGGAAGGAAATTTGTGACTCCTCTCTGATTCCAGAACTTTCTGTCACCGAAATGTGAGGAAAATGAGTGTTTTTTAGCCAAATTTTGAGGTTTGCAAAGATTTCTGGGTAACAAAACCTGGTCAGAGCCCCACAAGTCACCCCATCTTGGATTCCCCTAGGTCTCTAGTTTTCAAAAATGCATAGGTTTGGTAGGTTTCCCTAGGTGCCGGCTGAGCTAGAGGCCAGAATCTACAGGTAGGCACTCTGCAAAAAACACCTCTGTTTTGTTTAAAAAAATGTGATGTGTCCACGTTGCTTTTTGGGGCATTTCCTGTCGCGGGTGCTAGGCCTACCCACACAAGTGAGGTATCATTTTTATCGGGAGACTTAGGGGAATGCCGGGGGGAAGGAAATTTGTGGCTCCTCTCTGATTCCAGAACTTTCGGTCACCAAAATTTGAGGAAAATGTGTTTTTTTAGCCAGATTTTGAGATTTGCAAACGATTCTGGGTAACAGAACCTGGTCAGAGCCCCACAAGTCACCCCATCATGGATACCCCAAGGTCTCTAGTTTTAAACAAAGCACAGGTTTGGTAGGTTTCCCTAGGTGCCGGCTGAGCTAGAGGCCAAAATCTACAGGTAGTCACTTTGCAAAAAACACCTCTGTTTTCTTTAAAAAAAATGTGATGTGTCCACCTTGCGTTTTGGGGCATTTCCTGTCGCGGGCGCTAGGCCTACCCACACAAGGGAGGTATCATTTTTATCGGGAGACTTGCCGCAACGCTGGGTGGAAGGACATTTATGGCTCCTCTCTGATTCCAGAACTTTCTGTCACCAAAATGTGAGGAAAATGTGTTTTTTTTGCCAAATTTTGAGGTTTGCAAAGGATTCTGGGTAACAGAAACTGGTCAGAGCCCCACAAGTCACCCCATCTTGGATTCCCCTAGGTCTCTAGTTTTCAGAAATGGACAGGTTTGGTAGGTTTCCCTAGTTGCCGGCTGAGCTAGAGGCCAAAATCTACAGGTAGGCACTTTGCAAAAAACATCTCTGTTTTCTTTAAAAAAATGTGATGTGTGCACGTTGCGTTTTGGGGCATTTCCTGTCGCGGGCGCTAGGCCTACCTACACAAGTGAGGAATCATTTTTATCGGGAAACTTGGGGGAACGCTGGGTGGAAGGAAATTTGTGGCTCCTCTGTGATTCCAGAACTTTGTCAACAAAATGTGAGAAACATGTGTTTTTTTAGCCATATTTTGAGGTTTGCAAAGGAATCTGGGTAACAAAAACCTGGTCAGAGCCCCACAAGTTACCTCATCTTTAATTCCCCTAGGTCCCTAGTTTTCAGAAATGCACAGGTTTGGTAGGTTTCCCTAGGTGCCGGCTGAGCTAGAGGCCAAAATCTACAGGTAGGCACTTTGCAAAAAACTCCTCTGTTTTCTTTAAAAAAATGTGATGTGTGCATGTTGCGTTCTGTGGCCTTTCCTCTCGCGGGCGCTAGGCCTACCCACACAAGTGAGGTATCATTTTTATCGGGAGACTTGGTGGAACGCTGGGTGGAAGGAAATTTGTGACTCCTCTCTAATTCCAGAACTTTCTGTCACCGAAATGTGAGGAAAATGAGTGTTTTTTAGCCAAATTTTGAGGTTTGCAAAGATTTCTGGGTAACAAAACCTGGTCAGAGCCCCACAAGTCACCCCATCTTGGATTCCCCTAGGTCTCTAGTTTTCAAAAATGCATAGGTTTGGTAGGTTTCCCTAGGTGCCGGCTGAGCTAGAGGCCAGAATCTACAGGTAGGCACTCTGCAAAAAACACCTCTGTTTTCTTTAAAAAAAATTGATGTGTCCACGTTGCTTTTTGGGGCATTTCCTGTCGCGGGTGCTAGGCCTACCCACACAAGTGAGGTATTATTTTTATCGGGAGACTTAGGGGAATGCCGGGGGGAAGGAAATTTGTGGCTCCTCTCTGATTCCAGAACTTTCGGTCACCAAAATTTGAGGAAAATGTGTTTTTTTAGCCAGATTTTGAGGTTTGCAAACGATTCTGGGTAACAGAACCTGGTCAGAGCCCCACAAGTCACCCCATCATGGATACCCCAAGGTCTCTAGTTTTAAAAAATGCACAGGTTTGGTAGGTATCCCTAGGTGCCGGCTGAGCTAGAGGCCAAAATCTACAGGTAGGCACTTTGCAAAAAACACCTCTGTTTTCTTTCAAAAAATGTGATGTGTGCACGTTGCGTTTTGGGGCATTTCCTGTCGCGGGCGCTAGGCCTACCCACACAAGTGAGGTATCATTTTTATCGGGAGACTTGGAGGAACGCTGGGTGGAAGGAAATGTGTGGCTCCTCTCTGATTCCAGAACTTTCTGTCACCAAAATGTGAGGAAAATGTGTTTTTTTGGCCACATTTTGAGGTTTGCAAAGAATTCTGGTTACCAAAACGTGGTCAGAGCCCCACAAGTCACCCCATCTTGGATTCCCCTAGGTCTCTATTTTTCACAAATGCATAGGATTGGTAGGTTTCCCTAGGTGCCGGCTGAGCTAGAGGCCAAAATCTACAGGTAGGCACTTTGCAAAAAACACCTCTGTTTTCTTTAAAAAAAATGTGATGTGTGCATGTTGCTTTTTGGGGCATTTCCTGTCGCGGGTGCTAGGCCTACCCACACAAGTGAGGTATCATTTTTATCGGGAGACTTAGGGGAATGCCGGGGGGAAGGAAATTTGTGGCTCCTCTCTGATTCCAGAACTTTCGGTCACCAAAATTTGAGGAAAATGTGTTTTTTTAGCCAGATTTTGAGGTTTGCAAACGATTCTGGGTAACAGAACCTGGTCAGAGCCCCACAAGTCACCCCATCATGGATACCCCAAGGTCTCTAGTTTTAAAAAAAGCACAGGTTTGGTAGGTTTCCCTAGGTGCCGGCTGAGCTAGAGGCCAAAATCTACAGGTAGTCACTTTGCCAAAAACACCTCTGTTTTCTTTAAAAAAAATGTGATGTGTCCACCTTGCGTTTTGGGGCATTTCCTGTCGCGGGCGCTAGGCCTACCCACACAAGGGAGGTATCATTTTTATCGGGAGACTTGCCGCAACGCTGGGTGGAAGGACATTTATGGCTCCTCTCTGATTCCAGAACTTTCTGTCACCAAAATGTGAGGAAAATGTGTTTTTTTTGCCAAATTTTGAGGTTTGCAAAGGATTCTGGGTAACAGAAACTGGTCAGAGCCCCACAAGTCACCCCATCTTGGATTCCCCTAGGTCTCTAGTTTTCAGAAATGGACAGGTTTGGTAGGTTTCCCTAGTTGCCGGCTGAGCTAGAGGCCAAAATCTACAGGTAGGCACTTTGCAAAAAACATCTCTGTTTTCTTTAAAAAAATGTGATGTGTGCACGTTGCGTTTTGGGGCATTTCCTGTCGCGGGCGCTAGGCCTACCTACACAAGTGAGGAATCATTTTTATCGGGAAACTTGGGGGAACGCTGGGTGGAAGGAAATTTGTGGCTCCTCTGTGATTCCAGAACTTTGTCAACAAAATGTGAGGAACATGTGTTTTTTTAGCCATATTTTGAGGTTTGCAAAGGATTCTGGGTAACAAAAACCTGGTCAGAGCCCCACAAGTTACCTCATCTTTAATTCCCCTAGGTCCCTAGTTTTCAGAAATGCACAGGTTTGGTAGGTTTCCCTAGGTGCCGGCTGAGCTAGAGGCCAAAATCTACAGGTAGGCACTTTCCAAAATACACCTCTGTTTTCTTTTAAAAAATGTGATGTGTGCATGTTGCGTTTTGGGGCATTTCCTGTCGCGGGAGCTAGGCCTACCCACACAAGTGAGGTATAATTTTTATCGGGAGACTTGGAGTAACGCTGGGTGGAAGGAAATTTGTGGCTCCTCTCTGATTCCAGAACTTTCTGTCACCGAAATGTGAGGAAAATGAGTGTTTTTTAGCCAAATTTTGAAGTTTGCAAAGATTTCTGGGTAACAAAACCTGGTCAGAGACCCACAAGTCACCCCATCTTGGATTCCCCTAGGTCTCTAGTTTTCAAAAATGCATAGGTTTGGTAGGTTTCCCTAGGTGCCGGCTGAGCTTGAGGCCAGAATCTACAGGTAGGCACTCTGCAAAAAACACCTCTGTTTTCTTTAAAAAAATGTGATGTGTCCACTTTGCTTTTTGGGGCATTTCCTGTCGCGGGTGCTAGGCCTACCCACACAAGTGAGGTATCATTTTTATCGGGAGACTTAGGGGAATGCCGGGGGGAAGGAAATTTGTGGCTCCTCTCTGATTCCAGAAGTTTCGGTCACCAAAATTTGAGGAAAATGTGTTTTTTTAGCCAGATTTTGAGGTTTGCAAACGATTCTGGGTAACAGAACCTGGTCAGAGCCCCACAAGTCACCCCATCATGGATACCCCAAGGTCTCTAGTTTTGAAAAATGCACAGGTTTGGTAGGTTTCCCTAGGTGCCGGCTGAGCTAGAGGCCAAAATCTACAGGTAGTCACTTTGCAAAAAACACCTCTGTTTTCTTTAAAAAAAATGTGATGTGTCCACCTTGAGTTTTGGGGCATTTCCTGTCGCGGGCGCTAGGCCTACCCACACAAGTGAGGTATCATTTTTATCGGGAGACTTGCCGGAACGCTGGGTGGAAGGACATTTGTGGCTCCTCTCTGATTCCAGAACTTTCGGTCACCAAAATTTGAGGAAAATATGTTTTTTTAGCCAGATTTTGAGGTTTGCAAACGATTCTGGGTAACAGAACCTGGTCAGAGCCCCACAAGTCACCCCATCATGGATACCCCAAGGTCTCTAGTTTTGAAAAATGCAAAGGTTTGGTAGGTTTCCCTAGGTGCCGGCTGAGCTAGAGGCCAAAATCTACAGGTAGTCACTTTGCAAAAAACACCTCTGTTTTCTTTAAAAAAAATGTGATGTGTCCACCTTGAGTTTTGGGGCATTTCCTGTCGCGGGCGCTAGGCCTACCCACACAAGTGAGGTATCATTTTTATCGGGAGACTTGCCGGAACGCTGGGTGGAAGGACATTTATGGCTCCTCTCTGATTCCAGAACTTTCTGTCACCAAAATGTGAGGAAAATGTGTTTTTTTTGCCAAATTTTGAGGTTTGCAAAGGATTCTGGGTAACAGAAACTGGTCAGAGCCCCACAAGTCACCCCATCTTGGATTCCCCTAGGTCTCTAGTTTTCAGAAATGGACAGGTTTGGTAGGTTTCCCTAGTTGCCGGCTGAGCTAGAGGCCAAAATCTACAGGTAGGCACTTTGCAAAAAGCACCTCTGTTTTCTTTAAAAAAATGTGATGTGTGCACGTGCGTTTTGGGGCATTTCCTGTCGCGGGCGCTAGGCCTACCTACACAAGTGAGGAATCATTTTTATCGGGAAACTTGGGGGAACGCTGGGTGGAAGGAAATTTGTGGCTCCTCTGTGATTCCAGAACTTTGTCAACAAAATGTGAGGAACATGTGTTTTTTTAGCCATATTTTGAGGTTTGCAAAGGATTCTGGGTAACAAAACCTGGTCAGAGCCCCACAAGTTACCTCATCTTGGATTCCCCTAGGTCCCTAGTTTTCAGAAATGCACAGGTTTGGTAGGTTTCCCTAGGTGCCGGCTGAGCTAGAGGCCAAAATCTACAGGTAGGCACTTTGCAAAAAACTCCTCTGTTTTCTTTAAAAAAATGTGATGTGTGCATGTTGCGTTCTGTGGCCTTTCCTCTCGCGGGCGCTAGGCCTACCCACACAAGTGAGGTATCATTTTTATCGGGAGACTTGGTGGAACGCTGGGTGGAAGGAAATTTGTGACTCCTCTCTAATTCCAGAACTTTCTGTCACCGAAATGTGAGGAAAATGAGTGTTTTTTAGCCAAATTTTGAGGTTTGCAAAGATTTCTGGGTAACAAAACCTGGTCAGAGCCCCACAAGTCACCCCATCTTGGATTCCCCTAGGTCTCTAGTTTTCAAAAATGCATAGGTTTGGTAGGTTTCCCTAGGTGCCGGCTGAGCTAGAGGCCAGAATCTACAGGTAGGCACTCTGCAAAAAACACCTCTGTTTTCTTTAAAAAAATTTGATGTGTCCACGTTGCTTTTTGGGGCATTTCCTGTCGCGGGTGCTAGGCCTACCCACACAAGTGAGGTATTATTTTTATCGGGAGACTTAGGGGAATGCCGGGGGGAAGGAAATTTGTGGCTCCTCTCTGATTCCAGAACTTTCGGTCACCAAAATTTGAGGAAAATGTGTTTTTTTAGCCAGATTTTGAGGTTTGCAAACGATTCTGGGTAACAGAACCTGGTCAGAGCCCCACAAGTCACCCCATCATGGATACCCCAAGGTCTCTAGTTTTAAAAAATGCACAGGTTTGGTAGGTTTCTCTAGGTGCCGGCTGAGCTAGAGGCCAAAATCTACAGGTAGTCACTTTGCAAAAAACACCTCTGTTTTCTTTTAAAAAAATGTGATGTGTCCACCTTGCGTTTTGGGGCATTTCCTGTCGCGGGCGCTAGGCCTACCCACGCAAGTGAGGTATCATTTTTATCGGGAGACTTGCCGGAACGCTGGGTGGAAGGACATTTATGGCTCCTCTCTGATTCCAGAACTTTCTGTCACCAAAATGTGAGGAAAATGTGTTTTTTTTGCCAAATTTTGAGGTTTGCAAAGGATTCTGGGTAACAGAAACTGGTCAGAGCCCCACAAGTCACCCCATCTTGGATTCCCCTAGGTCTCTAGTTTTCAGAAATGGACAGGTTTGGTAGGTTTCCCTAGTTGCCGGCTGAGCTAGAGGCCAAAATCTACAGGTAGGCACTTTGCAAAAAACACCTCTGTTTTCTTTAAAAATATGTGATGTGTGCACGTTGCGTTTTGGGGCATTTCCTGTCGCGGGCGCTAGGCCTACCTACACAAGTGAGGAATCATTTTTATCGGGAAACTTGGGGGAACGCTGGGTGGAAGGAAATTTGTGGCTCCTCTGTGATTCCAGAACTTTGTCAACAAAATGTGAGGAACATGTGTTTTTTTAGCCATATTTTGAGGTTTGCAAAGGATTCTGGGTAACAAAACCTGGTCAGAGCCCCACAAGTTACCTCATCTTTAATTCCCCTAGGTCCCTAGTTTTCAGAAATGCACAGGTTTGGTAGGTTTCCCTAGGTGCCTGCTGAGCTAGAGGCCAAAATCTACAGGTAGGCACTTTCCAAAATACACCTCTGTTTTCTTTTAAAAAATGTGATGTGTGCATGTTGCGTTTTGGGGCATTTCCTGTCGCGGGAGCTAGGCCTACCCACACAAGTGAGGTATAATTTTTATCGGGAGACTTGGTGGAACGCTGGGTGGAAGGAAATTTGTGGCTCCTCTCTAATTCCAGAACTTTCTGTCACCAAAATGTGAGGAAAATGTTTTTTTTAGCCAAATTTTGAGGTTTGCAAAGGATTCTGGGTAACAGAACCTGGTCAGAGCACCACAAGTCACCCCATCTTGGATTCCCCTAGGTCTCTAGTTTTCAGAAATGCAGAGGTTTGGTAGGTTTCCCTAGGTGCCGGCTGAGCTAGAGGCCAAAATCTACAGGTAGGCACTTTGCAAAAAACACCTCTGTTTTCTTTTAAAAAATGTGATGTGTGCACGTTGCGTTTTGGGGCATTTCCTTTCGCGGGCGCTAGGCCTACCCACACAAGTGAGGTATCATTTTTATCGGGAGACTTCGAGGAACGCTGGGTGGAAGGACATTTGTGGCTCCTCTCTGATTCCAGAACTTTCTGTTACCAAAATGTGAGGAAAATGTGTTTTGTTAGCCAGATTTTGAGGTTTGAAAAGAATTCTGGGTAACAGAACCTGGTCAGAGCACCACAAGTCACCCCATCTTGGATTCCCATAGGTCTCTAGTTTTCAGAAATGCACAGGTTTGGTAGGTTTCCCACTGTGCCGGCTGAGCTAGAGGCCAAAATCTACAGGTAGGCACTTTGCAAAAAACACCTCTGTTTTCTTTAAAGAAATGTGATGTGTGCATGTTGCGTTTTGTGGCATTTCCTGTCGCGGGCGCTAGGCCTACCCACACAAGTGAGGTATCATTTTTATCGGGAGACTTGGGGAAACGCTGGGTGGGAGGACATTTGTGGCTTCTCTAGGATTCCAGAACTTTCTGTCACCAAAATATGAGGAAAATGTGTTTTTTTAGCCAAATTTTGAGGTTTGCAAAGGATTCTGGGCAACAAAACCTGGTCAGAGCCCCACAAGTCACCCCATCTTGGATTTCCCTAGGTCTCTAGTTAAAAAAAATGCATAGGTTTGGTAGGTTTCCCTAGGTGCCGGCTGAGCTAGAGGCCAAAATCTACAGGTAGGCACATTTGCAAAAAACACCTCTGTTTCTTTAAAAAAATGTGATGTGTCCACGTTGCTTTTTGGGGCATTTCCTGTCGCGGGTGCTAGGCCTACCCACACAAGTGAGGTATCATTTTTATCGGGAGACTTGGGGGAACGCTGGGTGGAAGGAAATTTGTGGCTCCCCTCTGATTCCAGAACTTTCTTTCACCAAAATGTGAGGAAAATGTGTTTTTTTAGCCAGATTTTGAGGTTTGCAAAAGATTCTGGGTTACAGAACCTGGTCAGAGCCCCACAAGTCACCCCATCCTGAATTCCCCTAGGTCTCTAGTTTTAAAAAATGCACAGGTTTGGTAGGTTTCCCTAGGTGCCGGCTGAGCTAGAGGCCAAAATCTACAGGTAGGCACTTTGTAAAAAACACCACTGTTTCTTTAAAAAAATGTGATGTGTCCACGTTGCTTTTTGGGGTATTTCCTATCGCGGGCGCTAGGCCTACCCACAGAAGTGAGGTAACATTTTTATCGAGAGACTTAGGGGAATTCTGGGTGGAAGGAAATTTGTGGCTCCTCTCAGATTCCAGAACTTTCTGTCACCGAAATGAGAGGAAAAAGTGTTTTTTTGGCCACATTTTGATGTTTGCAAAGGATTCTGGGTAACAGAACCTGGTCAGAGCCCCGCAAGTTCCCCATCTTGGATTCCCCTAGGTTTCTAGTTTTGAAAAATGCACTGGTTTGCTAGGTTTCCCCAGGTGCCGGCTGAGCTACAGGCCAAAATCCACAGGTAGGCACTGTTTTCTATGAAAAAATTTGATGTGTCCACGTTGTGTTTTGGGCCATTTCCTTTCGTGGGCGCTAGGCCTACCCACACAAGTGAGGTATCATTTTTATCGGGAGACTTGGAGGAACGCTGGGTGGAAGGAAATTTGTGGATCCTCTCTGATTCCAGAACTTTCTGTCACCAAAATGTGAGGAAAATGTGTTTTTTTGGCCAAATTTTGAGGTTTGCAAAGGATTCTGGGTAACAAAACCTGGTCAGAGCCCCACAAGTCACCCCATCTTGGATTCCCCTAAGTCTCTAGTTTTCAAAAATGCATAGGTTTGGTAGGTTTCCCTAGGTGCCGGCTGAGCTAGAGGCCAAAATCTACAGGTAGGCACTTTGCAAAAAACACCTCTGTTTTCTTTAAAAAATGTGATGTGTGCATGTTGCGTTTTGGGGCATTTCCTGTCGCGGGAGCTAGACCTACCCACACAAGTGAGGTATAATTTTTATCCGGAGACTTGGAGGAACGCTGGGTGGAAGGAAATTTGTGGCTCCTCTCTGATTCCAGAACTTTCTGTCACCAAAATGTGAGGAAAATGTGTTTCTTTAGCCAAATTTTGAGGTTTGCAAAGAATTCTGGGTAACAAAACCTCGTCAGAGCCCCACAACTCACCCCATCTTGGATTCCCCTAGGTCTCTAGTTTTCAAAAATGCATAGGTTTGGTAGGTTTCCCTAGGTGCCGGCTGAGCTAGAGGCCAAAATCTACAGGTAGGCACTTTGCAAAAAACACCTCTGTTTTCTTTAAAGAAATGTGATGTGTGCATGTTGCGTTTTGTGGCCTTTCCTGTCGCGGGCGCTAGGCCTACCCACACAAGTGAGGTATCATTTTTATCGGGAGACTTGGGGAAACGCTGGGTGGGAGGACATTTGTGGCTTCTCTAGGATTCCAGAACTTTCTGTCACCAAAATATGAGGAAAATGTGTTTTTTTAGCCACATTTTGAGGTTTGCAAAGGATTCTGGGCAACAAAACCTGGTCAGAGCCCCACAAGTCACCCCATCTTGGATTTCCCTAGGTCTCTAGTTTAAAAAAATGCATAGGTTTGGTAGGTTTCCCTAGGTGCCGGCTGAGCTAGAGGCCAAAATCTACAGGTAGGCACGTTTGCAAAAAACACCTCTGTTTCTTTCAAAAAATGTGATGTGTCCACGTTGTTTTTTGGGGTATTTCCTATCGCGGGCGCTAGGCCTACCCACAGAAGTGAGGTACCATTTTTATCGAGAGACTTAGGGGAATTCTGGGTGGAAGGAAATTTGTGGCTCCTCTCAGATTCCAGAACTTTCTGTCACCGAAATGAGAGGAAAATGTGTTTCTTTAGCCAACTTTTGAGGTTTGCAAAGAATTCTGGGTAACAAAACCTGGTCAGAGCCCCACAACTCACCCCATCTTGGATTCCCCTAGTTCTCTAGTTTTCAAAAATGCACAGGTTTGGTAGGTTTCCCTAGGTGCCGGCTGAGCTAGAGGCCAAAATCTACAGGTAGGCACTTTGCAAAAAACACCTCTGTTTTCTTTTAAAAAATGTGATGTGTGCATGTTGCGTTTTGGGGCATTTCCTGTCGCGGGAGCTAGACCTACCCACACAAGTGAGGTATAATTTTTATTGGGAGACTTGGAGGAACGCTGGGTGGAAGGAAATTTGTGGCTCCTCTCTGATTCCAGAACTTTCTGTTACCAAAATGTGAGGAAAATGTGTTTTGTTAGCCAGATTTTGAGGTTTGAAAAGAATTCTGGGTAACAGAACCTGGTCAGAGCACCACAAGTCACCCCATCTTGGATTCCCATAGGTCTCTAGTTTTCAGAAATGCACAGGTTTGGTAGGTTTCCCAAGGTGCCGGCTGAGCTAGAGGCCAAAATCTACAGGTAGGCACTTTGCAAAAAACACCTCTGTTTTCTTTAAAAAAATGTGATGTGTGCACGTTGCGTTTTGGGGCATTTCCTTTCGCGGGCGCTAGGCCTACCCACACAAGTGAGGTATCATTTTTATCGGGAGACTTCGAGGAACGCTGGGTGGAAGGACATTTGTGGCTCCTCTCTGATTCCAGAACTTTCTGTCACCAAAATGTGAGAAACATGTGTTTTTTTGCCAAATTTTGAGGTTTGCAAAGGATTCTGGGTAACAAAACCTGGTCAGAGCCCCACAAGTCACCCCATCTTTGATTCCCCTAGGTCCCTAGTTTTCACAAGTGCACAGGTTTGGTAGGTTTCCCTAGGTGCCGGCTGAGCTAGAGGCCAAAATCTACAGGTAGGCACTTTGCAAAAAACACCTCTGTTTTCTTTAAAGAAATGTGATGTGTGCATGTTGCGTTTTGTGGCATTTCCTGTCGCGGGCGCTAGGCCTACCCACACAAGTGAGGTATCATTTTTATCGGGAGACTTGGGGAAACGCTGGGTGGGAGGACATGTGTGGCTTCTCTAGGATTTCAGAACTTTCTGTCACCAAAATATGAGGAAAATGTGTTTTTTTAGCCAAATTTTGAGGTTTGCAAAGGATTCTGGGCAACAAAACCTGGTCAGAGCCCCACAAGTCACCCCATCTTGGATTTCCCTAGGTCTCTAGTTTAAAAAAATGCATAGGTTTGGTAGGTTTCCCTAGGTGCCGGCTGAGCTAGAGGCCAAAATCTACAGGTAGGCACGTTTGCAAAAAACACCTCTGTTTCTTTCAAAAAATGTGATGTGTCCACGTTGCTTTTTGGGGCATTTCCTGTCGCGGGTGCTAGGCCTACCCACACAAGTGAGGTATCATTTTTATCGGGAGACTTGGGGGAACGCTGTGTGGAAGGAAATGTGTGGCTCCCCTCTGATTCCAGAACTTTCTGTCACCAAAATGTGAGGAAAATGTGTTTTTTTAGCCAGATTTTGAGGTTTGCAATAGATTCTGGGTTACAGAACCTGGTCAGAGCCCCACAAGTCACCCCATCCTGAATTCCCCTAGGTCTCTAGTTTAAAAAAATGCACAGGTTTGGTAGGTTTCCCTAGGTGCCGGCTGAGCTAGAGGCCAAAATCTACAGGTAGGCACTTTGTAAAAAACACCACTGTTTTTTTAAAAAAATGTGATGTGTCCACGTTGTTTTTTGGGGTATTTCCTATCGCGGGCGCTAGGCCTACCCACAGAAGTGAGGTACCATTTTTATCGAGAGACTTAGGGGAATTCTGGGTGGAAGGAAATTTGTGGCTCCTCTCAGATTCCAGAACTTTCTGTCACCGAAATGAGAGGAAAAAGTGTTTTTTTGGCCACATTTTGATGTTTGCAAAGGATTCTGGTTAACAGAACCTGGTCAGAGCCCCGCAAGTCACCCCATCTTGGATTCCCCTGGGTTTCTAGTTTTGAAAAATGCGCTGGTTTGCTAGGTTTCCCCAGGTGCCGGCTGAGCTACAGGCCAAAATCCACAGGTAGGCACTGTTTTCTATGAAAAAATGTGATGTGTCCACGTTGTGTTTTGGGCCATTTCCTTTCGTGGGCGCTAGGCCTACCCACAAGTGAGGTATCATTTTTATCGGGAGACTTGGAGGAACGCTGGGTGGAAGTAAATTTGTGGATCCTCTCTGATTCCAGAACTTTCTGTCACCAAAATGTGAGGAAAATGTGTTTTTTTGGCCAAATTTTGAGGTTTGCAAAGGATTCTGGGTAACAAAACCTGGTCAGAGCCCCACAAGTCACCCCATCTTGGATTCCCCTAAGTCTCTAGTTTTCAAAAATGCATAGGTTTGGTAGGTTTCCCTAGGTGCCGGCTGAGCTAGAGGCCAAAATCTACAGGTAGGCACTTTGCAAAAAACACCTCTGTTTTCTTTAAAAAATGTGATGTGTGCACGTTGCGTTTTGGGGCATTTCCTGTCGCGGGCGCTAGGCTTACCCACACAAGTGAGGTATAATTTTTATCCGGAGACTTGGAGGAACGCTGGGTGGAAGGAAATTTGTGGCTCCTCTCTGATTCCAGAACTTTCTGTCACCAAAATGTGAGGAAAATGTGTTTCTTTAGCCAAATTTTGAGGTTTGCAAAGAATTCTGGGTAAAAAACCTGGTCAGAGCCCCACAACTCACCCCATCTTGGATTCCCCTAGGTCTCTAGTTTTCAAAAATGCATAGGTTTGGTAGGTTTCCCTAGGTTCCGGCTGAGCTAGAGGCCAAAATCTACAGGTAGGCACTTTGCAAAAAACACCTCTGTCTTCTTTTAAAAAATGTGATGTGTGCATGTTGCGTTTTGGGGCATTTCCTGTCGCGGGAGCTAGGCCTACCCACACAAGTGAGGTATAATTTTTATTGGGAGACTTGGAGGAACGCTGGGTGGAAGGAAATTTGTGGCTCCTCTCTGATTCCAGAACTTTCTGTTACCAAAATGTGAGGAAAATGTGTTTTGTTAGCCAGATTTTGAGGTTTGAAAAGAATTCTGGGAAACAAAACCTGGTCAGAGCCCCACAAGTCACCCCATCTTGGATTCCCCTAGGTCTCTAGTTTTTAAAAATGCATAGGTTTGGTAGGTTTCCCTAGGTGCCGGCTCAGCTAGAGGTCAAAATCTACAGGTAGGCACTTTGCAAAAAACACCTCTGTTTTTTAAAAAAAATGTGATATGTCCATTTTGCTTTTTGGGGCATTTCCTGTCGCGGGTGCTAGGCCTACCCACACAAGTGAGGTATCATTTTTATCGGGAGACTTGGGGGAACGCTGGGTGGAAGGAAATTTGTGGCTCCTCTCTTATTCCATAACTTTCTGTCACCTAAATGTGAGGAAAATGTGTTTTTTTAGCCAGATTTTGAGGTTTGCAAAAGATTCTGGGTTACAGAACCTGGTCACAGCCCCACAAGTCACCCCATCCTGAATTCCCCTAGGTCTCTAGTTTTAAAAAATGCACAGGTTTGGTAGGTTTCCCTAGGTGCCGGCTGAGCTAGAAGCCAAAATCTACAGGTAGGCACTTTGCAAAAAACACCTCTGTTTTCTTTCAAAAAATGTGATGTGTGCACGTTGCGTTTTGGGGCATTTCCTGTCACGGGCACTAGGCCTACCCACACAAGTGAGGTATAATTTTTATCGGGAGACTTGGAGGAACGCTGGGTGGAAGGAAATGTGTGGCTCCTCTCTGATTCCAGAACTTTCTGTCACCAAAATGTGAGGAAAATGTGTTTTTTTGGCCACATTTTGAGGTTTGCAAAGAATTCTGGGTACCAAAACGTGGTCAGAGCCCCACAAGTCACCCCATCTTGGATTCCCCTAGGTCTCTAGTTTTCACAAATGCATAGGTTTGGTAGGTTTCCCTAGGTGCCGGCTGAACTAGAGGCCAAAATCTACAGGTAGGCAATGTGCAAAAAACACCTCTGTTTTCTTTAAAAAAATGTGATGTGTGCATGTTGCGTTTTGGAGCATTTCCTGTCGCGGGCGCTAGGCCTACCCACACAAGTGAGGTATAATTTTTATCGGGAGACTTGGAGGAACGCTGGGTGGAAGGAAATGTGTGGCTCCTCTCTGATTCCAGAACTTTCTGTGACCAAAATGTGAGGAAAATGTGTTTTTTATCAAAATTTTGAGGTTTGAAAAGAATTCTGGGTAACAAAACCTGGTCAGAGCCCCACAAGTCACCCCATCTTGGATTCCCCTAGGTCTCCAGTTTTAAAAAATGCACAGGTTTGGTAGGTTTCCCTAGGTGCCGGCTGAGCTAGAGGCCAAAATCTACAGGTAGGCACTTTCCAAAATACACCTCTGTTTTCTTTTAAAAAATGTGATGTGTGCATGTTGCGTTTTGGGGCATTTCCTGTCGCTGGAGCTAGGCCTACCCACACAAGTGAGGTATAATTTTTATCGGGAGACTTGGAGGAACGCTGGGTGGAAGGAAATTTGTGGCTCCTCTCTGATTCCAGAACTTTCTGTCACCGAAATGTGAGGAAAATGTGTGTTTTTTAGCCAAATGTTGAGGTTTGCAAAGGATTCTGGGTAACAAAACCTGGTCAGAGCCCCACAAGTCACCCCATCTTGGATTCCCCTAGGTCTCTAGTTTTCAAAAATGCATAGGTTTGGTAGGTTTCCCTAGGTGCCGGCTGAGCTAGAGGCCAGAATCTACAGGTAGGCACTCTGCAAAAAACACCTCTGTTTTCTTTAAAAAAATGTGATGTGTCCACGTTGCTTTTTGGGGCATTTCCTGTTGTGGGTGCTCAGCCTACCCACACAAGTGAGGTATCATTTTTATCGGGAGACTTAGGAGAATGCCGGAGGGAAGGAAATTTGTGGCTCCTCTCTGATTCCAGAACTTTCTGTCACCAAAATTTGAGGAAAATGTGTTTTTTTAGCCAGATTTTGAGGTTTGCAAACTATTCTGGGTAACAGAACCTGGTCAGAGCCCCACAAGTCACCCCATCATGGATTCCCCTAGGTCTCTAGTTTTAAAAAATGGACAGGTTTGGTAGGTTTCCCTGGGTGCCGGCTGAGCTAGAGGCCAAAATCTACAGGTAGTCACTTTGCAAAAAACACCTCTGTTTTCTTTAAAAAAATGTGATGTGTCCACCTTGCGTTTTGGGGCATTTCCTGTCGCGGGCGCTAGGCCTACCCTCACAAGTGAGGTATCATTTTTATCAGGAGACTTGCCGGAACACTGGGTGGAAGGACATTTATGACTCCTCTCTGATTCCAGAACTTTCTGTCACCAAAATGTGAGGAAAATGTGTTTTTTTTTGCCAAAGTTTGAGGTTTGCAAAGGATTCTGGGTATCAGAAACTGGTCAGAGCCCCACAAGTCACCCCATCTTGGATTCCCCTAGGTCTCTAGTTTTCAGAAATGGACAGGTTTGGTAGGTTTCCCTAGGTGCCGGCTGAGCTAGAGGCCAAAATCTACAGGTAGCCACTTTGCAAAAAACACCTCTGTTTTCTTTAAAAAAATGTGATGTGTCCACGTTGCGTTTTGGGGTATTTCCTGTCGCGGGTGTTAGGCCTACCCACACAAGTGAGGTATCATTTTTATCGGGAGACTTGGGGGAACGCTGGGTGGAAGGAAATTTGTGTCTCCTCTCTGATTCCAGAACTTTCTGTCACCAAAATTTGAGGAAAAGGTGTTTTTTTAGCCAGATTTTGAGGTTTGCAAAGGATTCTGGGTAACAGAACCTCGTCAGAGCCCCACAAGTCACCCCATCTTGGATTCCCCTAGGTCTCTAGTTTTAAAAAATGCACAGGTTTGGTAGGTTTCCCTAGGTTCCGGCTGAGCTAGAGGCCAAAATCTACAGGTAGCCACTTTGCAAAAAACACCTCTGTTTTCTTTAAAAAAATGTGATGTGTCCACGTTGCTTTTTTGGGCATTTCATGTTGCGGGTGCTAGGCCTACCCACACAAGTGAGGTATTATTTTTATCGGGAGACTTGGGGGAACGCTGGGTGGAAGGAAATTTGTGGCTCCTCTCTGATTCCCGAACTTTCTGTCACCAAAATGTGAGGAAAATGTGTTTTTTTAGCCAGATTTTGAGGTTTGCAAAAGATTCTGGGTAACAGAACCTGGTCAGAGCCCCACAAGTCACCCCATCTTGGATTCCCCTAGGTCTCTAGTTTTAAAAAATGCACAGGTTTGGTAGGTTTCCCTAGGTGAGCTAGAGGCCAAAATCTACAGGTAGGCACTTTCCAAAATACACCTGTTTTCTTTCAAAAAATGTGATGTGTGCACATTGCGTTTTGGGGCATTTCCTGTCGCGGGCGCTAGGCCTACCCACACAATTGATGTATCTTTTTTATCGGGAGACTTAGGGGAATGCCGGGGGGAAGGAAATTTGTGGCTCCTCTCTGATTCCAGAACTTTCTGTCACCAAAATTTGAGGAAAATTTGTTTTTTTAGCCATATTTTGAGGTTTGCAAAGGATTCTGGGTAACAGAACCTCGTCAGAGCCCCACAAGTCACCCCATCTTGGATTCCCCTAGGTCTCTAGTTTTAAAAAATGCAAAGGTTTGGTAGGTTTCCCTAGGTGCCGGCTGAGCTAGAGGCCAAAATCTACAGGTAGGCACTTTGCAAAAAACACCTCTGTTTTCTTTCAAAAAATGTGATGTGTCCACGTTGCGTTTTGGGGCATTTCCTGTCACGGGCGCTATGCCTACCCACACAAGTGAGGTATCATTTTTATCGGGAGACTTGCCGGAACGCTGGGTGGAAGGACATTTGTGGCTCTTCTCTGATTCCAGAACTTTCTGTCAGCAAAATGTGAGGAACATGTGTTTTTTTAGCCATATTTTGAGGTTTGCAAAGGATTCTGGGTAACAGAACCTGGTCAGAGCCCCACAAGTCACCCCATCTTGGATTCCCCTAGGTCTCTGGTTTTCAGAAATGCACAGTTTTGGTAGGTTTCCCTAGGTGCCGGCTGAGCTAGAGGCCAAAATCTACAAGTAGGCACTTTGCAAAAAACTCCTCTGTTTTCTTGAAAAAAATGTGATGTGTCCACGTTGCTTTTTGGGGCATTTCATGTTGCGGGTGCTAGGCCTACCCACACAAGTGAGGTATTATTTTTATCGGGAGACTTGGGGGAACGCTGGGTGGAAGGAAATTTGTGGCTCCTCTCTGATTCCAGAACTTTCTGTCACCAAAATGTGAGGAAAATGTGTCTTTTTAGCAAGATTTTGAGGTTTGCAAAAGATTCTGGGTAACAGAACCTGGTCAGAGCCCCACAAGTCACCCCATCTTGGATTCCCCTAGGTCTCTAGTTTTAAAAAATGCACAGATTTGGAAGGTTTCCCTAGGTGAGCTAGAGGCCAAAATCTACAGGTAGGCACTTTCCAAAATACACCTGTTTTCTTTCAAAAAATGTGATGTGTGCACATTGCGTTTTGGGGCATTTCCTGTCGCGGGCGCTATGCCTACCCACACAAGTGAGGTATAATTTTTATCGGGAGACTTGGAGGAACGCTAGGTGGAAGGAAATGTGTGGATCCTCTCTGATTCCAGAACTTTCTGTCACCAAAATGTGAGGAACATGTGTTTTTTAGCAATATTTTGAGGTTTGCAAAGGATTCTGGGTAACAGAACCTGGTCAGAGCCCCACAAGTCACCCCATCTTGGATTCCCCTAGGTCTCTAGTTTTCAAAAATGCATAGGTTTGGTAGGTTTCCCTAGGAGCCGGCTGAGCTAGAGGCCAAAATCTACAGGTAGGCACTCTGCAAAAAACACCTCTGTTTTCTTTAAAAAAATGTGATGTGTCCACGTTGCTTTTTGGGGCATTTCCTGTCGCGGGTGTTAGGCCTACCCACACAATTGATGTATCTTTTTTATCGGGAGACTTAGGGGAATGCCGGGGGGAAGGAAATTTGTGGCTCCTCTCTGATTCCAGAACTTTCTGTCACCAAAATTTGAGGAAAATGTGGTTTTTTAGCCATATTTTGAGGTTTGCAAAGGATTCTGGGTAACAGAACCTCGTCAGAGCCCCACAAGTCACCCCATCTTGGATTCCCCTAGGTCCCTAGTTTTCAGAAATGCACAGTTTTGGTAGGTTTCCCTAGGTGCCGGCTGAGCTAGAGGCCAAAATCTACAAGTAGGCACTTTGCAAAAAACTCCTCTGTTTTCTTGAAAAAAATGTGATGTGTGCATGTTGCGTTTTGTGGCATTTCCTGTCGCGGGCGCTAGGTCTACCCACACAAGTGAGGTATCATTTTTATCGGGAGACTTGGGGAACCGCCGGGTGGAAGGAAATTTGTGGCTCCTCTCTGATTCCAGAACTTTCTGTCACCAAAATGTGAGGAAAATGTGTCTTTTTACCCAGATTTTGAGGTTTGCAAAAGATTCTGGGTAACAGAACCTGGTCAGAGCCCCACAAGTCACCCCATCTTGGATTCCCCTAGGTCTCTAGTTTTCAAAAATGAACAGGTTTGGTAGGTTTCCCTAGGTGAGCTAGAGGCCAAAATCTACAGGTAGGCACTTTCCAAAATACACCTGTTTTCTTTAAAAAAATGTGATGTGTGCACATTGCGTTTTGGGGCATTTCCTGTCGCGGGCTCTAGGCCTACCCACACAAGTGAGGTATAATTTTTATCGGGAGACTTGGAGGAACGCTGGGTGGAAGGAAATGTGTGGCTCCTCTCTGATTCCAGAACTTTCAGTCACCAAAATGTGAGGAACATGTGTTTTTTTAAGCCATATTTTGAGGTTTGCAAAGGATTCTGGGTAACAGAACCTGGTCAGAGCCCCACAAGTCACCCCATCTTGGATTCCCCTAGGTCTCTAGTTTTCAAAAATGCATAGGTTTGGTAGGTTTCCCTAGGAGCCGGCTGAGCTAGAGGCCAAAATCTACAGGTAGGCACTCTGCAAAAAACACCTCTGGTTTCTTTAAAAAAATGTGATGTGTCCACGTTGCTTTTTGGGGCATTTTCTGTCGCGGGTGTTAGGCCTACCCACACAAGTGAGGTATCATTTTTATCGGGAGACTTAGGGGAATGCCGGGGGGAAGGAAATTTGTGGCTCCTCTCTGATTCCAGAACTTTCTGTCACCAAAATTTGAGGAAAAGGTGTTTTTTTAGCCAGATTTTGAGGTTTGCAAAGGATTCTGGGTAACAGAACCTCGTCAGAGCCCCACAAGTCACCCCATCTTGGATTCCCCTAGGTCTCTAGTTTTAAAAAATGCACAGGTTTGGTAGGTTTCCCTAGGTGCCGGCTGAGCTAGAGGCCAAAATCTACAGGTAGCCACTTTGCAAAAAACACCTCTGTTTTCTTTAAAAAAATGTGATGTGTCCACGTTGCTTTTTGGGGCATTTCCTGTCGCGGGTGTTAGGCCTACCCACACAAGTGAGGTATCATTTTTATCGGGAGACTTAGGGGAATGCCGGGGGGAAGGAAATTTGTGGCTCCTCTCTGATTCCAGAACTTTCTGTCACCAAAATTTGAGGAAAAGGTGTTTTTTTAGCCAGATTTTGAGGTTTGCAAAGGATTCTGGGTAACAGAACCTCGTCAGAGCCCCACAAGTCACCCCATCTTGGATTCCCCTAGGTCTCTAGTTTTAAAAAATGCACAGGTTTGGTAGGTTTCCCTAGGTGCCGGCTGAGCTGGAGGCCAAAATCTACAGGTAGCCACTTTGCAAAAAACACCTCTGTTTTCTTTAAAAAAATGTGATGTGTCCACGTTGCTTTTTGGGGCATTTCATGTTGCGGGTGCTAGGCCTACCCACACAAGTGAGGTATTATTTTTATCGGGAGACTTGGGGGAACGCTGGGTGGAAGGAAATGTGTGGCTCCTCTCTGATTCCAGAACTTTCTGTCACCAAAATGTGAGGAACATGTGTTTTTTTAGCCATATTTTGAGGTTTGCAAAGGATTCTGGGTAACAGAACCTGGTCAGAGCCCCACAAGTCACCCCATCTTGGATTCCCCTAGGTCTCTAGTTTTAAAAAATGCATAGGTTTGGTAGGTTTCCCTAGGAGCCGGCTGAGCTAGAGGCCAAAATCTACAGGTAGGCACTCTGCAAAAAACACCTCTGTTTTCTTTAAAAAAATGTGATGTGTCCACGTTGCTTTTTGGGGCATTTCCTGTCGCGGGTGTTAGGCCTACCCACACAATTGATGTATCTTTTTTATCGGGAGACTTAGGGGAATGCCGGGGGGAAGGAAATTTGTGGCTCCTCTCTGATTCCAGAACTTTCTGTCACCAAAATTTGAGGAAAATGTGGTTTTTTAGCCATATTTTGAGGTTTGCAAAGGATTCTGGGTAACAGAACCTCGTCAGAGCCCCACAAGTCACCCCATCTTGGATTCCCCTAGGTCTCTAGTTTTAAAAAATGCACAGGTTTGGTAGGTTTCCCTAGGTGCCGGCTGAGCTAGAGGCCAAAATCTACAGGTAGGCACTTTGCAAAAAACACCTCTGTTTTCTTTCAAAAAATGTGATGTGTCCACGTTGCGTTTTGGGGCATTTCCTGTCACGGGCGCTATGCCTACCCACACAAGTGAGGTATCATTTTTATCGGGAGACTTGCCGGAACACTGGGTGGAAGGACATTTGTGGCTCTTCTCTGATTCCAGAACTTTCTGTCAGCAAAATGTGAGGAACATGTGTTTTTTTAGCCATATTTTGAGGTTTGCAAAGGATTCTGGGTAACAGAACCTGGTCAGAGCCCCACAAGTCACCCCATCTTGGATTCCCCTAGCTCCCTAGTTTTCAGAAATGCACAGTTTTGGTAGGTTTCCCTAGGTGCCGGCTGAGCTAGAGGCCAAAATCTACAAGTAGGCACTTTGCAAAAAACTCCTCTGTTTTCTTGAAAAAAATGTGATGTGTGCATGTTGCGTTTTGTGGCATTTCCTGTCGCGGGCGCTAGGCCTACCCACACAAGTGAGGTATCATTTTTATCGGGAGACTTGGGGGAACGCCGGGTGGAAGGAAATTTGTGGCTCCTCTCTGATTCCAGAACTTTCTGTCACCAAAATGTGAGGAAAATGTGTCTTTTTAGCAAGATTTTGAGGTTTGCAAAAGATTCTGGGTAACAGAACCTGGTCAGAGCCCCACAAGTCACCCCATCTTGGATTCCCCTTGGTCTCTAGTTTTCAAAAATGCACAGGTTTGGTAGGTTTCCCTAGGTGAGCTAGAGGCCAAAATCTACAGGTAGGCACTTTCCAAAATACACTTGTTTTCTTTCAAAAAATGTGATGTGTGCACATTGCGTTTTGGGGCATTTCCTGTCGCGGGCGCTAGGCCAACCCACACAAGTGAGGTATAATTTTTATCGGGAGACTTGGAGGAACGCTGGGTGGAAGGACATTTGTGGCTCCTCTCTGATTCCAGAACTTTCTGTCAGCAAAATGTGAGGAACATGTGTTTTTTTAGCCATATTTTGAGGTTTGCAAAGGATTCTGGGTAACAGAACCTGGTCAGAGCCCCACAAGTCACCCCATCTTGGATTCCCCTAGGTCCCTAGTTTTCAGAAATGCACAGTTTTGGTAGGTTTCCCTAGGTGCCGGCTGAGCTAGAGGCCAAAATCTACAAGTAGGCACTTTGCAATAAACTCCTCTGTTTTCTTGAAAAAAATGTGATGTGTGCATGTTGCGTTTTGTGGCATTTCCTGTCGCGGGCGCTAGGTCTACCCACACAAGTGAGGTATAATTTTTATCGGGAGTCTTGGGGGAACGCCGGGTGGAAGGAAATTTGTGGCTCCTCTCTGATTCCAGAACTTTCTGTCACCAAAATGTGAGGAAAATGTGTCTTTTTAGCCAGATTTTGAGGTTTGCAAAAGATTCTGGGTAACAGAACCTGGTCAGAGCCCCACAAGTCACCCCATCTTGGATTCCCCTAGGTCTCTAGTTTTCAAAAATGCACAGGTTTGGTAGGTTTCCCTATGTGAGCTAGAGGCCAAAATCTACAGGTAGGCACTTTCCAAAATACACCTGTTTTCTTTCAGAAAATGTGATGTGTGCACATTGCGTTTTGGGGCATTTCCTGTCGCGGGCTCTAGGCCTACCCACACAAGTGAGGTATAATTTTTATCGGGAGACTTGGAGGAATGCTGGGTGGAAGGAAATGTGTGGCTCCTCTCTGATTCCAGAACTTTCTGTCACCAAAATGTGAGGAACATGTGTTTTTTTAAGCCATATTTTGAGGTTTGCAAAGGATTCTGGGTAACAGAACCTGGTCAGAGCCCCACAAGTCACCCCATCTTGGATTCCCCTAGGTCTCTAGTTTTCAAAAATGCATAGGTTTGGTAGGTTTCCCTAGGAGCCAGCTGAGCTAGAGGCCAAAATCTACAGGTAGGCACTCTGCAAAAAACACCTCTGGTTTCTTTAAAAAAATGTGATGTGTCCACGTTGCTTTTTGGGGCATTTCCTGTCGCGGGTGTTAGGCCTACCCACACAAGTGAGGTATCATTTTTATCGGGAGACTTAGGGGAATGCCGGGGGGAAGGAAATTTGTGGCTCCTCTCTGATTCCAGAACTTTCTGTCACCAAAATTTGAGGAAAAGGTGTTTTTTTAGCCAGATTTTGAGGTTTGCAAAGGATTCTGGGTAACAGAACCTCGTCAGAGCCCCACAAGTCACCCCATCTTGGATTCCCCTAGGTCTCTAGTTTTAAAAAATGCACAGGTTTGGTAGGTTTCCCTAGGTGCCGGCTGAGCTAGAGGCCAAAATCTACAGGTAGCCACTTTGCAAAAAACACCTCTGTTTTCTTTAAAAAAATGTGATGTGTCCACGTTGCTTTTTGGGGCATTTCATGTTGCGGGTGCTAGGCCTACCCACACAAGTGAGGTATTATTTTTATCGGGAGACTTGGGGGAACGCTGGGTGGAAGGAAATTTGTGGCTCCTCTCTGATTCCAGAACTTTCTGTCACCAAAATGTGAGGAAAATGTGTTTTTTTAGCCAGATTTTGAGGTTTGCAAAAGATTCTGGGTAACAGAACCTGGTCAGAGCCCCACAAGTCACCCCATCTTGGATTCCCCTAGGTCTCTAGTTTTAAAAAATGCACAGGTTTGGTAGGTTTCCCTAGGTGAGCTAGAGGCCAAAATCTACAGGTAGGCACTTTCCAAAATACACCTGTTTTCTTTAAAAAAATGTGATGTGTGCACACTGCGTTTTGGGGCATTTCCTGTCGCGGGCGCTATGCCTACCCACACAAGTGAGGTATAATTTTTATCGGGAGACTTGGGGGAACGCTGGGTGGAAGGAAATGTGTGGCTCCTCTCTGATTCCAGAACTTTCTGTCACCAAAATGTGAGGAACATGTGTTTTTTTAGCCATATTTTGAGGTTTGCAAAGGATTCTGGGTAACAGAACCTGGTCAGAGCCCCACAAGTCACCCCATCTTGGATTCCCCTAGGTCTCTAGTTTTCAAAAATGCATAGGTTTGGTAGGTTTCCCTAGGAGCCGGCTGAGCTAGAGGCCAAAATCTACAGGTAGGCACTCTGCAAAAAACACCTCTGGTTTCTTTAAAAAAATGTGATGTGTCCACGTTGCTTTTTGGGGCATTTCCTGTCGCGGGTGTTAGGCCTACCCACACAAGTGAGGTATCATTTTTATCGGGAGACTTAGGGGAATGCCGGGGGGAAGGAAATTTGTGGCTCCTCTCTGATTCCAGAACTTTCTGTCACCAAAATTTGAGGAAAAGGTGTTTTTTTAGCCAGATTTTGAGGTTTGCAAAGGATTCTGGGTAACAGAACCTCGTCAGAGCCCCACAAGTCACCCCATCTTGGATTCCCCTAGGTCTCTAGTTTTAAAAAATGCACAGGTTTGGTAGGTTTCCCTAGGTGCCGGCTGAGCTAGAGGCCAAAATCTACAGGTAGCCACTTTGCAAAAAACACCTCTGTTTTCTTTAAAAAAATGTGATGTGTCCACGTTGCTTTTTGGGGCATTTCATGTTGCGGGTGCTAGGCCTACCCACACAAGTGAGGTATTATTTTTATCGGGAGACTTGGGGGAACGCTGGGTGGAAGGAAATTTGTGGCTCCTCTCTGATTCCAGAACTTTCTGTCACCAAAATGTGAGGAAAATGTGTTCTTTTAGCCAGATTTTGAGGTTTGCAAAAGATTCTGGGTAACAGAACCTGGTCAGAGCCCCACAAGTCACCCCATCTTGGATTCCCCTAGGTCTCTAGTTTTAAAAAATGCACAGGTTTGGTAGGTTTCCCTAGGTGAGCTAGAGGCCAAAATCTACAGGTAGGCACTTTCCAAAATACACCTGTTTTCTTTCAAAAAATGTGATGTGTGCACACTGCGTTTTGGGGCATTTCCTGTCGCGGGCGCTATGCCTACCCACACAAGTGAGGTATAATTTTTATCGGGAGACTTGGAGGAACGCTGGGTGGAAGGAAATGTGTGGCTCCTCTCTGATTCCAGAACTTTCTGTCACCAAAATGTGAGGAACATGTGTTTTTTTAGCCATATTTTGAGGTTTGCAAAGGATTCTGGGTAACAGAACCTGGTCAGAGCCCCACAAGTCACCCCATCTTGGATTCCCCTAGGTCTCTAGTTTTCAAAAATGCATAGGTTTGGTAGGTTTCCCTAGGAGCCGGCTGAGCTAGAGGCCAAAATCTACAGGTAGGCACTCTGCAAAAAACACCTCTGTTTTCTTTAAAAAAATGTGATGTGTCCACGTTGCTTTTTGGGGCATTTCCTGTCGCGGGTGTTAGGCCTACCCACACAATTGATGTATCTTTTTTATCGGGAGACTTAGGGGAATGCCGGGGGGAAGGAAATTTGTGGCTCCTCTCTGATTCCAGAACTTTCTGTCACCAAAATTTGAGGAAAATGTGGTTTTTTAGCCATATTTTGAGGTTTGCAAAGGATTCTGGGTAACAGAACCTCGTCAGAGCCCCACAAGTCACCCCATCTTGGATTCCCCTAGGTCTCTAGTTTTAAAAAATGCACAGGTTTGGTAGGTTTCCCTAGGTGCCGGCTGAGCTAGAGGCCAAAATCTACAGGTAGGCACTTTGCAAAAAACACCTCTGTTTTCTTTCAAAAAATGTGATGTGTCCACGTTGCGTTTTGGGGCATTTCCTGTCGCAGGCGCTAGGCCTACCCACACAAGTGAGGTATCATTTTTATCGGGAGACTTGCCGGAACGCTGGGTGGAAGGACATTTGTGGCTCCTCTCTGATTCCAGAACTTTCTGTCAGCAAAATGAGGAACATGTGTTTTTTTAGCCATATTTTGAGGTTTGCAAAGGATTCTGGGTAACAGAACCTGGTCAGAGCCCCACAAGTCACCCCATCTTGGATTCCCCTAGGTCCCTAGTTTTCAGAAATGCACAGGTTTGGTAGGTTTCCCTAGGTGCCGGCTGAGCTAGAGGCCAAAATCTACAGGTAGGCACTTTGCAAAAAACTCCTCTGTTTTCTTGAAAAAAATGTGATGTGTGCATGTTGCGTTTTGTGGCATTTCCTGTCGCGGGCGCTAGGCCTACCCACACAAGTGAGGTATCATTTTTATCGGGAGACTTGGGGGAACGCCGGGTGGAAGGAAATTTGTGGCTCCTCTCTGATTCCAGAACTTTCTGTCACCAAAATGTGAGGAAAATGTGTCTTTTTAGCCAGATTTTGAGGTTTGCAAAAGATTCTGGGTAACAGAACCTGGTCAGAGCCCCACAAGTCACCCCATCTTGGATTCCCCTAGGTCTCTAGTTTTAAAAAATGCACAGGTTTGGTAGGTTTCCCTAGGTGAGCTAGAGGCCAAAATCTACAGGTAGGCACTTTCCAAAATACACCTGTTTTCTTTCAAAAAATGTGATGTGTGCACATTGCGTTTTGGGGCATTTCCTGTCGCGGGCTCTAGGTCTACCCACACAAGTGAGGTATAATTTTTATCGGGAGACTTGGAGGAACGCTGGGTGGAAGGAAATGTGTGGCTCCTCTCTGATTCCAGAACTTTCTGTCACCAAAATGTGAGGAACATGTGTTTTTTTAAGCCATATTTTGAGGTTTGCAAAGGATTCTGGGTAACAGAACCTGGTCAGAGCCCCACAAGTCACCCCATCTTGGATTCCCCTAGGTCTCTAGTTTTCAAAAATGCATAGGTTTGGTAGGTTTCCCTAGGAGCCGGCTGAGCTAGAGGCCAAAATCTACAGGTAGGCACTCTGCAAAAAACACCTCTGGTTTCTTTAAAAAAATGTGATGTGTCCACGTTGCTTTTCGGGGCATTTCCTGTCGCGGGTGTTAGGCCTACCCACACAAGTGAGGTATCATTTTTATCGGGAGACTTAGGGGAATGCCGGGGGGAAGGAAATTTGTGGCTCCTCTCTGATTCCAGAACTTTCTGTCACCAAAATTTGAGGAAAATGTGTTTTTTTTGCCAGATTTTGAGGTTTGCAAAGGATTCTGGGTAACAGAACCTAGTCAGAGCCCCACAAGTCACCCCATCTTGGATTCCCCTAGGTCTCTAGTTTTAAAAAATGCACAGGTTTGGTAGGTTTCCCTAGGGGCCGGCTGAGCTAGAGGCCAAAATCTACAGGTAGGCACTTTGCAAAAAACACCTCTGTTTTCTTTCAAAAAATGTGATGTGTCCACGTTGCGTTTTGGGGCATTTCCTGTCGCGGGCGCTAGGCCTACCCACACAAGTGAGGTATCATTTTTATCGGGAGACTTACCGGAACGCTGGGTGGAAGGACATTTGTGGCTCCTCTCTGATTCCAGAACTTTCTGTCAGCAAAATGTGAGGAACATGTATTTTTTTAGCCATATTTTGAGGTTTGCAAAGGATTCTGGGTAACAGAACCTGGTCAGAGCCCCACAAGTCACCCCATCTTGGATTCCCCTAGGTCCCTAGTTTTCAGAAATGCACAGTTTTGGTAGGTTTCCCTAGGTGCCGGCTGAGCTAGAGGCCAAAATCTACAAGTAGGCACTTTGCAAAAAACTCCTCTGTTTTCTTGAAAAAAATGTGATGTGTGCATGTTGCGTTTTGTGGCATTTCCTGTCGCGGGCGCTAGGCCTACCCACACAAGTGAGGTATCATTTTTATCGGGAGACTTGGGGGAACGCCGGGTGGAAGGAAATTTGTGGCTCCTCTCTGATTCCAGAACTTTCTGTCACCAAAATGTGAGGAAAATGTGTCTTTTTAGCCAGATTTTGAGGTTTGCAAAAGATTCTGGGTAACAGAACCTGGTCAGAGCCCCACAAGTCACCCCATCTTGGATTCCCCTAGGTCTCTAGTTTTCAAAAATGCACAGGTTTGGTAGGTTTCCCTAGGTGAGCTAGAGGCCAAAATCTACAGGTAGGCACTTTCCAAAATACACTTGTTTTCTTTCAAAAAATGTGATGTGTGCACATTGCGTTTTGGGGCATTTCCTGTCGCCGGCGCTAGGCCTACCCACACAAGTGAGGTATAATTTTTATCGGGAGACTTGGAGGAACGCTGGGTGGAAGGAAATGTGTGGCTCCTCTCTGATTCCAGAACTTTCTGTCACCAAAATGTGAGGAACATGTGTTTTTGTCGCCATATTTTGAGGTTTGCAAAGGATTCTGGGTAACAGAACCTGGTCAGAGCCCCACAAGTCGACCCCCTCTTGGATTCCCCTAGGTCTCTAGTTTTCCAAAATGCATAGGTTTGGTAGGTTTCCTTAGGAGCCGGCTGAGCTAGAGGCCAAAATCTACAGGTAGGCACTCTGCAAAAAACACCTCTGGTTTCTTTAAAAAAATGTGATGTGTCCACGTTGCTTTTTGGGGCATTTCCTGTCGCGGGTGTTAGGCCTACCCACACAAGTGAGGTATCATTTTTATCGGGAGACTTAGGGGAATGCCGGGGGGAAGGAAATTTGTGTCTCCTCTCTGATTCCAGAACTTTCTGTCACCAAAATTTGAGGAAAATGTGTTTTTTTAGCCAGATTTTGAGGTTTGCAAAGGATTCTGGGTAACAGAACCTCGTCAGAGCCCCACAAGTCACCCCATCTTGGATTCCCCTAGGTCTCTAGTTTTAAAAAATGCACAGGTTTGGTAGGTTTCCCTAGGTGCCGGCTGAGCTAGAGGCCAAAATCTACAGGTAGGCACTTTGCAAAAAACACCTCTGTTTTCTTTCAAAAAATGTGATGTGTCCACGTTGCGTTTTGGGACATTTCCTGTCGCGGGCGCTAGGCCTACCCACACAAGTGAGGTATCATTTTTATCAGGAGACTTGCCGGAACGCTGGGTGGAAGGACATTTGTGGCTCCTCTCTGATTCCAGAACTTTCTGTCAGCAAAATGTGAGGAACATGTGTTTTTTTAGCCATATTTTGAGGTTTGCAAAGGATTCTGGGTAACAGAACCTGGTCAGAGCCCCACAAGTCACCCCATCTTGGATTCCCCTAGGTCCCTAGTTTTCAGAAATGCACAGGTTTGGTAGGTTTCCCTAGGTGCCGGCTGAGCTAGAGGCCAAAATCTACAGGTAGGCACTTTGCAAAAAACTCCTCTGTTTTCTTGAAAAAAATGTGATGTGTGCATGTTGCGTTTTGTGGCATTTCCTGTCGCGGGCGCTAGGCCTACCCACACAAGTGAGGTATCATTTTTATCGGGAGACTTGGGGGAACGCCGGGTGGAAGGAAATTTGTGGCTCCTCTCTGATTCCAGAACTTTCTGTCACCAAAATGTGAGGAAAATGTGTCTTTTTAGCCAGATTTTGAGGTTTGCAAAAGATTCTGGGTAACAGAACCTGGTCAGAGCCCCACAAGTCACCCCATCTTGGATTCCCCTAGCTCTCTAGTTTTCAAAAATGCACAGGTTTGGTAGGTTTCCCTAGGTGAGCTAGAGGCCAAAATCTACAGGTAGGCACTTTCCAAAATACACCTGTTTTCTTTCAAAAAATGTGATGTGTGCACATTGCGTTTTGGGGCATTTCCTGTCGCGGGCGCTAGGCCTACCCACACAAGTGAGGTATAATTTTTATCGGGAGACTTGGAGGAACGCTGGGTGGAAGGAAATGTGTGGCTCCTCTCTGATTCCAGAACTTTCTGTCACCAAAATGTGAGGAACATGTGTTTTTTTAAGCCATATTTTGAGGTTTGCAAAGGATTCTGGGTAATAGAACCTGGTCAGAGCCCCAAAAGTCACCCCATCTTGGATTCCCCTAGGTCTCTAGTTTTCAAAAATGCATAGGTTTGGTAGGTTTCCCTAGGAGCCGGCTGAGCTAGAGGCCAAAATCTACAGGTAGGCACTCTGCAAAAAACACCTCTGGTTTCTTTAAAAAAATGTGATGTGTCCACGTTGCTTTTCGGGGCATTTCCTGTCGCGGGTGTTAGGCCTACCCACACAAGTGAGGTATCATTTTTATCGGGAGACTTAGGGGAATGCCGGGGGGAAGGAAATTTGTGGCTCCTCTCTGATTCCAGAACTTTCTGTCACCAAAATTTGAGGAAAATGTGTTTTTTTTGCCAGATTTTGAGGTTTGCAAAGGATTCTGGGTAACAGAACCTCGTCAGAGCCCCACAAGTCACCCCATCTTGGATTCCCCTAGGTCTCTAGTTTTAAAAAATGCACAGGTTTGGTAGGTTTCCCTAGGGGCCGGCTGAGCTAGAGGCCAAAATCTACAGGTAGGCACTTTGCAAAAAACACCTCTGTTTTCTTTAAAAAAATGTGATGTGTCCACGTTGCATTTTGGGGCATTTCCTGTCGCGGGCGCTAGGCCTACCCACACAAGTGAGGTATCATTTTTATCGGGAGACTTACCGGAACGCTGGGTGGAAGGACATTTGTGGCTCCTCTCTGATTCCAGAACTTTCTGTCAGCAAAATGTGAGGAACATGTGTTTTTTTAGCCATATTTTGAGGTTTGCAAAGGATTCTGGGTAACAGAACCTGGTCAGAGCCCCACAAGTCACCCCATCTTGGATTCCCCTAGGTCCCTAGTTTTCAGAAATGCACAGTTTTGGTAGGTTTCCCTAGGTGCCGGCTGAGCTAGAGGCCAAAATCTACAAGTAGGCACTTTGCAAAAAACTCCTCTGTTTTCTTGAAAAAAATGTGATGTGTGCATGTTGCGTTTTGTGGCATTTCCTGTCGCGGGCGCTAGGCCTACCCACACAAGTGAGGTATCATTTTTATCAGGAGACTTGGGGGAACGCCGGGTGGAAGGAAATTTGTGGCTCCTCTCTGATTCCAGAACTTTCTGTCACCAAAATGTGAGGAAAATGTGTCTTTTTAGCCAGATTTTGAGGTTTGCAAAAGATTCTGGGTAACAGAACCTGGTCAGAGCCCCACAAGTCACCCCATCTTGGATTCCCCTAGGTCTCTAGTTTTCAAAAATGCACAGGTTTGGTAGGTTTCCCTAGGTGAGCTAGAGGCCAAAATCTACAGGTAGGCACTTTCCAAAATACACTTGTTTTCTTTCAAAAAATGTGATGTGTGCACATTGCGTTTTGGGGCATTTCCTGTCGCGGGCGCTAGGCCTACCCACACAAGTGAGGTATAATTTTTATCGGGAGACTTGGAGGAACGCTGGGTGGAAGGAAATGTGTGGCTCCTCTCTGATTCCAGAACTTTCTGTCACCAAAATGTGAGGAACATGTGTTTTTGTCGCCATATTTTGAGGTTTGCAAAGGATTCTGGGTAACAGAACGTGGTCAGAGCCCCACAAGTCGACCCCCTCTTGGATTCCCCTAGGTCTCTAGTTTTAAAAAATGCACAGGTTTGGTAGGTTTCCCTAGGTGCCGGCTGAGCTAGAGGCCAAAATCTACAGGTAGGCACTTTGCAAAAAACACCTCTGTTTTCTTTAAAAAAATGTGATGTGTCCACGTTGCGTTTTGGGACATTTCCTGTCGCGGGCGCTAGGCCTACCCACACAAGTGAGGTATCATTTTTATCAGGAGACTTGCCGGAACGCTGCGTGGAAGGACATTTGTGGCTCCTCTCTGATTCCAGAACTTTCTGTCAGCAAAATGTGAGGAACATGTGTTTTTTTAGCCATATTTTGAGGTTTGCAAATGATTCTGGGTAACAGAACCTGGTCAGAGCCCCACAAGTCACCCCATCTTGGATTCCCCTAGGTCCCTAGTTTTCAGAAATGCACAGGTTTGGTAGGTTTCCCTAGGTGCCGGCTGAGCTAGAGGCCAAAATCTACAGGTAGGCACTTTGCAAAAAACTCCTCTGTTTTCTTGAAAAAAATGTGATGTGTGCATGTTGCGTTTTGTGGCATTTCCTGTCGCGGGCGCTAGGCCTACCCACACAAGTGAGGTATCATTTTTATCGGGAGACTTGGGGGAACGCCGGGTGGAAGGAAATTTGTGGCTCCTCTCTGATTCCAGAACTTTCTGTCACCAAAATGTGAGGAAAATGTGTCTTTTTAGCCAGATTTTGAGGTTTGCAAAAGATTCTGGGTAACAGAACCTGGTCAGAGCCCCACAAGTCACCCCATCTTGGATTCCCCTAGGTCTCTAGTTTTAAAAAATGCACAGGTTTGGTAGGTTTCCCTAGGTGAGCTAGAGGCCAAAATCTACAGGTAGGCACTTTCCAAAATACACCTGTTTTCTTTCAAAAAATGTGATGTGTGCACATTGCGTTTTGGGGCATTTCCTGTCGCGGGCGCTAGGCCTACCCACACAAGTGAGGTATAATTTTTATCGGGAGACTTGGAGGAACGCTGGGTGGAAGGAAATGTGTGGCTCCTCTCTGATTCCAGAACTTTCTGTCACCAAAATGTGAGGAACATGTGTTTTTTTAAGCCATATTTTGAGGTTTGCAAAGGATTCTGGGTAACAGAACCTGGTCAGAGCCCCACAAGTCACCCCATCTTGGATTCCCCTAGGTCTCTAGTTTTCAAAAATGCATAGGTTTGGTAGGTTTCCCTAGGAGCCGGCTGAGCTAGAGGCCAAAATCTACAGGTAGGCACTCTGCAAAAAACACCTCTGGTTTCTTTAAAAAAATGTGATGTGTCCACGTTGCTTTTTGGGGCATTTCCTGTCGCGGGTGTTAGGCCTACCCACACAAGTGAGGTATCATTTTTATCGGGAGACTTAGGGGAATGCCGGGGGGAAGGAAATTTGTGGCTCCTCTCTGATTCCAGAACTTTCTGTCACCAAAATTTGAGGAAAATGTGTTTTTTTAGCCAGATTTTGAGGTTTGCAAAGGATTCTGGGTAACAGAACCTCGTCAGAGCCCCACAAGTCACCCCATCTTGGATTCCCCTAGGTCTCTAGTTTTAAAAAATGCACAGGTTTGGTAGGTTTCCCTAGGTGCCGGCTGAGCTAGAGGCCAAAATCTACAGGTAGGCACTTTGCAAAAAACACCTCTGTTTTCTTTCAAAAAATGTGATGTGTCCACGTTGCGTTTTGGGGCATTTCCTGTCGCGGGCGCTAGGCCTACCCACACAAGTGAGGTATCATTTTTATCGGGAGACTTGCCGGAACGCTGGGTGGAAGGACATTTGTGGCTCCTCTCTGATTCCAGAACTTTCTGTCACCAAAATGTGAGGAACATGTGTTTTTTTAGCCATATTTTGAGGTTTGCAAAGGATTCTGGGTAACAGAACCTGGTCAGAGCCCCACAAGTCACCCCATCTTGGATTCCCCTAGGTCCCTAGTTTTCAGAAATGCACAGTTTTGGTAGGTTTCCCTAGGTGCCGGCTGAGCTAGAGGCCAAAATCTACAAGTAGGCACTTTGCAAAAAACTCCTCTGTTTTCTTGAAAAAAATGTGATGTGTGCATGTTGCGTTTTGTTGCATTTCCTGTCGCGGACGCTAGGCCTACCCACACAAGTGAGGTATCATTTTTATCGGGAGACTTGGGGGAACGCCGGGTGGAAGGAAATTTGTGGCTCCTCTCAGATTCCAGAACTTTCTGTCACCAAAATGTGAGGAAAATGTGTCTTTTTAGCCAGATTTTGAGGTTTGCAAAAGATTCTGGGTAACAGAACCTGGTCAGAGCCCCACAAGTCACCCCATCTTGGATTCCCCTAGGTCTCTAGTTTTCAAAAATGCACAGGTTTGGTAGGTTTCCCTAGGTGAGCTAGAGGCCAAAATCTACAGGTAGGCACTTTCCAAAATACACTTGTTTTCTTTCAAAAAATGTGATGTGTGCACATTGCGTTTTGGGGCATTTCCTGTCGCGTGCGCTAGGCCAACCCACACAAGTGAGGTATAATTTTTATCAGGAGACTTGGAGGAACGCTGGGTGGAAGGAAATGTGTGGCTCCTCTCTGATTCCAGAACTTTCTGTCACCAAAATGTGAGGAACATGTGTTTTTTTAGCCATATTTTGAGGTTTGCAAAGGATTCTGAGTAACAGAACCTGGTCAGAGCCCCACAAGTCGACCCCCTCTTGGATTCCCCTAGGTCTCTAGTTTTCAAAAATGCATAGGTTTGGTAGGTTTCCTTAGGAGCCGGCTGAGCTAGAGGCCAAAATCTACAGGTAGGCACTCTGCAAAAAACACCTCTGGTTTCTTTAAAAAAATGTGATGTGTCCACGTTGCTTTTTGGGGCATTTCCTGTCACGGGTGTTAGGCCTACCCACACAAGTGAGGTATCATTTTTATCGTGAGTCTTAGGGGAATGCCGGGGGGAAGGAAATTTGTGGCTCCTCTCTGATTCCAGAACTTTCTGTCACCAAAATTTGAGGAAAATGTGTTTTTTTAGCCAGATTTTGAGGTTTGCAAAGGATTCTGGTTAACAGAACCTCGTCAGAGCCCCACAAGTCACCCCATCTTGGATTCCCCTAGGTCTCTAGTTTTAAAAAATGCACAGGTTTGGTAGGTTTCACTAGGTGCCGGCTGAGCTAGAGGCCAAAATCTACAGGTAGGCACTTTGCAAAAAACACCTCTGTTTTCTTTCAAAAAATGTGATGTGTCCACGTTGCGTTTTGGGGCATTTCCTGTCGCAGGCGCTAGGCCTACCCACACAAGTGAGGTATCATTTTTATCGGGAGACTTGCCGGAACGCTGGGTGGAAGGACATTTGTGGCTCCTCTCTGATTCCAGAACTTTCTGTCAGCAAAATGTGAGGAACATGTGTTTTTTTAGCCATATTTTGAGGTTTGCAAAGGATTCTGGGTAACAGAACCTGGTCAGAGCCCCACAAGTCACCCCATCTTGGATTCCCCTAGGTCCCTAGTTTTCAGAAATGCACAGGTTTGGTAGGTTTCCCTAGGTGCCGGCTCAGCTAGAGGCCAAAATCTACAGGTAGGCACTTTGCAAAAAACTCCTCTGTTTTCTTGAAAAAAATGTGATGTGTGCATGTTGCGTTTTGTGGCATTTCCTGTCGCGGGCGCTAGGCCTACCCACACAAGTGAGGTATCATTTTTATCGGGAGACTTGGGGGAACGCCGGGTGGAAGGAAATTTGTGGCTCCTCTCTGATTCCAGAACTTTCTGTCACCAAAATGTGAGGAAAATGTGTCTTTTTAGCCAGATTTTGAGGTTTGCAAAAGATTCTGGGTAACAGAACCTGGTCAGAGCCCCACAAGTCACCCCATCTTGGATTCCCCTACGTCTCTAGTTTTCAAAAATGCACAGGTTTGGTAGGTTTCCCTAGGTGAGCTAGAGGCCAAAATCTACAGGTAGGCACTTTCCAAAATACACCTGTTTTCTTTCAAAAAATGTGATGTGTGTACATTGCGTTTTGGGGCATTTCCTGTCGCGGGCTCTAGGCCTACCCACACAAGTGAGGTATAATTTTTATCGGGAGACTTGGAGGAACGCTGGGTGGAAGGAAATGTGTGGCTCCTCTCTGATTCCAGAACTTTCTGTCACCAAAATGTGAGGAACATGTGTTTTTTTAAGCCATATTTTGAGGTTTGCAAAGGATTCTGGGTAACAGAACCTGGTCAGAGCCCCACAAGTCACCCCATCTTGGATTCCCCTAGGTCTCTAGTTTTCAAAAATGCATAGGTTTGGTAGGTTTCCCTAGGAGCCGGCTGAGCTAGAGGCCAAAATCTACAGGTAGGCACTCTGCAAAAAACACCTCTGGTTTCTTTAAAAAAATGTGATGTGTCCACGTTGCTTTTCGGGGCATTTCCTGTCACGGGTGTTAGGCCTACCCACACAAGTGAGGTATCATTTTTATCGGGAGACTTAGGGGAATGCCGGGGGGAAGGAAATTTGTGGCTCCTCTCTGATTCCAGAACTTTCTGTCACCAAAATGTGAGGAAAATGTGTTTTTTTTGCCAGATTTTGAGGTTTGCAAAGGATTCTGGGTAACAGAACCTCGTCAGAGCCCCACAAGTCACCCCATCTTGGATTCCCCTAGGTCTCTAGTTTTAAAAAATGCACAGGTTTGGTAGGTTTCCCTAGGGGCCGGCTGAGCTAGAGGCCAAAATCTACAGGTAGGCACTTTGCAAAAAACACCTCTGTTTTCTTTCAAAAAATGTGATGTGTCCACGTTGCGTTTTGGGGCATTTCCTGTCGCGGGCGCTAGGCCTACCCACACAAGTGAGGTATCATTTTTATCGGGAGACTTACCGGAACGCTGGGTGGAAGGACATTTGTGGCTCATCTCTGATTCCAGAACTTTCTGTCAGCAAAATGTGAGGAACATGTGTTTTTTTAGCCATATTTTGAGGTTTGCAAAGGATTCTGGGTAACAGAACCTGGTCAGAGCCCCACAAGTCACCCCATCTTGGATTCCCCTAGGTCCCTAGTTTTCAGAAATGCACAGTTTTGGTAGGTTTCCCTAGGTGCCGGCTGAGCTAGAGGCCAAAATCTACAAGTAGGTACTTTGCAAAAAACTCCTCTGTTTTCTTGAAAAAAATGTGATGTGTGCATGTTGCGTTTTGTGGCATTTCCTGTCGCGGGCGCTAGGCCTACCCACACAAGTGAGGTATCATTTTTATCGGGAGACTTGGGGGAACGCCAGGTGGAAGGAAATTTGTGGCTCCTCTCTGATTCCAGAACTTTCTGTCACCAAAATGTGAGGAAAATGTGTCTTTTTAGCCAGATTTTGAGGTTTGCAAAAGATTCTGGGTAACAGAACCTGGTCAGAGCCCCACAAGTCACCCCATCTTGGATTCCCCTAGGTCTCTAGTTTTAAAAAATGCACAGGTTTGGTAGGTTTCCCTGGTGAGCTAGAGGCCAAAATCTACAGGTAGGCACTTTCCAAAATACACCTGTTTTCTTTCAAAAAATGTGATGTGTGCACATTGCGTTTTGGGGCATTTCCTGTCGCGGGCGCTAGGCCTACCCACACAAGTGAGGTATAATTTTTATCGGGAGACTTGGAGGAACGCTGGGTGGAAGGAAATGTGTGGCTCCTCTCTGATTCCAGAACTTTCTGTCACCAAAATGTGAGGAACATGTGTTTTTTTAAGCCATATTTTGAGGTTTGCAAAGGATTCTGGGTAACAGAACCTGGTCAGAGCCCCACAAGTCACCCCATCTTGGATTCCCCTAGGTCTCTAGTTTTCAAAAATGCATAGGTTTGGTAGGTTTCCCTAGGAGCCGGCTGAGCTAGAGGCCAAAATCTACAGGTAGGCACTCTGCAAAAAACACCTCTGGTTTCTTTAAAAAAATGTGATGTGTCCACGTTGCTTTTCGGGGCATTTCCTGTCGCGGGTGTTAGGCCTACCCACACAAGTGAGGTATCATTTTTATCGGGAGACTTAGGGGAATGCCGGGGGGAAGGAAATTTGTGGCTCCTCTCTGATTCCAGAACTTTCTGTCACCAAAATTTGAGGAAAATGTGTTTTTTTTGCTAGATTTTGAGGTTTGCAAAGGATTCTGGGTAACAGAACCTCGTCAGAGCCCCACAAGTCACCCCATCTTGGATTCCCCTAGGTCTCTAGTTTTAAAAAATGCACAGGTTTGGTAGGTTTCCCTAGTGGCCGGCTGAGCTAGAGGCCAAAATCTACAGGTAGGCACTTTGCAAAAAACACCTCTGTTTTCTTTCAAAAAATGTGATGTGTCCACGTTGCGTTTTGGGGCATTTCCTGTCGCGGGCGCTAGGCCTACCCACACAAGTGAGGTATCATTTTTATCGGGAGACTTACCGGAACGCTGGGTGGAAGGACATTTGTGGCTCCTCTCTGATTCCAGAACTTTCTGTCAGCAAAATGTGAGGAACATGTGTTTTTTTAGCCATATTTTGAGGATTGCAAAGGATTCTGGGTAACAGAACCTGGTCAGAGCCCCACAAGTCACCCCATCTTGGATTCCCCTAGGTCCCTAGTTTTCAGAAATGCACAGTTTTGGTAGGTTTCCCTAGGTGCCGGCTGAGCTAGAGGCCAAAATCTACAAGTAGGCACTTTGCAAAAAACTCCTCTGTTTTCTTGAAAAAAATGTGATGTGTGCATGTTGCGTTTTGTGGCACTTCCTGTCGCGGGCGCTAGGCCTACCCACACAAGTGAGGTATCATTTTTATCGGGAGACTTGGGGGAACGCCGGGTGGAAGGAAATTTGTGGCTCCTCTCTGATTCCAGAACTTTCTGTCACCAAAATGTGAGGAAAATGTGTCTTTTTAGCCAGATTTTGAGGTTTGCAAAAGATTCTGGGTAACAGAACCTGGTCAGAGCCCCACAAGTCACCCCATCTTGGATTCCCCTAGGTCTCTAGTTTTCAAAAATGCACAGGTTTGGTAGGTTTCCCTAGGTGAGCTAGAGGCCAAAATCTACAGGTAGGCACTTTCCAAAATACACTTGTTTTCTTTCAAAAAATGTGATGTGTGCACATTGCGTTTTGGGGCATTTCCTGTCGCGGGCGCTAGGCCTACCCACACAAGTGAGGTATAATTTTTATCGGGAGACTTGGAGGAACGCTGGGTGGAAGGAAATGTGTGGCTCCTCTCTGATTCCAGAACTTTCTGTCACCAAAATGTGAGGAACATGTGTTTTTGTCGCCATATTTTGAGGTTTGCAAAGGATTCTGGGTAACAGAACCTGGTCAGAGCCCCACAAGTCGACCCCCTCTTGGATTCCCCTAGGTCTCTAGTTTTCCAAAATGCATAGGTTTGGTAGGTTTCCTTAGGAGCCAGCTGAGCTAGAGGCCAAAATCTACAGGTAGGCACTCTGCAAAAAACACCTCTGGTTTCTTTAAAAAAATGTGATGTGTCCACGTTGCTTTTTGGAGCATTTCCTGTCGCGGGTGTTAGGCCTACCCACACAAGTGAGGTATCATTTTTATCGGGAGACTTAGGGGAATGCCGTGGGGAAGGAAATTTGTGTCTCCTCTCTGATTCCAGAACTTTCTGTCACCAAAATTTGAGGAAAATGTGTTTTTTTAGCCAGATTTTGAGGTTTGCAAAGGATTCTGGGTAACAGAACCTCGTCAGAGCCCCACAAGTCACCCCATCTTGGATTCCCCTAGGTCTCTAGTTTTAAAAAATGCACAGGTTTGGTAGGTTTCCCTAGGTGCCGGCTGAGCTAGAGGCCAAAATCTACAGGTAGGCACTTTGCAAAAAACACCTCTGTTTTCTTTCAAAAAATGTGATGTGTCCACGTTGCGTTTTGGGACATTTCCTGTCGCGGGCGCTAGGCCTACCCACACAAGTGAGGTATCATTTTTATCAGGAGACTTGCCGGAACGCTGGGTGGAAGGACATTTGTGGCTCCTCTCTGATTCCAGAACTTTCTGTCAGCAAAATGTGAGGAACATGTGTTTTTTTAGCCATATTTTGAGGTTTGCAAAGGATTCTGGGTAACAGAACCTGGTCAGAGCCCCACAAGTCACCCCATCTTGGATTCCCCTAGGTCCCTAGTTTTCAGAAATGCACAGGTTTGGTAGGTTTCCCTAGGTGCCGGCTGAGCTAGAGGCCAAAATCTACAGGTAGGCACTTTGCAAAAAACTCCTCTGTTTTCTTGAAAAAAATGTGATGTGTGCATGTTGCGTTTTGTGGCATTTCCTGTCGCGGGCGCTAGGCCTACCCACACAAGTGAGGTATCATTTTTATCGGGAGACTTGGGGGAACGCCGGGTGGAAGGAAATTTGTGTCTCCTCTCTGATTCCAGAACTTTCTGTCACCAAAATTTGAGGAAAATGTGTTTTTTTAGCCATATTTTGAGGTTTGCAAAGGATTCTGGGTAACAGAACCTGGTCAGAGCCCCACAAGTCACCCCATCTTGGATTCCCCTAGGTCTCTAGTTTTAAAAAATGCACAGGTTTGGTAGGTTTCCCTAGGTGCCGGCTGAGCTAGATGCCAAAATCTACAGGTAGGCACTTTGCAAAAAACACCTCTGTTTTCTTTCAAAAAATGTGATGTGTCCACGTTGCGTTTTGGGACATTTCCTGTCGCGGGCGCTAGGCCTACCCACACAAGTGAGGTATCATTTTTATCAGGAGACTTGCCGGAACGCTGGGTGAAAGGACATTTGTGGCTCCTCTCTGATTCCAGAACTTTCTGTCACCAAAATGTGAGGAACATGTGTTTTTTTAGCCATATTTTGAGGTTTGCAAAGGATTCTGGGTAACAGAACCTGGTCAGAGCCCCACAAGCACAAGTCTCCCCATCTTGGATTCCCCTAGGTCCCTAGTTTTCAGAAATGCACAGGTTTGGTAGGTTTCCCTAGGTGCCGGCTGAGCTAGAGGCCAAAATCTACAGGTAGGCACTTTGCAAAAAACTCCTCTGTTTTCTTGAAAAAAATGTGATGTGTGCATGTTGCGTTTTGTGGCATTTCCTGTCGCGGGCGCTAGGCCTACCCACACAAGTGAGGTATCATTTTTATCGGGAGACTTGGGGGAACGCCGGGTGGAAGGAAATTTGTGGCTCCTCTCTGATTCCAGAACTTTCTGTCACCAAAATGTGAGGAAAATGTGTCTTTTTAGCCAGATTTTGAGGTTTGCAAAAGATTCTGGGTAACAGAACCTGGTCAGAGCCCCACAAGTCACCCCATCTTGGATTCCCCTAGGTCTCTAGTTTTCAAAAATGCACAGGTTTGGTAGGTTTCCCTAGGTGAGCTAGAGGCCAAAATCTACAGGTAGGCACTTTCCAAAATACACCTGTTTTCTTTCAAAAAATGTGATGTGTGCACATTGCGTTTTGGGGCATTTCCTGTCGCGGGCGCTAGGCCTACCCACACAAGTGAGGTATAATTTTTATCGGGAGACTTGGAGGAACGCTGGGTGGAAGGAAATGTGTGGCTCCTCTCTGATTCCAGAACTTTCTGTCACCAAAATGTGAGGAACATGTGTTTTTTTAAGCCATATTTTGAGGTTTGCAAAGGATTCTGGGTAACAGAACCTGGTCAGAGCCCCACAAGTCACCCCATCTTGGATTCCCCCAGGTCTCTAGTTTTCAAAAATGCATAGGTTTGGTAGGTTTCCCTAGGAGCCGGCTGAGCTAGAGGCCAAAATCTACAGGTAGGCACTCTGCAAAAAACACCTCTGGTTTCTTTAAAAAAATGTGATGTGTCCACGTTGCTTTTTGGGGCATTTCCTGTCGCGGGTGTTAGGCCTACCCACACAAGTGAGGTATCATTTTTATCGGGAGACTTAGGGGAATGCCGGGGGGAAGGAAATTTGTGGCTCCTCTCTGATTCCAGAACTTTCTGTCACCAAAATTTGAGGAAAATGTGTTTTTTTAGCCAGATTTTGAGGTTTGCAAAGGATTCTGGGTAACAGAACCTCGTCAGAGCCCCACAAGTCACCCCATCTTGGATTCCCCTAGGTCTCTAGTTTTAAAAAATGCACAGGTTTGGTAGGTTTCCCTAGGTGCCGGCTGAGCTAGAGGCCAAAATCTACAGGTAGGCACTTTGCAAAAAACACCTCTGTTTTCTTTCAAAAAATGTGATGTGTCCACGTTGCGTTTTGGGGCATTTCCTGTCGCGGGCGCTAGGCCTACCCACACAAGTGAGGTATCATTTTTATCGGGAGACTTGCCGGAACGCTGGGTGGAAGGACATTTGTGGCTCCTCTCTGATTCCAAAACTTTCTGTCAGCAAAATGTGAGGAACATGTGTTTTTTTAGCCATATTTTGAGGTTTGCAAAGGATTCTGGGTAACAGAACCTGGTCAGAGCCCCACAAGTCACCCCATCTTGGATTCCCCTAGGTCCCTAGTTTTCAGAAATGCACAGTTTTGGTAGGTTTCCCTAGGTGCCGGCTGAGCTAGAGGCCAAAATCTACAAGTAGGCACTTTGCAAAAAACTCCTCTGTTTTCTTGAAAAAAATGTGATGTGTGCATGTTGCGTTTTGTTGCATTTCCTGTCGCGGACACTAGGCCTACCCACACAAGTGAGGTATCATTTTTATCGGGAGACTTGGGGGAACGCCGGGTGGAAGGAAATTTGTGGCTCCTCTCTGATTCCAGAACTTTCTGTCACCAAAATGTGAGGAAAATGTGTCTTTTTAGCCAGATTTTGAGGTTTGCAAAAGATTCTGGGTTACAGAACCTGGTCAGAGCCCCACAAGTCACCCCATCTTGGATTCCCCTAGGTCTCTAGTTTTCAAAAATGCACAGGTTTGGTAGGTTTCCCTAGGTGAGCTAGAGGCCAAAATCTACAGGTAGGCACTTTCCAAAATACACTTGTTTTCTTTCAAAAAATGTGATGTGTGCACATTGCGTTTTGGGGCATTTCCTGTCGCGGGCGCTAGGCCAACCCACACAAGTGAGGTATAATTTTTATCGGGAGACTTGGAGGAACGCTGGGTGGAAGGAAATGTGTGGCTCCTCTCTGATTCCAGAACTTTCTGTCACCAAAATGTGAGGAACATGTGTTTTTTTAGCCATATTTTGAGGTTTGCAAAGGATTCTGGGTAACAGAACCTGGTCAGAGCCCCACAAGTCGACCCCCTCTTGGATTCCCCTAGGTCTCTAGTTTTCAAAAATGCATAGGTTTGGTAGGTTTCCTTAGGAGCCGGCTGAGCTAGAGGCCAAAATCTACAGGTAGGCACTCTGCAAAAAACACCTCTGGTTTCTTTAAAAAAATGTGATGTGTCCACGTTGCTTTTTGGGGCATTTCCTGTCACGGGTGTTAGGCCTACCCACACAAGTGAGGTATCATTTTTATCGTGAGTCTTAGGGGAATGCCGGGGGGAAGGAAATTTGTGGCTCCTCTCTGATTCCAGAACTTTCTGTCACCAAAATTTGAGGAAAATGTGTTTTTTTAGCCAGATTTTGAGGTTTGCAAAGGATTCTGGTTAACAGAACCTCGTCAGAGCCCCACAAGTCACCCCATCTTGGATTCCCCTAGGTCTCTAGTTTAAAAAAATGCACAGGTTTGGTAGGTTTCACTAGGTGCCGGCTGAGCTAGAGGCCAAAATCTACAGGTAGGCACTTTGCAAAAAACACCTCTGTTTTCTTTAAAAAAATGTGATGTGTCCACGTTGCGTTTTGGGGCATTTCCTGTCGCAGGCGCTAGGCCTACCCACACAAGTGAGGTATCATTTTTATCGGGAGACTTGCCGGAACGCTGGGTGGAAGGACATTTGTGGCTCCTCTCTGATTCCAGAACTTTCTGTCAGCAAAATGTGAGGAACATGTGTTTTTTTAGCCATATTTTGAGGTTTGCAAAGGATTCTGGGTAACAGAACCTGGTCAGAGCCCCACAAGTCACCCCATCTTGGATTCCCCTAGGTCCCTAGTTTTCAGAAATGCACAGGTTTGGTAGGTTTCCCTAGGTGCCGGCTGAGCTAGAGGCCAAAATCTACAGGTAAGCACTTTGCAAAAAACTCCTCTGTTTTCTTGAAAAAAATGTGATGTGTGCATGTTGCGTTTTGTGGCATTTCCTGTCGCGGGCGCTAGGCCTACCCACACAAGTGAGGTATCATTTTTATCGGGAGACTTGGGGGAACGCCGGGTGGAAGGAAATTTGTGGCTCCTCTCTGATTCCAGAACTTTCTGTCACCAAAATGTGAGGAAAATGTGTCTTTTTAGCCAGATTTTGAGGTTTGCAAAAGATTCTGGGTAACAGAACCTGGTCAGAGCCCCACAAGTCACCCCATCTTGGATTCCCCTACGTCTCTAGTTTTAAAAAATGCACAGGTTTGGTAGGTTTCCCTAGGTGAGCTAGAGGCCAAAATCTACAGGTAGGCACTTTCCAAAATACACCTGTTTTCTTTCAAAAAATGTGATGTGTGCACATTGCGTTTTGGGGCATTTCCTGTCGCGGGCTCTAGGCCTACCCACACAAGTGAGGTATAATTTTTATCGGGAGACTTGGAGGAACGCTGGGTGGAAGGAAATGTGTGGCTCCTCTCTGATTCCAGAACTTTCTGTCACCAAAATGTGAGGAACATGTGTTTTTTTAAGCCATATTTTGAGGTTTGCAAAGGATTCTGGGTAACAGAACCTGGTCAGAGCCCCACAAGTCACCCCATCTTGGATTCCCCTAGGTCTCTAGTTTTCAAAAATGCATAGGTTTGGTAGGTTTCCCTAGGAGCCGGCTGAGCTAGAGGCCAAAATCTACAGGTAGGCACTCTGCAAAAAACACCTCTGGTTTCTTTAAAAAAATGTGATGTGTCCACGTTGCTTTTCGGGGCATTTCCTGTCACGGGTGTTAGGCCTACCCACACAAGTGAGGTATCATTTTTATCGGGAGACTTAGGGGAATGCCGGGGGGAAGGAAATTTGTGGCTCCTCTCTGATTCCAGAACTTTCTGTCACCAAAATTTGAGGAAAATGTGTTTTTTTAGCCAGATTTTGAGGTTTGCAAAGGATTCTGGGTAACAGAACCTCGTCAGAGCCCCACAAGTCACCCCATCTTGGATTCCCCTAGGTCTCTAGTTTTAAAAAATGCACAGGTTTGGTAGGTTTCCCTAGGGGCCGGCTGAGCTAGAGGCCAAAATCTACAGGTAGGCACTTTGCAAAAAACACCTCTGTTTTCTTTCAAAAAATGTGATGTGTCCACGTTGCGTTTTGGGGCATTTCCTGTCGCGGGCGCTAGGCCTACCCACACAAGTGAGGTATCATTTTTATCGGGAGACTTACCGGAACGCTGGGTGGAAGGACATTTGTGGCTCCTCTCTGATTCCAGAACTTTCTGTCAGCAAAATGTGAGGAACATGTGTTTTTTTAGCCATATTTTGAGGTTTGCAAAGGATTCTGGGTAACAGAACCTGGTCTGAGCCCCACAAGTCACCCCATCTTGGATTCCCCTAGGTCCCTAGTTTTCAGAAATGCACAGTTTTGGTAGGTTTCCCTAGGTGCCGGCTGAGCTAGAGGCCAAAATCTACAAGTAGGCACTTTGCAAAAAACTCCTCTGTTTTCTTGAAAAAAATGTGATGTGTGCATGTTGCGTTTTGAGGCATTTCCTGTCGCGGGCGCTAGGCCTACCCACACAAGTGAGGTATCATTTTTATCGGGAGACTTGGGGGAACGCCGGGTGGAAGGAAATTTGTGGCTCCTCTCTGATTCCAGAACTTTCTGTCACCAAAATGTGAGGAAAATGTGTCTTTTTAGCCAGATTTTGAGGTTTGCAAAAGATTCTGGGTAACAGAATCTGGTCAGAGCCCCACAAGTCACCCCATCTTGGATTCCCCTAGGTCTCTAGTTTTCAAAAATGCACAGGTTTGGTAGGTTTCCCTAGGTGAGCTAGAGGCCAAAATCTACAGGTAGGCACTTTCCAAAATACACTTGTTTTCTTTCAAAAAATGTGATGTGTGCACATTGCCTTTTGGGGCATTTCCTGTCGCGGGCGCTAGGCCTACCCACACAAGTGAGGTATAATTTTTATCGGGAGACTTGGAGGAATGCTGGGTGGAAGGAAATGTGTGGCTCCTCTCTGATTCCAGAACTTTCTGTCACCAAAATGTGAGGAACATGTGTTTTTTTAAGCCATATTTTGAGGTTTGCAAAGGATTCTGGGTAATAGAACCTGGTCAGAGCCCCACAAGTCACCCCATCTTGGATTCCCCTAGGTCTCTAGTTTTCCAAAATGCATAGGTTTGGTAGGTTTCCTTAGGAGCCGGCTGAGCTAGAGGCCAAAATCTACAGGTAGGCACTCTGCAAAAAACACCTCTGGTTTCTTTAAAAAAATGTGATGTGTCCACGTTGCTTTTTGGGGCATTTCCTGTCGCGGGTGTTAGGCCTACCCACACAAGTGAGGTATCATTTTTATCGGGAGACTTAGGGGAATGCCGGGGGGAAGGAAATTTGTGTCTCCTCTCTGATTCCAGAACTTTCTGTCACCAAAATTTGAGGAAAATGTGTTTTTTTAGCCAGATTTTGAGGTTTGCAAAGGATTCTGGGTAACAGAACCTCGTCAGAGCCCCACAAGTCACCCCATCTTGGATTCCCCTAGGTCTCTAGTTTTAAAAAATGCACAGGTTTGGTAGGTTTCCCTAGGTGCCGGCTGAGCTAGAGGCCAAAATCTACAGGTAGGCACTTTGCAAAAAACACCTCTGTTTTCTTTCAAAAAATGTGATGTGTCCACGTTGCGTTTTGGGACATTTCCTGTCGCGGGCGCTAGGCCTACCCACACAAGTGAGGTATCATTTTTATCAGGAGACTTGCCGGAACGCTGGGTGGAAGGACATTTGTGGCTCCTCTCTGATTCCAGAACTTTCTGTCACCAAAATGTGAGGAACATGTGTTTTTTTAGCCATATTTTGAGGTTTGCAAAGGATTCTGGGTAACAGAACCTGGTCAGAGCCCCACAAGCACAAGTCTCCCCATCTTGGATTCCCCTAGGTCCCTAGTTTTCAGAAATGCACAGGTTTGGTAGGTTTCCCTAGGTGCCGGCTGAGCTAGAGGCCAAAATCTACAGGTAGGCACTTTGCAAAAAACTCCTCTGTTTTCTTGAAAAAAATGTGATGTGTGCATGTTGCGTTTTGTGGCATTTCCTGTCGCGGGCGCTAGGCCTACCCACACAAGTGAGGTATCATTTTTATCGGGAGACTTGGGGGAACGCCGGGTGGAAGGAAATTTGTGGCTCCTCTCTGATTCCAGAACTTTCTGTCACCAAAATGTGAGGAAAATGTGTCTTTTTAGCCAGATTTTGAGGTTTGCAAAAGATTCTGGGTAACAGAACCTGGTCAGAGCCCCACAAGTCACCCCATCTTGGATTCCCCTAGGTCTCTAGTTTTCAAAAATGCACAGGTTTGGTAGGTTTCCCTAGGTGAGCTAGAGGCCAAAATCTACAGGTAGGCACTTTCCAAAATACACTTGTTTTCTTTCAAAAAATGTGATGTGTGCACATTGCGTTTTGGGGCATTTCCTGTCGCGGGCGCTAGGCCAACCCACACAAGTGAGGTATAATTTTTATCGGGAGACTTGGAGGAACGCTGGGTGGAAGGAAATGTGTGGCTCCTCTCTGATTCCAGAACTTTCTGTCACCAAAATGTGAGGAACATGTGTTTTCTTAGCCATATTTTGAGGTTTGCAAAGGATTCTGGGTAACAGAACCTGGTCAGAGCCCCACAAGTCGACCCCCTCTTGGATTCCCCTAGGTCTCTAGTTTTCAAAAATGCATAGGTTTGGTAGGTTTCCTTAGGAGCCGGCTGAGCTAGAGGCCAAAATCTACAGGTAGGCACTCTGCAAAAAACACCTCTGGTTTCTTTAAAAAAATGTGATGTGTCCACGTTGCTTTTTGGGGCATTTCCTGTCACGGGTGTTAGGCCTACCCACACAAGTGAGGTATCATTTTTATCGTGAGTCTTAGGGGAATGCCGGGGGGAAGGAAATTTGTGGCTCCTCTCTGATTCCAGAACTTTCTGTCACCAAAATTTGAGGAAAATGTGTTTTTTTAGCCAGATTTTGAGGTTTGCAAAGGATTCTGGTTAACAGAACCTCGTCAGAGCCCCACAAGTCACCCCATCTTGGATTCCCCTAGGTCTCTAGTTTTAAAAAATGCACAGGTTTGGTAGGTTTCACTAGGTGCCGGCTGAGCTAGAGGCCAAAATCTACAGGTAGGCACTTTGCAAAAAACACCTCTGTTTTCTTTCAAAAAATGTGATGTGTCCACGTTGCGTTTTGGGGCATTTCCTGTCGCAGGCGCTAGGCCTACCCACACAAGTGAGGTATCATTTTTATCGGGAGACTTGCCGGAACGCTGGGTGGAAGGACATTTGTGGCTCCTCTCTGATTCCAGAACTTTCTGTCAGCAAAATGTGAGGAACATGTGTTTTTTTAGCCATATTTTGAGGTTTGCAAAGGATTCTGGGTAACAGAACCTGGTCAGAGCCCCACAAGTCACCCCATCTTGGATTCCCCTCGGTCCCTAGTTTTCAGAAATGCACAGGTTTGGTAGGTTTCCCTAGGTGCCGGCTGAGCTAGAGGCCAAAATCTACAGGTAGGCACTTTGCAAAAAACTCCTCTGTTTTCTTGAAAAAAATGTGATGTGTGCATGTTGCGTTTTGTGGCATTTCCTGTTGCGGGCGCTAGGCCTACCCACACAAGTGAGGTATCATTTTTATCGGGAGACTTGGGGGAACGCCGGGTGGAAGGAAATTTGTGGCTCCTCTCTGATTCCAGAACTTTCTGTCACCAAAATGTGAGGAAAATGTGTCTTTTTAGCCAGATTTTGAGGCTTGCAAAAGATTCTGGGTAACAGAACCTGGTCAGAGCCCCACAAGTCACCCCATCTTGGATTCCCCTAGGTCTCTAGTTTTCAAAAATGCACAGGTTTGGTAGGTTTCCCTAGGTGAGCTAGAGGCCAAAATCTACAGGTAGGCACTTTCCAAAATACACCTGTTTTCTTTCAAAAAATGTGATGTGTGCACATTGCGTTTTGGGGCATTTCCTGTCGCGGGCTCTAGGCCTACCCACACAAGTGAGGTATAATTTTTATCGGGAGACTTGGAGGAACGCTGCGTGGAAGGAAATGTGTGGCTCCTCTCTGATTCCAGAACTTTCTGTCACCAAAATGTGAGGAACATGTGTTTTTTTAAGCCATATTTTGAGGTTTGCAAAGGATTCTGGGTAACAGAACCTGGTCAGAGCCCCACAAGTCACCCCATCTTGGATTCCCCTAGGTCTCTAGTTTTCAAAAATGCATAGGTTTGGTAGGTTTCCCTAGGAGCCGGCTGAGCTAGAGGCCAAAATCTACAGGTAGGCACTCTGCAAAAAACACCTCTGGTTTCTTTAAAAAAATGTGATGTGTCCACGTTGCTTTTCGGGGCATTTCCTGTCGCGGGTGTTAGGCCTACCCACACAAGTGAGGTATCATTTTTATCGGGAGACTTAGGGGAATGCCGGGGGGAAGGAAATTTGTGGCTCCTCTCTGATTCCAGAACTTTCTGTCACCAAAATTTGAGGAAAATGTGTTTTTTTTGCCAGATTCTGAGGTTTGCAAAGGATTCTGGGTAACAGAACCTCGTCAGAGCCCCACAAGTCACCCCATCTTGGATTCCCCTAGGTCTCTAGTTTTAAAAAATGCACAGGTTTGGTAGGTTTCCCTAGGGGCCGGCTGAGCTAGAGGCCAAAATCTACAGGTAGGCACTTTGCAAAAAACACCTCTGTTTTCTTTAAAAAAATGTGATGTGTCCACGTTGCGTTTTGGGGCATTTCCTGTCGCGGGCGCTAGGCCTACCCACACAAGTGAGGTATCATTTTTATCGAGAGACTTACCGGAACGCTGGGTGGAAGGACATTTGTGGCTCCTCTCTGATTCCAGAACTTTCTGTCAGCAAAATGTGAGGAACATGTGTTTTTTTAGCCATATTTTGAGGTTTGCAAAGGATTCTGGGTAACAGAACCTGGTCAGAGCCCCACAAGTCACCCCATCTTGGATTCCCCTAGGTCCCTAGATTTCAGAAATGAACAGTTTTGGTAGGTTTCCCTACGTGCCGGCTGAGCTAGAGGCCAAAATCTACAAGTAGGCACTTTGCAAAAAACTCCTCTGTTTTCTTGAAAAAAATGTGATGTGTGCATGTTGCGTTTTGTGGCATTTCCTGTCGCGGGCGCTAGGCCTACCCACACAAGTGAGGTATCATTTTTATCGGGAGACTTGGGGGAACGCCGGGTGGAAGGAAATTTGTGGCTCCTCTCTGATTCCAGAACTTTCTGTCACCAAAATGTGAGGAAAATGTGTCTTTTTAGCCAGATTTTGAGGTTTGCAAAAGATTCTGGGTAACAGAACCTGGTCAGAGCCCCACAAGTCACCCCATCTTGGATTCCCCTAGGTCTCTAGTTTTCAAAAATGCACAGGTTTGGTAGGTTTCCCTAGGTGAGCTAGAGGCCAAAATCTACAGGTAGGCACTTTCCAAAATAAACTTGTTTTCTTTCAAAAAATGTGATGTGTGCACATTGCGTTTTGGGGCATTTCCTGTCGCGGGCGCTAGGCCTACCCACACAAGTGAGGTATAATTTTTATCGGGAGACTTGGAGGAACGCTGGGTGGAAGGAAATGTGTGGCTCCTCTCTGATTCCAGAACTTTCTGTCACCAAAATGTGAGGAACATGTGTTTTTTTAGCCATATTTTGAGGTTTGCAAAGGATTCTGGGTAACAGAACCTGGTCAGAGCCCCACAAGTCGACCCCCTCTTGGATTCCCCTAGGTCTCTAGTTTTAAAAAATGCACAGGTTTGGTAGGTTTCCCTAGGTGCCGGCTGAGCTAGAGGCCAAAATCTACAGGTAGCCACTTTGCAAAAAACACCTCTGTTTTCTTTAAAAAAATTTGATGTGTCCACGTTGCTTTTTGGGGCATTTCATGTTGCGGGTACTAGGCCTACCCACACAAGTGAGGTATTATTTTTATCGGGAGACTTGGGGGAACGCTGGGTGGAAGGAAATTTGTGGCTCCTCTCTGATTCCAGAACTTTCTGTCACCAAAATGTGAGGAAAATGTGTTTTTTTAGCCAGATTTTGAGGTTTGCAAAAGATTCTGGTTAACAGAACCTGGTCAGAGCCCCACAAGTCACCCCATCTTGGATTCCCCTAGGGCTCTAGTTTTAAAAAATGCACAGGTTTGGTAGGTTTCCCTAGGTGAGCTAGAGGCCAAAATCTACAGGTAGGCACTTTCCAAAATACACCTGTTTTCTTTAAAAAAATGTGATGTGTGCACATTGCGTTTTGGGGCATTTCCTGTCGCGGGCGCTATGCCAACCCACACAAGTGAGGTATAATTTTTATCGGGAGACTTGGAGGAACGCTGGGTGGAAGGAAATGTGTGGCTCCTCTCTGATTCCAGAACTTTCTGTCACCAAAATGTGAGGAACATGTGTTTTTTTTAGCCATATTTTGAGGTTTGCAAAGGATTCTGGGTAACAGAACCTGGTCAGAGCCCCACAAGTCACCCCATCTTGGATTCCCCTAGGTCTCTAGTTTTCAAAAATGCATAGGTTTGGTAGGTTTCCCTAGGAGCCGGCTGAGCTAGAGGCCAAAATCTACAGGTAGGCACTCTGCAAAAAACACCTCTGTTTTCTTTAAAAAAATGTGATGTGTCCACGTTGCTTTTTGGGGCATTTCCTGTCGCGGGTGTTAGGCCTACCCACACAATTGATGTATCTTTTTTATCGGGAGACTTAGGGGAATGCCGGGGGGAAGGAAATTTGCGGCTCCTCTCTGATTCCAGAACTTTCTGTCACCAAAATTTGAGGAAAATGTGGTTTTTTAGCCATATTTTGAGGTTTGCAAAGGAACCTGGGTAACAGAACCTCGTCAGAGCCCCACAAGTCACCCCATCTTGGATTCCCCTAGGTCTCTAGTTTAAAAAAATGCACAGGTTTGGTAGGTTTCCCTAGGTGCCGGCTGAGCTAGAGGCCAAAATCTACAGGTAGGCACTTTGAAAAAAACACCTCTGTTTTCTTTCAAAAAATGTGATGTGTCCACGTTGCGTTTTGGGGCATTTCCTGTCACGGGCGCTATGCCTACCCACACAAGTGAGGTATCATTTTTATCGGGAGACTTGCCGGAACGCTGGGTGGAAGGACATTTGGGGCTCTTCTCTGATTCCAGAACTTTCTGTCAGCAAAATGTGAGGAACATGTGTTTTTTTAGCCATATTTTGAGGTTTGCAAAGGATTCTGGGTAACAGAACCTGGTCAGAGCCCCACAAGTCACCCCATCTTGGATTCCCCTAGGTCCCTAGTTTTCAGAAATGCACAGTTTTGGTAGGTTTCCCTAGGTGCCGGCTGAGCTAGAGGCCAAAATCTACAAGTAGGCACTTTGCAAAAAACTCCTCTGTTTTCTTGAAAAAAATGTGATGTGTGCATGTTGCGTTTTGTGGCATTTCCTGTCGCGGGCGCTAGGCCTACCCACACAAGTGAGGTATCATTTTTATCGGGAGACTTGGGGGAACGCCGGGTGGAAGGAAATTTGTGGCTCCTCTCTGATTCCAGAACTTTCTGTCACCAAAATGTGAGGAAAATGTGTCTTTTTAGCAAGATTTTGAGGTTTGCAAAAGATTCTGGGTAACAGAACCTGGTCAGTGCCCCACAAGTCACCCCATCTTGAAATCCCCTAGGTCTCTAGTTTTCAAAAATGCACAGGTTTGGTAGGTTTCCCTAGGTGAGCTAGAGGCCAAAATCTACAGGTAGGCACTTTCCAAAATACACTTGTTTTCTTTCAAAAAATGTGATGTGTGCACATTGCGTTTTGGGGCATTTCCTGTCGCGGGCGCTAGGCCAACCCACACAAGTGAGGTATAATTTTTATCGGGAGACTTGGAGGAACGCTGGGTGGAAGGAAATGTGTGGCTCCTCTCTGATTCCAGAACTTTCTGTCACCAAAATGTGAGGAACATGTGTTTTTTTAGCCATATTTTGAGGTTTGCAAAGGATTCTGGGTAACAGAACCTGGTCAGAGCCCCACAAGTCGACCCCCTCTTGGATTCCCCTAGGTCTCTAGTTTTCCAAAATCCATAGGTTTGGTAGGTTTCCTTAGGAGCCGGCTGAGCTAGAGGCCAAAATCTACAGGTAGGCACTCTGCAAAAAACACATCTGGTGTCTTTAAAAAAATGTGATGTGTCCACGTTGATTTTTGGGGCATTTCCTGTCGCGGGTGTTAGGCCTACCCACACAAGTGAGGTATCATTTTTATCGGGAGACTTAGGGGAATGCCGGGGGGAAGGACATTTGTATCTCCTCTCTGATTCCAGAACTTTCTGTCACCAAAATTTGAGGAAAATGTGTTTTTTTAGCCAGATTTTGAGGTTTGCAAAGGATTCTGGGTAACAGAACCTCGTCAGAGCCCCACAAGTCACCCCATCTTGGATTCCCCTAGGTCTCTAGTTTTAAAAAATGCACAGGTTTGGTAGGTTTCCCTAGGTGCCGGCTGAGCTAGAGGCCAAAATCTACAGGTAGGCACTTTGCAAAAAACACCTCTGTTTTCTTTCAAAAAATGTGATGTGTGCATGTTGCGTTTTGTGGCATTTCCTGTCGCGGGCGCTAGGCCTACCCACACAAGTGAGGTATCATTTTTATCGGGAGACTTGGGGGAACGCCGGGTGGAAGGAAATTTGTGGCTCCTCTCTGATTCCAGAACTTTCTGTCACCAAAATGTGAGGAAAATGTGTCTTTTTAGCCAGATTTGGAGGTTTGCAAAAGATTCTGGGTAACAGAACCTGGTCAGAGCCCCACAAGTCACCCCATCTTGGATTCCCCTAGGTCTCTAGTTTAAAAAAATGCACAGGTTTGGTAGGGTTCCCTAGGTGAGCTAGAGGCCAAAATCTACAGGTAGGCACTTTCCAAAATACACCTGTTTTCTTTCAAAAAATGTGATGTGTGCACATTGCGTTTTGGGGCATTTCCTGTCGCGGGCGCTAGGCCTACCCACACAAGTGAGGTATCATTTTTATCGGGAGACTTGGAGGAACGCTGGGTGGAAGGAAATGTGTGGCTCCTCTCTGATTCCAGAACTTTCTGTCACCAAAATGTGAGGAACATGTGTTTTTTTAAGCCATATTTTGAGGTTTGCAATGGATTCTGGGTAACAGAACCTGGTCAGAGCCCCACAAGTCACCCCATCTTGGATTCCCCTAGGTCTCTAGTTTTCAAAAATGCATAGGTTTGGTAGGTTTCCCTAGGAGCCGGTTGAGCTAGAGGCCAAAATCTACAGGTAGGCACTCTGCAAAAAACACCTCTGGTTTCTTTAAAAAAATGTGATGTGTCCACGTTGCTTTTTGGGGCATTTCCTGTCGCGGGTGTTAGGCCTACCCACACAAGTGAGGTATCATTTTTATCGGGAGACTTAGGGGAATGCCGGGGGGAAGGAAATTTGTGGCTCCTCTCTGATTCCAGAACTTTCTGTCACCAAAATTTGAGGAAAATGTGTTTTTTTAGCCAGATTTTGAGGTTTGCAAAGGATTCTGGGTAACAGAACCTCGTCAGAGCCCCACAAGTCACCCCATCTTGGATTCCCCTAGGTCTCTAGTTTTAAAAAATGCACAGGTTTGGTAGGTTTCCCTAGGTGCCGGCTGAGCTAGAGGCCAAAATCTACAGGTAGGCACTTTGCAAAAAACACCTCTGTTTTCTTTCAAAAAATGTGATGTGTCCACGTTGCGTTTTGGGGCATTTCCTGTCGCGGGCGCTAGGCCTACCCACACAAGTGAGGTATCATTTTTATCGGGAGACTTGCCGGAACGCTGGGTGGAAGGACATTTGTGGCTCCTCTCTGATTCCAGAACTTTCTGTCAGCAAAATGTGAGGAACATGTGTTTTTTTAGCCATATTTTGAGGTTTGCAAAGGATTCTGGGTAACAGAACCTGGTCAGAGCCCCACAAGTCACCCCATCTTGGATTCCCCTAGGTCCCTAGTTTTCAGAAATGCACAGTTTTGGTAGGTTTCCCTAGGTGCCGGCTGAGCTAGAGGCCAAAATCTACAAGTAGGCACTTTGCAAAAAACTCCTCTGTTTTCTTGAAAAAAATGTGATGTGTGCATGTTGCGTTTTGTGGCATTTCCTGTCGCGGGCGCTAGGCCTACCCACACAAGTGAGGTATCATTTTTATCGGGAGACTTGGGGGAACGCCGGGTGGAAGGAAATTTGTGGCTCCTCTCTGATTCCAGAACTTTCTGTCACCAAAATGTGAGGAAAATGTGTCTTTTTAGCCAGATTTTGAGGTTTGCAAAAGATTCTGGGTAACAGAACCTGGTCAGAGCCCCACAAGTCACCCCATCTTGGATTCCCCTAGGTCTCTAGTTTTCAAAAATGCACAGGTTTGGTAGGTTTCCCTAGGTGAGCTAGAGGCCAAAATCTACAGGTAGGCACTTTCCAAAATACACTTGTTTTCTTTCAAAAAATGTGATGTGTGCACATTGCGTTTTGGGGCATTTCCTGTCGCGGGCGCTAGGCCTACCCACACAAGTGAGGTATAATTTTTATCGGGAGACTTGGAGGAACGCTGGGTGGAAGGAAATGTGTGGCTCCTCTCTGATTCCAGAACTTTCTGTCACCAAAATGTGAGGAACATGTGTTTTTTTAGCCATATTTTGAGGTTTGCAAAGGATTCTGGGTAACAGAACCTGGTCAGAGCCCCACAAGTCGACCCCCTCTTGGATTCCCCTAGGTCTCTAGTTTTAAAAAATGCACAGGTTTGGTAGGTTTCCCTAGGTGCCGGCTGAGCTAGAGGCCAAAATCTACAGGTAGCCACTTTGCAAAAAACACCTCTGTTTTCTTTAAAAAAATGTGATGTGTCCACGTTGCTTTTTGGGGCATTTCATGTTGCGGGTGCTAGGCCTACCCACACAAGTGAGGTATTATTTTTATCGGGAGACTTGGGGGAACGCTGGATGGAAGGAAATTTGTGGCTCCTCTCTGATTCCAGAACTTTCTGTCACCAAAATGTGAGGAAAATGTGTTTTTTTAGCCAGATTTTGAGGTTTGCAAAAGATTCTGGTTAACAGAACCTGGTCAGAGCCCCACAAGTCACCCCATCTTGGATTCCCCTAGGGCTCTAGTTTTAAAAAATGCACAGGTTTGGTAGGTTTCCCTAGGTGAGCTAGAGGCCAAAATCTACAGGTAGGCACTTTCCAAAATACACCTGTTTTCTTTCAAAAAATGTGATGTGTGCACATTGCGTTTTGGGGCATTTCCTGTCGCGGGCGCTATGCCAACCCACACAAGTGAGGTATAATTTTTATCGGGAGACTTGGAGGAACGCTGGGTGGAAGGAAATGTGTGGCTCCTCTCTGATTCCAGAACTTTCTGTCACCAAAATGTGAGGAAAATGTGTCTTTTTAGCCAGATTTTGAGGTTTGCAAAAGATTCTGGGTAACAGAACCTGGTCAGAGCCCCACAAGTCACCCCATCTTGGATTCCCCTAGGTCTCTAGTTTTCAAAAATGCACAGGTTTGGTAGGTTTCCCTAGGAGAGCTAGAGGCCAAAATCTACAGGTAGGCACTTTCCAAAATACACCTGTTTTCTTTCAAAAAATGTGATGTGTGCACATTGCGTTTTGGGGCATTTCCTGTCGCGGGCTCTAGGCCTACCCACACAAGTGAGGTATAATTTTTATCGGGAGACTTGGAGGAACGCTGGGTGGAAGGAAATGTGTGGCTCCTCTCTGATTCCAGAACTTTCTGTCACCAAAATGTGAGGAACATGTGTTTTTTTAGCCATATTTTGAGGTTTGCAAAGGATTCTGGGTAACAGAACCTGGTTAGAGCCCCACAAGTCACCCCATCTTGGATTCCCCTAGGTCTCTAGTTTTCAAAAATGCATAGGTTTGGTAGGTTTCCCTAGGAGCCGGCTGAGCTAGAGGCCAAAATCTACAGGTAGGCACTCTGCAAAAAACACCTCTGTTTTCTTTAAAAAAATGTGATGTGTCCACGTTGCTTTTTGGGGCATTTCCTGTCGCGGGTGTTAGGCCTACCCACACAATTGATGTATCTTTTTTATCGGGAGACTTAGGGGAATGCCGGGGGGAAGGAAATTTGCAGCTCCTCTCTGATTCCAGAACTTTCTGTCACCAAAATTTGAGGAAAATGTGGTTTTTTAGCCATATTTTGAGGTTTGCAAAGGATTCTGGGTAACAGAACCTCGTCAGAGCCCCACAAGTCACCCCATCTTGGATTCCCCTAGGTCTCTAGTTTTAAAAAATGCACAGGTTTGGTAGGTTTCCCTAGGTGCCGGCTAAGCTAGAGGCCAAAATCTACAGGTAGGCACTTTGCAAAAAACACCTCTGTTTTCTTTCAAAAAATGTGATGTGTCCACGTTGCGTTTTGGGGCATTTCCTGTCACGGGCGCTATGCCTACCCACACAAGTGAGGTATCATTTTTATCGGGAGACTTGCCGGAACGCTGGGTGGAAGGACATTTGTGGCTCTTCTCTGATTCCAGAACTTTCTGTCAGCAAAATGTGAGGAACATGTGTTTTTTTAGCCATATTTTGAGGTTTGCAAAGGATTCTGGGTAACAGAACCTGGTCAGAGCCCCACAAGTCACCCCATCTTGGATTCCCCTAGGTCCCTAGTTTTCAGAAATGCACAGTTTTGGTAGGTTTCCCTAGGTGCCGGCTGAGCTAGAGGCCAAAATCTACAAGTAGGCACTTTGCAAAAAACTCCTCTGTTTTCTTGAAAAAAATGTGATGTGTGCATGTTGCGTTTTGTGGCATTTCCTGTCGCGGGCGCTAGGCCTACCCACACAAGTGAGGTATCATTTTTATCGGGAGACTTGGGGGAACGCCGGGTGGAAGGAAATTTGTGGCTCCTCTCTGATTCCAGAACTTTCTGTCACCAAAATGTGAGGAAAATTTGTCTTTTTAGCAAGATTTTGAGGTTTGCAAAAGATTCTGGGTAACAGAACCTGGTCAGAGCCCCACAAGTCACCCCATCTTGGATTCCCCTAGGTCTCTAGTTTTCAAAAATGCACAGGTTTGGTAGGTTTCCCTAGGTGAGCTAGAGGCCAAAATCTACAGGTAGGCACTTTCCAAAATACACTTGTTTTCTTTCAAAAAATGTGATGTGAGCACATTGCGTTTTGGGGCATTTCCTGTCGCGGGCGCTAGGCCAACCCACACAAGTGAGGTATAATTTTTATCGGGAGACTTGGAGGAACGCTGGGTGGAAGGAAATGTGTGGCTCCTCTCTGATTCCAGAACTTTCTGTCACCAAAATGTGAGGAACATGTGTTTTTTTAGCCATATTTTGAGGTTTGCAAAGGATTCTGGGTAACAGAACCTGGTCAGAGCCCCACAAGTCGACCCCCTCTTGGATTCCCCTAGGTCTCTAGTTTTAAAAAATGCATAGGTTTGGTAAGTTTCCTTAGGAGCCGGCTGAGCTAGAGGCCAAAATCTACAGGTAGGCACTCTGCAAAAAACACCTCTGGTTTCTTTAAAAAAATGTGATGTGTCCACGTTGCTTTTTGGGGCATTTCCTGTCACGGGTGTTAGGCCTACCCACACAAGTGAGGTATCATTTTTATCGGGAGACTTAGGGGAATGCCGAGGGGAAGGAAATTTGTGGCTCCTCTCTGATTCCAGAACTTTCTGTCACCAAAATTTGAGGAAAATGTGTTTTTTTAGCCAGATTTTGAGGTTTGCAAAGGATTCTGGTTAACAGAACCTCGTCAGAGCCCCACAAGTCACCCCATCTTGGATTCCACTAGGTCTCTAGTTTTAAAAAATGCACAGGTTTGGTAGGTTTCACTAGGTGCCGGCTGAGCTAGAGGCCAAAATCTACAGGTAGGCACTTTGCAAAAAACACCTCTGTTTTCTTTAAAAAAATGTGATGTGTCCACGTTGCGTTTTGGGGCATTTCCTGTCGCAGGCGCTAGGCCTACCCACACAAGTGAGGTATCATTTTTATCGGGAGACTTGCCGGAACGCTGGGTGGAAGGACATTTGTGGCTCCTCTCTGATTCCAGAACTTTCTGTCAGCAAAATGTGAGGAACATGTGTTTTTTTAGCCATATTTTGAGGTTTGCAAAGGATTCTGGGTAACAGAACCTGGTCAGAGCCCCACAAGTCACCCCATCTTGGATTCCCCTAGGTCCCTAGTTTTCAGAAATGCACAGGTTTGGTAGGTTTCCCTAGGTGCCGGCTGAGCTAGAGGCCAAAATCTACAGGTAGGCACTTTGCAAAAAACTCCTCTGTTTTCTTGAAAAAAATGTGATGTGTGCATGTTGCGTTTTGTGGCATTTCCTGTCGCGGGCGCTAGGCCTACCCACACAAGTGAGGTATCATTTTTATCGGGAGACTTGGGGGAACGCCGGGTGGAAGGAAATTTGTGGCTCCTCTCTGATTCCAGAACTTTCTGTCACCAAAATGTGAGGAAAATGTGTCTTTTTAGCCAGATTTTGAGGTTTGCAAAAGATTCTGGGTAACAGAACCTGGTCAGAGCCCCACAAGTCACCCCATCTTGGATTCCCCTAGGTCTCTAGTGTTAAAAAAATGCACAGGTTTGGTAGGTTTCCCTAGTTGAGCTAGAGGCCAAAATCTACAGGTAGGCACTTTCCAAAATACACCTGTTTTCTTAAAAAAAATGTGATGTGTGCACATTGCGTTTTGGGGCATTTCCTGTCGCGGGCTCTAGGCCTACCCACACAAGTGAGGTATAATTTTTATCGGGAGACTTGGAGGAACGCTGGGTGGAAGGAAATGTGTGGCTCCTCTCTGATTCCAGAACTTTCTGTCACCAAAATGTGAGGAACATGTGTTTTTTTAAGCCATATTTTGAGGTTTGCAAAGGATTCTGGGTAACAGAACCTGGTCAGAGCCCCACAAGTCACCCCATCTTAGATTCCCCTAGGTCTCTAGTTTTCAAAAATGAATAGGTTTGGTAGGTTTCCCTAGGAGCCGGCTGAGCTAGAGGCCAAAATCTACAGGTAGGCACTCTGCAAAAAACACCTCTGGTTTCTTTAAAAAAATGTGATGTGTCCACGTTGCTTTTCGGGGCATTTCCTGTCGCGGGTGTTAGGCCTACCCACACAAGTGAGGTATCATTTTTATCGGGAGACTTAGGGGAATGCCGGGGGGAAGGAAATTTGTGGCTCCTCTCTGATTTAAGAACTTTCTGTCACCAGAATTTGAGGAAAATGTGTTTTTTTTGCCAGATTTTGAGGTTTGCAAAGGATTCTGGGTAACAGAATCTCGTCAGAGCCCCACAAGTCACCCCATCTTGGATTCCCCTAGGTCTCTAGTTTAAAAAAATGCACAGGTTTGGTAGGTTTCCCTAGGTGCCGGCTGAGCTAGAGGCCAAAATCTACAGGTAGGCACTCTGCAAAAAACACCTCTGGTTTCTTTAAAAAAATGTGATGTGTCCACGTTGCTTTTCGGGGCATTTCCTGTCGCGGGTGTTAGGCCTACCCACACAAGTGAGGTATCATTTTTATCGGGAGACTTAGGGGAATGCTGGGGGGAAGGAAATTTGTGGCTCCTCTCTGATTTAAGAACTTTCTGTCACCAAAATGTGAGGAAAATGTGTCTTTTTAGCCAGATTTTGAGGTTTGCAAAAGATTCTGGGTAACAGAACCTGGTCAGAGCCCCACAAGTCACCCCATCTTGGATTCCCCTAGGTCTCTAGTTTTAAAAAATGCACAGGTTTGGTAGGTTTCCCTAGGTGAGCTAGAGGCCAAAATCTACAGGTAGGCACTTTCCAAAATACACCTGTTTTCTTTCAAAAAATGTGATGTGTGCACATTGCGTTTTGGGGCATCTCCTGTCGCGGGCTCTGGGCCTACCCACACAAGTGAGGTATAATTTTTATCGGGAGAATTGGAGGAACGCTGGGTGGAAGGAAATGTGTGGCTCCTCTCTGATTCCAGAACTTTCTGTCACCAAAATGTGAGGAACATGTGTTTTTTTAAGCCATATTTTGAGGTTTGCAAAGGATTCTGGGTAACAGAACCTGGTCAGAGCCCCACAAGTCACCCCATCTTGGATTCCCCTAGGTCTCTAGTTTTCAAAAATGCATAGGTTTGGTAGGTTTCCCTAGGAGCCGGCTGAGCTAGAGGCCAAAATCTACAGGTAGGCACTCTGCAAAAAAACACCTCTGGTTTCTTTAAAAAAATGTGATGTGTCCACGTTGCTTTTCGGGGCATTTCCTGTCGCGGGTGTTAGGCCTACCCACACAAGTGAGGTATTATTTTTATCGGGAGACTTAGGGGAATGCCGGGGGGAAGGAAATTTGTGGCTCCTCTCTGATTTAAGAACTTTCTGTCACCAAAATTTGAGGAAAATGTGTTTTTTGCCAGATTTTGAGGTTTGCAAAGGATTCTGGGTAACAGAACCTCGTCAGAGCCCCACAAGTCACCCCATCTTGGATTCCCCTAGGTCTCTAGTTTTAAAAAATGCACAGGTTTGGTAGGTTTCCCTAGGTGCCGACTGAGCTAGAGGCAAAAATCTACAGGTAGGCACTTTGCAAAAAACACCTCTGTTTTCTTTCAAAAAATGTGATGTGTCCACGTTGCGTTTTGGGGCATTTCCTGTCGCGGGCGCTAGGCCTACCCACACAAGTGAGGTATCATTTTTATCGGGAGACTTGCCGGAACGCTGGGTGGAAGGACATTTGTGGCTCCTCTCTGATTCCAGAACTTTCTGTCACCAAAATGTGAGGAACATGTGTTTTTTTAGCCATATTTTGAGGTTTGCAAAGGATTCTGGGTAACAGAACCTGGTCAGAGCCCCACAAGTCACCCCATCTTGGATTCCCCTAGGTCCCTAGTTTTCAGAAATGCACAGTTTTGGTAGGTTTCCCTAGGTGCCGGCTGAGCTAGAGGACAAAATCTACAAGTAGGCACTTTGCAAAAAACTCCTCTGTTTTCTTGAAAAAAATGTGATGTGTGCATGTTGCGTTTTGTGGCATTTCCTGTCGCGGGCGCTAGGCCTACCCACACAAGTGAGGTATCATTTTTATCGGGAGACTTGGGGGAACGCCGGGTGGAAGGAAATTTGTGGCTCCTCTCTGATTCCAGAACTTTCTGTCACCAAAATGTGAGGAAAATGTGTCTTTTTAGCCAGATTTGGAGGTTTGCAAAAGATTCTGGGTAACAGAACCTGGTCAGAGCCCCACAAGTCACCCCATCTTGGATTCCCCTAGGTCTCTAGTTTTCAAAAATGCACAGGTTTGGTAGGTTTCCCTAGGTGAGCTAGAGGCCAAAATCTACAGGTAGGCACTTTCCAAAATACACTTGTTTTCTTTCAAAAAATGTGATGTGTGCACATTGCGTTTTGGGGCATTTCCTGTCGCGGGCGCTAGGCCTACCCACACAAGTGAGGTATAATTTTTATCGGGAGACTTGGAGGAACGCTGGGTGGAAGGAAATGTGTGGCTCCTCTCTGATTCCAGAACTTTCTGTCACCAAAATGTGAGGAACATGTGTTTTTGTCGCCATATTTTGAGGTTTGCAAAGGATTCTGGGTAACAGAACCTGGTCAGAGCCCCACAAGTCGACCCCCTCTTGGATTCCCCTAGGTCTCTAGTTTTCCAAAATGCATAGGTTTGGTAGGTTTCCTTAGGAGCCGGCTGAGCTAGAGGCCAAAATCTACAGGTAGGCACTCTGCAAAAAAACACCTCTGGTTTCTTTAAAAAAATGTGATGTGTCCACGTTGCTTTTCGGGGCATTTCCTGTCGCGGGTGTTAGGCCTACCCACACAAGTGAGGTATCATTTTTATCGGGAGACTTAGGGGAATGCCGGGGGGAAGGAAATTTGTGGCTCCTCTCTGATTTAAGAACTTTCTGTCACCAAAATTTGAGGAAAATGTGTTTTTTGCCAGATTTTGAGGTTTGCAAAGGATTCTGGGTAACAGAACCTCGTCAGAGCCCCACAAGTCACCCCATCTTGGATTCCCCTAGGTCTCTAGTTTTAAAAAATGCACAGGTTTGGTAGGTTTCCCTAGGTGCCGACTGAGCTAGAGGCAAAAATCTACAGGTAGGCACTTTGCAAAAAACACCTCTGTTTTCTTTCAAAAAATGTGATGTGTCCACGTTGCGTTTTGGGGCATTTCCTGTCGCGGGCGCTAGGCCTACCCACACAAGTGAGGTATCATTTTTATCGGGAGACTTGCCGGAACGCTGGGTGGAAGGACATTTGTGGCTCCTCTCTGATTCCAGAACTTTCTGTCACCAAAATGTGAGGAACATGTGTTTTTTTAGCCATATTTTGAGGTTTGCAAAGGATTCTGGGTAACAGAACCTGGTCAGAGCCCCACAAGTCACCCCATCTTGGATTCCCCTAGGTCCCTAGTTTTCAGAAATGCACAGTTTTGGTAGGTTTCCCTAGGTGCCGGCTGAGCTAGAGGCCAAAATCTACAAGTAGGCACTTTGCAAAAAACTCCTCTGTTTTCTTGAAAAAAATGTGATGTGTGCATGTTGCGTTTTGTGGCATTTCCTGTCGCGGGCGCTAGGCCTACCCACACAAGTGAGGTATCATTTTTATCGGGAGACTTGGGGGAACGCCGGGTGGAAGGAAATTTGTGGCTCCTCTCTGATTCCAGAACTTTCTGTCACCAAAATGTGAGGAAAATGTGTCTTTTTAGCCAGATTTGGAGGTTTGCAAAAGATTCTGGGTAACAGAACCTGGTCAGAGCCCCACAAGTCACCCCATCTTGGATTCCCCTAGGTCTCTAGTTTTCAAAAATGCACAGGTTTGGTAGGTTTCCCTAGGTGAGCTAGAGGCCAAAATCTACAGGTAGGCACTTTCCAAAATACACTTGTTTTCTTTCAAAAAATGTGATGTGTGCACATTGCGTTTTGGGGCATTTCCTGTCGCGGGCGCTAGGCCTACCCACACAAGTGAGGTATAATTTTTATCGGGAGACTTGGAGGAACGCTGGGTGGAAGGAAATGTGTGGCTCCTCTCTGATTCCAGAACTTTCTGTCACCAAAATGTGAGGAACATGTGTTTTTGTCGCCATATTTTGAGGTTTGCAAAGGATTCTGGGTAACAGAACCTGGTCAGAGCCCCACAAGTCGACCCCCTCTTGGATTCCCCTAGGTCTCTAGTTTTCCAAAATGCATAGGTTTGGTAGGTTTCCTTAGGAGCCGGCTGAGCTAGAGGCCAAAATCTACAGGTAGGCACTCTGCAAAAAACACCTCTGGTTTCTTTAAAAAAATGTGATGTGTCCACGTTGCTTTTTGGGGCATTTCCTGTCGCGGGTGTTAGGCCTACCCACACAAGTGAGGTATCATTTTTATCGGGAGACTTAGGGGAATGCCGGGGGGAAGGAAATTTGTGTCTCCTCTCTGATTCCAGAACTTTCTGTCACCAAAATTTGAGGAAAATGTGTTTTTTTAGCCAGATTTTGAGGTTTGCAAAGGATTCTGGGTAACAGAACCTCGTCAGAGCCCCACAAGTCACCCCATCTTGGATTCCCCTAGGGCTCTAGTTTTAAAAAATGCACAGGTTTGGTAGGTTTCCCTAGGTGCCGGCTGAGCTAGAGGCCAAAATCTACAGGTAGGCACTTTGCAAAAAACACCTCTGTTTTCTTTCAAAAAATGTGATGTGTCCACGTTGCGTTTTGGGACATTTCCTGTCGCGGGCGCTAGGCCTACCCACACAAGTGAGGTATCATTTTTATCAGGAGACTTGCCGGAACGCTGGGTGGAAGGACATTTGTGGCTCCTCTCTGATTCCAGAACTTTCTGTCAGCAAAATGTGAGGAACATGTGTTTTTTTAGCCATATTTTGAGGTTTGCAAAGGATTCTGGGTAACAGAACCTGGTCAGAGCCCCACAAGTCACCCCATCTTGGATTCCCCTAGGTCCCTAGTTTTCAGAAATGCACAGGTTTGGTAGGTTTCCCTAGGTGCCGGCTGAGCTAGAGGCCAAAATCTACAGGTAGGCACTTTGCAAAAAACTCCTCTGTTTTCTTGAAAAAAATGTGATGTGTGCATGTTGCGTTTTGTGGCATTTCCTGTCGCGGGCGCTAGGCCTACCCACACAAGTGAGGTATCATTTTTATCGGGAGACTTGGGGGAACGCCGGGTGGAAGGAAATTTGTGGCTCCTCTCTGATTCCAGAACTTTCTGTCACCAAAATGTGAGGAAAATGTGTCTTTTTAGCCAGATTTTGAGGTTTGCAAAAGATTCTGGGTAACAGAACCTGGTCAGAGCCCCACAAGTCACCCCATCTTGGATTCCCCTAGGTCTCTAGTTTTCAAAAATGCACAGGTTTGGTAGGTTTCCCTAGGTGAGCTAGAGGCCAAAATCTACAGGTAGGCACTTTCCAAAATACACCTGTTTTCTTTCAAAAAATGTGATGTGTGCACAATGCGTTTTGGGGCATTTCCTGTCGCGGGCGCTAGGCCTACCCACACAAGTGAGGTATAATTTTTATCGGGAGACTTGGAGGAACGCTGGGTGGAAGGAAATGTGTGGCTCCTCTCTGATTCCAGAACTTTCTGTCACCAAAATGTGAGGAACATGTGTTTTTTGAAGCCATATTTTGAGGTTTGCAAAGGATTCTGGGTAACAGAACCTAGTCAGAGCCCCACAAGTCACCCCATCTTGGATTCCCCTAGGTCTCTAGTTTTAAAAAATGCATAGGTTTGGTAGGTTTCCCTAGGAGCCGGCTGAGCTAGAGGCCAAAATCTACAGGTAGGCACTCTGCAAAAAACACCTCTGGTTTCTTTAAAAAAATGTGATGTGTCCACGTTGCTTTTTGGGGCATTTCCTGTCGCGGGTGTTAGGCCTACCCACACAAGTGAGGTATCATTTTTATCGGGAGACTTAGGGGAATGCCGGGGGGAAGGAAATTTGTGGCTCCTCTCTGATTCCAGAACTTTCTGTCACCAAAATTTGAGGAAAATGTGTTTTTTTAGCCAGATTTTGAGGTTTGCAAAGGATTCTGGGTAACAGAACCTCGTCAGAGCCCCACAAGTCACCCCATCTTGGATTCCCCTAGGTCTCTAGTTTTAAAAAATGCACAGGTTTGGTAGGTTTCCCTAGGTGCCGGCTGAGCTAGAGGCCAAAATCTACAGGTAGGCACTTTGCAAAAAACACCTCTGTTTTCTTTCAAAAAATGTGATGTGTCCACGTTGCGTTTTGGGGCATTTCCTGTCGCGGGCGCTAGGCCTACCCACACAAGTGAGGTATCATTTTTATCGGGAGACTTGCCGGAACGCTGGGTGGAAGGACATTTGTGGCTCCTCTCTGATTCCAGAACTTTCTGTCACCAAAATGTGAGGAACATGTGTTTTTTTAGCCATATTTTGAGGTTTGCAAAGGATTCTGGGTAACAGAACCTGGTCAGAGCCCCACAAGTCACCCCATCTTGGATTCCCCTAGGTCCCTAGTTTTCAGAAATGCACAGTTTTGGTAGGTTTCCCTAGGTGCCGGCTGAGCTAGAGGCCAAAATCTACAAGTAGGCACTTTGCAAAAAACTCCTCTGTTTTCTTGAAAAAAATGTGATGTGTGCATGTTGCGTTTTGTGGCATTTCCTGTCGCGGGCGCTAGGCCTACCCACACAAGTGAGGTATCATTTTTATCGGGAGACTTGGGGGAACGCCGGGTGGAAGGAAATTTGTGGCTCCTCTCTGATTCCAGAACTTTCTGTCACCAAAATGTGAGGAAAATGAGTCTTTTTAGCCAGATTTTGAGGTTTGCAAAAGATTCTGGGTAACAGAACCTGGTCAGAGCCCCACAAGTCACCCCATCTTGGATTCCCCTAGGTCTCTAGTTTTCAAAAATGCACAGGTTTGGTAGGTTTCCCTAGGTGAGCTAGAGGCCAAAATCTACAGGTAGGCACTTTCCAAAATACACTTGTTTTCTTTCAAAAAATGTGATGTGTGCACATTGCGTTTTGGGGCATTTCCTGTCGCGGGCGCTAGGCCTACCCACACAAGTGAGGTATAATTTTTATCGGGAGACTTGGAGGAACGCTGGGTGGAAGGAAATGTGTGGCTCCTCTCTGATTCCAGAACTTTCTGTCACCAAAATGTGAGGAACATGTGTTTTTTTAGCCATATTTTGAGGTTTGCAAAGGATTCTGGGTAACAGAACCTGGTCAGAGCCCCACAAGTCGACCCCCTCTTGGATTCCCCTAGGTCTCTAGTTTTCAAAAATGCATAGGTTTGGTAGGTTTCCTTAGGAGCCGGCTGAGCTAGAGGCCAAAATCTACAGGTAGGCACTTTGCAAAAAACACCTCTGGTTTCTTTAAAAAAATGTGATGTGTCCACGTTGCTTTTTGGGGCATTTCCTGTCGCGGGTGTTAGGCCTACCCACACAAGTGAGGTATCATTTTTATCGGGAGACTTAGGGAAATGCCGGGGGGAAGGAAATTTGTGGCTCCTCTCTGATTCCAGAACTTTCTGTCACCAAAATTTGAGGAAAATGTGTTTTTTTAGCCAGATTTTGAGGTTTGCAAAGGATTCTGGGTAACAGAACCTCGTCAGAGCCCCACAAGTCACCCCATCTTGGATTCCCCTAGGTCTCTAGTTTTAAAAAATGCACAGGTTTGGTAGGTTTCCCTAGGTGCCGGCTGAGCTAGAGGCCAGAATCTACAGGTAGGCACTTTGCAAAAAACACCTCTGTTTTCTTTCAAAAAATGTGATGTGTCCACTTTGCGTTGTGGGGCATTTCCTGTCGCGGGCGCTAGGCCTACCCACACAAGTGAGGTATCATTTTTATCGGGAGTCTTGCCGGAACGCTGGGTGGAAGGACATTTGTGGATCCTCTCTGATTCCAGAACTTTCTGTCAGCAAAATGTGAGGAACATGTGTTTTTTTAGCCATATTTTGAGGTTTGCAAAGGATTCTGGGTAACAGAACCTGGTCAGAGCCCCACAAGTCACCCCATCTTGGATTCCCCTAGGTCCCTAGTTTTCAGAAATGCACAGGTTTGGTAGGTTTCCCTAGGTGCCGGCTGAGCTAGAGGCCAAAATCTACAGGTAGGCACTTTGCAAAAAACTCCTCTGTTTTCTTGAAAAAAATGTGATGTGTGCATGTTGCGTTTTGTGGCATTTCCTGTCGCGGGCGCTAGGCCTACCCACACAAGTGAGGTATCATTTTTATCGGGAGACTTGGGGGAACGCCGGGTGGAAGGAAATTTGTGGCTCCTCTCTGATTCCAGAACTTTCTGTCACCAAAATGTGAGGAAAATGTGTCTTTTTAGCCAGATTTTGAGGTTTGCAAAAGATTCTGGGTAACAGAACCTGGTCAGAGCCCCACAAGTCACCCCATCTTGGATTCCCCTAGGTCTCTAGTTTTCAAAAATGCACAGGTTTGGTAGGTTTCCCTAGGTGAGCTAGAGGTCAAAATCTACAGGTAGGCACTTTCCAAAATACACCTGTTTTCTTTAAAAAAATGTGATGTGTGCACATTGCGTTTTGGGGCATTTCCTGTCGCGGGCGCTAGGCCTACCCACACAAGTGAGGTATCATTTTTATCGGGAGACTTAGGGGAATGCCGGGGGGAAGGAAATTTGTGGCTCCTCTCTGATTCCAGAACTTTCTGTCACCAAAATTTGAGGAAAATGTGTTTTTTTAGCCAGATTTTGAGGTTTGCAAAGGATTCTGGGTAACAGAACCTCGTCAGAGCCCCACAAGTCACCCCCTCTTGGATTCCCCTAGGTCTCTAGTTTTAAAAAATGCATAGGTTTGGTAGGTTTCCCTAGGAGCCGGCTGAGCTAGAGGCCAAAATCTACAGGTAGGCACTTTGCAAAAAACACCTCTGTTTTCTTTCAAAAAATGTGATGTGTCCACGTTGCGTTTTGGGGCATTTCCTGTCGCGGGCGCTAGGCCTACCCACACAAGTGAGGTATCATTTTTATCGGGAGACTTGCCGGAACGCTGGGTGGAAGGACATTTGTGGCTCCTCTCTGATTCCAGAACTTTCTGTCAGCAAAATGTGAGGAACATGTGTTTTTTTAGCCATATTTTGAGGGTTGCAAAGGATTCTGGGTAACAGAACCTGGTCAGAGCACCACAAGTCACCCCATCTTGGATTCCCCTAGGTCTCTAGTTTTCAGAAATGCAAAGGTTTGGTAGGTTTCCCTAGGTGCCGGCTGAGCTAGAGGCCAAAATCTACAGGTAGGCACTTTGCAAAAAAATCCTCTGTTTTCTTGAAAAAAATGTGATGTGTGCATGTTGCGTTTTGTGGCATTTCCTGTCGCGGGCGCTAGGCCTACCCACACAAGTGAAGTATCATTTTTATCGGGAGACTTGGGGGAACGCCGGGTGGAAGGAAATTTGTGGCTCCTCTCTGATTCCAGAACTTTCTGTCACCAAAATGTGAGGAAAATGTGTCTTTTTAGCCAGATTTTGAGGTTTGCAAAAGATTCTGGGTAACAGAACCTGGTCAGAGCCACACAAGTCACCCCATCTTGGATTCCTCTAGTTTTAAAAAATGCACAGGTTTGGTAGGTTTCCCTAGGTGAGCTAGAGGCCAAAATCTACAGGTAGGCACTTTCCAAAATACACCTGTTTTCTTTAAAAAAATGTGATGTGTGCACATTGCGTTTTGGGGCATTTCCTGTCGCGGGCGCTAGGCCTACCCACACAAGTGAGGTATAATTTTAATCAGGAGACTTGGAGGAACGCCGGGTGGAAGGACATTTGTGGCTCCTCTCTGATTCCAGAACTTTGTCACCAAAATGTGAGGAACATGTGTTTTTTTAGCCAGATTTTGAGGTTTGCAAACGATTCTGGGTAACAGAACCTGGTCAGAGCCCCACAAGTCACCCCATCATGGATTCCCCTAGGTCTCTAGTTTTAAAAAATGCACAGGTTTGGTAGGTTTCCCTAGGTGCCGGCTGAGCTAGAGGCCAAAATCTACAGGTAGTCACTGTGCAAAAAACACCTCTGTTTTCTTTAAAAAAATGTGATGTGTCCACCTTGCGTTTTGGGGCATTTCCTGTCGCGGGCGCTAGGCCTATCCACACAAGTGAGGTATCATTTTTATCGGGAGACTTGCCGGAACGCTGGGTGGAAGGACATTTATGGCTCCTCTCTGATTCCAGAACTTTCTGTCACCAAAATATGAGGAAAATGTGTTTTTTTTGCCAAATTTTGAGGTTTGCAAAGGATTCTGGGTATCAGAAACTGGTCAGAGCCCTACAAGTCACCCCATCTTGGATTCCCCTAGGTCTCTAGTTTTCAGAAATGGACAGGTTTGGTAGGTTTCCCTAGTTGCCGGCTGAGCTAGAGGCCAAAATCTACAGGTAGGCACTTTGCAAAAAACTCCTCTGTTTTCTTGAAAAAAATGTGATGTGTGCATGTTGCGTTTTGTGGCATTTCCTGTCGCGGGCGCTAGGCCTACCCACGCAAGTGAGGTATCATTTTTATCGGGAGACTTGGAGGAACGCTGGGTGGAAGGAAATTTGTGGCTCCTCTCTGATTCCAGAACTTTCTGTCAACAAAATATGAGGAACATGTGTTTTTTAGCCAAATTTTGAGGTTTGCAAAGGATTCTGGGTAACAAAACCTGGTCAGAGCCCCACAAGTCACCCCATCTTTGATTCCCCTAGGTCCCTAGTTTTCAGAAATGCACAGGTTTGGTAGGTTTCCCCAAGTGCCGGCTGAGCTAGAGGCCAAAATCTACAGGTAGGCACTTTGCAAAAAACACCTCTGTTTTCTTTAAAAAAATGTGATGTGTACATGTTGCTTTTTGTGGCATTTCCTGTCGCGGGCGCTAGGCCTACCCACACAAGTGAGGTATCATTTTTATAGGGAGACTTGGGGAAGCGCTGGGTGGGAGGAAATTTGTGGCTTCTCTAGGATTCCAGAACTTTCTGTCACCAAAATATGAGGAAAATGTGTTTTGTTTGCCAAATTTTGAGGTTTGCAAAGGATTCTGGGTATCAGAAACTGGTCAGAGCCCTACAAGTCACCCCATCTTGGATTCCCCTAGGTCTCTAGTTTTCAGAAATGGACAGGTTTGGTAGGTTTCCCTAGTTGCCGGCTGAGCTAGAGGCCAAAATCTACAGGTAGGCACTTTGCAAAAAACTCCTCTGTTTTCTTGAAAAAAATGTGATGTGTGCATGTTGCGTTTTGTGGCATTTCCTATCGCGGGCGCTAGGCCTACCCACACAAGTGAGGTATCATTTTTATCGGGAGACTTGGGGGAACGCCGGGAGGAAGGAAATTTGTGGCTCCTCTCTGATTCCAGAACTTTCTGTCACCAAAATGTGAGGAAAATGTGTTTTTTAGCCAAATTTTGAGGTTTGCAAAGGATTCTGGGTAACAGAACCTGGTCAGAGCCCCACAAGTCAACCCATCTTGGATTCCCCTAGGTCTCTAGTTTTCAGAAATGCACAGGTTTGGTAGGTTTCTCTAGGTGCCGGCTGAGCTAGAGGCCAAAATCTACAGGTAGGCACTTTGCAAAAAACACCACTGTTTTCTTTAAAAAAATGTGATGTGTACATGTTGCGTTTTGTGGCATTTCCTGTCGCGGGCGCTAGGCCTACCCACACAAGTGAGGTATCATTTTTATAGGGAGACCTGGGGAAGCGCTGGGTGGGAGGAAATTTGTGGCTTCTCTAGGATTCCAGAACTTTCTGTCACCAAAATATGAGGAAAATGTGTTTTTTTAGCCAAATTTTGAGGTTTGCAAAGGATTCTGGGCAACAAAACCTAGTCAGAGCCCCACAAGTCACCCCATCTTGGATTTCCATAGGTCTCTAGTTTTAAAAAATGCACAGGTTTGGTAGGTTTCCCAAGGTGCCGGCTGAGCTAGAGGCCAAAATCTACAGGTAGGCACTTAGCAAAAAACACCTCTCTTTTCTTTAAAAAAATGTAATGTGTCCACGTTGCTTTTTGGGGCATTTCCTGTCGCGGGTGCTAGGCCTACCCACACAAGTGAGGTATCATTTTTATCGGGAGACTTAGGGGAATGCCGGGGGGAGGAAATTTGTGGCTCCTCTCTGATTCCAGAACTTTCTGTCACCAAAATTTGAGGAAAATTTGTTTTTTTAGCCAGATTTAGAGGTTTGCAAAGGATTCTGGGTAACAGAACCTGGTCAGAGCCCCACAAGTCACCCAACTTGGATTCCCCTAGGTCTCTAGTATTAAAAAATGCACAGCTTTGGTAGGTTTCCCTAGGTGCCGGCTGAGCTAGAGGCCAAAATCTACAGGTAGGCACTTTTCAAAAAACTCCTCTGTTTTCTTTCAAAAAATGTGATGTGTGCATGTTGCGTTTTGTGGCATTTCCTGTCGCGGGCGCTAGGCCTACCCACACAAGTGAGGTATCATTTTTATCGGGAGACATGGGGGGACGCCGGGTGGAAGGAAATTTGTGGCTACTCTCTGATTCCAGAACTTTCTGTCACCACAATATGAGGAAAATGTGTTTTTTTAGCCAGATTTTGAGGTTTGCAAAGGATTCTGGGTAACAGAACCTGGTCAGAGCCCCACAAGTCACCCCATCTTGGATTCCCCTAGGTCCCTAGTTTTCAGAAATGCACAGGTTTGGTAGGTTTCCCTAGGTGCCGGCTGAGCTAGAGGCCAAAATCTACAGGTATGCACTTTGCAAAACACTCCTCTGTTTTCTTGAAAAAAATGTGATGTGTGCATGTTGCGTTTTGTGGCATTTCCTGTCGCGGGCGCTAGGCCTACCCACACAAGTGAGGTATCATTTTTATCGGGAGACTTGGGGGAACGCCGGGTTGAAGGAAATTTGTGGCTCCTCTCTGATTCCAGAACTTTCTGTCACCAAAATGTGAGGAACATGTGTTTTTTTAGCCATATTTTGAGGGTTGCAAAGGATTCTGGGTAACAGAACCTGGTCAGAGCACCACAAGTCACCCCATCTTGGATTCCCCTAGGTCTCTAGTTTTCAGAAATGCAAAGGTTTGGTAGGTTTCCCTGGGTGCCGGCTGAGCTAGAGGCCAAAATCTACAGGTAGGCACTTTGCAAAAAACTCCTCTGTTTTCTTGAAAAAAATTTGATGTGTGCATGTTGCGTTTTGTGGCATTTCCTGTCGCGGGCGCTATGCCTACCCACACAAGTGAAGTATCATTTTTATCGGGAGACTTGGGGGAACGCCGGGTGGAAGGAAATTTGTGGCTCCTCTCTGATTCCAGAACTTTCTGTCACCAAAATGTGAGGAAAATGTGTCTTTTTAGCCAGATTTTGAGGTTTGCAAAAGATTCTGGGTAACAGAACCTGGTCAGAGCCACACAAGTCACCCCATCTTGGATTCCTCTAGTTTTAAAAAATGCACAGGTTTGGTAGGTTTCCCTAGGTGAGCTAGAGGCCAAAATCTACAGGTAGGCACTTTCCAAAATACACCTGTTTTCTTTAAGAAAATGTGATGTGTGCACATTGCGTTTTGGGGCATTTCCTGTCGCGGGCGCTAGGCCTACCCACACAAGTGAGGTATAATTTTAATCAGGAGACTTGGAGGAACGCCGGGTGGAAGGAAATTTGTGGCTCCTCTCTGATTCCAGAACTTTGTCACCAAAATGTGAGGAACATGTGTTTTTTTAGCCAGATTTTGAGGTTTGCAAACGATTCTGGGTAACACAACCTGGTCAGAGCCCCACAAGTCACCCCATCATGGATTCCCCTAGGTCTCTAGTTTTAAAAAATGCACAGGTTTGGTAGGTTTCCCTAGGTGCCGGCTGAGCTAGAGGCCAAAATCTACAGGTAGTCACTGTGCAAAAAACACCTCTGTTTTCTTTAAAAAAATGTGATGTGTCCACCTTGCGTTTTGGGGCATTTCCTGTCGCGGGCGCTAGGCCTATCCACACAAGTGAGGTATCATTTTTATCGGGAGACTTGCCGGAACGCTGGGTGGAAGGACATTTATGGCTCCTCTCTGATTCCAGAACTTTCTGTCACCAAAATGTGAGGAAAATGTGGTTTTTTTGCCAAATTTTGAGGTTTGCAAAGGATTCTGGGTATCAGAAACTGGTCAGAGCCCTACAAGTCACCCCATCTTGGATTCCCCTAGGTCTCTAGTTTTCAGAAATGGACAGGTTTGGTAGGTTTCCCTAGTTGCCGGCTGAGCTAGAGGCCAAAATCTACAGGTAGGCACTTTGCAAAAAACTCCTCTGTTTTCTTGAAAAAAATGTGATGTGTGCATGTTGCGTTTTGTGGCATTTCCTGTCGCGGGCGCTAGGCCTACCCACGCAAGTGAGGTATCATTTTTATCGGGAGACTTGGAGGAACGCTGGGTGGAAGGAAATTTGTTGCTCCTCTCTGATTCCAGAACTTTCTGTCAACAAAATATGAGTAACATGTGTTTTTTAGCCAAATTTTGAGGTTTGCAAAGGATTCTGGGTAACAAAACCTGGTCAGAGCCCCACAAGTCACCCCATCTTTGATTCCCCTAGGTCCCTAGTTTTCGGAAATGCACAGGTTTGGTAGGTTTCCCCAGGTGCCGGCTGAGCTAGAGGCCAAAATCTACAGGTAGGCACTTTGCAAAAAACACCTCTGTTTTCTTTAAAAAAATGTGATGTGTACATGTTGCTTTTTGTGGCATTTCCTGTCGCGGGCGCTAGGCCTACCCACACAAGTGAGGTATCATTTTTATAGGGAGACTTGGGGAAGCGCTGGGTGGGAGGAAATTTGTGGCTTCTCTAGGATTCCAGAACTTTCTGTCACCAAAATATGAGGAAAATGTGTTTTGTTTGCCAAATTTTGAGGTTTGCAAAGGATTCTGGGTATCAGAAACTGGTCAGAGCCCTACAAGTCACCCCATCTTGGATTCCCCTAGGTCTCTAGTTTTCAGAAATGGACAGGTTTGGTAGGTTTCCCTAGTTGCCGGCTGAGCTAGAGGCCAAAATCTACAGGTAGGCACTTTGCAAAAAACTCCTCTGTTTTCTTGAAAAAAATGTGATGTGTGCATGTTGCGTTTTGTGGCATTTCCTATCGCGGGCGCTAGGCCTACCCACACAAGTGAGGTATCATTTTTATCGGGAGACTTGGGGGAACGCCGGGAGGAAGGAAATTTGTGGCTCCTCTCTGATTCCAGAACTTTCTGTCACCAAAATGTGAGGAAAATGTGTTTTTTAGCCAAATTTTGAGGTTTGCAAAGGATTCTGGGTAACAGAACCTGGTCAGAGCCCCACAAGTCAACCCATCTTGGATTCCCCTAGGTCTCTAGTTTTCAGAAATGCACAGGTTTGGTAGGTTTCCCTAGGTGCCAGCTGAGCTAGAGGCCAAAATCTACAGGTAGGCACTTTGCAAAAAACACCTCTGTTTTCTTTAAAAAAATGTGATGTGTACATGTTGCGTTTTGTGGCATTTCCTGTCGCGGGCGCTAGGCCTACCAACACAAGTGAGGTATCATTTTTATAGGGAGACTTGGGGAAGCGCTGGGTGGGAGGAAATTTGTGGCTTCTCTAGGATTCCAGAACTTTCTGTCACCAAAATATGAGGAAAATGTGTTTTTTTAGCCAAATTTTGAGGTTTGCAAAGGATTCTGGGCAACAAAACCTGGTCAGAGCCCCACAAGTCACCCCATCTTGGATTTCCATAGGTCTCTAGTTTTAAAAAATGCACAGGTTTGGTAGGTTTCCCAAGGTGCCGGCTGAGCTAGAGGCGCAAAATCTACAGGTAGGCACTTAGCAAAAAACACCTCTCTTTTCTTTAAAAAAATGTAATGTGTCCACGTTGCTTTTTGGGGCATTTCCTGTCGCGGGTGCTAGGCCTACCCACACAAGTGAGGTATCATTTTTATCGGGAGACTTAGGGGAATGCCGGGGGGAGGAAATTTGTGGCTCCTCTCTGATTCCAGAACTTTCTGTCACCAAAATTTGAGGAAAATTTGTTTTTTTAGCCAGATTTAGAGGTTTGCAAAGGATTCTGGGTAACAGAACCTGGTCAGAGCCCCACAAGTCACCCAACTTGGATTCCCCTAGGTCTCTAGTATTAAAAAATGCACAGCTTTGGTAGGTTTCCCTAGGTGCCGGCTGAGCTAGAGGCCAAAATCTACAGGTAGGCACTTTTCAAAAAACTCCTCTGTTTTCTTTCAAAAAATGTGATGTGTGCATGTTGCGTTTTGTGGCATTTCCTGTCGCGGGCGCTAGGCCTACCCACACAAGTGAGGTATCATTTTTATCGGGAGACATGGGGGGACGCCGGGTGGAAGGAAATTTGTGGCTACTCTCTGATTCCAGAACTTTCTGTCACCACAATATGAGGAAAATGTGTTTTTTTAGCCAGATTTTGAGGTTTGCAAAGGATTCTGGGCAACAAAACCTGGTCAGAGCCCCACAAGTCACCCCATCTTGGATTTCCCTAGGTCTCTAGTTTTAAAAAATGCATAGGTTTGGTAGGTTTCCCTAGGAGCCGGCTGAGCTAGAGGCCAGAATCTACAGGTAGGCACTCTGCAAAAAACACCTCTGTTTTCTTTAAAGAAATGTGATGTGTCCACGTTGCTTTTTGGGGCATTTCCTGTCGCGGGTGCTAGGCCTACCCACACTAGTGAGGTATCATTTTTATCGGGAGACTTAGGGGAATGCCGGGGGGAAGGAAATTTGTGGCTCCTCTCTGATTCCAGAACTTTCTGTCACCAAAATTTGAGGAAAATGTGTTTTTTAGCCAGCTTTTGAGGTTTGCAAAGGATTCTGGGTAACAGAACCTGGTCAGAGCCCCACAAGTCACCCCATCTTGGATTCCCGTAGGTCTCTAGTTTTAAAAAATGCACAGGTTTGGTAGGTTTCCCTAGGTGCCGACTGAGCTAGAGGCCAAAATCTACAGGTAGGCACTTTGCAAAAAACACCTCTGTTTTCTTTGAAAAAATGTGATGTGTCCACCTTGCGTTTTGGGGCATTTCCTGTCGCGGGCGCTAGGCCTACCCACACAAGTGAGGTATCATTTTTATCGGGAGACTTGCCGGGACGCTGGGTGGAAGGACATTTGTGGCTCCTCTCTGATTCCAGAACTTTCTGTCACCAAAATGTGAGGAAAATGTGTTTTATTTGCCAAATTTTGAGGTTTGCAAAGGATTCTGGGTAACACAAACTGGTCAGAGCCCCACAAGTCATCCCATCTTGGATTCCCCTAGGTCTCTAGTTTTCAGAAATGCACAGGTTTGGTAGGTTTCCCTAGGTGCCGGCTGAGCTAGAGGCCAAATTCTACAGGTACGCACTTTGCAAAAAACACCTCTGTTTTCTTTAAAAAAATGTGATGTGTGCATGTTGCGTTTTGGGGCATTTCCTGTCGCGGGCGCTAGGCCTACCCACACAAGTGAGGTATAATTTTTATCGGGAGACTTGGAGGAACGCTGGGTGGAAGGAAATTTGTGGCTGCTCTCTGATTCCAGAACTTTCTGTCACCAAAATGTGAGGAACATGTGTTTTTTTAGTCAAATTTTGAGGTTTGCAAAGGATTCTGGGTAACAAAACCTGGTCAGAGCCCCACAAGTCACCCCATCTTTGATTCCCCTAGGTCCCTAGTTTTCAGAAATGCACAGGTTTGGTAGGTTTCCCTAGGCGCCGGCTGAGTTAGAGGCCAAAATCTACAGGTAGGCACTTTGCAAAAAACACCTCTGTTTTCTTTAAATAAATGTGATGTGTTCATGTTGCGTTTTGTGGCATTTCCTGTTGCGGGCGCTAGGCCTACCCACACAAGTGAGGTATCATTTTTATCGTGAGACTTGGGGAAACGCTGGGTGGGAGGAAATTTGTGGCTTCTCTAGGATTCCAGAACTTTCTGTCACCAAAATATGAGGAAAATGTGTTTTTTTAGCCAAATTTTGAGGTTTGCAATGGATTCTGGGCAACAAAACCTGGTCAGAGCCCCACAAGTCACCCCATCTTGGATTTCCCTAGGTCTCTAGTTTTAAAAAATGCATAGTTTTGGTAGGTTTCCCTAGGTGCCGGCAGAGCTAGAGGCCAAAATCTACAGGTAGGCACTTTCCAAAATACACCTGTTTTCTTTAAAAAAATGTGATGTGTGCACATTGCGTTTTGGGGCATTTCCTGTCGCGGGCGCTAGGCCTACCCACACAAGTGAGGTATAATTTTTATCGGGAGACTTGGAGGAACGCTAGGTGGAAGGAAATGTGTGGATCCTCTCTGATTCCAGAACTTTCTGTCACCAAAATGTGAGGAACATGTGTTTTTTAGCAATATTTTGAGGTTTGCAAAGGATTCTGGGCAACAAAACCTGGTCAGAGCCCCACAAGTCACCCCATCTTGGATTTCCCTAGGTCTCTAGTTTTAAAAAATGCATAGGTTTGGTAGGTTTCCCTAGGAGCCGGCTGAGCTAGAGGCCAGAATCTACAGGTAGGCACTCTGCAAAAAACACCTCTGTTTTCTTTAAAGAAATGTGATGTGTCCACGTTGCTTTTTGGGGCATTTCCTGTCGCGGGTGCTAGGCCTACCCACACTAGTGAGGTATCATTTTTATCGGGAGACTTAGGGGAATGCCGGGGGGAAGGAAATTTGTGGCTCCTCTCTGATTCCAGAACTTTCTGTCACCAAAATTTGAGGAAAATGTGTTTTTTAGCCAGCTTTTGAGGTTTGCAAAGGATTCTGGGTAACAGAACCTGGTCAGAGCCCCACAAGTCACCCCATCTTGGATTCCCGTAGGTCTCTAGTTTTAAAAAATGCACAGGTTTGGTAGGTTTCCCTAGGTGCCGACTGAGCTAGAGGCCAAAATCTACAGGTAGGCACTTTGCAAAAAACACCTCTGTTTTCTTTGAAAAAATGTGATGTGTCCACCTTGCGTTTTGGGGCATTTCCTGTCGCGGGCGCTAGGCCTACCCACACAAGTGAGGTATCATTTTTATCGGGAGACTTGCCGGGACGCTGGGTGGAAGGACATTTGTGGCTCCTCTCTGATTCCAGAACTTTCTGTCACCAAAATGTGAGGAAAATGTGTTTTATTTGCCAAATTTTGAGGTTTGCAAAGGATTCTGGGTAACACAAACTGGTCAGAGCCCCACAAGTCATCCCATCTTGGATTCCCCTAGGTCTCTAGTTTTCAGAAATGCACAGGTTTGGTAGGTTTCCCTAGGTGCCGGCTGAGCTAGAGGCCAAATTCTACAGGTACGCACTTTGCAAAAAACACCTCTGTTTTCTTTAAAAAAATGTGATGTGTGCATGTTGCGTTTTGGGGCATTTCCTGTCGCGGGCGCTAGGCCTACCCACACAAGTGAGGTATAATTTTTATCGGGAGACTTGGAGGAACGCTGGGTGGAAGGAAATTTGTGGCTGCTCTCTGATTCCAGAACTTTCTGTCACCAAAATGTGAGGAACATGTGTTTTTTTAGTCAAATTTTGAGGTTTGCAAAGGATTCTGGGTAACAAAACCTGGTCAGAGCCCCACAAGTCACCCCATCTTTGATTCCCCTAGGTCCCTAGTTTTCAGAAATGCACAGGTTTGGTAGGTTTCCCTAGGCGCCGGCTGAGTTAGAGGCCAAAATCTACAGGTAGGCACTTTGCAAAAAACACCTCTGTTTTCTTTAAATAAATGTGATGTGTTCATGTTGCGTTTTGTGGCATTTCCTGTTGCGGGCGCTAGGCCTACCCACACAAGTGAGGTATCATTTTTATCGTGAGACTTGGGGAAACGCTGGGTGGGAGGAAATTTGTGGCTTCTCTAGGATTCCAGAACTTTCTGTCACCAAAATATGAGGAAAATGTGTTTTTTTAGCCAAATTTTGAGGTTTGCAATGGATTCTGGGCAACAAAACCTGGTCAGAGCCCCACAAGTCACCCCATCTTGGATTTCCCTAGGTCTCTAGTTTTAAAAAATGCATAGGTTTGGTAGGTTTCCCTAGGTGCCGGCAGAGCTAGAGGCCAAAATCTACAGGTAGGCACTTTCCAAAATACACCTGTTTTCTTTAAAAAAATGTGATGTGTGCACATTGCGTTTTGGGGCATTTCCTGTCGCGGGCGCTAGGCCTACCCACACAAGTGAGGTATAATTTTTATCGGGAGACTTGGAGGAACGCTGGGTGGAAGGAAATGTGTGGCTCCTCTCTGATTCCAGAGCTTTCTGTCACCAAAATGTGAGGAAAATGTGTTTTTTAGCCAAATTTTGAGGTTTGCTAAGGATTCTGGGTAACAGAACCTGGTCAGAGCCCTACAAGTCAACCCATCTTGGATTCCCCTAGGTCTCTAGTTTTCAGAAATGCACAGGTTTGGTAGGTTTCCCTAGGTGCCGGCTGAGCTAGAGACCAAAATCTACAGGTAGGCACTTTGCAAAAAACACCTCTGTTTTCTTTAAAAAAATGTGATGTGTGCACGTTGCGTTTTGGGGCATTTCCTTTCGCGTGCGCTAGGCCTACCCACACAAGTGAAGTATCATTTTTATCGGGAGACTTGGAGGAACGCTGGGTGGAAGGAAATTTGTGGCTCCTCTCTGATTCCAGAACTTTCTGTCAACAAAATCTGAGGAACATGTGTTTTTTAGCCAAATTTTGAGGTTTGCAAAGGATTCTGGGTAACAAAACCTGGTCAGAGCCCCACAAGTCACCCCATCTTTGATTCCCCTAGGTCCCTAGTTTTCAGAAATGCACAGGTTTGGTAGGTTTCCCTAGGTGCCGGCTGAGCTAGAGGCCAAAATCTACAGGTAGGCACTTTGCAAAAAACACCTCTGTTTTCTTTAAAAAAATGTGATGTGTACATGTTGCGTTTTGTGGCATTTCCTGTCGCGGGCGCTAGGCCTACCCACACAAGTGAGGTATCATTTTTATAGGGAGACTTGGGGAAGCGCTGGGTGGGAGGAAATTTGTGGCTTCTCTAGGATTCCAGAACTTTCTGTCACCAAAATATGAGGAAAATGTGTTTTTTTAGCCAAATTTTGAGGTTTGCAAAGGATTCTGGGCAACAAAACCTGGTCAGAGCCCCAAAAGTCACCCCATCTTGGATTTCCATAGGTCTCTAGTTTTAAAAAATGCACAGGTTTGGTAGGTTTCCCTAGGTGCCGGCTGAGCTAGAGGCCAAAATCTACAGGTAGGCACTTTGCAAAAAACACCTCTCTTTTCTTTAAAAAAATGTAATGTGTCCACGTTGCTTTTTGGGGCATTTCCTGTCGCGGGTGCTAGGCCTACCCACACAAGTGAGGTATCATTTTTATCGGGAGACTTAGGGGAATGCCGGGGGGTGGAAATTTGTGGCTCCTCTCTGATTCCAGAACTTTCTGTCACCAAAATTTGAGGAAAATTTGTTTTTTTAGCCAGATTTAGAGGTTTGCAAAGGATTCTGGGTAACAGAACCTGGTCAGAGCCCCACAAGTCACCCAACTTGGATTCCCCTAGGTCTTTAGTATTAAAAAATGCACAGCTTTGGTAGGTTTCCCTAGGTGCCGGCTGAGCTAGAGGCCAAAATCTACAGGTAGGCACTTTGCAAAAAACTCCTCTGTTTTCTTTCAAAAAATGTGATGTGTGCATGTTGCGTTTTGTGGCATTTCCTGTCGCGGGCGCTAGGCCTACCCACACAAGTGAGGTATCATTTTTATCGGGAGACATGGGGGGACGCCGGGTGGAAGGAAATTTGTGGCTACTCTCTGATTCCAGAACTTTCTGTCACCAAAATATGAGGAAAATGTGTTTTTTTAGCCAGATTTTGAGGTTTGCAAAGGATTCTGGGCAACAAAACCTGGTCAGAGCCCCACAAGTCACCCCATCTTGGATTTCCCTAGGTCTCTAGTTTTAAAAAATGCATAGGTTTGGTAGGTTTCCCTAGGAGCCGGCTGAGCTAGAGGCCAGAATCTACAGGTAGGCACTCTGCAAAAAACACCTCTGTTTTCTTTAAAAAAATGTGATGTGTCCACATTGCTTTTTGGGGCATTTCCTGTCGCGGGTACTAGGCCTACGCACACTAGTGAGGTATCATTTTTATCGGGAGACTTAGGGGAATGCCGGGGGGAATGAAATTTGTGGCTCCTCTCTGATTCCAGAACTTTCTGTCACCAAAATTTGAGGAAAATGTGTTTTTTAGCCAGCTTTTGAGGTTTGCAAAGGATTCTGGGTAACAGAACCTGGTCAGAGCCCCACAAGTCACCCCATCTTCGATTCCCGTAGGTCTCTAGTTTTAAAAAATGCACAGGTTTGGTAGGTTTCCCTAGGTGCCGACTGAGCTAGAGGCCAAAATCTACAGGTAGGCACTTTGCAAAAAACACCTCTGTTTTCTTTGAAAAAATGTGATGTGTCCACCTTGCGTTTTGGGGCATTTCCTGTCGCGGGCGCTAGGCCTACCCACACAAGTGAGGTATCATTTTTATCGGGAGACTTGCCGGAACGCTGGGTGGAAGGACATTTATGGCTCCTCTCTGATTCCAGAACTTTCTGTCACCAAAATGTGAGGAAAATGTGTTTTATTTGCCAAATTTTGAGGTTTGCAAAGGATTCTGGGTAACACAAACTGGTCAGAGCCCCACAAGTCACCCCATCTTGGATTCCCCTAGGTCTCTAGTTTTCAGAAATGCACAGGTTTGGTAGGTTTCCCTAGGTGCCGGCTGAGCTAGAGGCCAAATTCTACAGGTACGCACTTTGCAAAAAACACCTCTGTTTTCTTTAAAAAAATGTGATGTGTGCATGTTGCGTTTTGGGGCATTTCCTGTCGCGGGCGCTAGGCCTACCCACACAAGTGAGGTATAATTTTTATCGGGAGACTTGGAGGAACGCTGGGTGGAAGGAAATTTGTGGCTGCTCTCTGATTCCAGAACTTTCTGTCACCAAAATGTGAGGAACATGTGTTTTTTTAGTCAAATTTTGAGGTTTGCAAAGGATTCTGGGTAACAAAACCTGGTCAGAGCCCCACAAGTCACGCCATCTTTGATTCCACTATTTCCCTAGTTTTCAGAAATGCACAGGTTTGGTAGGTTTCCCTAGGCGCCGGCTGAGTTAGAGGCCAAAATCTACAGGTAGGCACTTTGCAAAAAACACCTCTGTTTTCTTTAAATAAATGTGATGTGTTCATGTTGCGTTTTGTGGCATTTCCTGTTGCGGGCGCTAGGCCTACCCACACAAGTGAGGTATCATTTTTATCGTGAGACTTGGGGAAACGCTGGGTGGGAGGAAATTTGTGGCTTCTCTAGGATTCCAGAACTTTCTGTCACCAAAATATGAGGAAAATGTGTTTTTTTAGCCGAATTTTGAGGTTTGCAATGGATTCTGGGCAACAAAACCTGGTCAGAGCCCCACAAGTCACCCCATCTTGGATTTCCCTAGGTCTCTAGTTTTAAAAAATGCATAGGTTTGGTAGGTTTCCCTAGGTGCCGGCAGAGCTAGAGGCCAAAATCTACAGGTAGGCACCTTGCAAAAAACACCTCTGTTTTCTTTAAAGAAATGTGATGTGTGCATGTTGCGTTTTGGGGCATTTCCTGTCGCGGGCGCTAGGCCTACCCACACAAGTGAGCTATAATTTTTATCGGGAGACTTGGAGGAACGCTGGGTGGAAGGGAATGTGTGGCTCCTCTCTGATTCCAGAACTTTCTGTGACCAAAATGTGAGGAAAATGTGTTTTTTTAGCCAGATTTTGAGGTTTGCAAAAGATTCTGGGTAACAGAACCTGGTCAGAGCCCCACAAGTCACCCCATCTTGGATTCCCCTAGGTCTCTAGTTTTCAAAAATGCATAGGTTTGGTAGGTTTCCCTAGGTGAGCTAGAGGCCAAAATCTACAGGTAGGCACTTTCCAAAATACACCTGTTTTCTTTCAAAAAATGTGATGTGTGCACATTGCGTTTTGGGGCATTTCCTGTCGCGGGCGCTAGGCCTACCCACACAAGTGAGGTATAATTTTTATCGGGAGACTTGGAGGAACGCTGGGTGGAAGGAAATGTGTGGCTCCTCTCTGATTCCAGAACTTTCTGTCACCAAAATGTGAGGAACATGTGTTTTTTTAGCCAAATATTGAGGTTTGCAAAGGATTCTGGGTAACAAAACCTGGTCAGAGCCCCACAAGTCACCCCATCTTTGATTCCACTAGGTCCCTAGTTTTCAGAAATGCACAGGTTTGGTAGGTTTCCCTAGGTGCCGGCTGAGCTAGAGGCCAAAATCTACAGGTAGGCACTTTGCAAAAAACACCTCTATTTTCTTTAAATAAATGTGATGTGTGCATGTTGCGTTTTGTGGCATTTCCTGTCGCGGGCGCTAGGCCTACCCACACAAGTGAGGTATCATTTTTATCGGGAGACTTGGGGAAACGCTGGGTGGGAGGAAATTTGTGGCTTCTCTAGGATTCCAGAACTTTCTGTCACCAAAATATGAGGAAATGTGTTTTTTTAGCCAAATTTTTAGGTTTGCAAAGGATTCTGGGCAACAAAACCTGGTCAGAGCCCCACAAGTCACCCCATCTTGGATTTCCCTAGGTCTCTAGTTTAAAAAAATGCATAGGTTTGGTAGGTTTCCCTAGGTGCCGGCTGAGCTAGAGGCCAAAATCTACAGGTAGGCACTTTGCAAAAAACACCTCTGTTTTCTTTAAAAAAATGTGATGTGTGCATGTTGCGTTTTGGGGCATTTCCTATCGCGGGCGCTAGGCCTACCCACACAAGTGAGGTATAATTTTTATCGGGAGACTTGGAGGAACGCTGGGTGGAAGGAAATGTGTGGCTCCTCTCTGATTCCAGAACTTTCTGTGACCAAAATTTGAGGAAAATGTGTTTTTTAGCCAAAGTTTGAGGTTTGAAAAGAATTCTGGGTAACAAAACCTGGTCAGAGCCCCATAAGTCACCCCATCTTGGATTCCCCTAGGTCTCTAGTTTTTAAAAATGCATAGGTTTGGTAGGTTTCCCTAGGTGCCGGCTGAGCTAGAGGCCAAAATCTACAGGTAGGCACCTTGCAAAAAACACCTCTGTTTTCTTTAAAAAAATTTGATGTGTCTACGTTGCTTTTTGGGGCATTTCCTGTTGCAGGTGCTAGGCCTACGCACACAAGTGAAGTATCATTCTTATCGGGAGACTTGGGGGAACGCTGGGTGGAAGGAAATTCGTGGCTCCTCTCTGATTCCAGAACTTTCTGTCACCAAAATGTGAGGAAAATGTGTTTTTTTAGCCAGATTTTGAGGTTTGCAAAGGATTCTGGGTAACAAAACCTGGTCAGAGCCCCACAAGTCACCCCATCTTTGATTCCCCTAGGTCCCTAGTTTTCAGAAATGCACAGGTTTGGTAGGGTTCCCTAGGTGCCGGCTGAGCTAGAGGCCAAAATCTACAGGTAGGCACTTTGCAAAAAACACCTCTGTTTTCTTTAAATAAATGTGATGTGTGCATGTTGCGTTTTGTGGCATTTCCTGTCGCGGGCGCTAGGCCTACCCACACAAGTGAGGTATCATTTTTATCGGGAGACTTGAGGAAACGCTGGGTGGGAGGAAATTTGTGGCTTCTCTAGGATTCCAGAACTTTCTGTCACCAAAATATGAGGAAAATGTGTTTTTTTAGCCAAATTTTGAGGTTTGCAAAGGATTCTGGGCAACAAAACCTGGTCAGAGCCCCACAAGTCACCCCATCTTGGATTTCCCTAGGTCTCTAGTTTAAAAAAATGCATAGGTTTGGTAGGTTTCCCTAGGTGCCGGCTGAGCTAGAGGCCAAAATCTACAGGTAGGCATTTTGCAAAAAACACCTCTGTTTTCTTTAAAAAAATGTGATGTGTGCATGTTGCGTTTTGGGGCATTTCCTATCGCGGGCGCTAGGCCTACCCACACAAGTGAGGTATAATTTTTATCGGGAGACTTGGAGGAACGCTGGGTGGAAGGAAATGTGTGGCTCCTCTCTGATTCCAGAACTTTCTGTGACCAAAATTTGAGGAAAATGTGTTTTTTAGCCAAATTTTGAGGTTTGAAAAGAATTCTGGGTAACAAAACCTGGTCAGAGCCCCATAAGTCACCCCATCTTGGATTCCCCTAGGTCTCTAGTTTTTAAAAATGCATAGGTTTGGTAGGTTTCCCTAGGTGCCGGCTGAGCTAGAGGCCAAAATCTACAGGTAGGCACCTTGCAAAAAACACCTCTGTTTTCTTTAAAAAAATGTGATGTGTCTACGTTGTTTTTTGGGGCAATTCCTGTTGCGGGTGCTAGGCCTACCCACACAAGTGAAGTATCATTCTTATCGGGAGACTTGGGGGAACGCTGCGTGGAAGGAAATTCGTGGCTCCTCTCTGATTCCAGAACTTTCTGTCACCAAAATGTGAGGAAAATTTGTTTTTTTAGCCAGATTTTGAGGTTTGCAAAGATTCTGGGTAACAGAACCTGGTCAGAGCCCCACAAGTCACCCCATCTTGGATTCCCCTAGGTCTCTAGTTTTCAAAAATGCACAGGTTTGGTAGGTTTCCCTAGGTGAGCTAGAGGCCAAAATCTACAGGTAGGCACTTTCCAAAATACACCTGTTTTCTTTAAAAAAATGTGATGTGTGCACATTGCGTTTTGGGGCATTTCCTGTAGCGGGCGCTAGGCCTACCCACACAAGTGAGGTATAATTTTTATCGGGAGACTTGGAGGAACGCTAGGTGGAAGGAAATGTGTTGCTCCTCTCTGATTCCAGAACTTTCTGTCACCAAAATATGAGGAAAATGTGTGTTTTTTAGCCAAATTTTGAGGTTTGCAAAGAATTCTGGGTAACAAAACCTGGTCAGAGACCCACAAGTCACCCCATCTTGGATTCCCCTAGGTCTCTAGTTTTCAAAAATGCATAGGTTTGGTAGGTTTCCCTAGGAGCCGGCTGAGCTAGAGGCCAAAATCTACAGGTAGGCACTCTGCAAAAAACACCTCTGTTTTCTTTAAAAAAATGTGATGTGTGCATGTTGCGTTTTGTGGCATTTCCTGTCACGGGCGCTAGGCCTACCCACACAAGGGAGGTATCATTTTTATCGGGAGACTAGGGGGAACGCCGGGTGGAAGGAAATTTGTGGCTCCTCTCTGATTCCAGAACTTTCTGTCACCAAAATGTGAGGAAAATTTGTTTTTTTAGCTAGATTTTGAGGTTTGCAAAAGATTCTGGGTAACAAAACCTGGTCAGAGCCCCACAAGTCACCCCATCTTGGATTCCCCTAGGTCTCTAGTTTTCAAAAATGCATAGGTTTGGTAAGTTTCCCTAGGTGCCGGCTGAGCTAGAGGCCAAAATCTACAGATAGGCATTTTGCAAAAAAACACCTCTGTTTTCTTTAAAAAATTGTGATGTGTGCACGTTGCGTTTTGGGGCATTTCCTGTCGCGGGAGCTAGGCCTACACACACAAGTGAGGTATCATTTTTATCGGGAGACTTGGGGGAACGCTGGGTGGAAGGAAATTTGTGGCTCCTCTCTGATTCCAGAACTTTCTGTCACCAAAATGTGAGGAACATGTGTTTTTTTAGCCAAATTTTGAGGTTTGCAAAGGATTCTGGGTAACAAAACCTGGTCAGAACCCCTCAAGTCACCCCATCTTGGATTTCCCTAGGTCTCTAGTTTTAAAAAATGCATAGGTTTGGTAAGTTTCCCTAGGTGCCGGCTGAGCTAGAGGCCAAAATCTACAGATAGGCATTTTGCAAAAAACACCTCTGTTTTCTTTAAAAAAATGTGATGTGTGCATGTTGCGTTTCGTGGCATTTCCTGTTGCGGGCGCTAGGCCTACCCACACAAGTGAGGTATCATTTTTATCGGGAGACTTGGGGGAACGCTGGGTGGAAGGAAATTTGTGGCTCCTCTCTGATTCCAGAACTTTCTGTCACCAAAATGTGAGGAACATGTGTTTTTTTAGCCAAATTTTGAGGTTTGCAAAGGATTCTGGGTAACAAAACCTTGTCAGAGCCCCACAAGTCACCCCATCTTTGATTCCCCGAGGTCCCTAGTTTTCAGAAATGCACAGGTTTGGTAGGTTTCCCTAGGAGCCGGCTAAGCTAGAGGCCAAAATCTACAGGTAGGCACTTTGCAAAAAACACCTCTGTTTTCTTTAAAAAAATGTGATGTGTGCATGTTGCGTTTCGTGGCATTTCCTGTCGCGGGCGCTAGGCCTACCCACACAAGTGAGGTATCATTTTTATCGGGAGACTTGGGGAAACGCTGGGTGGGAGGAAATTTGTGGCTTCTCTAGGATTCCAGAACTTTCTGTCACCAAAATATGAGGAAAATTTGTTTTTTTAGCCAAATTTTGAGGTTTGCAAAGGATTCTGGGCAACAAAACCTGGTCAGAGCCGCACAAGTCACCCCATCTTGGATTTCCCTAGGTCTCTAGTTTAAAAAAATGCATAGGTTTGGTAGGTTTCCCTAGGTGCCGGCTGAGCTAGAGGCCAAAATCTACAGATAGGCATTTTGCAAAAAACACCTCTGTTTTCTTTAAAAAAATGTGATGTGTCCATGTTGCGTTTTGGGGCATTTCCTGTCGCGGGCGCTAGGCCTACCCACACAAGTGAGGTATAATTTTTATCGGGAGACTTGGGGGAACGCTGGGTGGAAGGAAATTTGTGGCTCCTCTCTGATTCCAGAACTTTCTGTCACCAAAATGTGAGGAACATGTGTTTTTTTAGCCAAATTTTGAGGTTTGCAAAGGATTCTGGGTAACAGAACCTGGTCAGAGCCCCACAAGTCACCCCATCTTTGATTCCCCTAGGTCCCTAGTTTTCAGAAATGCACAGGTTTGGTAGGTTTCCCTAGGTGCCGGCTAAGCTAGAGGCCAAAATCTACAGGTAGGCACTTTGCAAAAAACACCTCTGTTTTCTTTAAAAAAATGTGATGTGTGCATGTTACGTTTCGTGGCTTTTCCTGTTGCGGGCGCTAGGCCTACCCACACAAGTGAGGTTTCATTTTTATTGGGAGACTTGGGGAAACGCTGGGTGGAAGGAAATTTGTGGCTTCTCTAGGATTCCAGAACTTTCTGTCACCAAAATATGAGGAAAATGTGCTTTTTTAGCGAAATTTTGAGGTTTGCAAAGGATTCTGGGCAACAAAACCTGGTCAGAGCCCCACAAGTCACCCCATCTTGGATTTCCCTAGGTCTCTAGTTTAAAAACATGCATAGGTTTGGTAGGTTTCCCTAGGTGCCGGCTGAGGTAGAGGCCAAAATCTACAGATAGGCATTTTGCAAAAAACACCTCTGTTTTCTTTAAAAAAATGTGATGTGTCCATGTTGCATTTTGGGGCATCTCCTGTCGCGGGCGCTAGGCCTACCCACACAAGTGAGGTATCATTTTAATCGGAAGACTTGGGGGAACGCTGGGTGGAAGGAAATTTGTGGCTCCTCTCTGATTCCAGAACTTTCTGTCACCAAAATGTGAGGAAAATGTGTTTTTTTAGCCAAATTTTGAGGTTTGCAAAGGATTCTGGGTAACAGAACCTGGTCAGAGCCCCACAAGTCACCCCATCATGGATTCCCCTAGGTCTCTAGTTTTCAGAAATGCACAGGTTTGGTAGGTTTCCCTAGGTGCCGGCTGAGCTAGAGGCCAAAATCTACAGGTAGGCACTTTGCAAAAAACACCTCTGTTTTCTTTAAAAAAATTTGATGTGTGCACGTTGCGTTTTGGGGCATTTCCTCTCGCGGGCGCTAGGCCTACCCATACAAGTGAGGTATCATTTTTATCGGGAGACTTGGGGGAACGCTGGGTGGAAGGAAATTTGTGGTTCCTCTCTGATTCCAGAACTTTCTGTCACCAAAATGTGAGGAACATGTCTTTTTTTTAGCCAAATTTTGAGGTTTGCAAAGGATTCTGGGTAACAAAACCTGGTCAGAGCCCCACAAGTCACCCCATCTTTGATTCCCCTAGGTCCCTAGTTTTCAGAAATGCACAGGTTTGGTAGGTTTCGCTAGGTGCCGGCTGAGCTAGACGCCAAAATCTACAGGTAGGCACTTTGCAAAAAACACCTCTGTTTTCTTTAAAAAAATGTGATGTGTGCATGTTGCGTTTTGTGGCATTTCCTGTCGCGGGCGCTAGGCCTACCCACACAAGTGAGGTATCATTTTTATCGGGAGACTTGGGGAAACGCTGGGTGGGAGGAATTTTGTGGCTTCTCTAGGATTCCAGAACTTTCTGTCACCAAAATGTGAGGAAAATGTGTTTTTTTAGCCAAATTTTGAGGTTTGCAAAGGATTCTGGGCAACAAAACCTGGTCAGAGCCGCACAAGTCACCCCATCTTTGATTTCCCTAGGTCTCTAGTTTAAAAAAATGCATAGGTTTGGTAGGTTTCCCTAGGTGCCGGCTGAGCTAGAAGCCAAAATCTACAGATAGGCATTTTGCAAAAAACACCTCTGTTTTCTTTCAAAAAATGTGATGTGTGTATGTTGCGTTTTGGGCCATTTCCTGTCGCGGGCGCTAGGCCTACCCACACAAGTGAGGTATCATTTTTATCGGGAGACTTGGGGGAACGCTGGGTGGAAGGAAATTTGTGGCTCCTCTCTGATTCCAGAACTTTCTGTCACCAAAATGTGAGGAACATGTGTTTTTTTAGCCAAATTTTGAGGTTTGCCAAGGATTCTGGGTAACAAAACCTGGTCAGAGCCCCACAAGTCACCCCATCTTTGATTCCCCTAGGTCCCTAGTTTTCAGAAATGCACAGGTTTGGTAGGTTTCCCTAGGTGCCGGCTAAGCTAGAGGCCAAAATCTACAGGTAGGCACTTTGCAAAAAACACCTCTGTTTTCTTTCAAAAAATGTGATGTGTGTATATTGCGTTTCGTGGCATTTCCTGTTGCGGGCGCTAGGCCTACCCACACAAGTGAGGCATCATTTTTATCGGGAGACTTGGGGAAACGCTGGGTGGAAGGAAATTTGTGGCTTCTCTCGGATTCCAGAACTTTCTGTCACCAAAATATGAGGAAAATGTGTTTTTTTAGCCAAATTTTGAGGTTTGCAAAGGATTCTGTGCAACAAAACCTGGTCAGAGCCCCACAAGTCACCCCATCTTGGATTTCCCTAGGTCTCTAGTTTTAAAAAATGCATAGGTTTGGTAAGTTTCCCTAGGTGCCGGCTGAGCTAGAGCTCAAAATCTACAGATAGGCATTTTGCAAAAAACACCTCTGTTTTCTTTCAAAAAATGTGATGTTTCCATGTCGCGTTTTGGGGCATTTCCTGTTGCGGGCGCTAGGCCTACCCACACAAGTGAGGTATCATTTTAATCGGGAGACTTGGGGGAACGCTGGGTGGAAGGAAATTTGTGGCTCCTCTCTGATTCCAGAACTTTCTGTCACCAAAATGTGAGGAAAATGTGTTTTTTTAGCCAAATTTTGAGGTTTGCAAAGGATTCTGGGTAACAGAACCTGGTCAGAGCCCCACAAGTCACCCCATCTTGGATTCCCCTAGGTCTCTAGTTTTCAGAAATGCACAGGTTTGGTAGGTTTCCCTAGGTGCCGGCTGAGCTAGAGGCCAAAATCTACAGGTAGGCACTTTGCAAAAAACACCTCTGTTTTCTTTAAGAAAATGTGATGTGTGTATGTTGCGTTTTGGGGCATTTCCTGTCGCGGGCGCTAGGCCTACCCACACAAGTGAGGTATAATTTTTATCGGGAGACTTGGGGGAACGCTGGGTGGAAGGAAATTTGTGGCTCCTCTCTGATTCCAGAACTTTCTGTCACCAAAATGTGAGGAACATGTGTTTTTTTAGCCAAATTTTTAGGTTTGCAAAGGATTCTGGGGAACAAAACCTGGTCAGAGCCCCACAAGTCACCCCATCTTTGATTCCCCTAGGTCCCTAGTTTTCAGAAATGCACAGGTTTGGTAGGTTTCCCTACGTGCCGGCTCAGCTAGAGGCCAAAATCTACAGGTAGGCACTTTGCAAAAAACACCTCTGTTTTCTTTCAAAAAATGTGATGTGTGCATGTTGCGTTTCGTGGCATTTCCTATTGCGGGCGCTAGGCCTACCCACACAAGTGAGGCATCATTTTAATCGGGAGACTTGGGGGAACGCTGGGTGGAAGGAAATTTGTGGCTCCTCTCTGATTCCAGAACTTTCTGTCACCAAAATGTGAGGAAAATGTGTTTTTTTAGCCAAATGTTGAGGTTTGCAATGGATTCTGGGTAACAGAACCTGGTCAGAGCCCCACAAGTCACCCCATCATGGATTCCCCTAGGTCTCTAGTTTTCAGAAATGCACAGATTTGGTAGGTTTCCCTAGGTGCCGGCTGAGCTAGAGGCCAAAATCTACAGGTAGGCACTTTGCAAAAAACACCTCTGTTTTCTTTTAAAAAATGTGATGTGTGTACGTTGCGTTTTGGGGCATTTCCTGTCGCGGGCGCTAGGCCTACCCACACAAGTGAGGTATAATTTTTATCGGGAGACTTGGGGAAACGCTGGGTGGAAGGAAATTTGTGGCTTCTCTCGGATTCCAGAACTGTCTGTCACCAAAATATGAGGAAAATGTGTTTTTTTAGCCAAATTTTGAGGTTTGCAAAGGATTCTGGGTAACTGAACCTGGTCAGAGCCCCACAAGTCACCCCATCTTGGATTTCCCTAGGTCTCTAGTTTTCAAAAATGCATAGGTTTGGTAGGTTTCCCTAGGTGCCGGCTGAGCTAGAGGCCAAAATCTACAGGTAGGCACTTTGCAAAAAACACCTCTGTTTTCTTTAAAAAAATGTGATGTGTGTATGTTGCGTTTTGGGGCATTTCCTGTCGCGGGCACTAGGCCTACCCACACAAGTGAGGTATCATTTTAATCGGGAGACTTGGGGGAACGCAGGGTGGAAGGACATTTGTGGCTCCTCTCTGATTCCAGAACTTTCTGTCACCAAAATGTGAGGAACATGTGTTTTTTTAGCCAAATTTTGAGGTTTGCAAAGGATTCTGGGTAATAGAACCTGGTGAGAGCCCCACAAGTCACCCCATCTTGGATTCCCCTAGGTCTCTAGTTTTCAGAAATGCACAGGTTTGGTAGGTTTCCCTAGGTGCCGGCTGAGCTAGAGGCCAAAATCTACAGGTAGGCACTTTTCAAAAAACACCTCTGTTTTCTTTAAAAAAATATGATGTGTGTATGTTGCGTTTTGGGGCATTTCCTGTCACGGGTGCTAGGCCTACCCACACAAGTGAGGTATCATTTTTATCGGGAGACTTGGGGGAACGCAGGGTGGAAGGAAATTTGTGGCTCCTCTCTGATTCCAGAACTTTCTGTCACCAAAATGTGAGGAACATGTGTTTTTTTAGCCAAATTTTGAGGTTTGCAAAGGATTCTGGGTAACAAAACCTGGTCAGAGCCCCACAAGTCACCCCATCTTTGACTCCCCAGGTCCCTAGTTTTCAGTAATGCACAGGTTTGGTAAGTTTCCCTAGGTGCCGGCTGAGCTAGAGGCCAAAATCTACAGATAGGCATTTTGCAAAAAACACCTCTGTTTTCTTTCAAAAAATGTGATGTGTCCATGTCGCGTTTTGGGGCATTTCCTGTCGCGGGCGCTAGGCCTTCCCACACAAGTGAGGTATCATTTTAATCGGGAGACTTGGGGGAACGCTGGGTGGAAGGACATTTGTGGCTCCTCTCTGATTCCAGAACTTTCTGTCACCAAAATGTGAGGAAAATGTGTTTTTTTAGCCAAATTTTGAGGTTTGCAAAGGATTCTGGGTAACAGAACCTGGTCAGAGCCCCACAAGTCACCCCATCTTGGATTCCCCTAGGTCTCTAGTTTTCAGAAATGCACAGGTTTGGTAGGTTTCCCTAGGTGCCGGCTGAGCTAGAGGCCAAAATCTACAGGTAGGCACTTTGCAAAAAACACCTCTGTTTTCTTTAAAAAAATGTGATGTGTGCACGTTGCGTTTTGGGGCATTTCCTGTCGCGGGCGCTAGGCCTACCCACACAAGTGAGGTATCATTTTTATCGGGAGACTTGGGGGAACGCTGGGTGGAAGGAAATTTGTGGCTCCTCTCTGATTCCAGAACTTACTGTCACCAAAATGTGAGGAACATGTGTTTTTTTAGCCAAATTTTGAGGTTTGCAAAGGATTCTGGGTAACAAAACCTGGTCAGAGCCCCACAAGTCACCCCATATTTGATTCCCCTAGGTCCCTAGTTTTCAGAAATGCACAGGTTTGGTAGGTTTCCCTAGGTGCCGGCTAAGCTAGAGGCCAAAATCTACAGGTAGGCACTTTGCAAAAAACACCTCTATTTTCTTTAAAAAAATGTGATGTGTGCACGTTGCGTTTTGGGGCATTTCCTGTCGCGGGCGCTAGGCCTACCCACACAAGTAAGGTATCATTTTTATCGGGAGACTTGGGGAAACGCTGGATGGAAGGAAATTTGTGGCTCCTCTCTGATTCCAGAACTTTCTGTCACCAAAATGTGAGGAAAATGTGTTTTTTCAGCCAAATTTTGAGGGTTGCAAAGGATTCTGGGTAACAGAACCTGGTCAGAGCACCACAAGTCACCCCATCTTGGATTCCCCTAGGTCTCTAGTTTTCAGAAATGCAAAGGTTTGGTAGGTTTCCCTAGGTGCCGGCTGAGCTAGAGGCCAAAATCTACAGGTAGGCACTTTGCAAAAAACACCTCTGTTTTCTTTCAAAAAATGTGATGTGTGTACGTTGCGTTTTGGGGCATTTCCTGTCGCGGGTGCTAGGCCTACCCACACAAGTGAGGTATCATTTTTATCGGGAGACTTGGGGGAACGCCGGGTGGAAGGAAATTTGTGGCTCCTCTCTGATTCCAGAACTTTCTGTCACCAAAATGTGAGGAACATGTGTTTTTTTAGCCAAATTTTGAGGTTTGCAAAGGATTCTGGGTAACAAAACCTGGTCAGAGCCCCACAAGTCACCCCATAATTGATTCCCCGAGGTCCCTAGTTTTCAGAAATGCACAGGTTTGGTAGGTTTCCCTAGGAGCCGGCTAAGCTAGAGGCCAAAATCTACAGGTAGGCACTTTGCAAAAAACACCTCTGTTTTCTTTAAAAAAATGTGATGTGTGCATGTTGCGTTTCGTGGCATTTCCTGTTGCGGGCGCTAGGCCTACCCACACAAGTGAGGTATCATTTTTATCGGGAGACTTGGGGAAATGCTGGGTGGAAGGAAATTTGTCTCTTCTCTAGGATTCCAGAACTTTCTGTCACCAAAATATGAGGAAAATGTGTTTTTTTAGCCAAATTTTGAGGTTTCCAAAGGATTCTGGGCAACAAAACCTGGTCAGAGCCCCACAAGTCACCCCATCTTGGATTTCCCTAGATCTCTAGTTTTAAAAAATGCATAGGTTTGGTAGGTTTCCCTAGGTTCCGGCTGAGCTAGAGGCCAAAATCTACAGGTAGACACTTTGCAAAAAACACCTCTGTTTTCTTTAAAAAAATGTGATGTGTCCATGTCGCGTTTTGGGGCATTTCCTGTCGTGGGCGCTAGGCCTACCCACACAAGTGAGGTATCATTTTAATCGGGAGACTTGGGGGAACGCTGGGTGGAAGGAAATTTGTGGCTCCTCTCTGATTCCAGAACTTTCTGTCACCAAAATGTGAGGAAAATGTGATTTTTCAGCCAAATTTTGAGGGTTGCAAAGGATTCTGGGTAACAGAACCTGGTCAGAGCCCCACAAGTCACCCCATCTTGGATTCCCCTAGGTCTCTAGTTTTCAGAAATGCAAAGGTTTGGTAGGTTTCCCTAGGTGCCGGCTGAGCTAGAGGCCAAAATCTACAGGTAGGCACTTTGCAAAAAACACCTCTGTTTTCTTTCAAAAAATGTGATGTGTGTACGTTGCGTTTTGGGGCATTTCCTGTCGCGGGCGCTAAGCCTACCCACACAAGTGAGGTATCATTTTAATCGGGAGACTTGGGGGAAAGCTGGGTGGAAGGAAATTTGTGGCTCCTCTGATTCCAGAACTTTCTGTCACCAAAATGTGAGGAACATGTGTTTTTTTAGCCAAATTTTGAGGTTTGCAAAGGATTCTGGGTAACAAAACCTTGTCAGAGCCCCACAAGTCACCCCATCTTTGATTCCCCGAGGTCCCTAGTTTTCAGAAATGCACAGGTTTGGTAGGTTTCCCTAGGAGCCGGCTAAGCTAGAGGCCAAAATCTACAGGTAGGCACTTTGCAAAAAACACCTCTGTTTTCTTTAAAAAAATGTGATGTGTGCATGTTGCGTTTCGTGGCATTTCCTGTCGCGGGCGCTAGGCCTACCCACACAAGTGAGGTATCATTTTTATCGGGAGACTTGGGGAAACGCTGGGTGGGAGGAAATTTGTGGCTTCTCTAGGATTCCAGAACTTTCTGTCACCAAAATATGAGGAAAATTTGTTTTTTTAGCCAAATTTTGAGGTTTGCAAAGGATTCTGGGCAACAAAACCTGGTCAGAGCCGCACAAGTCACCCCATCTTGGATTTCCCTAGGTCTCTAGTTTAAAAAAATGCATAGGTTTGGTAGGTTTCCCTAGGTGCCGGCTGAGCTAGAGGCCAAAATCTACAGATAGGCATGTTGCAAAAAACACCTCTGTTTTCTTTAAAAAAATGTGATGTGTCCATGTTGCGTTTTGGGGCATTTCCTGTCGCGGGCGCTAGGCCTACCCACACAAGTGAGGTATAATTTTTATCGGGAGACTTGGGGGAACGCTGGGTGGAAGGAAATTTGTGGCTCCTCTCTGATTCCAGAACTTTCTGTCACCAAAATGTGAGGAACATGTGTTTTTTTAGCCAAATTTTGAGGTTTGCAAAGGATTCTGGGTAACAAAACCTGGTCAGAGCCCCACAAGTCACCCCATCTTTGATTCCCCTAGGTCCCTAGTTTTCAGAAATGCACAGGTTTGGTAGGTTTCCCTAGGTGCCGGCTAAGCTAGAGGCCAAAATCTACAGGTAGGCACTTTGCAAAAAACACCTCTGTTTTCTTTTAAAAAATGTGATGTGTGCATGTTGCGTTTCGTGGCATTTCCTGTTGCGGGCGCTAGGCCTACCCACACAAGTGAGGTTTCATTTTTATTGGGAGACTTGGGGAAACGCTGGGTGGAAGGAAATTTGTGGCTTCTCTAGGATTCCAGAACTTTCTGTCACCAAAATATGAGGAAAATGTGCTTTTTTAGCGAAATTTTGAGGTTTGCAAAGGATTCTGGGCAACAAAACCTGGTCAGAGCCCCACAAGTCACCCCATCTTGGATTTCCCTAGGTCTCTAGTTTAAAAACATGCATAGGTTTGTTAGGTTTCCCTAGGTGCCGGCTGAGGTAGAGGCCAAAATCTACAGATAGGCATTTTGCAAAAAACACCTCTGTTTTCTTTAAAAAAATGTGATGTGTCCATGTTGCATTTTGGGGCATCTCCTGTCGCGGGCGCTAGGCCTACCCACACAAGTGAGGTATCATTTTAATCGGGAGACTTGGGGGAACGCTGGGTGGAAGGAAATTTGTGGTTCCTCTCTGATTCCAGAACTTTCTGTCACCAAAATGTGAGGAACATGTCTTTTTTTTAGCCAAATTTTGAGGTTTGCAAAGGATTCTGGGTAACAAAACCTGGTCAGAGCCCCACAAGTCACCCCATCTTTGATTCCCCTAGGTCCCTAGTTTTCAGAAATGCACAGGTTTGGTAGGTTTCGCTAGGTGCCGGCTGAGCTAGACGCCAAAATCTACAGGTAGGCACTTTGCAAAAAACACCTCTGTTTTCTTTAAAAAATGTGATGTGTGCATGTTGCGTTTTGTGGCATTTCCTGTCGCGGGCGCTAGGCCTACCCACACAAGTGAGGTATCATTTTTATCGGGAGACTTGGGGAAACGCTGGCTGGGAGGAAATTTCTGGCTTCTCTAGGATTCCAGAACTTTCTGTCACCAAAATGTGAGGAAAATGTGTTTTTTTAGCCAAATTTTGAGGTTTGCAAAGGATTATGGGCAACAAAACCTGGTCAGAGCCGCACAAGTCACCCCATCTTTGATTTCCCTAGGTCTCTAGTTTAAAAAAATGCATAGGTTTGGTAGGTTTCCCTAGGTGCCGGCTGAGCTAGAAGCCAAAATCTACAGATAGGCATTTTGCAAAAAACACCTCTGTTTTCTTTCAAAAAATGTGATGTGTCCATGTTGCGTTTTGGGGCATTTCCTGTCGCGGGCGCTAGGCCTACCCACACAAGTGAGGTATCATTTTTATCGGGAGACTTGGGGGAACGCTGGGTGGAAGGAAATTTGTGGCTCCTCTCTGATTCCAGAACTTTCTGTCACCAAAATGTGAGGAACATGTGTTTTTTTAGCCAAATTTTGAGGTTTGCAAAGGATTCTGGGTAACAAAACCTGGTCAGAGCCCCACAAGTCACCCCATCTTTGATTCCCCTAGGTCCCTAGTTTTCAGAAATGCACAGGTTTGGTAGGTTTCCCTAGGTGCCGGCTAAGCTAGAGGCCAAAATCTACAGGTAGGCACTTTGCAAAAAACACCTCTGTTTTCTTTCAAAAAATGTGATGTGTGTATGTTGCGTTTCGTGGCATTTCCTGTTGCGGGCGCTAGGCCTACCCACACAAGTGAGGCATCATTTTTATCGGGAGACTTGGGGAAACGCTGGGTGGAAGGAAATTTGTGGCTTCTCTCGGATTCCAGAACTTTCTGTCACCAAAAAATGAGTAAAATGTGTTTTTTTAGCCAAATTTTGAGGTTTTGCAAAGGATTCTGGGCAACAAAACCTGGTCAGAGCCGCACAAGTCACCCCATCTTTGATTTCCCTAGGTCTCTAGTTTAAAAAAATGCATAGGTTTGGTAGGTTTCCCTAGGTGCCGGCTGAGCTAGAGCTCAAAATCTACAGATAGGCATTTTGCAAAAAACACCTCTGTTTTCTTTCAAAAAATGTGATGTTTCCATGTCGCGTTTTGGGGCATTTCCTGACGCGGGCGCAAGGCCTACCCACACAAGTGAGGTATCATTTTAATCGGGAGACTTGGGGGAACGCTGGGTGGAAGGAAATTTGTGGCTCCTCTCTGATTCCAGAACTTTCTGTCACCAAAATGTGAGGAAAATGTGTTTTTTTAGCCAAATGTTGAGGTTTGCAAAGGATTCTGGGTAACAGAACCTGGTCAGAGCCCCACAAGTCACCCCATCTTGGATTCCCCTAGGTCTCTAGTTTTCAGAAATGCACAGGTTTGGTAGGTTTCCCTAGGTGCCGGCTGAGCTAGAGGCCAAAATCTACAGGTAGGCACTTTGCAAAAAACACCTCTGTTTTCTTTAAAAAAATGTGATGTGTGTACGTTGCGTTTTGGGGCATTTCCTGTCGCGGGCGCTAGGCCTACCCACACAAGTGAGGTATAATTTTTATCGGGAGACTTGGGGGAACGCTGGGTGGAAGGAAATTTGTGGCTCCTCTCTGATTCCAGAACTTTCTGTCACCAAAATGTGAGGAACATGTGTTTTTTTAGCCAAATTTTTAGGTTTGCAAAGGATTCTGGGGAACAAAACCTGGTCAGAGCCTCACAAGTCACCCCATCTTTGATTCCCCTAGGTCCCTAGTTTTCAGAAATGCACAGGTTTGGTAGGTTTCCCTATGTGCCGGCTCAGCTAGAGGCCAAAATCTACAGGTAGGCACTTTGCAAAAAACACCTCTGTTTTCTTTCAAAAAATGTGATGTGTGCATGTTGCGTTTCGTGGCATTTCCTATTGCGGGCGCTAGGCCTACCCACACAAGTGAGGCATCATTTTAATCGGGAGACTTGGGGGAACGCTGGGTGGAAGGAAATTTGTGGCTCCTCTCTGATTCCAGAACTTTCTGTCACCAAAATGTGATGAAAATGTGTTTTTTTAGCCAAATGTTGAGGTTTGCAATGGATTCTGGGTAACAGAACCTGGTCAGAGCCCCACAAGTCACCCCATCATGGATTCCCCTAGGTCTCTAGTTTTCAGAAATGCACAGATTTGGTAGGTTTCCCTAGGTGCCGGCTGAGCTAGAGGCCAAAATCTACAGGTAGGCACTTTGCAAAAAACACCTCTGTTTTCTTTTAAAAAATGTGATGTGTGTACGTTGCGTTGTGGGGCATTTCCTGTCGCGGGCGCTAGGCCTACCCACACAAGTGAGGTATAATTTTTATCGGGAGACTTGGGGAAACGCTGGGTGGAAGGAAATTTGTGGCTTCTCTCGGATTCCAGAACTGTCTGTCACCAAAATATGAGGAAAATGTGTTTTTTTAGCCAAATTTTGAGGTTTGCAAAGGATTCTGGGTAACTGAACCTGGTGAGAGCCCCACAAGTCACCCCATCTTGGATTTCCCTAGGTCTCTAGTTTTCAAAAATGCATAGGTTTGGTAGGTTTCCCTAGGTGCCGGCTGAGCTAGAGGCCAAAATCTACAGGTAGGCACTTTGCAAAAAACACCTCTGTTTTCTTTAAAAAAATGTGATGTGTGTATGTTGCGTTTTGGGGCATTTCCTGTCGCGGGCACTAGGCCTACCCACACAAGTGAGGTATCATTTTTATCGTGAGACTTGGGGGAACGCAGGGTGGAAGGAAATTTGTGGCTCCTCTCTGATTCCTGAACTTTCTGTCACCAAAATGTGAGGAACATGTGTTTTTTTAGCCAAATTTTGAGGTTTGCAAAGGATTCTGGGTAATAGAACTTGGTCAGAGCCCCACAAGTCACCCCATCTTGGATTCCCCTAGGTCTCTAGTTTTCAGAAATGCACAGGTTTGGTAGGTTTCCCTAGGTGCCGGCTGAGCTAGAGGCCAAAATCTACAGGTAGGCACTTTTCAAAAAACACCTCTGTTTTCTTTAAAAAAATGTGATGTGTGTATGTTGCGTTTTGGGGCATTTCCTGTCGCGGGTGCTAGGCCTACCCACACAAGTGAGGTATCATTTTTATCGGGAGACTTGGGGGAACGCAGGGTGGAAGGAAATTTGTGGCTCCTCTCTGATTCCAGAACTTTCTGTCACCAAAATGTGAGGAACATGTGTTTTTTTAGCCAAATTTTGAGGTTTGCAAAGGATTCTGGGTAACAAAACCTGGTCAGAGCCCCACAAGTCACCCCATCTTTGATTCCCCGAGGTCCCTAGTTTTCAGTAATGCACAGGTTTGGTAAGTTTCCCTAGGTGCCGGCTGAGCTAGAGGCCAAAATCTACAGATAGGCATTTTGCAAAAAAACACCTCTGTTTTCTTTCAAAAAATGTGATGTGTCCATGTCGCGTTTTGGGGCATTTCCTGTCGCGGGCGCTAGGCCTACCCACACAAGTGAAGTATCATTTTAATCGGGAGACTTGGGGGAACGCTGGGTGGAAGGAAATTTGTGGCTCCTCTCTGATTCCAGACCTTTCTGTCTCCAAAATGTGAGGAACATGTGTTTTTTTAGCCAAATTTTGAGGTTTGCAAAGGATTCTGGGTAACAAAACCTGGTCAGAGCCCCACAAGTCACCCCATCTTTGATTTCCCTAGGTCCCTAGTTTTCAGAAATGCACAGGTTTGTCAGGTTTCCCTAGGTGCCGGCTGAGCTAGAGGCCAAAATCTACAGGTTTGCAAAAAACACCTCTGTTTTCTTTAAAAAAATGTGATGTGTGCATGTTGCGTTTCGTGGCATTTCCTGTTGCGGGCGCTAGGTCTACCCACACAAGTGAGGTATCATTTTTATCGGGAGACTTGGGGAAACGCTGGGTGGAAGGAAATTTGTGGCTTCTCTCGGATTCCAGAACTTTCTGTCACCAAAATGTGAGGAAAATGTGTTTTTTTAGACAAATTTTGAGGTTTGCAAAGGATTCTGGGCAATAAAACCTGGTCAGAGTCCCACAAGTCACCCCATCTTGGATTTCCCTAGGTCTCTAGTTTAAAAAAATGCATAGGTTTGGTAGGTTTCCCTAGGTGCCGGCTGAGCTAGAGGCCAAAATCTACAGATAGGCATTTTGCAAAAAACACCTCTGTTTTCTTTAAAAAAATGTGATGTGTCCATGTCGCGTTTTGGGGCATTTCCTGTCGCGGGCGCTAGGCCTACCCACACAAGTGAGGCATCATTTTTATCGGGAGACTTGGGGAAACGCTGGGCGGAAGGAAATTTGTGGCTCTCTCTGATTCCAGCACTTTTTGTCACCAAAATGTGAGGAAAATGTGTTTTTTTAGCCAAATGTTGAGGTTTGCAAAGGATTCTGGGTAACAGAACCTGGTCAGAGCCCCACAAGCCACCCCATCTTGGATTCCCATAGGTCTCTAGTTTTCAGAAATGCACAGGTTTGGTAGGTTTCCCTAGGTGCCGGCTGAGCTAGAGGCCAAAATCTACAGGTAGGCACTTTGCAAAAACCACCTCTGTTTTCTTTAAAAAAATGTGATGTGTCCATGTCGCGTTTTGGGGCATTTCCTGTCGCGGGCGCTAGGCCTACCCACACAAGTGAGGTATCATTTTAATCGGGAGACTTGGGGGAACGCTGGGTGGAAGGAAATTTGTGGCTCCTCTCTGATTCCAGAACTTTCTGTCACCAAAATGTGAGGAAAATGTGTTTTTTTAGCCAAATTTTGAGGTTTGCAAAGGATTCTGGGTAACAAAACCTGGTCAGAGCCCCACAAGTCACCCCATCTTTGATTCCCCTAGGTCCCTAGTTTTCAGAAATGCACAGGTTTGGTAGGTTTCCCTAGGTGCCGGCTAAGCTAGAGGCCAAAATCTACAGGTAGGCACTTTGCAAAAAACACCTCTATTTTCTTTCAAAAAATGTGATGTGTGCATGTTGCGTTTCGTGGCATTTCCTGTTGCGGGCGCTAGGCCTACCCACACAAGTGAGGCATCATTTTTATCGGGAGACTTGGGGAAACGCTGGGTGGAAGGAAATTTGTGGCTCTCTCTGATTCCAGAACTTTCTGTCACCAAAATGTGAGGAAAATGTGTTTTTTTAGCCAAATTTTGAGGTTTGCAAAGGATTCTGGGTAACAGAATCTGGTCAGAGACCCACAAGTCACCCCATCTTGGATTCCCATAGGTCTCTAGTTTTCAGAAATGCACAGGTTTGGTAGGTTTCCCTAGGTGCCGGCTGAGCTAGAGGCCAAAATCTACAGGTAGGCACTTTGCAAAAAACACCTCTGTTTTCTTAAAAAAAAATGTGATGTGTGTATGTTGCGTTTTGGGGCATTTCCTGTCGCGGGCGCTAGGCCTACCCACACAAGTGAGGTATCATTTTTATCGGGAGACTTGGGGGAACGCTGGGTGGATGAAATTTGTGGCTCCTCTCTGATTCCAGAACTTTCTGTCACCAAAATGTGAGGAACATGTGTTTTTTTAGCCAAATTTTGAGGTTTGCAAAGGATTCTGGGTAACAAAACCTGGTCAGAGCCCCACAAGTCACCCCATCTTTGATTCCCCGAGGTCCCTAGTTTTCAGAAATGCACGGGTTTGGTAAGTTTCCCTAGGTGCCGGCTGAGCTAGAGGCCAAAATCTACAGATAGGCATTTTGCAAAAAACACCTCTGTTTTCTTTCAAAAAATGTGATGTGTCCATGTCGCGTTTCGGGGCATTTCCTGTCGCGGGCGCTAGGCCTACCCACACAAGTGAGGTATCATGTTAATTGGGAGACTTGGGGGAACGCTGGGTGGAAGGAAATTTGTGGCTCCTCTCTGATTCCAGAACTTTCTGTCACCAAAATGTGAGGAAAATGTGTTTTTTTAGCCAAATTTTGAGGTTTGCAAAGGATTCTGGGTAACAGAACCTGGTCAGAGCCCCACAAGTCACCCCATCTTGGATTCCCATAGTTCTCTAGTTTTCAGAAATGCACAGGTTTGGTAGGTTTCCCTAGGTGCCGGCTGAGCTAGAGGCCAGAATCTACAGGTAGGCACTTTGCAAAACTCACCTCTGTTTTCTTTCAAAAAATGTGATGTGTGCACGTTGTGTTTTGGGGCATTTCCAGTTGCGGGCGCTAGGCCTACCCACACAAGTGAGGTATCATTTTTATCGGGAGACTTGGGGGAACGCTGGATGGAAGGAAATTTGTGGCTCCTCTCTGATTCCAGAAATTTCTGTCACCAAAATGTGAGGAAAATGTGTTTTTTTAGACAAATTTTGAGGTTCCCAAAGGATTCTGGGCAACAAAACCTGGTCAGAGCCCCACAAGTCACCCCATCTTGGATTTCCCTAGGTCTCTAGTTTAAAAAAAATGCATAGGTTTGGTAGGTTTCCCTAGGTGCCGGCTGAGCTAGAGGCCAAAATCTACAGATAGGCATTTTGCAAAAAACACCTCTGTTTTCTTTAAAAAATGTGATGTGTCCATGTCGCGTTTTGGGGCATTTCCTGTCGCGGGCGCTAGGCCTACCCACACAAGTGAGGTATCATTTTAATCGGGAGACTTGGGGAACGCTGGGTGGAAGGAAATTTGTGGCTCCTCTCTGATTCCAGAACTTTCTGTCACCAAAATGTGAGGAAAATGTGTTTTTTTAGCCAAATTTTGAGGTTTGCAAAGGATTCTGGGTAATAGAACCAGGTCAGAGCCCCACAAGTCACCCCATCTTGGATTCCCATAGTTCTCTAGTTTTCAGAAATGCACAGGTTTGGTAGGTTTCCCTAGGTGCCGGCTGAGCTAGAGGCCAGAATCTACAGGTAGGCACTTTGCAAAACTCACCTCTGTTTTCTTTCAAAAAATGTGATGTGTGCACGTTGTGTTTTGGGGCATTTCCAGTTGCGGGCGCTAGGCCTACCCACACAAGTGAGGTATCATTTTTATCGGGAGACTTGGGGGAACGCTGGATGGAAGGAAATTTGTGGCTCCTCTCTGATTCCAGAAATTTCTGTCACCAAAATGTGAGGAAAATGTGTTTTTTTAGACAAATTTTGAGGTTCCCAAAGGATTCTGGGCAACAAAACCTGGTCAGAGCCCCACAAGTCACCCCATCTTGGATTTCCCTAGGTCTCTAGTTTAAAAAAAATGCATAGGTTTGGTAGGTTTCCCTAGGTGCCGGCTGAGCTAGAGGCCAAAATCTACAGATAGGCATTTTGCAAAAAACACCTCTGTTTTCTTTAAAAAAATGTGATGTGTCCATGTCGCGTTTTGGGGCATTTCCTGTCGCGGGCGCTAGGCCTACCCACACAAGTGAGGTATCATTTTTATCGGGAGACTTGGGGGAACGCTGGCTGGAAGGAAATTTGTGGCTCCTCTCTGATTCCAGAACTTTCTGTCACCAAAATGTGAGGAAAATGTGTTTTTTCAGCCAAATTTTGAGGTTTGCAAAGGATTCTGGGTAACAGAACCTGGTCAGAGCCCCACAAGTCACCCCATCATGGATTCCCCTTGTCTCTAGTTTTCAGACATGCACAGGTTTGGTAGGTTTCCGTAGGTGCCGGCTGAGCTAGAGGCCAAAATCTACAGGTAGGCACTTTGCAAAAAACACCTCTGTTTTCTTTAAAAAAATGTGATGTGTGCACGTTGCGTTTTGGGGCATTTCCTGTCGCGGGCGCTAGGCCTACCCACACAAGTGAGGTATCATTTTTATCGGGAGACTTGGGGGAACGCTGGGTGGAAGGAAATTTGTGGCTCCTCTCTGATTCCAGAACTTACTGTCACCAAAATGTGAGGAACATGTGTTTTTTTAGCCAAATTTTGAGGTTTGCAAAGGATTCTGGGTAACAAAACCTGGTCAGAGCCCCACAAGTCACCCCATCTTTGATTCCCCTAGGTCCCTAATTTTCAGAAATGCACAGGTTTGGTAGGTTTCCCTGGTGCCCGCTAAGCTAGAGGCCAAAATCTACAGGTAGGCACTTTGCAAAAAACACCTCTATTTTCTTTCAAAAAATGTGATGTGTGCATGTTGCGTTTCGTGGAATTTCCTGTTGCGGGCGCTAGGCCTACCCACACAAGTGAGGCATCATTTTTATCGGGAGACTTGGGGAAACGCTGGGTGGAAGGAAATTTGTGGCTCTCTCTGATTCCAGCACTTTCTGTCACCAAAATGTGAGGAAAATGTGTTTTTTTAGCCAAATGTTGAGGTTTGCAAAGGATTCTGGGTAACAGAACCTGGTCAGAGCCCCACAAGCCACCCCATCTTGGATTCCCATAGGTCTCTAGTTTTCAGAAATGCACAGGTTTGGTAGGTTTCCCTAGGTGCCGGCTGAGCTAGAGGCCAAAATCTACAGGTAGGCACTTTGCAAAAAACACCTCTGTTTTCTTTCAAAAAATGTAATGTGTCCATGTCGCGTTTTGGGGCATTTCCTGTCGCGGGCGCTAGGCCTACCCACACAAGTGACGTATCATTTTAATCGGGAGACTTGGGGAAACGCTGGGTGGAAGGAAATTTGTGGCTCTCTCTGATTCCAGAACTTTCTGTCACCAAAATGTGAGGAAAATGTGTTTTTTTAGCCAAATTTTGAGGTTTGCAAAGGATTCTGGGTAACAGAACCTGGTCAGAGCCCCACAAGTCACCCCATCTTGGATTCCCACAGGTCTCTAGTTTTCAGAAATGCACAGGTTTGGTAGGTTTCCCTAGGTGCCGGCTGAGCTAGAGGCCAAAATCTACAGGTAGGCACTTTGCAAAAAACACCTCTGTTTTCTTTAAAAAAATTTGATGTGTCCATGTCGAGTTTTGGGGCATTTCCTGTGGCGGGCGCTAGGCCTACCCACACATGTGAGGTATCATTTTAATCGGGAGACTTGGGGAACGCTGGGTGGAAGGAAATTTGTGGCTCCTCTCTGATTCCAAAACTTTCTGTGACCAAAATGTGAGGAAAATGTGTTTTTTTAGCCAAATTTTGAGGTTTGCAAAGGATTCTGGGTAACAGAACCTGGTCAGAGCCCCACAAGTCACCCCATCTTGGATTCCCCTAGGTCTCTAGTTTTCAGAAATGCACAGATTTGGTAGGTTTCCCTAGGTGCCGGCTGAGCTAGAGGCCAAAATCTACAGGTAGGCACTTTGCAAAAAACACCTCTGTTTTCTTTAAAAAAATGTGATGTGTGTATGTTGCGTTTTGGGGCATTTCCTGTCGCGGGCGCTAGGCCTACCCACACAAGTGAGGTATCATTTTTATCGGGAGACTTGCGGGAACGCTGGGTGGAAGGAAATTTGTGGCTCCTCTCTGATTCCAGAACTTTCTGTCACCAAAATGTGAGGAACATGTGTTTTTTTAGCCAAATTTTGAGGTTTGCAAAGGATTCTGGGTAACAAAACCTGGTCAGAGCCCCACAAGTCACCCCATCTTTGATTCCCCGAGGTCCCTAGTTTTCAGAAATTCACGGGTTTGGTAAGTTTCCCTAGGTGCCGGCTGAGCTAGAGGCCAAAATCTACAGATAGGCATTTTGCAAAAAACACCTCTGTTTTCTTTAAAAAAATGTGATGTGTCCATGTCGCGTTTTGGGGCATTTCCTGTCGCGGGCGCTAGGCCTACCCACACAAGTGAGGTATCATGTTAATCGGGAGACTTGGGGGAACGCTGGGTGGAAGGAAATTTGTGGCTCCTCTCTGATTCCAGAACTTTCTGTCACCAAAATGTGAGGAAAATGTGTTTTTTTAGCCAAATGTTGAGGTTTGCAAAGGATTCTGGGTAACAGAACCTGGTCAGAGCCCCACAAGTCACCCCATCTTGGATTCCCATAGTTCTCTAGTTTTCAGAAATGCACAGGTTTGGTAGGTTTCCCTAGGTGCCGGCTGAGCTAGAGGCCAGAATCTACAGGTAGGCACTTTGCAAAACTCACCTCTGTTTTCTTTCAAAAAATGTGATGTGTGCACGTTGTGTTTTGGGGCATTTCCAGTTGCGGGCGCTAGGCCTACCCACACAAGTGAGGTATCATTTTTATCGGGAGACTTGGGGGAACGCTGGATGGAAGGAAATTTGTGGCTCCTCTCTGATTCCAGAAATTTCTGTCACCTAAATGTGAGGAAAATGTGTTTTTTTGGCCAAATTTTTAGGGTTGCAAAGGATTCTGGGTAACAGAACCTGGTCAGAGCCCCACAAGTCACCCCATCTTGGATTCCCCTAGGTCTCTACTTTTCAGAAATGCACAGGTTTGGTAGGTTTCCCTAGGTGCCGGCTGAGCTAGAGGCCAGAATCTACAGGTAGGCACTTTGCAAAACACACCTCTGTTTTCTTTCAAAAAATGTGATGTGTGCACGTTGCGTTTTGGGGCATTTCCTGTCGCGGGCGCTAGGCCTACCCACACAAGTAAGGTATCATTTTTATCGGGAGACTTGGGGAAACGCTGGATGGAAGGAAATTTGTGGCTCCTCTCTGATTCCAGAACTTTCTGTCACCAAAATGTGAGGAAAATGTGTTTTTTCACCCAAATTTTGAGGGTTGCAAAGGATTCTGGGTAACAGAACCTGGTCAGAGCACCACAAGTCACCCCATCTTGGATTCCCCTAGGTCTCTAGTTTTCAGAACTGCAAAGGTTTGGTAGGTTTCCCTAGGTGCCGGCTGAGCTAGAGGCCAAAATCTACAGGTAGGCACTTTGCAAAAAACACCTCTGTTTTCTTTCAAAAAATGTGATGTGTGTACGTTGCGTTTTGGGGCATTTCCTGTCGCGGGTGCTAGGCCTACCCACACAAGTGAGGTATCATTTTTATCGGGAGACTTGGGGGAACGCTGGGTGGAAGGAAATTTGTGGCTCCTCTCTGATTCCAGAACTTTCTGTCACCAAAATGTGAGGAACATGTGTTTTTTTAGCCAAATTCTGAGGTTTGCAAAGGATTCTGGGTAACAAAACCTGGTCAGAGCCCCACAAGTCACCCCATAATTGATTCCCCGAGGTCCCTAGTTTTCAGAAATGCACAGGTTTGGTAGGTTTCCCTAGGAGCCGGCTAAGCTAGAGGCCAAAATCTACAGGTAGGCACTTTGCAAAAAACACCTCTGTTTTCTTTAAAAAAATGTGATGTGTGCATGTTGCGTTTCGTGGCATTTCCTGTTGCGGGCGCTAGGCCTACCCACACAAGTGAGGTATCATTTTTACCGGGAGACTTGGGGAAATGCTGGGTGGAAGGAAATTTGTGGCTTCTCTAGGATTCCAGAACTTTCTGTCACCAAAATGTGAGGAACATGTGTTTTTTTAGCCAAATTCTGAGGTTTGCAAAGGATTCTGGGTAACAAAACCTGGTCAGAGCCCCACAAGTCACCCCATAATTGATTCCCCGAGGTCCCTAGTTTTCAGAAATGCACAGGTTTGGTAGGTTTCCCTAGGAGCCGGCTAAGCTAGAGGCCAAAATCTACAGGTAGGCACTTTGCAAAAAACACCTCTGTTTTCTTTAAAAAAATGTGATGTGTGCATGTTGCGTTTCGTGGCATTTCCTGTTGCGGGCGCTAGGCCTACCCACACAAGTGAGGTATCATTTTTACCGGGAGACTTGGGGAAATGCTGGGTGGAAGGAAATTTGTGGCTTCTCTAGGATTCCAGAACTTTCTGTCACCAAAATATGAGGAAAATGTGTTTTTTTAGCCAAATTTTGAGGTTTGCAAAGGATTCTGGGCAACAAAACCTGGTCAGAGCCCCACAAGTCACCCCATCTTGGATTTCCCTAGATCTCTAGTTTTAAAAAATGCATAGGTTTGGTAGGTTTCCCTAGGTGCCGGCTGAGCTAGAGGCCAAAATCTACAGGTAGACACTTTGCAAAAAACACCTCTGTTTTCTTTAAAAAAATGTGATGTGTCCATGTCGCGTTTTGGGGCATTTCCTGTCGTGGGCGCTAGGCCTACCCACACAAGTGAGCTATCATTTTAATCGGGAGACTTGGGGGAACGCTGGGTGGAAGGAAATTTGTGGCTCCTCTCTGATTCCAGAACTTTCTGTCACCAAAATGTGAGGAAAATGTGTTTTTTTTAGCCAAATTTTGAGGTTTGCAAAGGATTCTGGGTAACAGAACCTGGTCAGAGCCCCACAAGTCACCCCATCTTGGATTCCCCTAGGTCTCTAGTTTTCAGAAATGCACAGGTTTGGTAGGTTTCCCTAGGTGCCGGCTGAGCTAGAGGCCAAAATCTACAGGTAGGCATTTTGCAAAAAACACCTCTGTTTTCTTTCAAAAAATGTGATGTGTGCACGTTGCGTTTTGGGGCATTTCCTGTCGCGGGCACTAGGCCTACCCACACAAGTGAGGTATCATTTTTATCGGGAGACTTGGGGAAACGCTGGATGGAAGGAAATTTGTGGCTCCTCTCTGATTCCAGAACTTTCTGTCACCAAAATGTGAGGAAAATGTGTTTTTTCAGCCAAATTTTGAGGGTTGCAAAGGATTCTGGGTAACAGAACCTGGTCAGAGCCCCACAAGTCACCCCATCTTGGATTCCCCTAGGTCTCTAGTTTTCAGAAATGCAAAGGTTTGGTAGGTTTCCCTAGGTGCCGGCTGAGCTAGAGGCCAAAATCTACAGGTAGGCACTTTGCAAAAAACACCTCTGTTTTCTTTCAAAAAATGTGATGTGTGTACGTTGCGTTTTGGGGCATTTCCTGTCGCGGGTGCTAGGCCTACCCACACAAGTGAGGTATCATTTTTATCGGGAGACTTGGGGGAACGCTGGGTGGAAGGAAATTTGTGGCTCCTCTCTGATTCCAGAACTTTCTGTGACCAAAATGTGAGGAAAATGTGTTTTTTTAGCCAAATTTTGAGGTTTGCAAAGGATTCTGGGTAACAGAACCTGGTCAGAGCCCCACAAGTCACCCCATCTTTGATTCCCCGAGGTCCCTAGTTTTCAGAAATTCACGGGTTTGGTAAGTTTCCCTAGGTGCCGGCTGAGCTAGAGGCCAAAATCTACAGATAGGCATTTTGCAAAAAACACCTCTGTTTTCTTTAAAAAAATGTGATGTGTCCATGTCGCGTTTTGGGGCATTTCCTGTCGCGGGCGCTAGGCCTACCCACACAAGTGAGGTATCATGTTAATCGGGAGACTTGGGGGAACGCTGGGTGGAAGGAAATTTGTGGCTCCTCTCTGATTCCAGAACTTTCTGTCACCAAAATGTGAGGAAAATGTGTTTTTTTAGCCAAATTTTGAGGTTTGCAAAGGATTCTGGGTAACAGAACCTGGTCAGAGCCCCACAAGTCACCCCATCTTGGATTCCCCTAGGTCTCTACTTTTCAGAAATGCACAGGTTTGGTAGGTTTCCCTAGGTGCCGGCTGAGCTAGAGGCCAGAATCTACAGGTAGGCACTTTGCAAAACACACCTCTGTTTTCTTTCAAAAAATGTGATGTGTGCACGTTGCGTTTTGGGGCATTTCCTGTCGCGGGCGCTAGGCCTACCCACACAAGTAAGGTATCATTTTTATCGGGAGACTTGGGGAAACGCTGGATGGAAGGAAATTTGTGGCTCCTCTCTGATTCCAGAACTTTCTGTCACCAAAATGTGAGGAAAATGTGTTTTTTCAGCCAAATTTTGAGGGTTGCAAAGGATTCTGGGTAACAGAACCTGGTCAGAGCACCACAAGTCACCCCATCTTGGATTCCCCTAGGTCTCTAGTTTTCAGAAATGCAAAGGTTTGGTAGGTTTCCCTAGGTGCCGGCTGAGCTAGAGGCCAAAATCTACAGGTAGGCACTTTGCAAAAAACACCTCTGTTTTCTTTCAAAAAATGTGATGTGTGTACGTTGCGTTTTGGGGCATTTCCTGTCGCGGGTGCTAGGCCTACCCACACAAGTGAGGTATCATTTTTATCGGGAGACTTGGGGGAAAGCTGGGTGGAAGGAAATTTGTGGCTCCTCTCTGATTCCAGAACTTTCTGTCACCAAAATGTGAGGAACATGTGTTTTTTTAGCCAAATTCTGAGGTTTGCAAAGGATTCTGGGTAACAAAACCTGGTCAGAGCCCCACAAGTCACCCCATAATTGATTCCCCGAGGTCCCTAGTTTTCAGAAATGCACAGGTTTGGTAGGTTTCCCTAGGAGCCGGCTAAGCTAGAGGCCAAAATCTACAGGTAGGCACTTTGCAAAAAACACCTCTGTTTTCTTTAAAAAAATGTGATGTGTGCATGTTGCGTTTCGTGGCATTTCCTGTTGCGGGCGCTAGGCCTACCCACACAAGTGAGGTATCATTTTTACCGGGAGACTTGGGGAAATGCTGGGTGGAAGGAAATTTGTGGCTTCTCTAGGATTCCAGAACTTTCTGTCACCAAAATATGAGGAAAATGTGTTTTTTTAGCCAAATTTTGAGGTTTGCAAAGGATTCTGGGCAACAAAACCTGGTCAGAGCCCCACAAGTCACCCCATCTTGGATTTCCCTAGATCTCTAGTTTTAAAAAATGCATAGGTTTGGTAGGTTTCCCTAGGTGCCGGCTGAGCTAGAGGCCAAAATCTACAGGTAGACACTTTGCAAAAAACACCTCTGTTTTCTTTAAAAAAATGTGATGTGTCCATGTCGCGTTTTGGGGCATTTCCTGTCGTGGGCGCTAGGCCTACCCACACAAGTGAGCTATCATTTTAATCGGGAGACTTGGGGGAACGCTGGGTGGAAGGAAATTTGTGGTTCCTCTCTGATTCCAGAACTTTCTGTCACCAAAATGTGAGGAAAATGTGTTTTTTTTAGCCAAATTTTGAGGTTTGCAAAGGATTCTGGGTAACAGAACCTGGTCAGAGCCCCACAAGTCACCCCATCTTGGATTCCCCTAGGTCTCTAGTTTTCAGAAATGCACAGGTTTGGTAGGTTTCCCTAGGTGCCGGCTGAGCTAGAGGCCAAAATCTACAGGTAGGCATTTTGCAAAAAACACCTCTGTTTTCTTTCAAAAAATGTGATGTGTGCACGTTGCGTTTTGGGGCATTTCCTGTCGCGGGCACTAGGCCTACCCACACAAGTGAGGTATCATTTTTATCGGGAGACTTGGGGAAACGCTGGATGGAAGGAAATTTGTGGCTCCTCTCTGATTCCAGAACTTTCTGTCACCAAAATGTGAGGAAAATGTGTTTTTTCAGCCAAATTTTGAGGGTTGTAAAGGATTCTGGGTAACAGAACCTGGTCAGAGCCCCACAAGTCACCCCATCTTGGATTCCCCTAGGCCTCTAGTTTTCAGAAATGCAAAGGTTTGGTAGGTTTCCCTAGGTGCCGGCTGAGCTAGAGGCCAAAATCTACAGGTAGGCACTTTGCAAAAAACACCTCTGTTTTCTTTCAAAAAATGTGATGTGTGTACGTTGCGTTTTGGGGCATTTCCTGTCGAGGGCGCTAGGCCTACCCACACAAGTGAGGTATCATTTTAATCGGGAGACTTGGGGGAACGCTGGGTGGAAGGAAATTTGTGGCTCCTCTCTGATTCCAGAACTTTCTGTGACCAAAATGTGAGGAAAATGTGTTTTTTTAGCCAAATTTTGAGGTTTGCAAAGGATTCTGGGTAACAGAACCTGGTCAGAGCCCCACAAGTCACCCCATCTTTGATTCCCCGAGGTCCCTAGTTTTCAGAAATTCACGGGTTTGGTAAGTTTCCCTAGGTGCCGGCTGAGCTAGAGGCCAAAATCTACAGATAGGCATTTTGCAAAAAACACCTCTGTTTTCTTTAAAAAAATTTGATGTGTCCATGTCGCGTTTTGGGGCATTTCCTGTCGCGGGCGCTAGGCCTACCCACACAAGTGAGGTATCATGTTAATCGGGAGACTTGGGGGAACGCTGGGTGGAAGGAAATTTGTGGCTCCTCTCTGATTCCAGAACTTTCTGTCACCAAAATGTGAGGAAAATGTGTTTTTTTAGCCAAATTTTGAGGTTTGCAAAGGATTCTGGGTAACAGAACCTGGTCAGAGCCCCACAAGTCACCCCATCTTGGATTCCCCTAGGTCTCTACTTTTCAGAAATGCACAGGTTTGGTAGGTTTCCCTAGGTGCGGGCTGAGCTAGAGGCCAGAATCTACAGGTAGGCACTTTGCAAAACACACCTCTGTTTTCTTTCAAAAAATGTGATGTGTGCACGTTGCGTTTTGGGGCATTTCCTGTCGCGGGCGCTAGGCCTACCCACACAAGTAAGCTATCATTTTTATTGGGAGACTTGGGGAAACGCTGGATGGAAGGAAATTTGTGGCTCCTCTCTGATTCCAGAACTTTCTGTCACCAAAATGTGAGGAAAATGTGTTTTTTCAGCCAAATTTTGAGGGTTGCAAAGGATTCTGGGTAACAGAACCTGGTCAGAGCACCACAAGTCACCCCATCTTGGATTCCCCTAGGTCTCTAGTTTTCAGAAATGCAAAGGTTTGGTAGGTTTCCCTAGGTGCCGGCTGAGCTAGAGGCCAAAATCTACAGGTAGGCACTTTGCAAAAAACACCTCTGTTTTCTTTCAAAAAATGTGATGTGTGTACGTTGCGTTTTGGGGCATTTCCTGTCGAGGGCGCTAGGCCTACCCACACAAGTGAGGTATCATTTTAATCGGGAGACTTGGGGGAACGCTGGGTGGAAGGAAATTTGTGGCTCCTCTGATTCCAGAACTTTCTGTCACCAAAATGTGAGGAACATGTGTTTTTTTAGCCAAATTTTGAGGTTTGCAAAGGATTCTGGGTAACAAAACCTTGTCAGAGCCCCACAAGTCACCCCATCTTTGATTCCCCGAGGTCCCTAGTTTTCAGAAATGCACAGGTTTGGTAGGTTTCCCTAGGAGCCGGCTAAGCTAGAGGCCAAAATCTACAGGTAGGCACTTTGCAAAAAACACCTCTGTTTTCTTTAAAAAAATGTGATGTGTGCATGTTGCGTTTCGTGGCATTTCCTGTCGCGGGCGCTAGGCCTACCCACACAAGTGAGGTATCATTTTTATCGGGAGACTTGGGGAAACGCTGGGTGGGAGGAAATTTGTGGCTTCTCTAGGATTCCAGAACTTTCTGTCACCAAAATATGAGGAACATTTTTTTTTTTAGTCAACTTTTGAGGTTTGCAAAGGATTCTGGGCAACAAAACCTGGTCAGAGCCGCACAAGTCACCCCATCTTGGATTTCCCTAGGTCTCTAGTTTAAGAAAATGCATAGGTTTGGTAGGTTTCCCTAGGTGCCGGCTGAGCTAGAGGCCAAAATCTACAGATAGGCATTTTGCAAAAAACACCTCTGTTTTCTTTAAAAAAATGTGATGTGTCCATGTTGCGTTTTGGGGCATTTCCTGTCGCGGGCGCTAGGCCTACCCACACAAGTGAGGTATAATTTTTATCGGGAGACTTGGGGGAACGCTGGGTGGAAGGAAATTTGTGGCTCCTCTCTGATTCCAGAACTTTCTGTCACCAAAATGTGAGGAACATGTGTTTTTTTAGCCAAATTTTGAGGTTTGCAAAGGATTCTGGGTAACAGAACCTGGTCAGAGCCCCACAAGTCACCCCATCTTGGATTCCCCTAGGTCTCTAGTTTTCAGAAATGCACAGGTTTGGTAGGTTTCCCTAGGTGCCGGCTGAGCTAGAGGCCAAAATCTACAGGTAGGCATTTTGCAAAAAAAACACCTCTGTTTTCTTTCAAAAAATGTGATGTGTGCACGTTGCGTTTTGGGGCATTTCCTGTCGCGGGCACTAGGCCTACCCACACAAGTGAGGTATCATTTTTATCGGGAGACTTGGGGAAACGCTGGATGGAAGGAAATTTGTGGCTCCTCTCTGATTCCAGAACTTTCTGTCACCAAAATGTGAGGAAAATGTGTTTTTTCAGCCAAATTTTGAGGGTTGTAAAGGATTCTGGGTAACAGAACCTGGTCAGAGCCCCACAAGTCACCCCATCTTGGATTCCCCTAGGTCTCTAGTTTTCAGAAATGCAAAGGTTTGGTAGGTTTCCCTAGGTGCCGGCTGAGCTAGAGGCCAAAATCTACAGGTAGGCACTTTGCAAAAAACACCTCTGTTTTCTTTCAAAAAATGTGATGTGTGTACGTTGCGTTTTGGGGCATTTCCTGTCGAGGGCGCTAGGCCTACCCACACAAGTGAGGTATCATTTTAATCGGGAGACTTGGGGGAACGCTGGGTGGAAGGAAATTTGTGGCTCCTCTCTGATTCCAGAACTTTCTGTGACCAAAATGTGAGGAAAATGTGTTTTTTTAGCCAAATTTTGAGGTTTGCAAAGGATTCTGGGTAACAGAACCTGGTCAGAGCCCCACAAGTCACCCCATCTTTGATTCCCCGAGGTCCCTAGTTTTCAGAAATTCACGGGTTTGGTAAGTTTCCCTAGGTGCCGGCTGAGCTAGAGGCCAAAATCTACAGATAGGCATTTTGCAAAAAACACCTCTGTTTTCTTTAAAAAAATTTGATGTGTCCATGTCGCGTTTTGGGGCATTTCCTGTCGCGGGCGCTAGGCCTACCCACACAAGTGAGGTATCATGTTAATCGGGAGACTTGGGGGAACGCTGGGTGGAAGGAAATTTGTGGCTCCTCTCTGATTCCAGAACTTTCTGTCACCAAAATGTGAGGAAAATGTGTTTTTTTAGCCAAATTTTGAGGTTTGCAAAGGATTCTGGGTAACAGAACCTGGTCAGAGCCCCACAAGTCACCCCATCTTGGATTCCCCTAGGTCTCTACTTTTCAGAAATGCACAGGTTTGGTAGGTTTCCCTAGGTGCCGGCTGAGCTAGAGGCCAGAATCTACAGGTAGGCACTTTGCAAAACACACCTCTGTTTTCTTTCAAAAAATGTGATGTGTGCACGTTGCGTTTTGGGGCATTTCCTGTCGCGGGCGCTAGGCCTACCCACACAAGTAAGGTATCATTTTTATCGGGAGACTTGGGGAAACGCTGGATGGAAGGAAATTAGTGGCTCCTCTCTGATTCCAGAACTTTCTGTCACCAAAATGTGAGGAAAATGTGTTTTTTCAGCCAAATTTTGAGGGTTGCAAAGGATTCTGGGTAACAGAACCTGGTCAGAGCACCACAAGTCACCCCATCTTGGATTCCCCTAGGTCTCTAGTTTTCAGAAATGCAAAGGTTTGGTAGGTTTCCCTAGGTGCCGGCTGAGCTAGAGGCCAAAATCTACAGGTAGGCACTTTGCAAAAAACACCTCTGTTTTCTTTCAAAAAATGTGATGTGTGTACGTTGCGTTTTGGGGCATTTCCTGTCGCGGGTGCTAGGCCTACCCACACAAGTGAGGTATCATTTTTATCGGGAGACTTGGGGGAACGCTGGGTGGAAGGAAATTTGTGGCTCCTCTCTGATTCCAGAACTTTCTGTCACCAAAATGTGAGGAACATGTGTTTTTTTTAGCCAAATTCTGAGGTTTGCAAAGGATTCTGGGTAACAAAACCTGGTCAGAGCCCCACAAGTCACCCCATAATTGATTCCCCGAGGTCCCTAGTTTTCAGAAATGCACAGGTTTGGTAGGTTTCCCTAGGAGCCGGCTAAGCTAGAGGCCAAAATCTACAGGTAGGCACTTTGCAAAAAACACCTCTGTTTTCTTTAAAAAAATGTGATGTGTGCATGTTGCGTTTCGTGGCATTTCCTGTTGCGGGCGCTAGGCCTACCCACACAAGTGAGGTATCATTTTTATCGGGAGACTTGGGGAAATGCTGGGTGGAAGGACATTTGTGGCTTCTCTAGGATTCCAGAACTTTCTGTCACCAAAATATGAGGAAAATGTGTTTTTTTAGCCAAATTTTGAGGTTTGCAAAGGATTCTGGGCAACAAAACCTGGTCAGAGCCCCACAAGTCACCCCATCTTGGATTTCCCTAGATCTCTAGTTTTAAAAAATGCATAGGTTTGGTAGGTTTCCCTAGGTGCCGGCTGAGCTAGAGGCCAAAATCTACAGGTAGACACTTTGCAAAAAACACCTCTGTTTTCTTTAAAAAAATGTGATGTGTCCATGTCGCGTTTTGGGGCATTTCCTGTCGTGGGCGCTAGGCCTACCCACACAAGTGAGGTATCATTTTAATCGGGAGACTTGGGGGAACGCTGGGTGGAAGGAAATTTGTGGCTCCTCTCTGATTCCAGAACTTTCTGTCACCAAAATGTGAGGAAAATTTGTTTTTTTAGCCAAATTTTGAGGTTTGCAAAGGATTCTGGGTAACAGAACCTGGTCAGAGCCCCACAAGTCACCCCATCTTGGATTCCCCTAGGTCTCTAGTTTTCAGAAATGCACAGGGTTGGTAGGTTTCCCTAGGTGCCGGCTGAGCTAGAGGCCAAAATCTACAGGTAGGCATTTTGCAAAAAACACCTCTGTTTTCTTTCAAAAAATGTGATGTGTGCACGTTGCGTTTTGGGGCATTTCCTGTCGCGGGCACTAGGCCTACCCACACAAGTGAGGTATCATTTTTATCGGGAGACTTGGGGAAACGCTGGATGGAAGGAAATTTGTGGCTCCTCTCTGATTCCAGAACTTTCTGTCACCAAAATGTGAGGAAAATGTGTTTTTTCAGCCAAATTTTGAGGGTTGCAAAGGATTCTGGGTAACAGAACCTGGTCAGAGCCCCACAAGTCACCCCATCTTGGATTCCCCTAGGTCTCTAGTTTTCAGAAATGCAAAGGTTTGGTAGGTTTCCCTAGGTGCCGGCTGAGCTAGAGGCCAAAATCTACAGGTAGGCACTTTGCAAAAAACACCTCTGTTTTCTTTCCAAAAATGTGATGTGTGTACGTTGCGTTTTGGGGCATTTCCTGTCGCGGGCGCTAGGCCTACCCACACAAGTGAGGTATCATTTAAATCGGGAGACTTGGGGGAACGCTGGGTGGAAGGAAATTTGTGGCTCCTCTGATTCCAGAACTTTCTGTCACCAAAATGTGAGGAACATGTGTTTTTTTAGCCAAATTTTGAGGTTTGCAAAGGATTCTGGGTAACAAAACCTTGTCAGAGCCCCACAAGTCACCCCATCTTTGATTCCCCGAGGTCCCTAGTTTTCAGAAATGCACAGGTTTGGTAGGTTTCCCTAGGAGCCGGCTAAGCTAGAGGCCAAAATCTACAGGTAGGCACTTTGCAAAAAACACCTCTGTTTTCTTTAAAAAAATGTGATGTGTGCATGTTGCGTTTCGTGGCATTTCCTGTCGCGGGCGCTAGGCCTACCCACACAAGTGAGGTATCATTTTTATCGGGAGACTTGGGGAAACGCTGGGTGGGAGGAAATTTGTGGCTTCTCTAGGATTCCAGAACTTTCTGTCACCAAAATATGAGGAATTTTTTTTTTTTTAGCCAACTTTTGAGGTTTGCAAAGGATTCTGGGCAACAAAACCTGGTCAGAGCCGCACAAGTCACCCCATCTTGGATTTCCCTAGGTCTCTAGTTTAAAAAAATGCATAGGTTTGGTAGGTTTCCCTAGGTGCCGGCTGAGCTAGAGGCCAAAATCTACAGATAGGCATTTTGCAAAAAACACCTCTGTTTTCTTTAAAAAAATGTGATGTGTCCATGTTGCGTTTTGGGGCATTTCCTGTCGCGGGCGCTAGGCCTACCCACACAAGTGAGGTTTCATTTTTATTGGGAGACTTGGGGAAACGCTGGGTGGAAGGAAATTTGTGGCTTCTCTAGGATTCCAGAACTTTCTGTCACCAAAATATGAGGAAAATGTGCTTTTTTAGCGAAATTTTGAGGTTTGCAAAGGATTCTGGGCAACAAAACCTGGTCAGAGCCCCACAAGTCACCCCATCTTGGATTTCCCTAGGTCTCTAGTTTAAAAACATGCATAGGTTTGGTAGGTTTCCCTAGGTGCCGGCTGAGGTAGAGGCCAAAATCTACAGATAGGCATTTTGCAAAAAACACCTCTTTTTTCTTTAAAAAAATGTGATGTGTCCATGTTGCATTTTGGGGCATCTCCTGTCGCGGGCGCTAGGCCTACCCACACAAGTGAGGTATCATTTTAATCGGGAGATTTGGGGGAACGCTGGGTGGAAGGAAATTTGTGGTTCCTCTCTGATTCCAGAACTTTCTGTCACCAAAATGTGAGGAACATGTCTTTTTTTTAGCCAAATTTTGAAGTTTGCAAAGGATTCTGGGTAACAAAACCTGGTCAGAGCCCCACAAGTCACCCCATCTTTGATTCCCCTAGGTCCCTAGTTTTCAGAAATGCACAGGTTTGGTAGGTTTCGCTAGGTGCCGGCTGAGCTAGACGCCAAAATCTACAGGTAGGCACTTTGCAAAAAACACCTCTGTTTTCTTTAAAAAAATGTGATGTGTGCATGTTGCATTTTGTGGCATTTCCTGTCGCGGGCGCTAGGCCTACCCACACAAGTGAGGTATCATTTTTATCGGGAGACTTGGGGAAACGCTGGCTGGGAGGAAATTTGTGGCTCCTCTAGGATTCCAGAACTTTCTGTCACCAAAATGTGAGGAAAATGTGTTTTTTTAGCCAAATTTTGAGGTTTGCAAAGGATTCTGGGCAACAAAACCTGGTCAGAGCCGCACAAGTCACCCCATCTTTGATTTCCCTAGGTCTCTAGTTTAAAAAAATGCATAGGTTTGGTAGGTTTCCCTATGTGCCGGCTGAGCTAGAAGCCAAAATCTACAGATAGGCATTTTGCAAAAAACACCTCTGTTTTCTTTCAAAAAATGTGATGTGTCCATGTTGCGTTTTGGGGCATTTCCTGTCGCGGGCGCTAGGCCTACCCACACAAGTGAGGTATCATTTTTATCGGGAGAATTGGGGGAACGCTGGGTGGAAGGAAATTTGTGGCTCCTCTCTGATTCCAGAACTTTCTGTCACCAAAATGTGAGGAACATGTGTTTTTTTAGCCAAATTTTGAGGTTTGCAAAGGATTCTGGGTAACAAAACCTGGTCAGAGCCCCACAAGTCACCCCATCTTTGATTCCCCTAGGTCTCTAGTTTTCAGAAATGCACAGGTTTGGTAGGTTTCCCTAGGTGCCGGCTAAGCTAGAGGCCAAAATCTACAGGTAGGCACTTTGCAAAAAACACCTCTGTTTTCTTTAAAAAAATGTGATGTGTGTATGTTGCGTTTCGTGGCATTTCCTGTTGCGGGCGCTAGGCCTACCCACACAAGTGAGGCATCATTTTTATCGGGAGACTTGGGGGAACGCTGGATGGAAGGAAATTTGTGGCTCCTCTCTGATTCCAGAAATTTCTGTCACCAAAATGTGAGGAAAATGTGTTTTTTTGGCCAAATTTTGAGGGTTGCAAAGGATTCTGGGTAACAGAACCTGGTCAGAGCCCCACAAGTCACCCCATCTTGGATTCCCCTAGGTCTCTACTTTTCAGAAATGCACAGGTTTGGTAGGTTTCCCTAGGTGCCGGCTGAGCTAGAGGCCAGAATCTACAGGTAGGCACTTTGCAAAACACACCTCTGTTTTCTTTCAAAAAATGTGATGTGTGCACGTTGCGTTTTGGGGCATTTCCTGTCGCGGGCGCTAGGCCTACCCACACAAGTAAGGTATCATTTTTATCGGGAGACTTGGGGAAACGCTGGATGGAAGGAAATTAGTGGCTCCTCTCTGATTCCAGAACTTTCTGTCACCAAAATGTGAGGAAAATGTGTTTTTTCAGCCAAATTTTGAGGGTTGCAAAGGATTCTGGGTAACAGAACCTGGTCAGAGCACCACAAGTCACCCCATCTTGGATTCCCCTAGGTCTCTAGTTTTCAGAAATGCAAAGGTTTGGTAGGTTTCCCTAGGTGCCGGCTGAGCTAGAGGCCAAAATCTACAGGTAGGCACTTTGCAAAAAACACCTCTGTTTTCTTTCAAAAAATGTGATGTGTGTACGTTGCGTTTTGGGGCATTTCCTGTCGCGGGTGCTAGGCCTACCCACACAAGTGAGGTATCATTTTTATCGGGAGACTTGGGGGAACGCTGGGTGGAAGGAAATTTGTGGCTCCTCTCTGATTCCAGAACTTTCTGTCACCAAAATGTGAGGAACATGTGTTTTTTTAGCCAAATTCTGAGGTTTGCAAAGGATTCTGGGTAACAAAACCTGGTCAGAGCCCCACAAGTCACCCCATAATTGATTCCCCGAGGTCCCTAGTTTTCAGAAATGCACAGGTTTGGTAGGTTTCCCTAGGAGCCGGCTAAGCTAGAGGCCAAAATCTACAGGTAGGCACTTTGCAAAAAACACCTCTGTTTTCTTTAAAAAAATGTGATGTGTGCATGTTGCGTTTCGTGGCATTTCCTGTTGCGGGCGCTAGGCCTACCCACACAAGTGAGGTATCATTTTTATCGGGAGACTTGGGGAAATGCTGGGTGGAAGGACATTTGTGGCTTCTCTAGGATTCCAGAACTTTCTGTCACCAAAATATGAGGAAAATGTGTTTTTTTAGCCAAATTTTGAGGTTTGCAAAGGATTCTGGGCAACAAAACCTGGTCAGAGCCCCACAAGTCACCCCATCTTGGATTTCCCTAGATCTCTAGTTTTAAAAAATGCATAGGTTTGGTAGGTTTCCCTAGGTGCCGGCTGAGCTAGAGGCCAAAATCTACAGGTAGACACTTTGCAAAAAACACCTCTGTTTTCTTTAAAAAAATGTGATGTGTCCATGTCGCGTTTTGGGGCATTTCCTGTCGTGGGCGCTAGGCCTACCCACACAAGTGAGGTATCATTTTAATCGGGAGACTTGGGGGAACGCTGGGTGGAAGGAAATTTGTGGCTCCTCTCTGATTCCAGAACTTTCTGTCACCAAAATGTGAGGAAAATTTGTTTTTTTAGCCAAATTTTGAGGTTTGCAAAGGATTCTGGGTAACAGAACCTGGTCAGAGCCCCACAAGTCACCCCATCTTGGATTCCCCTAGGTCTCTAGTTTTCAGAAATGCACAGGGTTGGTAGGTTTCCCTAGGTGCCGGCTGAGCTAGAGGCCAAAATCTACAGGTAGGCATTTTGCAAAAAACACCTCTGTTTTCTTTCAAAAAATGTGATGTGTGCACGTTGCGTTTTGGGGCATTTCCTGTCGCGGGCACTAGGCCTACCCACACAAGTGAGGTATCATTTTTATCGGGAGACTTGGGGAAACGCTGGATGGAAGGAAATTTGTGGCTCCTCTCTGATTCCAGAACTTTCTGTCACCAAAATGTGAGGAAAATGTGTTTTTTCAGCCAAATTTTGAGGGTTGCAAAGGATTCTGGGTAACAGAACCTGGTCAGAGCCCCACAAGTCACCCCATCTTGGATTCCCCTAGGTCTCTAGTTTTCAGAAATGCAAAGGTTTGGTAGGTTTCCCTAGGTGCCGGCTGAGCTAGAGGCCAAAATCTACAGGTAGGCACTTTGCAAAAAACACCTCTGTTTTCTTTCAAAAAATGTGATGTGTGTACGTTGCGTTTTGGGGCATTTCCTGTCGCGGGCGCTAGGCCTACCCACACAAGTGAGGTATCATTTTAATCGGGAGACTTGGGGGAACGCTGGGTGGAAGGAAATTTGTGGCTCCTCTGATTCCAGAACTTTCTGTCACCAAAATGTGAGGAACATGTGTTTTTTTAGCCAAATTTTGAGGTTTGCAAAGGATTCTGGGTAACAAAACCTTGTCAGAGCCCCACAAGTCACCCCATCTTTGATTCCCCGAGGTCCCTAGTTTTCAGAAATGCACAGGTTTGGTAGGTTTCCCTAGGAGCCGGCTAAGCTAGAGGCCAAAATCTACAGGTAGGCACTTTGCAAAAAACACCTCTGTTTTCTTTAAAAAAATGTGATGTGTGCATGTTGCGTTTCGTGGCATTTCCTGTCGCGGGCGCTAGGCCTACCCACACAAGTGAGGTATCATTTTTATCGGGAGACTTGGGGAAACGCTGGGTGGGAGGAAATTTGTGGCTTCTCTAGGATTCCAGAACTTTCTGTCACCAAAATATGAGGAATTTTTTTTTTTTTAGCCAACTTTTGAGGTTTGCAAAGGATTCTGGGCAACAAAACCTGGTCAGAGCCGCACAAGTCACCCCATCTTGGATTTCCCTAGGTCTCTAGTTTAAAAAAATGCATAGGTTTGGTAGGTTTCCCTAGGTGCCGGCTGAGCTAGAGGCCAAAATCTACAGATAGGCATTTTGCAAAAAACACCTCTGTTTTCTTTAAAAAAATGTGATGTGTCCATGTTGCGTTTTGGGGCATTTCCTGTCGCGGGCGCTAGGCCTACCCACACAAGTGAGGTATAATTTTTATCGGGAGACTTGGGGGAACGCTGGGTGGAAGGAAATTTGTGGCTCCTCTCTGATTCCAGAACTTTCTGTCACCAAAATGTGAGGAACATGTGTTTTTTTAGCCAAATTTTGAGGTTTGCAAAGGATTCTGGGTAACAAAACCTGGTCAGAGCCCCACAAGTCATCCCATCTTTGATTCCCCTAGGTCCCTAGTTTTCAGAAATGCACAGGTTTGGTAGGTTTCCCTAGGTGCCGGCTAAGCTAGAGGCCAAAATCTACAGGTAGGCACTTTGCAAAAAACACCTCTGTTTTCTTTCAAAAAATGTGATGTGTGTATGTTGCGTTTCGTGGCATTTCCTGTTGCGGGCGCTAGGCCTACCCACACAAGTGAGGTTTCATTTTTATTGGGAGACTTGGGGAAACGCTGGGTGGAAGGAAATTTGTGGCTTCTCTAGGATTCCAGAACTTTCTGTCACCAAAATATGAGGAAAATGTGCTTTTTTAGCGAAATTTTGAGGTTTGCAAAGGATTCTGGGCAACAAAACCTGGTCAGAGCCCCACAAGTCACCCCATCTTGGATTTCCCTAGGTCTCTAGTTTAAAAACATGCATAGGTTTGGTAGGTTTCCCTAGGTGCCGGCTGAGGTAGAGGCCAAAATCTACAGATAGGCATTTTGCAAAAAACACCTCTGTTTTCTTTAAAAAAATGTGATGTGTCCATGTTGCATTTTGGGGCATCTCCTGTCGCGGGCGCTAGGCCTACCCACACAAGTGAGGTATCATTTTAATCGGGAGATTTGGGGGAACGCTGGGTGGAAGGAAATTTGTGGTTCCTCTCTGATTCCAGAACTTTCTGTCACCAAAATGTGAGGAACATGTCTTTTTTTTAGCCAAATTTTGAGGTTTGCAAAGGATTCTGGGTAACAAAACCTGGTCAGAGCCCCACAAGTCACCCCATCTTTGATTCCCCTAGGTCCCTAGTTTTCAGAAATGCACAGGTTTGGTAGGTTTCGCTAGGTGCCGGCTGAGCTAGACGCCAAAATCTACAGGTAGGCACTTTGCAAAAAACACCTCTGTTTTCTTTAAAAAAATGTGATGTGTGCATGTTGCATTTTGTGGCATTTCCTGTCGCGGGCGCTAGGCCTACCCACACAAGTGAGGTATCATTTTTATCGGGAGACTTGGGGAAACGCTGGCTGGGAGGAAATTTGTGGCTCCTCTAGGATTCCAGAACTTTCTGTCACCAAAATGTGAGGAAAATGTGTTTTTTTAGCCAAATTTTGAGGTTTGCAAAGGATTCTGGGCAACAAAACCTGGTCAGAGCCGCACAAGTCACCCCATCTTTGATTTCCCTAGGTCTCTAGTTTAAAAAAATGCATAGGTTTGGTAGGTTTCCCTATGTGCCGGCTGAGCTAGAAGCCAAAATCTACAGATAGGCATTTTGCAAAAAACACCTCTGTTTTCTTTCAAAAAATGTGATGTGTCCATGTTGCGTTTTGGGGCATTTCCTGTCGCGGGCGCTAGGCCTACCCACACAAGTGAGGTATCATTTTTATCGGGAGAATTGGGGGAACGCTGGGTGGAAGGAAATTTGTGGCTCCTCTCTGATTCCAGAACTTTCTGTCACCAAAATGTGAGGAACATGTGTTTTTTTAGCCAAATTTTGAGGTTTGCAAAGGATTCTGGGTAACAAAACCTGGTCAGAGCCCCACAAGTCACCCCATCTTTGATTCCCCTAGGTCTCTAGTTTTCAGAAATGCACAGGTTTGGTAGGTTTCCCTAGGTGCCGGCTAAGCTAGAGGCCAAAATCTACAGGTAGGCACTTTGCAAAAAACACCTCTGTTTTCTTTAAAAAAATGTGATGTGTGTATGTTGCGTTTCGTGGCATTTCCTGTTGCGGGCGCTAGGCCTACCCACACAAGTGAGGCATCATTTTTATCGGGAGACTTGGGGGAACGCTGGATGGAAGGAAATTTGTGGCTCCTCTCTGATTCCAGAAATTTCTGTCACCAAAATGTGAGGAAAATGTGTTTTTTTGGCCAAATTTTGAGGGTTGCAAAGGATTCTGGGTAACAGAACCTGGTCAGAGCCCCACAAGTCACCCCATCTTGGATTCCCCTAGGTCTCTACTTTTCAGAAATGCACAGGTTTGGTAGGTTTCCCTAGGTGCCGGCTGAGCTAGAGGCCAGAATCTACAGGTAGGCACTTTGCAAAACACACCTCTGTTTTCTTTCAAAAAATGTGATGTGTGCACGTTGCGTTTTGGGGCATTTCCTGTCGCGGGCGCTAGGCCTACCCACACAAGTAAGGTATCATTTTTATCGGGAGACTTGGGGAAACGCTGGATGGAAGGAAATTAGTGGCTCCTCTCTGATTCCAGAACTTTCTGTCACCAAAATGTGAGGAAAATGTGTTTTTTCAGCCAAATTTTGAGGGTTGCAAAGGATTCTGGGTAACAGAACCTGGTCAGAGCACCACAAGTCACCCCATCTTGGATTCCCCTAGGTCTCTAGTTTTCAGAAATGCAAAGGTTTGGTAGGTTTCCCTAGGTGCCGGCTGAGCTAGAGGCCAAAATCTACAGGTAGGCACTTTGCAAAAAACACCTCTGTTTTCTTTCAAAAAATGTGATGTGTGTACGTTGCGTTTTGGGGCATTTCCTGTCGCGGGTGCTAGGCCTACCCACACAAGTGAGGTATCATTTTTATCGGGAGACTTGGGGGAACGCTGGGTGGAAGGAAATTTGTGGCTCCTCTCTGATTCCAGAACTTTCTGTCACCAAAATGTGAGGAACATGTGTTTTTTTAGCCAAATTCTGAGGTTTGCAAAGGATTCTGGGTAACAAAACCTGGTCAGAGCCCCACAAGTCACCCCATAATTGATTCCCCGAGGTCCCTAGTTTTCAGAAATGCACAGGTTTGGTAGGTTTCCCTAGGAGCCGGCTAAGCTAGAGGCCAAAATCTACAGGTAGGCACTTTGCAAAAAACACCTCTGTTTTCTTTAAAAAAATGTGATGTGTGCATGTTGCGTTTCGTGGCATTTCCTGTTGCGGGCGCTAGGCCTACCCACACAAGTGAGGTATCATTTTTATCGGGAGACTTGGGGAAATGCTGGGTGGAAGGACATTTGTGGCTTCTCTAGGATTCCAGAACTTTCTGTCACCAAAATATGAGGAAAATGTGTTTTTTTAGCCAAATTTTGAGGTTTGCAAAGGATTCTGGGCAACAAAACCTGGTCAGAGCCCCACAAGTCACCCCATCTTGGATTTCCCTAGATCTCTAGTTTTAAAAAATGCATAGGTTTGGTAGGTTTCCCTAGGTGCCGGCTGAGCTAGAGGCCAAAATCTACAGGTAGACACTTTGCAAAAAACACCTCTGTTTTCTTTAAAAAAATGTGATGTGTCCATGTCGCGTTTTGGGGCATTTCCTGTCGTGGGCGCTAGGCCTACCCACACAAGTGAGGTATCATTTTAATCGGGAGACTTGGGGGAACGCTGGGTGGAAGGAAATTTGTGGCTCCTCTCTGATTCCAGAACTTTCTGTCACCAAAATGTGAGGAAAATTTGTTTTTTTAGCCAAATTTTGAGGTTTGCAAAGGATTCTGGGTAACAGAACCTGGTCAGAGCCCCACAAGTCACCCCATCTTGGATTCCCCTAGGTCTCTAGTTTTCAGAAATGCACAGGGTTGGTAGGTTTCCCTAGGTGCCGGCTGAGCTAGAGGCCAAAATCTACAGGTAGGCATTTTGCAAAAAACACCTCTGTTTTCTTTCAAAAAATGTGATGTGTGCACGTTGCGTTTTGGGGCATTTCCTGTCGCGGGCACTAGGCCTACCCACACAAGTGAGGTATCATTTTTATCGGGAGACTTGGGGAAACGCTGGATGGAAGGAAATTTGTGGCTCCTCTCTGATTCCAGAACTTTCTGTCACCAAAATGTGAGGAAAATGTGTTTTTTCAGCCAAATTTTGAGGGTTGCAAAGGATTCTGGGTAACAGAACCTGGTCAGAGCCCCACAAGTCACCCCATCTTGGATTCCCCTAGGTCTCTAGTTTTCAGAAATGCAAAGGTTTGGTAGGTTTCCCTAGGTGCCGGCTGAGCTAGAGGCCAAAATCTACAGGTAGGCACTTTGCAAAAAACACCTCTGTTTTCTTTCAAAAAATGTGATGTGTGTACGTTGCGTTTTGGGGCATTTCCTGTCGCGGGCGCTAGGCCTACCCACACAAGTGAGGTATCATTTTAATCGGGAGACTTGGGGGAACGCTGGGTGGAAGGAAATTTGTGGCTCCTCTGATTCCAGAACTTTCTGTCACCAAAATGTGAGGAACATGTGTTTTTTTTAGCCAAATTTTGAGGTTTGCAAAGGATTCTGGGTAACAAAACCTTGTCAGAGCCCCACAAGTCACCCCATCTTTGATTCCCCGAGGTCCCTAGTTTTCAGAAATGCACAGGTTTGGTAGGTTTCCCTAGGAGCCGGCTAAGCTAGAGGCCAAAATCTACAGGTAGGCACTTTGCAAAAAACACCTCTGTTTTCTTTAAAAAAATGTGATGTGTGCATGTTGCGTTTCGTGGCATTTCCTGTCGCGGGCGCTAGGCCTACCCACACAAGTGAGGTATCATTTTTATCGGGAGACTTGGGGAAACGCTGGGTGGGAGGAAATTTGTGGCTTCTCTAGGATTCCAGAACTTTCTGTCACCAAAATATGAGGAATTTTTTTTTTTTTAGCCAACTTTTGAGGTTTGCAAAGGATTCTGGGCAACAAAACCTGGTCAGAGCCGCACAAGTCACCCCATCTTGGATTTCCCTAGGTCTCTAGTTTAAAAAAATGCATAGGTTTGGTAGGTTTCCCTAGGTGCCGGCTGAGCTAGAGGCCAAAATCTACAGATAGGCATTTTGCAAAAAACACCTCTGTTTTCTTTAAAAAAATGTGATGTGTCCATGTTGCGTTTTGGGGCATTTCCTGTCGCGGGCGCTAGGCCTACCCACACAAGTGAGGTATAATTTTTATCGGGAGACTTGGGGGAACGCTGGGTGGAAGGAAATTTGTGGCTCCTCTCTGATTCCAGAACTTTCTGTCACCAAAATGTGAGGAACATGTGTTTTTTTAGCCAAATTTTGAGGTTTGCAAAGGATTCTGGGTAACAAAACCTGGTCAGAGCCCCACAAGTCATCCCATCTTTGATTCCCCTAGGTCCCTAGTTTTCAGAAATGCACAGGTTTGGTAGGTTTCCCTAGGTGCCGGCTAAGCTAGAGGCCAAAATCTACAGGTAGGCACTTTGCAAAAAACACCTCTGTTTTCTTTCAAAAAATGTGATGTGTGTATGTTGCGTTTCGTGGCCTTTCCTGTTGCGGGCGCTAGGCCTACCCACACAAGTGAGGTTTCATTTTTATTGGGAGACTTGGGGAAACGCTGGGTGGAAGGAAATTTGTGGCTTCTCTAGGATTCCAGAACTTTCTGTCACCAAAATATGAGGAAAATGTGCTTTTTTAGCGAAATTTTGAGGTTTGCAAAGGATTCTGGGCAACAAAACCTGGTCAGAGCCCCACAAGTCACCCCATCTTGGATTTCCCTAGGTCTCTAGTTTAAAAACATGCATAGGTTTGGTAGGTTTCCCTAGGTGCCGGCTGAGGTAGAGGCCAAAATCTACAGATAGGCATTTTGCAAAAAACACCTCTGTTTTCTTTAAAAAAATGTGATGTGTCCATGTTGCATTTTGGGGCATCTCCTGTCGCGGGCGCTAGGCCTACCCACACAAGTGAGGTATCATTTTAATCGGGAGATTTGGGGGAACGCTGGGTGGAAGGAAATTTGTGGTTCCTCTCTGATTCCAGAACTTTCTGTCACCAAAATGTGAGGAACATGTCTTTTTTTTAGCCAAATTTTGAGGTTTGCAAAGGATTCTGGGTAACAAAACCTGGTCAGAGCCCCACAAGTCACCCCATCTTTGATTCCCCTAGGTCCCTAGTTTTCAGAAATGCACAGGTTTGGTAGGTTTCGCTAGGTGCCGGCTGAGCTAGACGCCAAAATCTACAGGTAGGCACTTTGCAAAAAACACCTCTGTTTTCTTTAAAAAAATGTGATGTGTGCATGTTGCATTTTGTGGCATTTCCTGTCGCGGGCGCTAGGCCTACCCACACAAGTGAGGTATCATTTTTATCGGGAGACTTGGGGAAACGCTGGCTGGGAGGAAATTTGTGGCTCCTCTAGGATTCCAGAACTTTCTGTCACCAAAATGTGAGGAAAATGTGTTTTTTTAGCCAAATTTTGAGGTTTGCAAAGGATTCTGGGCAACAAAACCTGGTCAGAGCCGCACAAGTCACCCCATCTTTGATTTCCCTAGGTCTCTAGTTTAAAAAAATGCATAGGTTTGGTAGGTTTCCCTATGTGCCGGCTGAGCTAGAAGCCAAAATCTACAGATAGGCATTTTGCAAAAAACACCTCTGTTTTCTTTCAAAAAATGTGATGTGTCCATGTTGCGTTTTGGGGCATTTCCTGTCGCGGGCGCTAGGCCTACCCACACAAGTGAGGTATCATTTTTATCGGGAGAATTGGGGGAACGCTGGGTGGAAGGAAATTTGTGGCTCCTCTCTGATTCCAGAACTTTCTGTCACCAAAATGTGAGGAACATGTGTTTTTTTAGCCAAATTTTGAGGTTTGCAAAGGATTCTGGGTAACAAAACCTGGTCAGAGCCCCACAAGTCACCCCATCTTTGATTCCCCTAGGTCTCTAGTTTTCAGAAATGCACAGGTTTGGTAGGTTTCCCTAGGTGCCGGCTAAGCTAGAGGCCAAAATCTACAGGTAGGCACTTTGCAAAAAACACCTCTGTTTTCTTTAAAAAAATGTGATGTGTGTATGTTGCGTTTCGAGGCATTTCCTGTTGCGGGCGCTAGGCCTACCCACACAAGTGAGGCATCATTTTTATCGGGAGACTTGGGGAAACGCTGGGTGGAAGGAAATTTGTGGCTTCTCTCGGATTCCAGAACTTTCTGTCACCAAAATATGAGGAAAATTTGTTTTTTTAGCCAAATTTTGAGGTTTGCAAAGGATTCTGGGCAACAAAACCTGGTCAGAGCCCCACAAGTCACCCCATCTTGGATTTCCCTAGGTCTCTAGTTTTAAAAAATGCATAGGTTTGGTAAGTTTCCCTAGGTGCCGGCTGAGCTAGAGGCCAAAATCTACAGGTAGGCACTTTGCAAAAAACACCTCTGTTTTCTTTAAAAAAATGTGATGTTTCCATGTCGCGTTTTGGGGCATTTCCTGTCGCGGGCGCTAGGCCTACCCACACACGTGAGGTATCATTTTAATCGGGAGACTTGGGGGAACGCTGGGTGGAAGGAAATTTGTGGCTCCTCTCTGATTCCAGAACTTTCTGTCACCAAAATGTGAGGAAAATGGGTTTTTTTAGCCAAATTTTGAGGTTTGCAAAGGATTCTGGGTAACAGAACCTGGTCAGAGCCCCACAAGTCACCCCATCTTGGATTCCCCTAGGTCTCTAGTTTTCAGAAATGCACAGGTTTGGTAGGTTTCCCTAGGTGCCGGCTGAGCTAGAGGCCAAAATCTACAGGTAGGCACTTTGCAAAAAACACCTCTGTTTTCTTTAAAAAAATGTGATGTGTGTACGTTGCGTTTTGGGGCATTTCCTGTCGCGGGCGCTAGGCCTACCCACACAAGTGAGGTATAATTTTTATCGGGAGACTTGGGGGAACGCTGGGTGGAAGGAAATTTGTGGCTCCTCTCTGATTCCAGAACTTTCTGTCACCAAAATGTGAGGAACATGTGTTTTTTTAGCCAAATTTTTAGGTTTGCAAAGGATTCTGGGGAACAAAACCTGGTCAGAGCCCCACAAGTCACCCCATCTTTGATTCCCCTAGGTCCCTAGTTTTCAGAAATGCACAGGTTTGGTAGGTTTCCCTAGGTGCCGGCTCAGATAGAGGCCAAAATCTACAGGTAGGCACTTTGCAAAAAACACCTCTGTTTTCTTTCAAAAAATGTGATGTGTGCATGTTGCGTTTCGTGGCATTTCCTATTGCGGGCGCTAGGCCTACCCACACAAGTGAGGCATCATTTTAATCGGGAGACTTGGGGGAACGCTGGGTGGAAGGAAATTTGTGGCTCCTCTCTGATTCCAGAACTTTCTGTCACCAAAATGTGAGGAAAATGTGTTTTTTTAGCCAAATGTTGAGGTTTGCAATGGATTCTGGGTAACAGAACCTGGTCAGAGCCCCACAAGTCACCCCATCATGGATTCCCCTAGGTCTCTAGTTTTCAGAAATGCACAGATTTGGTAGGTTTCCCTAGGTGCCGGCTGAGCTAGAGGCCAAAATCTACAGGTAGGCACTTTGCAAAAAACACCTCTGTTTTCTTTTAAAAAATGTGATGTGTGTACGTTGCGTTTTGGGGCATTTCCTGTCGCGGGCGCTAGGCCTACCCACACAAGTGAGGTATAATTTTTATCGGGAGACTTGGGGAAACGCTGGGTGGAAGGAAATTTGTGGCTTCTCTTGGATTCCAGAACTGTCTGTCACCAAAATATGAGGAAAATGTGTTTTTTTAGCCAAATTTTGAGGTTTGCAAAGGATTCTGGGTAACTGAACCTGGTCAGAGCCCCACAAGTCACCCCATCTTGGATTTCCCTAGGTCTCTAGTTTTCAAAAATGCATAGGTTTGGTAGGTTTCCCTAGGTGCCGGCTGAGCTAGAGGCCAAAATCTACAGGTAGGCATTTTGCAAAAAACACCTCTGTTTTCTTTCAAAAAATGTGATGTGTGCACGTTGCGTTTTGGGGCATTTCCTGTCGCGGGCACTAGGCCTACCCACACAAGTGAGGTATCATTTTTATCGGGAGACTTGGGGAAACGCTGGATGGAAGGAAATTTGTGGCTCCTCTCTGATTCCAGAACTTTCTGTCACCAAAATGTGAGGAAAATGTGTTTTTTCAGCCAAATTTTGAGGGTTGCAAAGGATTCTGGGTAACAGAACCTGGTCAGAGCCCCACAAGTCACCCCATCTTGGATTCCCCTAGGTCTCTAGTTTTCAGAAATGCAAAGGTTTGGTAGGTTTCCCTAGGTGCCGGCTGAGCTAGAGGCCAAAATCTACAGGTAGGCACTTTGCAAAAAACACCTCTGTTTTCTTTCAAAAAATGTGATGTGTGTACGTTGCGTTTTGGGGCATTTCCTGTCGCGGGCGCTAGGCCTACCCACACAAGTGAGGTATCATTTTAATCGGGAGACTTGGGGGAACGCTGGGTGGAAGGAAATTTGTGGCTCCTCTGATTCCAGAACTTTCTGTCACCAAAATGTGAGGAACATGTGTTTTTTTAGCCAAATTTTGAGGTTTGCAAAGGATTCTGGGTAACAAAACCTTGTCAGAGCCCCACAAGTCACCCCATCTTTGATTCCCCGAGGTCCCTAGTTTTCAGAAATGCACAGGTTTGGTAGGTTTCCCTAGGAGCCGGCTAAGCTAGAGGCCAAAATCTACAGGTAGGCACTTTGCAAAAAACACCTCTGTTTTCTTTAAAAAAATGTGATGTGTGCATGTTGCGTTTCGTGGCATTTCCTGTCGCGGGCGCTAGGCCTACCCACACAAGTGAGGTATCATTTTTATCGGGAGACTTGGGGAAACGCTGGGTGGGAGGAAATTTGTGGCTTCTCTAGGATTCCAGAACTTTCTGTCACCAAAATATGAGGAACATTTTTTTTTTTAGCCAACTTTTGAGGTTTGCAAAGGATTCTGGGCAACAAAACCTGGTCAGAGCCGCACAAGTCACCCCATCTTGGATTTCCCTAGGTCTCTAGTTTAAGAAAATGCATAGGTTTGGTAGGTTTCCCTAGGTGCCGGCTGAGCTAGAGGCCAAAATCTACAGATAGGCATTTTGCAAAAAACACCTCTGTTTTCTTTAAAAAAATGTGATGTGTCCATGTTGCGTTTTGGGGCATTTCCTGTCGCGGGCGCTAGGCCTACCCACACAAGTGAGGTATAATTTTTATCGGGAGACTTGGGGGAACGCTGGGTGGAAGGAAATTTGTGGCTCCTCTCTGATTCCAGAACTTTCTGTCACCAAAATGTGAGGAACATGTGTTTTTTTAGCCAAATTTTGAGGTTTGCAAAGGATTCTGGGTAACAAAACCTGGTCAGAGCCCCACAAGTCATCCCATCTTTGATTCCCCTAGGTCCCTAGTTTTCAGAAATGCACAGGTTTGGTAGGTTTCCCTAGGTGCCGGCTAAGCTAGAGGCCAAAATCTACAGGTAGGCACTTTGCAAAAAACACCTCTGTTTTCTTTCAAAAAATGTGATGTGTGTATGTTGCGTTTCGTGGCATTTCCTGTTGCGGGCGCTAGGCCTACCCACACAAGTGAGGTTTCATTTTTATTGGGAGACTTGGGGAAACGCTGGGTGGAAGGAAATTTGTGGCTTCTCTAGGATTCCAGAACTTTCTGTCACCAAAATATGAGGAAAATGTGCTTTTTTAGCGAAATTTTGAGGTTTGCAAAGGATTCTGGGCAACAAAACCTGGTCAGAGCCCCACAAGTCACCCCATCTTGGATTTCCCTAGGTCTCTAGTTTAAAAACATGCATAGGTTTGGTAGGTTTCCCTAGGTGCCGGCTGAGGTAGAGGCCAAAATCTACAGATAGGCATTTTGCAAAAAACACCTCTGTTTTCTTTAAAAAGATGTGATGTGTCCATGTTGCATTTTGGGGCATCTCCTGTCGCGGGCGCTAGGCCTACCCACACAAGTGAGGTATCATTTTAATCGGGAGATTTGGGGGAACGCTGGGTGGAAGGAAATTTGTGGTTCCTCTCTGATTCCAGAACTTTCTGTCACCAAAATGTGAGGAACATGTCTTTTTTTTAGCCAAATTTTGAGGTTTGCAAAGGATTCTGGGTAACAAAACCTGGTCAGAGCCCCACAAGTCACCCCATCTTTGATTCCCCTAGGTCCCTAGTTTTCAGAAATGCACAGGTTTGGTAGGTTTCGCTAGGTGCCGGCTGAGCTAGACGCCAAAATCTACAGGTAGGCACTTTGCAAAAAACACCTCTGTTTTCTTTAAAAAAATGTGATGTGTGCATGTTGCATTTTGTGGCATTTCCTGTCGCGGGCGCTAGGCCTACCCACAAAAGTGAGGTATCATTTTTATCGGGAGACTTGGGGAAACGCTGGCTGGGAGGAAATTTGTGGCTCCTCTAGGATTCCAGAACTTTCTGTCACCAAAATGTGAGGAAAATGTGTTTTTTTAGCCAAATTTTGAGGTTTGCAAAGGATTCTGGGCAACAAAACCTGGTCAGAGCCGCACAAGTCACCCCATCTTTGATTTCCCTAGGTCTCTAGTTTAAAAAAATGCATAGGTTTGGTAGGTTTCCCTATGTGCCGGCTGAGCTAGAAGCCAAAATCTACAGATAGGCATTTTGCAAAAAACACCTCTGTTTTCTTTCAAAAAATGTGATGTGTCCATGTTGCGTTTTGGGGCATTTCCTATTGCGGGCGCTAGGCCTACCCACACAAGTGAGGCATCATTTTAATCGGGAGACTTGGGGGAACGCTGGATGGAAGGAAATTTGTGGCTCCTCTCTGATTCCAGAACTTTCTGTCACCAAAATGTGAGGAAAATGTGTTTTTTTAGCCAAATGTTGAGGTTTGCATTGGATTCTGGGTAACAGAACCTGGTCAGAGCCCCACAAGTCACCCCATCATGGATTCCCCTAGGTCTCTAGTTTTCAGAAATGCACAGATTTGGTAGGTTTCCCTAGGTGCCGGCTGAGCTAGAGGCCAAAATCTACAGGTAGGCACTTTTCAAAAAACACCTCTGTTTTCTTTAAAAAAATGTGATGTGTGTATGTTGCGTTTTGGGGCATTTCCTGTCGCGGTCGCTAGGCCTACCCACACAAGTGAGGTATCATTTTTATCGGGAGACTTGGGGGAACGCAGGGTGGAAGGAAATTTGTGGCTCCTCTCTGATTCCAGAACTTTCTGTCACCAAAATGTGAGGAACATGTGTTTTTTTAGCCAAATTTTGAGGTTTGCAAAGGATTCTGGGTAACAAAACCTGGTCAGAGCCCCACAAGTCACCCCATCTTTGATTCCCCGAGGTCCCTAGTTTTCAGTAATGCACAGGTTTGGTAAGTTTCCCTAGGTGCCGGCTGAGCTAGAGGCCAAAATCTACAGATAGGCATTTTGCAAAAAAACACCTCTGTTTTCTTTAAAAAAATGTGATGTGTCCATGTCGCGTTTTGGGGCATTTCCTGTCGCGGGCGCTAGGCCTACCCACACAAGTGAGGTATCATTTTAATCGGGAGACTTGGGGGAACGCTGGGTGGAAGGAAATTTGTGGCTCCTCTATGATTCCAGAACTTTCTGTCACCAAAATGTGAGGAAAATGTGTTTTTTTAGCCAAATTTTGAGGTTTGCAAAGGATTCTGGGTAACAAAACCTGGTCAGAGCCCCACAAGTCACCCCATCTTTGATTTCCCTAGGTCCCTAGTTTTCAGAAATGCACAGGTTTGGCAGGTTTCCCTAGGTGCCGGCTGAGCTAGAGGCCAAAATCTACAGGTTTGCAAAAAACACCTCTGTTTTCTTTAAAAAAATGTGATGTGTGCATGTTGCGTTTCGTGGCATTTCCTGTTGCGGGCGCTAGGTCTACCCACACAAGTGAGGTATCATTTTTATCGGAAGACTTGGGGAAACGCTGAGTGGAAGGAAATTTGTGGCTTCTCTCGGATTCCAGAACTTTCTGTCACCAAAATATGAGGAAAATTTGTTTTTTTAGCCAAATTTTGAGGTTTGCAAAGGATTCTGGGCAACAAAACCTGGTCAGAGCCCCACAAGTCACCCCATCTTGGATTTCCCTAGGTCTCTAGTTTTAAAAAATGCATAGGTTTGGTAAGTTTCCCTAGGTGCCGGCTGAGCTAGAGGCCAAAATCTACAGGTAGGCACTTTGCAAAAAACACCTCTGTTTTCTTTAAAAAAATGTGATGTTTCCATGTCGCGTTTTGGGGCATTTCCTGTCGCGGGCGCTAGGCCTACCCACACAAGTGAGGTATCATTTTAATCGGGAGACTTGGGGGAACGCTGGGTGGAAGGAAATTTGTGGCTCCTCTCTGATTCCAGAACTTTCTGTCACCAAAATGTGAGGAAAATGGGTTTTTTTAGCCAAATTTTGAGGTTTGCAAAGGATTCTGGGTAACAGAACCTGGTCAGAGCCCCACAAGTCACCCCATCTTGGATTCCCCTAGGTCTCTAGTTTTCAGAAATGCACAGGTTTGGTAGGTTTCCCTAGGTGCCGGCTGAGCTAGAGGCCAAAATCTACAGGTAGGCACTTTGCAAAAAACACCTCTGTTTTCTTTAAAAAAATGTGATGTGTGTACGTTGCGTTTTGGGGCATTTCCTGTCGCGGGCGCTAGGCCTACCCACACAAGTGAGGTATAATTTTTATCGGGAGACTTGGGGGAACGCTGGGTGGAAGGAAATTTGTGGCTCCTCTCTGATTCCAGAACTTTCTGTCACCAAAATGTGAGGAACATGTGTTTTTTTAGCCAAATTTTTAGGTTTGCAAAGGATTCTGGGGAACAAAACCTGGTCAGAGCCCCACAAGTCACCCCATCTTTGATTCCCCTAGGTCCCTAGTTTTCAGAAATGCACAGGTTTGGTAGGTTTCCCTAGGTGCCGGCTCAGATAGAGGCCAAAATCTACAGGTAGGCACTTTGCAAAAAACACCTCTGTTTTCTTTCAAAAAATGTGATGTGTGCATGTTGCGTTTCGTGGCATTTCCTATTGCGGGCGCTAGGCCTACCCACACAAGTGAGGCATCATTTTAATCGGGAGACTTGGGGGAACGCTGGGTGGAAGGAAATTTGTGGCTCCTCTCTGATTCCAGAACTTTCTGTCACCAAAATGTGAGGAAAATGTGTTTTTTTAGCCAAATGTTGAGGTTTGCAATGGATTCTGGGTAACAGAACCTGGTCAGAGCCCCACAAGTCACCCCATCATGGATTCCCCTAGGTCTCTAGTTTTCAGAAATGCACAGATTTGGTAGGTTTCCCTAGGTGCCGGCTGAGCTAGAGGCCAAAATCTACAGGTAGGCACTTTGCAAAAAACACCTCTGTTTTCTTTTAAAAAATGTGATGTGTGTACGTTGCGTTTTGGGGCATTTCCTGTCGCGGGCGCTAGGCCTACCCACACAAGTGAGGTATAATTTTTATCGGGAGACTTGGGGAAACGCTGGGTGGAAGGAAATTTGTGGCTTCTCTTGGATTCCAGAACTGTCTGTCACCAAAATATGAGGAAAATGTGTTTTTTTAGCCAAATTTTGAGGTTTGCAAAGGATTCTGGGTAACTGAACCTGGTCAGAGCCCCACAAGTCACCCCATCTTGGATTTCCCTAGGTCTCTAGTTTTCAAAAATGCATAGGTTTGGTAGGTTTCCCTAGGTGCCGGCTGAGCTAGAGGCCAAAATCTACAGGTAGGCATTTTGCAAAAAACACCTCTGTTTTCTTTAAAAAAATGTGATGTGTGCACGTTGCGTTTTGGGGCATTTCCTGTCGCGGGCACTAGGCCTACCCACACAAGTGAGGTATCATTTTTATCGGGAGACTTGGGGAAACGCTGGATGGAAGGAAATTTGTGGCTCCTCTCTGATTCCAGAACTTTCTGTCACCAAAATGTGAGGAAAATGTGTTTTTTCAGCCAAATTTTGAGGGTTGCAAAGGATTCTGGGTAACAGAACCTGGTCAGAGCCCCACAAGTCACCCCATCTTGGATTCCCCTAGGTCTCTAGTTTTCAGAAATGCAAAGGTTTGGTAGGTTTCCCTAGGTGCCGGCTGAGCTAGAGGCCAAAATCTACAAGTAGGCACTTTGCGAAAAACACCTCTGTTTTCTTTCAAAAAATGTGATGTGTGTACGTTGCGTTTTGGGGCATTTCCTGTCGCGGGCGCTAGGCCTACCCACACAAGTGAGGTATCATTTTAATCGGGAGACTTGGGGGAACGCTGGGTGGAAGGAAATTTGTGGCTCCTCTGATTCCAGAACTTTCTGTCACCAAAATGTGAGGAACATGTGTTTTTTTAGCCAAATTTTGAGGTTTGCAAAGGATTCTGGGTAACAAAACCTTGTCAGAGCCCCACAAGTCACCCCATCTTTGATTCCCCGAGGTCCCTAGTTTTCAGAAATGCACAGGTTTGGTAGGTTTCCCTAGGAGCCGGCTAAGCTAGAGGCCAAAATCTACAGGTAGGCACTTTGCAAAAAACACCTCTGTTTTCTTTAAAAAAATGTGATGTGTGCATGTTGCGTTTCGTGGCATTTCCTGTCGCGGGCGCTAGGCCTACCCACACAAGTGAGGTATCATTTTTATCGGGAGACTTGGGGAAACGCTGGGTGGGAGGAAATTTGTGGCTTCTCTAGGATTCCAGAACTTTCTGTCACCAAAATATGAGGAACATTTTTTTTTTTTGCCAACTTTTGAGGTTTGCAAAGGATTCTGGGCAACAAAACCTGGTCAGAGCCGCACAAGTCACCCCATCTTGGATTTCCCTAGGTCTCTAGTTTAAGAAAATGCATAGGTTTGGTAGGTTTCCCTAGGTGCCGGCTAAGCTAGAGGCCAAAATCTACAGGTAGGCACTTTGCAAAAAACACCTCTATTTTCTTTCAAAAAATGTGATGTGTGCATGTTGCGTTTCGTGGCATTTCCTGTTGCGGGCGCTAGGCCTACCCACACAAGTGAGGCATCATTTTTATCGGGAGACTTGGGGAAACGCTGGGTGGAAGGAAATTTGTGGCTCTCTCTGATTCCAGAACTTTCTGTCACCAAAATGTGAGGAAAATGTGTTTTTTTAGCCAAATTTTGAGGTTTGCAAAGGATTCTGGGTAACAGGACCTGGTCAGAGCCCCACAAGTCACCCCATCATGGATTCCCCTAGGTCTCTAGTTTTCAGAAATGCACAGATTTGGTAGGTTTCCCTAGGTGCCGGCTGAGCTAGAGGCCAAAATCTACAGGTAGGCACTTTGCAAAAAACACCTCTGTTTTCTTTTAAAAAATGTGATGTGTGTACGTTGCGTTTTGGGGCATTTCCTGTCGCGGGCGCTAGGCCTACCCACACAAGTGAGGTATAATTTTTATCGGGAGACTTGGGGAAACGCTGGGTGGAAGGAAATTTGTGGCTTCTCTCGGATTCCAGAACTGTCTGTCACCAAAATATGAGGAAAATGTGTTTTTTTAGCCAAATTTTGAGGTTTGCAAAGGATTCTGGGTAACTGAACCTGGTCAGAGCCCCACAAGTCACCCCATCTTGGATTTCCCTAGGTCTCTAGTTTTCAAAAATGCATAGGTTTGGTAGGTTTCCCTAGGTGCCGGCTGAGCTAGAGGCCAAAATCTACAGGTAGGCACTTTGCAAAAAACACCTCTGTTTTCTTTAAAAAAATGTGATGTGTGTATGTTGCGTTTTGGGGCATTTCCTGTCGCGGGCACTAGGCCTACCCACACAAGTGAGGTATCATTTTTATCGGGAGACTTGGGGGAACGCAGGGTGGAAGGAAATTTGTGGCTCCTCTCTGATTCCAGAACTTTCTGTCACCAAAATGTGAGGAACATGTGTTTTTTTAGCCTAATTTTGAGGTTTGCAAAGGATTCTGGGTAATAGAACCTGGTCAGAGCCCCACAAGTCACCCCATCTTGGATTCCCCTAGGTCTCTAGTTTTCAGAAATGCACAGGTTTGGTAGGTTTCCCTAGGTGCCGGCTGAGCTAGAGGCCAAAATCTACAGGTAGGCACTTTTCAAAAAACACCTCTGTTTTCTTTAAAAAAATGTGATGTGTGTATGTTGCGTTTTGGGGCATTTCCTGTCGCGGTCGCTAGGCCTACCCACACAAGTGAGGTATCATTTTTATCGGGAGACTTGGGGGAACGCAGGGTGGAAGGAAATTTGTGGCTCCTCTCTGATTCCAGAACTTTCTGTCACCAAAATGTGAGGAACATGTGTTTTTTTAGCCAAATTTTGAGGTTTGCAAAGGATTCTGGGTAACAAAACCTGGTCAGAGCCCCACAAGTCACCCCATCTTTGATTCCCCGAGGTCCCTAGTTTTCAGTAATGCACAGGTTTGGTAAGTTTCCCTAGGTGCCGGCTGAGCTAGAGGCCAAAATCTACAGATAGGCATTTTGCAAAAAAACACCTCTGTTTTCTTTAAAAAAATGTGATGTGTCCATGTCGCGTTTTGGGGCATTTCCTGTCGCGGGCGCTAGGCCTACCCACACAAGTGAGGTATCATTTTAATCGGGAGACTTGGGGGAACGCTGGGTGGAAGGAAATTTGTGGCTCCTCTCTGATTCCAGAACTTTCTGCCACCAAAATGTGAGGAAAATGTGTTTTTTTAGCCAAATTTTGAGGTTTGCAAAGGATTCTGGGTAACAAAACCTGGTCAGAGCCCCACAAGTCACCCCATCTTTGATTTCCCTAGGTCCCTAGTTTTCAGAAATGCACAGGTTTGGCAGGTTTCCCTAGGTGCCGGCTGAGCTAGAGGCCAAAATCTACAGGTTTGCAAAAAACACCTCTGTTTTCTTTAAAAAAATGTGATGTGTGCATGTTGCGTTTCGTGGCATTTCCTGTTGCGGGCGCTAGGTCTACCCACACAAGTGAGGTATCATTTTTATCGGAAGACTTGGGGAAACGCTGAGTGGAAGGAAATTTGTGGCTTCTCTCGGATTCCAGAACTTTCTGTCAACAAAATATGAGGAAAATTTGTTTTTTTAGACAAATTTTGAGGTTTGCAAAGGATTCTGGGCAATAAAACCTGGTCAGAGCCCCACAAGTCACCCCATCTTGGATTTCCCTAGGTCTCTAGTTTAAAAAAATGCATAGGTTTGGTAGGTTTCCCTAGGTGCCGGCTGAGCTAGAGGCCAAAATCTACAGATAGGCATTTTGCAAAAAACACCTCTGTTTTCTCTAAAAAAATGTGATGTGTCCATGTCGCGTTTTGGGGCATTTCCTGTCGCGGGCGCTAGGCCTACCCACACAAGTGAGGCATCATTTTTATCGGGAGACTTGGGGAAACGCTGGGTGGAAGGAAATTTGTGGCTCTCTCTGATTCCAGCACTTTTTGTCACCAAAATGTGAGGAAAATGTGTTTTTTTAGCCAAATGTTGAGGTTTGCAAAGGATTCTGGGTAACAGAACCTGGTCAGAGCCCCACAAGCCACCCCATCCTGGATTCCCATAGGTCTCTAGTTTTCAGAAATGCACAGGTTTGGTAGGTTTCCCTAGGTGCCGGCTGAGCTAGAGGCCAAAATCTACAGGTAGGCACTTTGCAAAAACCACCTCTGTTTTCTTTAAAAAAATGTGATGTGTCCATGTCGCGTTTTGGGGCATTTCCTGTCGCGGGCGCTAGGCCTACCCACACAAGTGAGGTATCATTTTAATCGGGAGACTTGGGGGAACGCTGGGTGGAAGGAAATTTGTGGCTCCTCTCTGATTCCAGACCTTTCTGTCACCAAAATGTGAGGAAAATGTGTTTTTTTAGCCAAATTTTGAGGTTTGCAAAGGATTCTGGGTAACAGAACCTGGTCAGAGCCCCACAAGTCACCCCATCTTGGATTCCCCTAGGTCTCTAGTTTTCAGAAATGCACAGGTTTGGTATGTTTCCCTAGGTGCCGGCTGTGCTAGAGGCCAAAATCTACAGGTAGGCACTTTGCAAAAAACACCTCTGTTTTCTTTAAAAAAATGTGATGTGTGCACGTTGCGTTTTGGGGCATTTCCTGTCGCGGGCGCTAGGCCTACCCACACAAGTGAGGTATCATTTTTATCGGGAGACTTGGGGGAACGCTGGGTGGAAGGAAATTTGTGGCTCCTCTCTGATTCCAGAACTTACTGTCACCAAAATGTGAGGAACATGTGTTTTTTTAGCCAAATTTTGAGGTTTGCAAAGGATTCTGGGTAACAAAACCTGGTCAGAGCCCCACAAGTCACCCCATCTTTGATTCCCCTAGGTCCCTAGTTTTCAGAAATGCACAGGTTTGGTAGGTTTCCCTAGGTGCCGGCTAAGCTAGAGGCCAAAATCTACAGGTAGGCACTTTGCAAAAAACACCTCTATTTTCTTTCAAAAAATGTGATGTGTGCATGTTGCGTTTCGTGGCATTTCCTGTTGCGGGCGCTAGGCCTACCCACACAAGTGAGGCATCATTTTTATCGGGAGACTTGGGGAAACGCTGGGTGGAAGGAAATTTGTGGCTCTCTCTGATTCCAGAACTTTCTGTCACCAAAATGTGAGGAAAATGTGTTTTTTTAGCCAAATTTTGAGGTTTGCAAAGGATTCTGGGTAACAGGACCTGGTCAGAGCCCCACAAGTCACCCCATCTTGGATTCCCATAGGTCTCTAGTTTTCAGAAATGCACAGGTTTGGTAGGTTTCCCTAGGTGCCGGCTGAGCTAGAGGCCAAAATCTACAGGTAGGCACTTTGCAAAAAACATCTCTGTTTTCTTTAAAAAAATGTGATGTGTCCATGTCGAGTTTTGGGGCATTTCCTGTCGCGGGCGCTAGGCCTACCCACACAAGTGAGGTATCATTTTAATCGGGAGACTTGGGGGAACGCTGGGTGGAAGGAAATTTGTGGCTCCTCTCTGATTCCAGAACTTTCTGTCACCAAAATGTGAGGAAAATGTGTTTTTTTAGCCAAAATTTGAGGTTTGCAAAGGATTCTGGGTAACAGAACCTGGTCAGAGCCCCACAAGTCACCCCATCTTGGATTCCCCTAGGTCTCTAGTTTTCAGAAATGCACAGGTTTGGTAGGTTTCCCTAGGTGCCGGCTGAGCTAGAGGCCAAAATCTACAGGTAGGCACTTTGCAAAAAACACCTCTGTTTTCTTTAAAAAAATGTGATGTGTGTATGTTGCGTTTTGGGGCATTTCCTGTCGCGGGCGCTAGGCCTACCCACACAAGTGAGGTATCATTTTTATCGGGAGACTTGGGGGAACGCTGGGTGGAAGGAAATTTGTGGCTCCTCTCTGATTTCAGAACTTTCTGTCACCAAAATGTGAGGAACATGTGTTTTTTTAGCCATATTTTGAGGTTTGCAAAGGATTCTGGGTAACAAAACCTGGTCAGAGCCCCACAAGTCACCCCATCTTTGATTCCCCGAGGTCCCTAGTTTTCAGAAATGCACGGGTTTGGTAAGTTTCCCTAGGTGCCGGCTGAGCTAGAGGCCAAAATCTACAGATAGGCATTTTGCAAAAAACACCTCTGTTTTCTTTCAAAAAATGTGATGTGTCCATGTCGCGTTTTGGGGCATTTCCTGTTGCGGGCGCTAGGCCTACCCACACAAGTGAGGTATCATGTTAATCGGGAGACTTGGGGGAACGCTGGGTGGAAGGAAATTTGTGGCTCCTCTCTGATTCCAGAACTTTCTGTCACCAAAATGTGAGGAAAATGTGTTTTTTTAGCCAAATTTTGAGGTTTGCAAAGGATTCTGGGTAACAGAACCTGGTCAGAGCCCCACAAGTCACCCCATCTTGGATTCCCATAGTTCTCTAGTTTTCAGAAATGCACAGGTTTGGTAGGTTTCCCTAGGTGCCGGCTGAGCTAGAGGCCAAAATCTACAGATAGGCATTTTGCAAAAAACACCTCTGTTTTCTTTCAAAAAATGTGATGTGTCCATGTCGCGTTTTGGGGCATTTCCTGTTGCGGGCGCTAGGCCTACCCACACAAGTGAGGTATCATGTTAATCGGGAGACTTGGGGGAACGCTGGGTGGAAGGAAATTTGTGGCTCCTCTCTGATTCCAGAACTTTCTGTCACCAAAATGTGAGGAAAATGTGTTTTTTTAGCCAAATTTTGAGGTTTGCAAAGGATTCTGGGTAACAGAACCTGGTCAGAGCCCCACAAGTCACCCCATCTTGGATTCCCATAGTTCTCTAGTTTTCAGAAATGCACAGGTTTGGTAGGTTTCCCTAGGTGCCGGCTGAGCTAGAGGCCAGAAACTACAGGTAGGCACTTTGCAAAACTCACCTCTGTTTTCTTTCAAAAAATGTGATGTGTGCACGTTGTGTTTTGGGGCATTTCCAGTTGCGGGCGCTAGGCCTACCCACACAAGTGAGGTATCATTTTTATCGGGAGACTTGGGGGAACGCTGGATGGAAGGAAATTTGTGGCTCCTCTCTGATTCCAGAAATTTCTGTCACCAAAATGTGAGGAAAATGTGTTTTTTTGGCCAAATTTTGAGGGTTGCAAAGGATTCTGGGTAACAGAACCTGGTCAGAGCCCCACAAGACACCCCATCTTGGATTCCCCTAGGTCTCTACTTTTCAGAAATGCACAGGTTTGGTAGGTTTCCCTAGGTGCCGGCTGAGCTAGAGGCCAGAATCTACAGGTAGGCACTTTGCAAAACACACCTCTGTTTTCTTTCAAAAAATGTGATGTGTGCACGTTGCGTTTTGGGGCATTTCCTGTCGCGGGCGCTAGGCCTACCCACACAAGTAAGGTATCATTTTTATCGGGAGACTTGGGGAAACGCTGGATGGAAGGAAATTTGTGGCTCCTCTCTGATTCCAGAACTTTCTGTCACCAAAATGTGAGGAAAATGTGTTTTTTCAGCCAAATTTTGAGGGTTGCAAAGGATTCTGGGTAACAGAACCTGGTCAGAGCACCACAAGTCACCCCATCTTGGATTCCCCTAGGTCTCTAGTTTTCAGAAATGCAAAGGTTTGGTAGGTTTCCCTAGGTGCCGGCTGAGCTAGAGGCCAAAATCTACAGGTAGGCACTTTGCAAAAAACACCTCTGTTTTCTTTCAAAAAATGTGATGTGTGCACGTTGTGTTTTGGGGCATTTCCAGTTGCGGGCACTAGGCCTACCCACACAAGTGAGGTATCATTTTTATCGGGAGACTTGGGGGAACGCTGGATGGAAGGAAATTTGTGGCTCCTCTCTGATTCCAGAAATTTCTGTCACCAAAATGTGAGGAAAATGTGTTTTTTTGGCCAAATTTTGAGGGTTGCAAAGGATTCTGGGTAACAGAACCTGGTCAGAGCCCCACAAGTCACCCCATCTTGGATTTCCCTAGATCTCTAGTTTTAAAAAATGCATAGGTTTGGTAGGTTTCCCTAGGTGCCGGCTGAGCTAGAGGCCAAAATCTACAGGTAGACACTTTGCAAAAAACACCTCTGTTTTCTTTCAAAAAATGTGATGTGTCCATGTCGCGTTTTGGGGCATTTCCTGTCGTGGGCTCTAGGCCTACCCACACAAGTGAGGTATCATTTTAATCAGGAGACTTGGGGGAACGCTGGGTGGAAGGAAATTTGTGGCTCCTCTCTGATTCCAGAACTTTCTGTCACCAAAATGTGAGGAAAATGTGTTTTTTAAGCCAAATTTTGAGGTTTGCAAAGGATTCTGGGTAACAGAACCTGGTCAGAGCCCCACAAGTCACCCCATCTTGGATTCCCCTAGGTCTCTAGTTTTCAGAAATGCACAGGTTTGGTAGGTTTCCCTAGGTGCCGGCTGAGCTAGAGGCCAAAATCTACAGGTAGGCATTTTGCAAAAAACACCTCTGTTTTCTTTCAAAAAATGTGATGTGTGCACGTTGCGTTTTGGGGCATTTCCTGTCGCGGGCACTAGGCCTACCCACACAAGTGAGGTATCATTTTTATCGGGAGACTTGGGGAAACGCTGGATGGAAGGAAATTTGTGGCTCCTCTCTGATTCCAGAACTTTCTGTCACCAAAATGTGAGGAAAATGTGTTTTTTCAGCCAAATTTTGAGGGTTGCAAAGGATTCTGGGTAACAGAACCTGGTCAGAGCCCCACAAGTCACCCCATCTTGGATTCCCCTAGGTCTCTAGTTTTCAGAAATGCAAAGGTTTGGTAGGTTTCCCTAGGTGCCGGCTGAGCTAGAGGCCAAAATCTACAGGTAGGCACTTTGCAAAAAACACCTCTGTTTTCTTTCAAAAAATGTGATGTGTGTACGTTGCGTTTTGGGGCATTTCCTGTCGCGGGCGCTAGGCCTACCCACACAAGTGAGGTATCATTTTAATCGGGAGACTTGGGGGAACGCTGGGTGGAAGGAAATTTGTGGCTCCTCTGATTCCAGAACTTTCTGTCACCAAAATGTGAGGAACATGTGTTTTTTTAGCCAAATGTTGAGGTTTGCAAAGGATTCTGGGTAACAAAACCTGGTCGGAGCCCCACAAGTCACCCCATCTTTGATTCCCCGAGGTCTCTAGTTTTCAGAAATGCAAAGGTTTGGTAGGTTTCCCTAGGTGCCGGCTGAGCTAGAGGCCAAAATCTACAGGTAGGCACTTTGCAAAAAACACCTCTGTTTTCTTTCAAAAAATGTGATGTGTGCACGTTGTGTTTTGGGGCATTTCCAGTTGCGGGCGCTAGGCCTACCCACACAAGTGAGGTATCATTTTTATCGGGAGACTTGGGGGAACGCTGGATGGAAGGAAATTTGTGGCTCCTCTCTGATTCCAGAAATTTCTGTCACCAAAATGTGAGGAAAATGTGTTTTTTGGGCCAAATTTTGAGGGTTGCAAAGGATTCTGGGTAACAGAACCTGGTCAGAGCCCCACAAGTCACCCCATCTTGGATTTCCCTAGATCTCTAGTTTTAAAAAATGCATAGGTTTGGTAGGTTTCCCTAGGTGCCGGCTGAGCTAGAGGCCAAAATCTACAGGTAGACACTTTGCAAAAAACACCTCTGTTTTCTTTCAAAAAATGTGATGTGTCCATGTCGCGTTTTGGGGCATTTCCTGTCGTGGGCTCTAGGCCTACCCACACAAGTGAGGTATCATTTTAATCAGGAGACTTGGGGGAACGCTGGGTGGAAGGAAATTTGTGGCTCCTCTCTGATTCCAGAACTTTCTGTCACCAAAATGTGAGGAAAATGTGTTTTTTAAGCCAAATTTTGAGGTTTGCAAAGGATTCTGGGTAACAGAACCTGGTCAGAGCCCCACAAGTCACCCCATCTTGGATTCCCCTAGGTCTCTAGTTTTCAGAAATGCACAGGTTTGGTAGGTTTCCCTAGGTGCCGGCTGAGCTAGAGGCCAAAATCTACAGGTAGGCATTTTGCAAAAAACACCTCTGTTTTCTTTCAAAAAATGTGATGTGTGCACGTTGCGTTTTGGGGCATTTCCTGTCGCGGGCACTAGGCCTACCCACACAAGTGAGGTATCATTTTTATCGGGAGACTTGGGGAAACGCTGGATGGAAGGAAATTTGTGGCTCCTCTCTGATTCAAGAACTTTCTGTCACCAAAATGTGAGGAAAATGTGTTTTTTCAGCCAAATTTTGAGGGTTGCAAAGGATTCTGGGTAACAGAACCTGGTCAGAGCCCCACAAGTCACCCCATCTTGGATTCCCCTAGGTCTCTAGTTTTCAGAAATGCAAAGGTTTGGTAGGTTTCCCTAGGTGCCGGCTGAGCTAGAGGCCAAAATCTACAGGTAGGCACTTTGCAAAAAACACCTCTGTTTTCTTTCAAAAAATGTGATGTGTGTACGTTGCGTTTTGGGGCATTTCCTGTCGCGGGCGCTAGGCCTACCCACACAAGTGAGGTATCATTTTAATCGGGAGACTTGGGGGAACGCTGGGTGGAAGGAAATTTGTGGCTCCTCTGATTCCAGAACTTTCTGTCACCAAAATGTGAGGAACATGTGTTTTTTTAGCCAAATGTTGAGGTTTGCAAAGGATTCTGGGTAACAAAACCTGGTCGGAGCCCCACAAGTCACCCCATCTTTGATTCCCCGAGGTCTCTAGTTTTCAGAAATGCAAAGGTTTGGTAGGTTTCCCTAGGTGCCGGCTGAGCTAGAGGCCAAAATCTACAGGTAGGCACTTTGCAAAAAACACCTCTGTTTTCTTTAAAAAAATGTGATGTGTGTACGTTGCGTTTTGGGGCATTTCCTGTCGCGGGCGCTAGGCCTACCCACACAAGTGAGGTATCATTTTAATCGGGAGACTTGGGGGAACGCTGGGTGGAAGGAAATTTGTGGCTCCTCTGATTCCAGAACTTTCTGTCACCAAAATGTGAGGAACATGTGTTTTTTTAGCCAAATGTTGAGGTTTGTAAAGGATTCTGGGTAACTGAACCTGGTCAGAGCCCCACAAGTCACCCCATCTTGGATTCCCCTAGGTCTCTAGTTTTCAGAAATGCACAGGTTTGGTAGGTTTCCCTAGGTGCCGGCTGAGCTAGAGGCCAAAATATACAGGTAGGCATTTTGCAAAAAACACCTCTGTTTTCTTTCAAAAAATGTGATGTGTGCACGTTGCGTTTTGGGGCATTTCCTGTCGCGGGCACTAGGCCTACCCACACAAGTGAGGTATCATTTTTATCGGGAGACTTGGGGAAACGCTGGATGGAAGGAAATTTGTGGCTCCTCTCTGATTCCAGAACTTTCTGTCACCAAAATGTGAGGAAAATGTGTTTTTTCAGCCAAATTTTGAGGGTTGCAAAGGATTCTGGGTAACAGAACCTGGACAGAGCCCCACGCGTCACCCCATCTTGGATTCCCCTAGGTCTCTAGTTTTCAGAAATGCAAAGGTTTGGTAGGTTTCCCTAGGTGCCGGCTGAGCTAGAGGCCAAAATCTACAGGTAGGCACTTTGCAAAAAACACCTCTGTTTTCTTTCAAAAAATGTGATGTGTGTACGTTGCGTTTTGGGGCATTTCCTGTCGCGGGCGCTAGGCCTACCCACACAAGTGAGGTATCATTTTAATCGGGAGACTTGGGGGAACGCTGGGTGGAAGGAAATTTGTGGCTCCTCTGATTCCAGAACTTTCTGTCACCAAAATGTGAGGAACATGTGTTTTTTTAGCCAAATGTTGAGGTTTGCAAAGGATTCTGGGTAACAGAACCTGGTCAGAGCCCCACAAGCCACCCCATCCTGGATTCCCATAGGTCTCTAGTTTTCAGAAATGCACAGGTTTGGTAGGTTTCCCTAGGAGCCGGCTAAGCTAGAGGCCAAAATCTACAGGTAGGCACTTTGCAAAAAACACCTCTGTTTTCTTTAAAAAAATGTGATGTGTGCATGTTGCGTTTCGTGGCATTTCCTGTTGCGGGCGCTAGGCCTACCCACACAAGTGAGGTATCATTTTTTTCGGAAGACTTGGGGAAATGCTGGGTGGAAGGAAATTTGTGGCTTCTCTCGGATTCCAGAACTTTCTGTCACCAAAATATGAGGAACATGTGTTTTTTTAGCCAAATTTTGAGGTTTGCAAAGGATTTTGGGTAAGAAAACCTGGTCGAAGCCCCACAAGTCACCCCATCTTTGATTCCCCTAGGTCCCTAGTTTTCAGAAATGCACAGGTTTGGCAGGTTTCCCTAGGTGCCGGCTGAGCTAGAGGCCAAAATCTACAGGTTTGCAAAAAACACCTCTGTTTTCTTTAAAAAAATGTGATGTGTGCATGTTGCGTTTCATGGCATTTCCTGTTGCGGGCGCTAGGTCTACCCACACAAGTGAGGTATCATTTTTATCGGGAGACTTGGGGAAACGCTGGGTGGAAGGAAATTTGTGACTTCTCTCGGATTCCAGAACTTTCTGTCACCAAAATATGAGTAAAATGTGTTTTTTTAGACAAATTTTGAGGTTCCCAAAGGATTCTGGGCAACAAAACCTGGTCAGAGCCCCACAAGTCACCGCATCTTGGATTTCCCTAGGTCTCTAGTTTAAAAAAAATGCATAGGTTTGGTAGGTTTCCCTAGGTGCCGGCTGAGCTAGAGGCCAAAATCTACAGATAGGTATTTTGCAAAAAACACCTCTGTTTTCTTTAAAAAAATGTGATGTGTCCATGTCGCGTTTTGGGGCATTTCCTGTCGCGGGCGCTAGGCCTACCCACACAAGTGAGGTATCATTTTTATTGGGAGACTTGGGGGAACGCTGGGTGGAAGGAAATATGTGGCTCCTCTCTGATTCCAGAACTTTCTGTCACCAAAATGTGAGGAAAATGTGTTTTTTCAGCCAAATTTTGAGGTTTGCAAAGGATTCTGGGTAACAGAACCTGGTCAGAGCCCCACAAGTCACCCCATCATGGATTCCCCTTGTCTCTAGTTTTCAGACATGCACAGGTTTGGTAGGTTTCCCTAGGTGCCGGCTGAGCTAGAGGCCAAAATCTACAGGTAGGCACTTTGCAAAAAACACCTCTGTTTTCTTTAAAAAAATGTGATGTGTGCACGTTGCGTTTTGGGGCATTTCCTGTCGTGGGCGCTAGGCCTACCCACACAAGTGAGGTATCATTTTTATCGGGAGACTTGGGGGAACGCTGGGTGGAAGGAAATTTGTGGCTCCTCTCTGATTCCAGAACTTACTGTCACCAAAATGTGAGGAACATGTGTTTTTTTAGCCAAATTTTGAGGTTTGCAAAGGATTCTTGGTAACAAAACCTGGTCAGAGCCCCACAAGTCACCCCATCTTTGATTCCCCTAGGTCCCTAATTTTCAGAAATGCACAGGTTTGGTAGGTTTCCCTGGTGCCCGCTAAGCTAGAGGCCAAAATCTACAGGTAGGCACTTTGCAAAAAACACCTCTATTTTCTTTCAAAAAATGTGATGTGTGCATGTTGCGTTTCGTGGCAATTCCTGTTGCGGGCGCTAGGCCTACCCACACAAGTGAGGCATCATTTTTATCGGGAGACTTGGGGAAACGCTGGGTGGAAGGAAATTTGTGGCTCTCTCTGATTCCAGCACTTTCTGTCACCAAAATGTGAGGAAAATGTGTTTTTTTAGCCAAATGTTGAGGTTTGCAAAGGATTCTGGGTAACAGAACCTGGTCAGAGCCCCACAATCCACCCCATCTTGGATTCCCATAGGTCTCTAGTTTTCAGAAATGCACAGGTTTGGTAGGTTTCCCTAGGTGCCGGCTGAGCTAGAGGCCAAAATCTACAGGTAGGCACTTTGCAAAAAACACCTCTGTTTTCTTTCAAAAAATGTAATGTGTCCATGTCGCGTTTTGGGGCATTTCCTGTCGCGGGCGCTAGGCCTACCCACACAAGTGACGTATCATTTTAATCGGGAGACTTGGGGGAACGCTGGGTGGAAGGAAATTTGTGGCTCCTCTCTGATTCCAGAACTTTCTGTCACCAAAATGTGAGGAACATGTGTTTGTTTAGCCAAATTTTGAGGTTTGCAAAGGATTCTGGGTAACAGAACCTGGTCAGAGCCCCACAAGTCACCCCATCTTGGATTCCCCTAGGTCTCTAGTTTTCAGAAATGCACAGGTTTGGTAGGTTTCCCTAGGTGCCGGCTGAGCTAGAGGCCAAAATCTACAGGTAGGCACTTTGCAAAAAACACCTCTGTTTTCTTTAAAAAAATGTGATGTGTGCACGTTGCGTTTTGGGGCATTTCCTGTCGCGGGCGCTAGGCCTACCCACACAAGTGAGGTATCATTTTTATCGGGAGACTTGGGGGAACGATGGGTGGAAGGAAATTTGTGGCTCCTCTCTGATTCCAGAACTTACTGTCACCAAAATGTGAGGAACATGTGTTTTTTTAGCCAAATTTTGAGGTTTGCAAAGGATTCTGGGTAACAAAACCTGGTCAGAGCCCCACAAGTCACCCCATCTTTGATTCCCCTAGGTCCCTAGTTTTCAGAAATGCACAGGTTTGGTAGGTTTCCCTAGGTGCCGGCTAAGCTAGAGGCCAAAATCTACAGGTAGGCACTTTGCAAAAAACACCTCTATTTTCTTTCAAAAAATGTGATGTGTGCATGTTGCGTTTCGTGGCATTTCCTGTTGCGGGCGCTAGGCCTACCCACACAAGTGAGGCATCATTTTTATCGGGAGACTTGGGGAAACGCTGGGTGGAAGGAAATTTGTGGCTCTCTCTGATTCCAGAACTTTCTATCACCAAAATGTGAGGAAAATGTGTTTTTTTAGCCAAATTTTGAGGTTTGCAAAGGATTCTGGGTAACAGAACCTGGTCAGAGCCCCACAAGTCACCCCATCTTGGATTCCCATAGGTCTCTAATTTTCAGAAATGCACAGGTTTGGTAGGTTTCCCTAGGTGCCGGCTGAGCTAGAGGCCAAAATCTACAGGTAGGCACTTTGCAAAAAACACCTCTGTTTTCTTTCAAAAAATGTGATGTGTCCATGTCGCGTTTTGGGGCATTTCCTGTCGCGGGCGCTAGGCCTACCCACACAAGTGAGGTATCATTTTAATCGGGAGACTTGGGGGAACGCTGGGTGGAAGGAAATTTGTGGCTCCTCTCTGATTCCAGAACTTTCTGTCACCAAAATGTGAGGAAAATGTGTTTTTTTTAGCCAAATTTTGAGGTTTGCAAAGGATTCTGGGTAACAGAACCTGGTCAGAGCCCCACAAGTCACCCCATCTTGGATTCCCCTAGGTCTCTAGTTTTCAGAAATGCACAGGTTTGGTAGGTTTCCCTAGGTGCCGGCTGAGCTAGAGGCCAAAATCTACAGGTAGGCACTTTGCAAAAAACACCTCTGTTTTCTTTAAAAAAATGTGATGTGTGTATGTTGCGTTTTGGGGCATTTCCTGTCGCGGGCGCTAGGCCTACCCACACAAGTGAGGTATCATTTTAATCGGGAGACTTGGGGGAACGCTGGGTGGAAGGAAATTTGTGGCTCCTCTCTGATTCCAGAACTTTCTGTCACCAAAATGTGAGGAACATGTGTTTTTTTAGCCAAATTTTGAGGTTTGCAAAGGATTCTGGGTAACAGAACCTGGTCAGAGCCCCACAAGTCACCCCATCTTGGATTCCCCTAGGTCTCTAGTTTTCAGAAATGCACAGGTTTGGTAGGTTTCCCTAGGTGCCGGCTGAGCTAGAGGCCAAAATCTACAGGTAGGCACTTTGCAAAAAACACCTCTGTTTTCTTTAAAAAAATGTGATGTGTGCACGTTGCGTTTCGTGGCATTTCCTGTTGCGGGCGCTAGGCCTACCCACACAAGTGAGGCATCATTTTTATCGGGAGACTTGGGGAAACGCTGGGTGGAAGGAAATTTGTGGCTCTCTCTGATTCCAGAACTTTCTGTCACCAAAATGTGAGGAAAATGTGTTTTTTTAGCCAAATTTTGAGGTTTGCAAAGGATTCTGGGTAACAGAACCTGGTCAGAGCCCCACAAGTCACCCCATCTTGGATTCCCATAGGTCTCTAGTTTTCAGAAATGCACAGGTTTGGTAGGTTTCCCTAGGTGCCGGCTGAGCTAGAGGCCAAAATCTACAGGTAGGCACTTTGCAAAAAACACCTCTGTTTTCTTTAAAAAAATGTGATGTGTCCATGTCGCGTTTTGGGGCATTTCCTGTCGCGGGCGCTAGGCCTACCCACACAAGTGAGGTATCATTTTAATCGGGAGACTTGGGGGAACGCTGGGTGGAAGGAAATTTGTGGCTCCTCTCTGATTCCAGAACTTTCTGTCACCAAAATGTGAGGAAAATGTGTTTTTTTTGCCAAATTTTGAGGTTTGCAAAGGATTCTGGGTAACAGAACCTGGTCAGAGCCCCACAAGTCACCCCATCTTGGATTTCCCTAGGTCTCTAGTTTTCAGAAATGCACAGGTTTGGTAGGTTTCCCTAGGTGCCGGCTGAGCTAGAGGCCAAAATCTACAGGTAGGCACTTTGCAAAAAACACCTCTGTTTTCTTTAAAAAAATGTGATGTGTCCATGTCGCGTTTTGGGGCATTTCCTGTCGCGGGCGCTAGGCCTACCCACACAAGTGAGGTATCATGTTAATCGGGAGACTTGGGGGAACGCTGGGTGGAAGGAAATTTGTGGCTCCTCTCTGATTCCAGAACTTTCTGTCACCAAAATGTGAGGAAAATGTGTTTTTTTTAGCCAAATTTTGAGGTTTGCAAAGGATTCTGGGTAACAGAACCTGGTCAGAGCCCCACAAGTCACCCCATCTTGGATTCCCATAGTTCTCTAGTTTTCAGAAATACACAGGTTTGGTAGGTTTCCCTAGGTGCCGGCTGAGCTAGAGGCCAGAATCTACAGGTAGGCACTTTGCAAAACTCACCTCTGTTTTCTTTCAAAAAATGTGATGTGTGCACGTTGTGTTTTGGGGCATTTCCAGTTGCGGGCGCTAGGCCTACCCACACAAGTGAGGTATCATTTTTATCGGGAGACTTTGGGGAACGCTGGGTGGAAGGAAATTTGTGGCTCCTCTCTGATTCCAGAAATTTCTGTCACCAAAATGTGAGGAAAATGTGTTTTTTTGGCCAAATTTTGAGGGTTGCAAAGGATTCTGGGTAACAGAACCTGGTCAGAGCCCCACAAGTCACCCCATCTTGGATTCCCCTAGGTCTCTACTTTTCAGAAATGCACAGGTTTGGTAGGTTTCCCTAGGTGCCGGCTGAGCTAGAGGCCAGAATCTACAGGTAGGCACTTTGCAAAACACACCTCTGTTTTCTTACAAAAAATGTGATGTGTGCACGTTGCGTTTTGGGGCATTTCCTGTCGCGGGCGCTAGGCCTACCCACACAAGTGAGGTATCATTTTTATCGGGAGACTTGGGGAAACGCTGGATGGAAGGAAATTTGTGGCTCCTCTCTGATTCCAGAACTTTCTGTCACCAAAATGTGAGGAAAATGTGTTTTTTAAGCCAAATTTTGAGGGTTACAAAGGATTCTGGGTAACAGAACCTGGTCAGAGCACCACAAGTCACCCCATCTTGGATTCCCCTAGGTCTCTAGTTTTCAGAAATGCAAAGGTTTGGTAGGTTTCCCTAGGTGCCGGCTGAGCTAGAGGCCAAAATCTACAGGTAGGCACTTTGCAAAAAACACCTCTGTTTTCTTTCAAAAAATGTGATGTGTGTACGTTGCGTTTTGGGGCATTTCCTGTCGCGGGTGCTAGGCCTACCCACACAAGTGAGGTATCATTTTTATCGGGAGACTTGGGGGAACGCTGGGTGGAAGGAAATTTGTGGCTCCTCTCTGATTCCAGAACTTTCTGTCACCAAAATGTGAGGAACATGTGTTTTTTTAGCCAAATTTTGAGGTTTGGAAAGGATTCTGGGTAACAAAACCTGGTCAGAGCCCCACAAGTCACCCCATAATTGATTCCCCGAGGTCCCTAGTTTTCAGAAATGCACAGGTTTGGTAGGTTTCCCTAGGAGCCGGCTAAGCTAGAGGCCAAAATCTACAGGTAGGCACTTTGCAAAAAACACCTCTGTTTTCTTTAAAAAAATGATATGTGTGCATGTTGCGTTTCGTGGCATTTCCTGTTGCGGGCGCTAGGCCTACCCACACAAGTGAGGTATCATTTTTATCGGGAGACTTGGGGAAATGCTGGGTGGAAGGAAATTTGTGGCTTCTCTAGGATTCCAGAACTTTCTGTCACCAAAATATGAGGAAAATGTGTTTTTTTAGCCAAATTTTGAGGTTTGCAAAGGATTCTGGGCAACAAAACCTGGTCAGAGCCCCACAAGTCACCCCATCTTGGATTTCCCTAGGTCTCTAGTTTTCAAAAATGCATAGGTTTGGTAGGTTTCCCTAGGTGCCGGCTGAGCTAGAGGCCAAAATCTACAGGTAGACACTTTGCAAAAAACACCTCTGTTTTCTTTCAAAAAATGTGATGTGTCCATGTCGCGTTTTGGGGCATTTCCTGTCGTGGGCGCTAGGCCTACCCACACAAGTGAGGTATCATTTTAATCGGGAGACTTGGGGGAACGCTGGGTGGAAGGAAATTTGTGGCTCCTCTCTGATTCCAGAACTTTCTGTCACCAAAATGTGAGGAAAATGTGTTTTTTCAGCCAAATTTTGAGGGTTGCAAAGGATTCTGGGTAACAGAACCTGGTCAGAGCCCCACAAGTCACGCCATCTTGGATTCCCCTAGGTCTCTAGTTTTCAGAAATGCAAAGGTTTGGTAGGTTTCCCTAGGTGCCGGCTGAGCTAGAGGCCAAAATCTACAGGTAGGCACTTTGCAAAAAACACCTCTGTTTTCTTTCAAAAAATGTGATGTGTGTACGTTGCGTTTTGGGGCATTTCCTGTCGCGGGCGCTAGGCCTACCCACACAAGTGAGGTATCATTTTAATCGGGAGACTTGGGGGAACGCTGGGTGAAAGGAAATTTGTGGCTCCTCTGATTCCAGAACTTTCTGTCACCAAAATGTGAGGAACATGTGTTTTTTTAGCCAAATTTTGAGGTTTGCAAAGGATTCTGGGTAACAAAACCTGGTCGGAGCCCCACAAGTCACCCCATCTTTGATTCCCCGAGGTCCCTAGTTTTCAGAAATGCACAGGTTTGGTAGGTTTCCCTAGGAGCCGGCTAAGCTAGAGGCCAAAATCTACAGGTAGGCACTTTGCAAAAAACACCTCTGTTTTCTTTAAAAAAATGTGATGTGTGCATGTTGCGTTTCGTGGCATTTCCTGTTGCGGGCGCTAGGCCTACCCACACAAGTGAGGTATCATTTTTATCGGGAGACTTGGGGAAATGCTGGGTGGAAGGAAATTTGTGGCTTCTCTCGGATTCCAGAACTTTCTGTCACCAAAATATGAGGAAAATGTGTTTTTTTAGCCAAATTTTGAGGTTTGCAAAGGATTCTGGGTAACAGAACCTGGTCAGAGCCCCACAAGTCACCCCATCTTGGATTTCCCTAGGTCTCTAGTTTTCAAAAATGCATAGGTTTGGTAGGTTTCCCTAGGTGCCGGCTGAGCTAGAGGCCAAAATCTACAGGTAGACACTTTGCAAAAAACACCTCTGTTTTCTTTAAAAAAATGTGATGTGTCCATGTCGCGTTTTGGGGCATTTCCTGTCGCGGGCGCTAGGCCTACCCACACAAGTGAGGTATCATTTTAATCGGGAGACTTGGGGGAACGCTGGGTGGAAGGAAATTTGTGGCTCCTCTCTGATTCCAGAACTTTCTGTCACCAAAATGTGAGGAACATGTGTTTTTTTTGCCAAATTTTGAGGTTTGCAAAGGATTTTGGGTAACAAAACCTGGTCAGAGCCCCACAAGTCACCCCATCTTTGATTCCCCTAGGTCCCTAGTTTTCAGAAATGCACAGGTTTGGCAGGTTTCCCTAGGTGCCGGCTGAGCTAGAGGCCAAAATCTACAGGTTTGCAAAAAACACCTCTGTTTTCTTTAAAAAAACGTGATGTGTGCATGTTGTGTTTCGTGGCATTTCCTGTTGCGGGCGCTAGGTCTACCCACACAAGTGAGGTATCATTTTTATCGGGAGACTTGGGGAAACGCTGGGTGGAAGGAAATGTGTGGCTTCTCTCGGATTCCAGAACTTTCTGTCACCAAAATATGAGTAAAATGTGTTTTTTTAGACAAATTTTGAGGTTCCCAAAGGATTCTGGGCAACAAAACCTGGTCAGAGCCCCACAAGTCACCCCATCTTGGATTTCCCTAGGTCTCTAGTTTAAAAAAAATGCATAGGTTTGGTAGGTTTCCCTAGGTGCCGGCTGAGCTAGAGGCCAAAATCTACAGATAGGCATTTTGCAAAAAACACCTCTGTTTTCTTTAAAAAAATGTGATGTGTCCATGTCGCGTTTTGGGGCATTTCCTGTCGCGGGCGCTAGGCCTACCCACACAAGTGAGGTATCATTTTTATTGGGAGACTTGGGGAACGCTGGGTGGAAGGAAATTTGTGGCTCCTCTCTGATTCCAGAACTTTCTGTCACCAAAATGTGAGGAAAATGTGTTTTTTCAGCCAAATTTTGAGGGTTACAAAGGATTCTGGGTAACAGAACCTGGTCAGAGCACCACAAGTCACCCCATCTTGGATTCCCCTAGGTCTCTAGTTTTCAGAAATGCAAAGGTTTGGTAGGTTTCCCTAGGTGCCGGCTGAGCTAGAGGCCAAAATCTACAGGTAGGCACTTTGCAAAAAACACCTCTGTTTTCTTTCAAAAAATGTGATGTGTGTACGTTGCGTTTTGGGGCATTTCCTGTCGCGGGTGCTAGGCCTACCCACACAAGTGAGGTATCATTTTTATCGGGAGACTTGGGGGAACGCTGGGTGGAAGGAAATTTGTGGCTCCTCTCTGATTCCAGAACTTTCTGTCACCAAAATGTGAGGAACATGTGTTTTTTTAGCCAAATTTTGAGGTTTGGAAAGGATTCTGGGTAACAAAACCTGGTCAGAGCCCCACAAGTCACCCCATAATTGATTCCCCGAGGTCCCTAGTTTTCAGAAATGCACAGGTTTGGTAGGTTTCCCTAGGAGCCGGCTAAGCTAGAGGCCAAAATCTACAGGTAGGCACTTTGCAAAAAACACCTCTGTTTTCTTTAAAAAAATGATATGTGTGCATGTTGCGTTTCGTGGCATTTCCTGTTGCGGGCGCTAGGCCTACCCACACAAGTGAGGTATCATTTTTATCGGGAGACTTGGGGAAATGCTGGGTGGAAGGAAATTTGTGGCTTCTCTAGGATTCCAGAACTTTCTGTCACCAAAATATGAGGAAAATGTGTTTTTTTAGCCAAATTTTGAGGTTTGCAAAGGATTCTGGGCAACAAAACCTGGTCAGAGCCCCACAAGTCACCCCATCTTGGATTTCCCTAGGTCTCTAGTTTTCAAAAATGCATAGGTTTGGTAGGTTTCCCTAGGTGCCGGCTGAGCTAGAGGCCAAAATCTACAGGTAGACACTTTGCAAAAAACACCTCTGTTTTCTTTCAAAAAATGTGATGTGTCCATGTCGCGTTTTGGGGCATTTCCTGTCGTGGGCGCTAGGCCTACCCACACAAGTGAGGTATCATTTTAATCGGGAGACTTGGGGGAACGCTGGGTGGAAGGAAATTTGTGGCTCCTCTCTGATTCCAGAACTTTCTGTCACCAAAATGTGAGGAAAATGTGTTTTTTCAGCCAAATTTTGAGGGTTGCAAAGGATTCTGGGTAACAGAACCTGGTCAGAGCCCCACAAGTCACGCCATCTTGGATTCCCCTAGGTCTCTAGTTTTCAGAAATGCAAAGGTTTGGTAGGTTTCCCTAGGTGCCGGCTGAGCTAGAGGCCAAAATCTACAGGTAGGCACTTTGCAAAAAACACCTCTGTTTTCTTTCAAAAAATGTGATGTGTGTACGTTGCGTTTTGGGGCATTTCCTGTCGCGGGCGCTAGGCCTACCCACACAAGTGAGGTATCATTTTAATCGGGAGACTTGGGGGAACGCTGGGTGAAAGGAAATTTGTGGCTCCTCTGATTCCAGAACTTTCTGTCACCAAAATGTGAGGAACATGTGTTTTTTTAGCCAAATTTTGAGGTTTGCAAAGGATTCTGGGTAACAAAACCTGGTCGGAGCCCCACAAGTCACCCCATCTTTGATTCCCCGAGGTCCCTAGTTTTCAGAAATGCACAGGTTTGGTAGGTTTCCCTAGGAGCCGGCTAAGCTAGAGGCCAAAATCTACAGGTAGGCACTTTGCAAAAAACACCTCTGTTTTCTTTAAAAAAATGTGATGTGTGCATGTTGCGTTTCGTGGCATTTCCTGTTGCGGGCGCTAGGCCTACCCACACAAGTGAGGTATCATTTTTATCGGGAGACTTGGGGAAATGCTGGGTGGAAGGAAATTTGTGGCTTCTCTCGGATTCCAGAACTTTCTCTCACCAAAATATGAGGAAAATGTGTTTTTTTAGCCAAATTTTGAGGTTTGCAAAGGATTCTGGGTAACAGAACCTGGTCAGAGCCCCACAAGTCACCCCATCTTGGATTTCCCTAGGTCTCTAGTTTTCAAAAATGCATAGGTTTGGTAGGTTTCCCTAGGTGCCGGCTGAGCTAGAGGCCAAAATCTACAGGTAGACACTTTGCAAAAAACACCTCTGTTTTCTTTAAAAAAATGTGATGTGTCCATGTCGCGTTTTGGGGCATTTCCTGTCGCGGGCGCTAGGCCTACCCACACAAGTGAGGTATCATTTTAATCGGGAGACTTGGGGGAACGCTGGGTGGAAGGAAATTTGTGGCTCCTCTCTGATTCCAGAACTTTCTGTCACCAAAATGTGAGGAACATGTGTTTTTTTTTGCCAAATTTTGAGGTTTGCAAAGGATTTTGGGTAACAAAACCTGGTCAGAGCCCCACAAGTCACCCCATCTTTGATTCCCCTAGGTCCCTAGTTTTCAGAAATGCACAGGTTTGGCAGGTTTCCCTAGGTGCCGGCTGAGCTAGAGGCCAAAATCTACAGGTTTGCAAAAAACACCTCTGTTTTCTTTAAAAAAACGTGATGTGTGCATGTTGTGTTTCGTGGCATTTCCTGTTGCGGGCGCTAGGTCTACCCACACAAGTGAGGTATCATTTTTATCGGGAGACTTGGGGAAACGCTGGGTGGAAGGAAATGTGTGGCTTCTCTCGGATTCCAGAACTTTCTGTCACCAAAATATGAGTAAAATGTGTTTTTTTAGACAAATTTTGAGGTTCCCAAAGGATTCTGGGCAACAAAACCTGGTCAGAGCCCCACAAGTCACCCCATCTTGGATTTCCCTAGGTCTCTAGTTTAAAAAAAATGCATAGGTTTGGTAGGTTTCCCTAGGTGCCGGCTGAGCTAGAGGCCAAAATCTACAGATAGGCATTTTGCAAAAAACACCTCTGTTTTCTTTAAAAAAATGTGATGTGTCCATGTCGCGTTTTGGGGCATTTCCTGTCGCGGGCGCTAGGCCTACCCACACAAGTGAGGTATCATTTTTATTGGGAGACTTGGGGAACGCTGGGTGGAAGGAAATTTGTGGCTCCTCTCTGATTCCAGAACTTTCTGTCACCAAAATGTGAGGAAAATGTGTTTTTTCAGCCAAATTTTGAGGTTTGCAAAGGATTCTGGGTAACAGAACCTGGTCAGAGCCTCACAAGTCACCCCATCATGGATTCCCCTTGTCTCTAGTTTTCAGACATGCACAGGTTTGGTAGGTTTCCCTAGGTGCCGGCTGAGCTAGAGGCCAAAATCTACAGGTAGGCACTTTGCAAAAAACACCTCTGTTTTCTTTAAAAAAATGTGATGTGTGCACGTTGCGTTTTGGGGCATTTCCTGTCGCGGGCGCTAGGCCTACCCACACAAGTGAGGTATCATTTTTATCGGGAGACTTGGGGGAACGCTGGGTGGAAGGAAATTTGTGGCTCCTCTCTGATTCCAGAACTTACTGTCACCAAAATGTGAGCAACATGTGTTTTTTTAGCCAAATTTTGAGGTTTGCAAAGGATTCTGGGTAACAAAACCTGGTCAGAGCCCCACAAGTCACCCCATCTTTGATTCCCCTAGGTCCCTAATTTTCAGAAATGCACAGGTTTGGTAGGTTTCCCTGGTGCCCGCTAAGCTAGAGGCCAAAATCTACAGGGAGGCACTTTGCAAAAAACACCTCTATTTTCTTTCAAAAAATGTGATGTGTGCATGTTGCGTTTCGTGGCATTTCCTGTTGCGTGCGCTAGGCCTACCCACACAAGTGAGGCATCATTTTTATCGGGAGACTTGGGGAAACGCTGGGTGGAAGGAAATTTGTGGCTCTCTCTGATTCCAGCACTTTCTGTCACCAAAATGTGAGGAAAATGTGTTTTTTTAGCCAAATGTTGAGGTTTGCAAAGGATTCTGGGTGACAGAACTTGGTCAGAGCCCCACAAGCCACCCCATCTTGGATTCCCATAGGTCTCTAGTTTTCAGAAATGCACAGGTTTGGTAGGTTTCCCTAGGTGCCGGCTGAGCTAGAGGCCAAAATCTACAGGTAGACACTTTGCAAAAAACACCTCTGTTTTCTTTCAAAAAACTTGATGTGTCCATGTCGCGTTTTGGGGCATTTCCTGTCGCGGGCGCTAGGCCTACCCACACAAGTGAGGTATCATTTTATTCGGGAGACTTGGCGGAACGCTGGGTGGAAGGAAATTTGTGGCTCCTCTCTGATTCCAGAACTTTCTGTCACCAAAATGTGAGGAAAATGTGTTTTTTTAGCCAAATTTTGAGGTTTGCAAAGGATTCTGGGTAACAGAACCTGGTCAGAGCCCCACAAGTCACCCCATCTTGGATTCCCCTAGGTCTCTAGTTTTCAGAAATGCACAGGTTTGGTAGGTTTCCCTAGGTGCCGGCTGAGCTAGAGGCCAAAATCTACAGGTAGGCATTTTGCAAAAAACACCTCTGTTTTCTTTCAAAAAATGTGATGTGTGTACGTTGCGTTTTGGGGCATTTCCTGTCGCGGGCACTAGGCCTACCCACACAAGTGAGGTATCATTTTTATCGGGAGACTTGGGGAAACGCTGGATGGAAGGAAATTTGTGGCTCCTCTCTGATTCCAGAACTTTCTGTCACCAAAATGTGAGGAAAATGTGTTTTTTCAGCCAAATTTTGAGGGTTGCAAAGGATTCTGGGTAACAGAACCTGGTCAGAGCCCCACAAGTCACCCCATCTTGGATTCCCCTAGGTCTCTAGTTTTCAGAAATGCAAAGGTTTGGTAGGTTTCCCTAGGTGCCGGCTGAGCTAGAGGCCAAAATCTACAGGTAGGCACTTTGCAAAAAACACCTCTGTTTTCTTTCAAAAAATGTGATGTGTGTACGTTGCGTTTTGGGGCATTTCCTGTCGCGGGCGCTACGCCTACCCACACAAGTGAGGTATCATTTTAATCGGGAGACTTGGGGGAACGCTGCGTGGAAGGAAATTTGTGGCTCCTCTGATTCCAGAACTTTCTGTCACCAAAATGTGAGGAACATGTGTTTTTTTAGCCAAATTTTGAGGTTTGCAAAGGATTCTGGGTAACAAAACCTGGTCGGAGCCCCACAAGTCACCCCATCTTTGATTCCCCGAGGTCCCTAGTTTTCAGAAATGCACAGGTTTGGTAGGTTTCCCTAGGAGCCGGCTAAGCTAGAGGCCAAAATCTACAGGTAGGCACTTTGCAAAAAACACCTCTGTTTTCTTTAAAAATATGTGATGTGTGCATGTTGCGTTTCGTGGCATTTCCTGTTGCGGGCGCTAGGCCTATCCACACAAGTGAGGTATCATTTTTATCGGGAGACTTGGGGAAATGCTGGGTGGAAGGAAATTTGTGGCTTCTCTCGGATTCCAGAACTTTCTGTCACCAAAATATGAGGAAAATGTGTTTTTTTAGCCAAATTTTGAGGTTTGCAAAGGATTCTGGGTAACAGAACCTGGTCAGAGCCCCACAAGTCACCCCATCTTGGATTTCCCTAGGTCTCTAGTTTTCAAAAATGCATAGGTTTGGTAGGTTTCCCTAGGTGCCGGCTAAGCTAGAGGCCAAAATCTACAGGTAGACACTTTGCAAAAAACACCTCTGTTTTCTTTAAAAAAATGTGATGTGTCCATGTCGCGTTTTGGGGCATTTCCTGTCGCGGGCGCTAGGCCTACCCACACAGGTGAGGTATCATTTTAATCGGGAGACTTGGGGGAACGCTGGGTGGAAGGAAATTTGTGGCTCCTCTCTGATTCCAGAACTTTCTGTCACCAAAATGTGAGGAACATGTGTTTTTTTTGCCAAATTTTGAGGTTTGCAAAGGATTTTGGGTAACAAAACCTGGTCAGAGCCCCACAAGTCACCCCATCTTTGATTCCCCTAGGTCCCTAGTTTTCAGAAATGCACAGATTTGGCAGGTTTCCCTAGGTGCCGGCTGAGCTAGAGGCCAAAATCTACAGGTTTGCAAAAAACACCTCTGTTTTCTTTAAAAAAATGTGATGTGTGCATGTTGCGTTTCGTGGCATTTCCTGTTGCGGGCGCTAGGTCTACCCACACAAGTGAGGTATCATTTTTATCGGGAGACTTGGGGAAACGCTGGGTGGAAGGAAATTTGTGGCTTCTCTCGGATTCCAGAACTTTCTGTCACCAAAATATGAGTAAAATGTGTTTTTTTAGACAAATTTTGAGGTTCCCAAAGGATTCTGGGCAACAAAACCTGGTCAGAGCCCCACAAGTCACCCCATCTTGGATTTCCCTAGGTCTCTAGTTTAAAAAAAATGCATAGGTTTGGTAGGTTTCCCTAGGTGCCGGCTGAGCTAGAGGCCAAAATCTACAGATAGGCATTTTGCAAAAAACACCTCTGTTTTCTTTAAAAAAATGTGATGTGTCCATGTCGCGTTTTGGGGCATTTCCTGTCGCGGGCGCTAGGCCTACCCACACAAGTGAGGTATCATTTTTATCGGGAGACTTGGGGAACGCTGGGTGGAAGGAAATTTGTGGCTCCTCTCTGATTCCAGAACTTTCTGTCACCAAAATGTGAGGAAAATGTGTTTTTTCAGCCAAATTTTGAGGTTTGCAAAGGATTCTGGGTAACAGAACCTGGTCAGAGCCTCACAAGTCACCCCATCATGGATTCCCCTTGTCTCTAGTTTTCAGACATGCACAGGTTTGGTAGGTTTCCCTAGGTGCCGGCTGAGCTAGAGGCCAAAATCTACAGGTAGGCACTTTGCAAAAAACACCTCTGTTTTCTTTAAAAAAATGTGATGTGTGCACGTTGCGTTTTGGGGCATTTCCTGTCGCGGGCGCTAGGCCTACCCACACAAGTGAGGTATCATTTTTATTGGGAGACTTGGGGGAACGCTGGGTGGAAGGAAATTTGTGGCTCCTCTCTGATTCCAGAACTTACTGTCACCAAAATGTGAGGAACATGTGTTTTTTTAGCCAAATTTTGAGGTTTGCAAAGGATTCTGGGTAACAAAACCTGGTCAGAGCCCCACAAGTCACCCCATCTTTGATTCCCCTAGGTCCCTAATTTTCAGAAATGCACAGGTTTGGCAGGTTTCCCTGGTGCCCGCTAAGCTAGAGGCCAAAATCTAAAGGTAGGCACTTTGCAAAAAACACCTCTATTTTCTTTCAAAAAATGTGATGTGTGCATGTTGCGTTTCGTGGCATTTCCTGTTGCGTGCGCTAGGCCTACCCACACAAGTGAGGCATCATTTTTATCGGGAGACTTGGGGAAACGCTGGGTGGAAGGAAATTTGTGGCTCTCTCTGATTCCAGCACTTTCTGTCACCAAAATGTGAGGAAAATGTGTTTTTTTAGCCAAATGTTGAGGTTTGCAAAGGATTCTGGGTAACAGAACTTGGTCAGAGCCCCACAAGCCACCCCATCTTGGATTCCCATAGGTCTCTAGTTTTCAGAAATGCACAGGTTTGGTAGGTTTCCCTAGGTGCCGGCTGAGCTAGAGGCCAAAATCTACAGGTAGGCACTTTGCAAAAAACACCTCTGTTTTCTTTAAAAAAATGTGATGTGTGCACATTGCGTTTTGGGGCATTTCCGGTCGCGGGCGCTAGGCCTACCCACACAAGTGAGGTATCATTTTTATCGGGAGACTTGGGGGAACGATGGGTGGAAGGAAATTTGTGGCTCCTCTCTGATTCCAGAACTTACTGTCACCAAAATATGAGGAAAATGTGTTTTTTTAGCCAAATTTTGAGGTTTGCAAAGGATTCTGGGTAACAGAACCTGGTCAGAGCCCCACAAGTCACCCCATCTTGGATTTCCCTAGGTCTCTAGTTTTAAAAAATGCATAGGTTTGGTAGGTTTCCCTAGGTGCCGGCTGAGCTAGAGGCCAAAATCTACAGGTAGACACTTTGCAAAAAACACCTCTGTTTTCTTTAAAAAAATGTGATGTGTCCATGTCGCGTTTTGGGGCATTTCCTGTCGCGGGCGCTAGGCCTACCCACACAAGTGAGGTATCATTTTAATCGGGAGACTTGGGGGAACGCTGGGTGGAAGGAAATTTGTGGCTCCTCTCTGATTCCAGAACTTTCTGTCACCAAAATGTGAGGAACATGTGTTTTTTTAGCCAAATTTTGAGGTTTGCAAAGGATTTTGGGTAACAAAACCTGGTCAGAGCCCCACAAGTCACCCCATCTTTGATTCCCCTAGGTCCCTAGTTTTCAGAAATGCACAGGTTTGGCAGGTTTCCCTAGGTGCCGGCTGAGCTAGAGGCCAAAATCTACAGGTTTGCAAAAAACACCTCTGTTTTCTTTAAAAAAATGTGATGTGTGCATGTTGCGTTTCGTGGCATTTCCTGTTGCGGGCGCTAGGTCTACCCACACAAGTGAGGTATCATTTTTATCGGGAGACTTGGGGAAACGCTGGGTGGAAGGAAATTTGTGGCTTCTCTCGGATTCCAGAACTTTCTGTCACCAAAATATGAGTAAAATGTGTTTTTTTAGACAAATTTTGAGGTTCCCAAAGGATTCTGGGCAACAAAACCTGGTCAGAGCCCCACAAGTCACCCCATCTTGGATTTCCCTAGGTCTCTAGTTTAAAAAAAATGCATAGGTTTGGTAGGTTTCCCTAGGTGCCGGCTGAGCTAGAGGCCAAAATCTACAGATAGGCATTTAGCAAAAAACACCTCTGTTTTCTTTAAAAAAATGTGATGTGTCCATGTCGCGTTTTGGGGCATTTCCTGTCGCGGGCGCTAGGCCTACCCACACAAGTGAGGTATCATTTTTATCGGGAGACTTGGGGAACGCTGGGTGGAAGGAAATTTGTGGCTCCTCTCTGATTCCAGAACTTTCTGTCACCAAAATGTGAGGAAAATGTGTTTTTTCAGCCAAATTTTGAGGTTTGCAAAGGATTCTGGGTAACAGAACCTGGTCAGAGCCTCACAAGTCACCCCATCATGGATTCCCCTTGTCTCTAGTTTTCAGACATGCACAGGTTTGGTAGGTTTCCCTAGGTGCCGGCTGAGCTAGAGGCCAAAATCTACAGGTAGGCACTTTGCAAAAAACACCTCTGTTTTCATTAAAAAAATGTGATGTGTGCACGTTGCGTTTTGGGGCATTTCCTGTCGCGGGCGCTAGGCCTACCCACACAAGTGAGGTATCATTTTTATCGGGAGACTTGGGGGAACGCTGGGTGGAAGGAAATTTGTGGCTCCTCTCTGATTCCAGAACTTACTGTCACCAAAATGTGAGGAACATGTGTTTTTTTAGCTAAATTTTGAGGTTTGCAAAGGATTCTGGGTAACAAAACCTGGTCAGAGCCCCACAAGTCACCCCATCTTTGATTCCCCTAGGTCCCTAATTTTCAGAAATGCACAGGTTTGGTAGGTTTCCCTGGTGCCCGCTAAGCTAGAGGCCAAAATCTACAGGTAGGCACTTTGCAAAAAACACCTCTATTTTCTTTCAAAAAATGTGATGTGTGCATGTTGCGTTTCGTGGCATTTCCTGTTGCGTGCGCTAGGCCTACCCACACAAGTGAGGCATCATTTTTATCGGGAGACTTGGGGAAACGCTGGGTGGAAGGAAATTTGTGGCTCTCTCTGATTCCAGCACTTTCTGTCACCAAAATGTGAGGAAAATGTGTTTTTTTAGCCAAATGTTGAGGTTTGCAAAGGATTCTGGGTAACAGAACTTGGTCAGAGCCCCACAAGTCACCCCATCTTGGATTCCCCTAGGTCTCTAGTTTTCAGAAATGCACAGGTTTGGTAGGTTTCCCTAGGTGCCGGCTGAGCTAGAGGCCAAAATCTACAGGTAGGCACTTTGCAAAAAACACCTCTGTTTTCTTTAAAAAAATGTGATGTGTGCACGTTGCGTTTTGGGGCATTTCCTGTCGCGGGCGCTAGGCCTACCCACACAAGTGAGGTATCATTTTTATCGGGAGACTTGGGGGAACGATGGGTGGAAGGAAATTTGTGGCTCCTCTCTGATTCCAGAACTTACTGTCACCAAAATGTGAGGAACATGTGTTTTTTTAGCCACATTTTGAGGTTTGCAAAGGATTCTGGGTAACAAAACCTGGTCAGAGCCCCACAAGTCACCCCATCTTTGATTCCCCTAGGTCCCTAGTTTTCAGAAATGCACAGGTTTGGTAGGTTTCCCTAGGTGCCGGCTAAGCTAGAGGCCAAAATCTACAGGTAGGCACTTTGCAAAAAACACCTCTGTTTTCTTTCAAAAAATGTGATGTGTCCATGTCGCGTTTTGGGGCATTTCCTGTCGCGGGCGCTAGGCCTACCCACACAAGTGAGGTATCATTTTAATCGGGAGACTTGGGGGAACGCTGGGTGGAAGGAAATTTGTGGCTCCTCTCTGATTCCAGAACTTTCTGTCACCAAAATGTGAGGAACATGTGTTTTTTTAGCCAAATTTTGAGGTTTGCAAAGGATTCTGTGTAACAAAACCTGGTCAGAGCCCCACAAGTCACCCCATAATTGATTCCCCGAGGTCCCTAGTTTTCAGAAATGCACAGGTTTGGTAGGTTTCCCTAGGAGCCGGCTAAGCTAGAGGCCAAAATCTACAGGTAGGCACTTTGCAAAAAACACCTCTGTTTTCTTTAAAAAAATGTGATGTGTGCATGTTGCGTTTCGTGGCATTTCCTGTTGCGGGCGCTAGGCCTACCCACACAAGTGAGGTATCATTTTTATCGGGAGACTTGGGGAAATGCTGGGTGGAAGGAAATTTGTGGCTTCTCTAGGATTCCAGAACTTTCTGTCACCAAAATATGAGGAAAATGTGTTTTTTTAGCCAAATTTTGAGGTTTGCAAAGGATTCTGGGCAACAAAACCTGGTCAGAGCCCCACAAGTCACCCCATCTTGGATTTCCCTAGGTCTCTAGTTTTCAAAAATGCATAGGTTTGGTAGGTTTCCCTAGGTGCCGGCTGAGCTAGAGGCCAAAATCTACAGGTAGACACTTTGCAAAAAACACCTCTGTTTTCTTTCAAAAAATGTGATGTGTCCATGTCGCGTTTTGGGGCATTTCCTGTCGTGGGCGCTAGGCCTACCCACACAAGTGAGGTATCATTTTAATCGGGAGACTTGGGGGAACGCTGGTTGGAAGGAAATTTGTGGCTCCTCTCTGATTCCAGAACTTTCTGTCGCCAAAATGTGAGGAAAATGTGTTTTTTTAGCCAAATTTTTAGGTTTGCAAAGGATTCTGGGTAACAGAACCTGGTCAGAGCCCCACAAGTCACCCCATCTTGGATTCCCCTTGGTCACTAGTTTTCAGAAATGCACAGGTTTGGTAGGTTTCCCTAGGTGCCGGCTGAGCTAGAGGCCAAAATCTACAGGTAGGCATTTTGCAAAAAACACCTCTGTTTTCTTTCAAAAAATGTGATGTGTGCACGTTGCGTTTTGGGGCATTTCCTGTCGCGGGCACTAGGCCTACCCACACAAGTGAGGTATCATTTTTATCAGGAGACTTGGGGAAACGCTGGATGGAAGGAAATTTGTGGCTCCTCTCTGATTCCAGAACTTTCTGTCACCAAAATGTGAGGAAAATGTGTTTTTTCAGCCAAATTTTGAGGGTTGCAAAGGATTCTGGGTAACAGAACCTGGTCAGAGCCCCACAAGTCACCCCATCTTGGATTCCCCTAGGTCTCTAGTTTTCAGAAATGCAAAGGTTTGGTAGGTTTCCCTAGGTGCCGGCTGAGCTAGAGGCCAAAATCTACAGGTAGGCACTTTGCAAAAAACACCTCTGTTTTCTTTAAAAAAATGTGATGTGTGTACGTTGCGTTTTGGGGCATTTCCTGTCGCGGGCGCTAGGCCTACCCACACAAGTGAGGTATCATTTTAATCGGGAGACTTGGGGGAACGCTAGGTGGAAGGAAATTTGTGGCTCCTCTGATTCCAGAACTTTCTGTCACCAAATTTGAGGAACATGTGTTTTTTTAGCCAAATTTTGAGGTTTGCAAAGGATTCTGGGTAACAAAACCTGGTCGGAGCCCCACAAGTCACCCCATCTTTGATTCCCCGAGGTCCCTAGTTTTCAGAAATGCACAGGTTTGGTAGGTTTCCCTAGGAGCCGGCTAAGCTAGAGGCCAAAATCTACAGGTAGGCACTTTGCAAAAAACACCTCTGTTTTCTTTAAAAAAATGTGATGTGTGCATGTTGCGTTTCGTGGCATTTCCGGTTGCGGGCGCTAGGCCTACCCACACAAGTGAGGTATCATTTTTATCGGGAGACTTGGGGAAATGCTGGGTGGAAGGAAATTTGTGGCTTCTCTCGGATTCCAGAACTTTCTGTCACCAAAATATGAGGAAAATGTGTTTTTTTAGCCAAATTTTGAGGTTTCCAAAGGATTCTGGGTAACAGAACCTGGTCAGAGCCCCACAAGTCACCCCATCTTGGATTCCCCTATGTCTCTAGTTTTCAGAAATGCACAGGTTTGGTAGGTTTCCCTAGGTGCCGGCTGAGCTAGAGGCCAAAATCTACAGGTAGGCATTTTGCAAAAAACACCTCTGTTTTCTTTAAAAAAATGTGATGTGTGTACGTTGCGTTTTGGGGCATTTCCTGTCGCGGGCGCTAGGCCTACCCAAACAAGTGAGGTATCATTTTTATCGGGAGACTTGGGGGAACACTGGGTGGAAGGAAATTTGTGGCTCCTCTCTGATTCCAGAACTTTCTGTCACCAAATAGTGAGGAACATGTGTTTTTTTAGCCAAATTTTGAGGTTTGCAAAGGATTCTGGGTAACAAAACCTGGTCAGAGCCCCACAAGTCACCCCATCTTTGATTCCCCGAGGTCCCTAGTTTTCAGAAATGCACAGGTTTGGTAGGTTTCCCTAGGAGCCGGCTAAGCTAGAGGCCAAAATCTACAGGTAGGCACTTTGCAAAAAACACCTCTGTTTTCTTTAAAAAAATGTGATGTGTGCATGTTGCGTTTCGTGGCATTTCCTGTTGCGGGCGCTAGGCCTACCCACACAAGTGAGGTATCATTTTTATCGGGAGACTTGGGGAAATGCTGGGTGGAAGGAAATTTGTGGCTTCTCTCGGATTCCAGAACTTTCTGTCACCAAAATATGAGGAAAATGTGTTTTTTTAGCCAAATTTTGAGGTTTGCAAAGGATTCTGGGCAACAAAACCTGGTCAGAGCCCCACAATTCACCCCATCTTGGATTTCCCTAGGTCTCTAGTTTTCAAAAATGCATAGGTTTGGTAGGTTTCCCTAGGTGCCGGCTGAGCTAGAGGCCAAAATCTACAGGTAGAAACTTTGCAAAAAACACCTCTGTTTTCTTTAAAAAAATGTGATGTGTCCATGTCGCGTTTTGGGGCATTTCCTGTCGAGGGCGCTAGGCCTACCCACACAAGTGAGGTATCATTTTAATCGGGAGACTTGGGGGAACGCTGGGTGGAAGGAAATTTGTGGCCCCTCTCTGATTCCAGAACTTTCTGTCACCAAAATGTGAGGAAAATGTGTTTTTTTAGCCAAATTTTTAGGTTTGCAAAGGATTCTGGGTAACAGAACCTGGTCAGAGCCCCACAAGTCACCCCATCTTGGATTCCCCTAGGTCTCTAGTTTTTAGAAATGCACAGGTTTGGTAGGTTTCCCTAGGTGCCGGCTGAGCTAGAGGCCAAAATCTACAGGTAGGCATTTTGCAAAAAACACCTCTGTTTTCTTTAAAAAAATTTGATGTGTGTACGTTGCGTTTTGGGGCATTTCCTGTCGCGGGCGCTAGGCCTACCCACACAAGTGAGGTATCATTTTTATCGGGAGACTTGGGGAAATGCTGGGTGGAAGGAAATTTGTGGCTTCTCTCGGATTCCAGAACTTTCTGTCACCAAAATATGAGGAAAATGTGTTTTTTTAGCCAAATTTTGAGGTTTCCAAAGGATTCTGGGTAACAGAACCTGGTCAGAGCCCCACAAGTCACCCCATCTTGGATTCCCCTATGTCTCTAGTTTTCAGAAATGCACAGGTTTGGTAGGTTTCCCTAGGTGCCGGCTGAGCTAGAGGCCAAAATCTACAGGTAGGCATTTTGCAAAAAACACCTCTGTTTTCTTTAAAAAAATGAGATGTGTGTACGTTGCGTTTTGGGGCATTTCCTGTCGCGGGCGCTAGGCCTACCCAAACAAGTGAGGTATCATTTTTATCGGGAGACTTGGGGGAACACTGGGTGGAAGGAAATTTGTGGCTCCTCTCTGATTCCAGAACTTTCTGTCACCAAATAGTGAGGAACATGTGTTTTTTTAGCCAAATTTTGAGGTTTGCAAAGGATTCTGGGTAACAAAACCTGGTCAGAGCCCCACAAGTCACCCCATCTTTGATTTCCCGAGGTCCCTAGTTTTCAGAAATGCACAGGTTTGGTAGGTTTCCCTAGGAGCCGGCTAAGCTAGAGGCCAAAATCTACAGGTAGGCACTTTGCAAAAAACACCTCTGTTTTCTTTAAAAAAATGTGATGTGTGCATGTTGCGTTTCGTGGCATTTCCTGTTGCGGGCGCTAGGCCTACCCACACAAGTGAGGTATCATTTTTATCGGGAGACTTGGGGAAATGCTGGGTGGAAGGAAATTTGTGGCTTCTCTCGGATTCCAGAACTTTCTGTCACCAAAATATGAGGAAAATGTGTTTTTTTAGCCAAATTTTGAGGTTTGCAAAGGATTCTGGGCAACAAAACCTGGTCAGAGCCCCACAATTCACCCCATCTTGGATTTCCCTAGGTCTCTAGTTTTCAAAAATGCATAGGTTTGGTAGGTTTCCCTAGGTGCCGGCTGAGCTAGAGGCCAAAATCTACAGGTAGAAACTTTGCAAAAAACACCTCTGTTTTCTTTAAAAAAATGTGATGTGTCCATGTCGCGTTTTGGGGCATTTCCTGTCGAGGGCGCTAGGCCTACCCACACAAGTGAGGTATCATTTTAATCGGGAGACTTGGGGGAACGCTGGGTGGAAGGAAATTTGTGGCCCCTCTCTGATTCCAGAACTTTCTGTCACCAAAATGTGAGGAAAATGTGTTTTTTTAGCCAAATTTTTAGGTTTGCAAAGGATTCTGGGTAACAGAACCTGGTCAGAGCCCCACAAGTCACCCCATCTTGGATTCCCCTAGGTCTCTAGTTTTTAGAAATGCACAGGTTTGGTAGGTTTCCCTAGGTGCCGGCTGAGCTAGAGGCCAAAATCTACAGGTAGGCATTTTGCAAAAAACACCTCTGTTTTCTTTAAAAAAAATTGATGTGTGTACGTTGCGTTTTGGGGCATTTCCTGTCGCGGGCGCTAGGCCTACCCACACAAGTGAGGTATCATTTCTATCGGGAGACTTGGGGGAACGCAGGGTGGAAGGAAATTTGTGGCTCCTCTCTGATTCCAGAACTTTCTGTCACCAAAATGTGAGGAACATGTGTTTTTTTAGCCAAATTTTGAGGTTTGCAAAGGATTCTGGGTAACAGAACCTGGTGAGAGCCCCACAAGTCACCCCTTCTTGGATTCCCCTAGGTCTCTAGTTTTCAGAAATGCACAGGTTTGGTAGGTTTCCCTAGGTGCCGGCTGAGCTAGAGGCCAAAATCTACAGGTAGGCATTTTGCAAAAAACACCTCTGTTTTCTTTAAAAAAATGTGATGTGTGTACGTTGCGTTTTGGGGCATTTCCTGTCGCGGGCGCTAGGCCTACCCACACAAGTGAGGTATCATTTTTATCGGGAGACTTGGGGGAACACTGGGTGGAAGGAAATTTGTGGCTCCTCTCTGATTCCAGAACTTTCTGTCACCAAATAGTGAGGAACATGTGTTTTTTTAGCCAAATTTTGAGGTTTGCAAAGGATTCTGGGTAACAAAACCTGGTCAGAGCCCCACAAGTCACCCCATCTTTGATTCCCCGAGGTCTCTAGTTTTCAAAAATGCATAGGTTTGGTAGGTTTCCCTAGGTGCCGGCTGAGCTAGAGGCCAAAATCTACAGGTAGACACTTTGCAAAAAACACCTCTGTTTTCTTTAAAAAAATGTGATGTGTCCATGTCGCGTTTTGGGGCATTTCCTGTCGAGGGCGCTAGGCCTACCCACACAAGTGAGGTATCATTTTAATCGGGAGACTTGGGGGAACGCTGGGTGGAAGGAAATTTGTGGCTCCTCTCTGATTCCAGAACTTTCTGTCACCAAAATGTGAGGAAAATGTGTTTTTTTAGCCAAATTTTTAGGTTTGCAAAGGATTCTGGGTAACAGAACCTGGTCAGAGCCCCACAAGTCACCCCATCTTGGATTCCCCTAGGTCTCTAGTTTTTAGAAATGCACAGGTTTGGTAGGTTTCCCTAGGTGCCGGCTGAGCTAGAGGCCAAAATCTACAGGTAGGCATTTTGCAAAAAACACCTCTGTTTTCTTTAAAAAAATTTGATGTGTGTACGTTGCGTTTTGGGGCATTTCCTGTCGCGGGCGCTAGGCCTACCCACACAAGTGAGGTATCATTTCTATCGGGAGACTTGGGGGAACGCAGGGTGGAAGGAAATTTGTGGCTCCTCTCTGATTCCAGAACTTTCTGTCACCAAAATGTGAGGAACATGTGTTTTTTTAGCCAAATTTTGAGGTTTGCAAAGGATTCTGGGTAACAGAACCTGGTGAGAGCCCCACAAGTCACCCCTTCTTGGATTCCCCTAGGTCTCTAGTTTTCAGAAATGCACAGGTTTGGTAGGTTTCCCTAGGTGCCGGCTGAGCTAGAGGCCAAAATCTACAGGTAGGCACTTTGCAAAAAACCCCTCTGTTTTCTTTAAAAAAATGTGATGTGTGCACGTTGCGTTTCGTGGCATTTCCTGTTGCGGGCGCTAGGCCTACCCACACAAGTGAGGCATCATTTTTATCGGGAGACTTGGGGAAACGCTAGGTGGAAGGAAATTTGTGGCTCTCTCTGATTCCAGAACTTTCTGTCACCAAAATGTGAGGAAAATGTGTTTTTTTAGCCAAATTTTGAGGTTTGCAAAGGATTCTGGGTAACAGAACCTGGTCAGAGCCCCACAAGTCACCCCATCTTGGATTCCCATAGGTCTCTAGTTTTCAGAAATGCACAGGTTTGGTAGGTTTCCCTAGGTGCCGGCTGAGCTAGAGGCCAAAATCTACAGGTAGGCACTTTGCAAAAAACACCTCTGTTTTCTTTAAAAAAATGTGATGTGTCCATGTCGCGTTTTGGGGCATTTCCTGTCGCGGGCGCTAGGCCTACCCACACAAGTGAGGTATCATTTTAATCGGGAGACTTGGGGGAACGCTGGGTGGAAGGAAATTTGTGGCTCCTCTCTGATTCCAGAACTTTCTGTCACCAAAATGTGAGGAAAATGTGTTTTTTTAGCCAAATTTTGAGGTTTGCAAAGGATTCTGGGTAACAGAACCTGGTCAGAGCCCCACAAGTCACCCCATCTTGGATTCCCCTAGGTCTCTAGTTTTCAGAAATGCACAGGTTTGGTAGGTTTCCCTAGGTGCCGGCTGAGCTAGAGGCCAAAATCTACAGGTAGGCACTTTGCAAAAAACACCTCTGTTTTCTTTAAAAAAATGTGATGTGTATGTTGCGTTTTGGGGCATTTCCCCGTCGCGGGCGCTAGGCCTACCCACACAAGTGAGGTATCATTTTTATCGGGAGACTTGGGGGAACGCTGGGTGGAAGGAAATTTGTGGCTCCTCTCTGATTCCAGAACTTTCTGTCACCAAAATGTGAGGAACATGTGTTTTTTTAGCCAAATTTTGAGGTTTGCAAAGGATTCTGGGTAACAAAACCTGGTCAGAGCCCCACAAGTCACCCCATCTTTGATTCCCCGAGGTCCCTAGTTTTCAGAAATGCACGGGTTTGGTAAGTTTCCCTAGGTGCCGGCTGAGCTAGAGGCCAAAATCTACAGATAGGCAATTGGCAAAAAACACCTCTGTTTTCTTTAAAAAAATGTGATGTGTCCATGTCGCGTTTTGGGGCATTTCCTGTCGCGGGCGCTAGGCCTACCCACACAAGTGAGGTATCATGTTAATCGGGAGACTTGGGGGAACGCTGGGTGGAAGGACATTTGTGGCTCCTCTCTGATTCCAGAACTTTCTGTCACCAAAATGTGAGGAAAATGTTTTTTTTTATCCAAATTTTGAGGTTTGCAAAGGATTCTGGGTAACAGAACCTGGTCAGAGCCCCACAAGTCACCCCATCTTGGATTCCCATAGTTCTCTATTTTTCAGAAATGCACAGGTTTGGTAGGTTTCCCTAGGTGCCGGCTGAGCTAGAGGCCAGAATCTACAGGTAGGCACTTTGCAAAACTCACCTCTGTTTTCTTTCAAAAAATGTGATGTGTGCACGTTGTGTTTTGGGGCATTTCCAGTTGCGGGCGCTAGGCCTACCCACACAAAAATGAGGTATCATTTTTATCGGGAGACTTTGGGGAACGCTGGATGGAAGGAAATTTGTGGCTCCTCTCTGATTCCAGAAATTTCTGTCACCAAAATGTGAGGAAAATGTGTTTGTTTGGCCAAATTTTGAGGGTTGCAAAGGATTCTGGGTAACAGAACCTGGTCAGAGCCCCACAAGTCACCCCATCTTGGATTCCCCTAGGTCTCTACTTTTCAGAAATGCACAGGTTTGGTAGGTTTCCCTAGGTGCCGGCTGAGCTAGAGGCCAGAATCTACAGGTAGGCACTTTGCAAAACACACCTCTGTTTTCTTTCAAAAAATGTGATGTGTGCACGTTGCGTTTTGGGGCATTTCCTGTCGCGGGCGCTAGGCCTACCCACACAAGTGAGGTATCATTTTTATCGGGAGACTTGGGGAAACGCTGGATGGAAGGAAATTTGTGGCTCCTCTCTGATTCCAGAACTTTCTGTCACCAAAATGTGAGGAAAATGTGTTTTTTCAGCCAAATTTTGAGGGTTGCAAAGGATTCTGGGTAACAGAACCTGGTCAGAGCACCACAAGTCACCCCATCTTGGATTCCCCTAGGTCTCTAGTTTTCAGAAATGCAAAGGTTTGGTAGGTTTCCCTAGGTGCCGGCTGAGCTAGAGGCCAAAATCTACAGGTATGCACTTTGCAAAAAACACCTCTGTTTTCTTTAAAAAAATGTGATGTGTGTACGTTGCGTTTTGGGGCATTTCCTGTCGCGGGTGCTAGGCCTACCCACACAAGTGAGGTATCATTTTTATCGGGAGACTTGGGGGAACGCTTAGTGGAAGGAAATTTGTGGCTCCTCTCTGATTCCAGAACTTTCTGTCACCAAAATGTGAGGAACATGTGTTTTTTTAGCCAAATTTTGAGGTTTGCAAAGGATTCTGGGTAACAAAACCTGGTCAGAGCCCCACAAGTCACCCCATAATTGATTCCCCGAGGTCCCTAGTTTTCAGAAATGCACAGGTTTGGTATGTTTCCCTAGGAGCCGGCTAAGCTAGAGGCCAAAATCTACAGGTAGGCACTTTGCAAAAAACACCTCTGTTTTCTTTAAAAAAATGTGATGTGTGCATGTTGCGTTTCGTGGCATTTCCTGTTGCGGGCGCTAGGCCTACCCACACAAGTGAGGTATCATTTTTATCGGGAGACTTGGGGAAATGCTGGGTGGAAGGAAATTTGTGGCTTCTCTAGGATTCCAGAACTTTCTGTCACCAAAATATGAGGAAAATGTGTTTTTTTAGCCAAATTTTGAGGTTTGCAAAGGATTCTGGGCAACAAAACCTGGTCAGAGCCCCACAAGTCACCCCATCTTGGATTCCCATAGTTCTCTATTTTTCAGAAATGCACAGGTTTGGTAGGTTTCCCTAGGTGCCGGCTGAGCTAGAGCCCAAAATCTACAGGTAGGCACTTTGCAAAACTCACCTCTGTTTTCTTTCAAAAAATGTGATGTGTGCACGTTGTGTTTTGGGGCATTTCCAGTTGCGGGCGCTAGGCCTACCCACACAAAAATGAGGTATCATTTTTATCGGGAGACTTTGGGGAACGCTGGATGGAAGGAAATTTGTGGCTCCTCTCTGATTCCAGAAATTTCTGTCACCAAAATGTGAGGAAAATGTGTTTGTTTGGCCAAATTTTGAGGGTTGCAAAGGATTCTGGGTAACAGAACCTGGTCAGAGCCCCACAAGTCACCCCATCTTGGATTCCCCTAGGTCTCTACTTTTCAGAAATGCACAGGTTTGGTAGGTTTCCCTAGGTGCCGGCTGAGCTAGAGGCCAGAATCTACAGGTAGGCACTTTGCAAAACACACCTCTGTTTTCTTTAAAAAAATGTGATGTGTGCACGTTGCGTTTTGGGGCATTTCCTGTCGCGGGCGCTAGGCCTACCCACACAAGTGAGGTATCATTTTTATCGGGAGACTTGGGGAAACGCTGGATGGAAGGAAATTTGTGGCTCCTCTTTGATTCCAGAACTTTCTGTCACCAAAATGTGAGGAAAATGTGTTTTTTCAGCCAAATTTTGAGGGTTGCAAAGGATTCTGGGTAACAGAACCTGGTCAGAGCACCACAAGTCACCCCATCTTGGATTCCCCTAGGTCTCTAGTTTTCAGAAATGCAAAGGTTTGGTAGGTTTCCCTAGGTGCCGGCTGAGCTAGAGGCCAAAATCTACAGGTATGCACTTTGCAAAAAACACCTCTGTTTTCTTTCAAAAAATGTGATGTGTGTACGTTGCGTTTTGGGGCATTTCCTGTCGCGGGTGCTAGGCCTACCCACACAAGTGAGGTATCATTTTTATTGGGAGACTTGGGGGAACGCTGGGTGGAAGGAAATTTGTGGCTCCTCTCTGATTCCAGAACTTTCTGTCACCAAAATGTGAGGAACATGTGTTTTTTTAGCCAAATTTTGAGGTTTGCAAAGGATTCTGGGTAACAAAACCTGGTCAGAGCCCCACAAGTCACCCCATAATTGATTCCCCGAGGTCCCTAGTTTTCAGAAATGCACAGGTTTGGTAGGTTTCCCTAGGAGCCGGCTAAGCTAGAGGCCAAAATCTACAGGTAGGCACTTTGCAAAAAACACCTCTGTTTTCTTTAAAAAAATTTGATGTGTGCATGTTGCGTTTCGTGGCATTTCCTGTTGCGGGCGCTAGGCCTACCCACACAAGTGAGGTATCATTTTTATCGGGAGACTTGGGGAAATGCTGGGTGGAAGGAAATTTGTGGCTTCTCTAGGATTCCAGAACTTTCTGTCACCAAAATATGAGGAAAATGTGTTTTTTAGCCAAATTTTGAGGTTTGCAAAGGATTCTGGGCAACAAAACCTGGTCAGAGCCCCACAAGTCACCCCATCTTGGATTTCCCTAGGTCTCTAGTTTTCAAAAATGCGTAGGTTTGGTAGGTTTCCCTAGGTGCCGGCTGAGCTAGAGGCCAAAATCTACAGGTAGACACTTTGCAAAAAACACCTCTGTTTTCTTTCAAAAAATGTGATGTGTCCATGTCGCGTTTTGGGGCATTTCCTGTCGTGGGCGCTAGGCCTACCCACACAAGTGAGGTATCATTTTAATCGGGAGACTTTGGGGAACGCTGGTTGGAAGGAAATTTGTGGCTCCTCTCTGATTCCAGAACTTTCTGTCGCCAAAATGTGAGGAAAATGTGTTTTTTTAGCCAAATTTTGAGGTTTGCAAAGGATTCTGGGTAACAGAACCTGGTCAGAGCCCCACAAGTCACCCCATCTTGGATTCCCCTTGGTCACTAGTTTTCAGAAATGCACAGGTTTGGTAGGTTTCCCTAGGTGCCGGCTGAGCTAGAGGCCAAAATCTACAGGTAGGCATTTTGCAAAAAACACCTCTGTTTTCTTTCAAAAAATGTGATGTGTGCACGTTGCGTTTTGGGGCATTTCCTGTCGCGGGCACTAGGCCTACCCACACAAGTGAGGTATCATTTTTATCGGGAGACTTGGGGAAACGCTGGATGGAAGTAAATTTGTGGCTCCTCTCTGATTCCAGAACTTTCTGTCACCAAAATGTGAGGAAAATGTGTTTTTTCAGCCATATTTTGAGGGTTGCAAAGGATTCTGGGTAACAGAACCTGGTCAGAGCCCCACAAGTCACCCCATCTTGGATTCCCCTAGGTCTCTAGTTTTCAGAAATGCAAAGGTTTGGTAGGTTTCCCTAGGTGCCGGCTGAGCTAGAGGCCAAAATCTACAGGTAGGCACTTTGCAAAAAACACCTCTGTTTTCTTTCAAAAAATGTGATGTGTGTACGTTGCGTTTTGGGGCATTTCCTGTCGCGGGCGCTAGGCCTACCCACACAAGTGAGGTATCATTTTAATCGGGAGACTTGGGGGAACGCTGGGTGGAAGGAAATTTGTGGCTCCTCTGATTTCAGAACTTTCTGTCACCAAATTTGAGGAACATGTGTTTTTTTAGCCAAATTTTGAGGTTTGCAAAGGATTCTGGGTAACAAAACCTGGTCGGAGCCCCACAAGTCACCCCATCTTTGATTCCCCGAGGTCCTTAGTTTTCAGAAATGCACAGGTTTGGTAGGTTTCCCTAGGAGCCGGCTAAGCTAGAGGCCAAAATCTACAGGTAGGCACTTTGCAAAAAACACCTCTGTTTTCTTTAAAAAAATGTGATGTGTGCATGTTGCGTTTCGTGGCATTTCCTGTTGCGGGCGCTAGGCCTACCCACACAAGTGAGGTATCATTTTTATCGGGAGACTTGGGGAAATGCTGGGTGGAAGGAAATTTGTGGCTTCTCTCGGATTCCAGAACTTTCTGTCACCAAAATATGAGGAAAATGTGTTTTTTTAGCCAAATTTTGAGGTTTGCAAAGGATTCTGGGTAACAGAACCTGGTCAGAGCCCCACAAGTCACCCCATCTTGGATTCCCCTATGTCTCTAGTTTTCAGAAATGCACAGATTTGGTAGGTTTCCCTAGGTGCCGGCTGAGCTAGAGGCCAAAATCTACAGGTAGGCATTTTGCAAAAAACACCTCTGTTTTCTTTAAAAAAATGTGATGTGTGTACGTTGCGTTTTGGGGCATTTCCTGTCGCGGGCGCTAGGCCTACCCACACAAGTGAGGTATCATTTTTATCGGGAGACTTGGGGGAACACTGGGTGGAAGGAAATTTGTGGCTCCTCTCTGATTCCAGAACTTTCTGTCACCAAAATGTGAGGAACATGTGTTTTTTTAGCCAAATTTTGAGGTTTGCAAAGGATTCTGGGTAACAGAACCTGGTGAGAGCCCCACAAGTCACCCCTTCTTGGATTCCCCTAGGTCTCTAGTTTTCAGAAATGCACAGGTTTGGTAGGTTTCCCTAGGTGCCGGCTGAGCTAGAGGCCAAAATCTACAGGTAGGCACTTTGCAAAAAACCCCTCTGTTTTCTTTAAAAGAATGTGATGTGTGCACGTTGCGTTTCGTGGCATTTCCTGTTGCGGGCGCTAGGCCTACCCACACAAGTGAGGCATCATTTTTATCGGGAGACTTGGGGAAACGCTGGGTGGAAGGAAATTTGTGGCTCTCTCTGATTCCAGAACTTTCTGTCACCAAAATGTGAGGAAAATGTGTTTTTTTAGCCAAATTTTGAGGTTTGCAAAGGATTCTGGGTAACAGAACCTGGTCAGAGCCCCACAAGTCACCCCATCTTGGATTCCCATAGGTCTCTAGTTTTCAGAAATGCACAGGTTTGGTAGGTTTCCCTAGGTGCCGGCTGAGCTAGAGGCCAAAATCTACAGGTAGGCACTTTGCAAAAAACACCTCTGTTTTCTTTAAAAAAATGTGATGTGTCCATGTCGCGTTTTGGGGCATTTCCTGTCGCGGGCGCTAGGCCTACCCACACAAGTGAGGTATCATTTTAATCGGGAGACTTGGGGGAACGCTGGGTGGAAGGAAATTTGTGGCTCCTCTCTGATTCCAGAACTTTCTGTCACCAAAATGTGAGGAAAATGTGTTTTTTTAGCCAAATTTTGAGGTTTGCAAAGGATTCTGGGTAACAGAACCTGGTCAGAGCCCCACAAGTCACCCCATCTTGGATTCCCCTAGGTCTCTAGTTTTCAGAAATGCACAGGTTTGGTAGGTTTCCCTAGGTGCCGGCTGAGCTAGAGGCCAAAATCTACAGGTAGGCACTTTGCAAAAAACACCTCTGTTTTCTTTAAAAAAATGTGATGTGTGTATGTTGCGTTTTGGGGCATTTCCTGTCGCGGGCGCTAGGCCTACCCACACAAGTGAGGTATCATTTTTATCGGGAGACTTGGGGGAACGCTGGGTGGAAGGAAATTTGTGGCTCCTCTCTGATTCCAGAACTTTCTGTCACCAAAATGTGAGGAACATGTGTTTTTTTAGCCAAATTTTGAGGTTTGCAAAGGATTCTGGGTAACAAAACCTGGTCAGAGCCCCACAAGTCACCCCATCTTTGATTCCCCGAGGTCCCTAGTTTTCAGAAATGCACGGGTTTGGTAAGTTTCCCTAGGTGCCGGCTGAGCTAGAGGCCAAAATCTACAGATAGGCAATTGGCAAAAAACACCTCTGTTTTCTTTAAAAAAATGTGATGTGTCCATGTCGCGTTTTGGGGCATTTCCTGTCGCGGGCGCTAGGCCTACCCACACAAGTGAGGTATCATGTTAATCGGGAGACTTGGGGGAACGCTGTGTGGAAGGAAATTTGTGGCTCCTCTCTGATTCCAGAACTTTCTGTCACCAAAATGTGAGGAAAATGTTTTTTTTTAGCCAAATTTTGAGGTTTGCAAAGGATTCTGGGTAACAGAACCTGGTCAGAGCCCCACAAGTCACCCCATCTTGGATTCCCATAGTTCTCTATTTTTCAGAAATGCACAGGTTTGGTAGGTTTCCCTAGGTGCCGGCTGAGCTAGAGGCCAGAATCTACAGGTAGGCACTTTGCAAAACTCACCTCTGTTTTCTTTCAAAAAATGTGATGTGTGCACGTTGTGTTTTGGGGCATTTCCAGTTGCGGGCGCTAGGCCTACCCACACAAAAATGAGGTATCATTTTTATCGGGAGACTTTGGGGAACGCTGGATGGAAGGAAATTTGTGGCTCCTCTCTGATTCCAGAAATTTCTGTCACCAAAATGTGAGGAAAATGTGTTTGTTTGGCCAAATTTTGAGGGTTGCAAAGGATTCTGGGTAACAGAACCTGGTCAGAGCCCCACAAGTCACCCCATCTTGGATTCCCCTAGGTCTCTACTTTTCAGAAATGCACAGGTTTGGTAGGTTTCCCTAGGTGCCGGCTGAGCTAGAGGCCAGAATCTACAGGTAGGCACTTTGCAAAACACACCTCTGTTTTCTTTCAAAAAATGTGATGTGTGCACGTTGCGTTTTGGGGCATTTCCTGTCGCGGGCGCTAGGCCTACCCACACAAGTGAGGTATCATTTTTATCGGGAGACTTGGGGAAACGCTGGATGGAAGGAAATTTGTGGCTCCTCTCTGATTCCAGAACTTTCTGTCACCAAAATGTGAGGAACATGTGTTTTTTTAGCCAAATTTTGAGGTTTGCAAAGGATTCTGGGTAACAAAACCTGGTCAGAGCCCCACAAGTCACCCCATCTTTGATTCCCCGAGGTCCCTAGTTTTCAGAAATGCACGGGTTTGGTAAGTTTCCCTAGGTGCCGGCTGAGCTAGAGGCCAAAATCTACAGATAGGCAATTGGCAAAAAACACCTCTGTTTTCTTTAAAAAAATGTGATGTGTCCATGTCGCGTTTTGGGGCATTTCCTGTCGCGGGCGCTAGGCCTACCCACACAAGTGAGGTATCATGTTAATCGGGAGACTTGGGGGAACGCTGGGTGGAAGGAAATTTGTGGCTCCTCTCTGATTCCAGAACTTTCTGTCACCAAAATGTGAGGAAAATGTGTTTTTTTAGCCAAATTTTGAGGTTTGCAAAGGATTCTGGGTAACAGAACCTGGTCAGAGCCCCACAAGTCACCCCATCTTGGATTCCCATAGTTCTCTAGTTTTCAGAAATGCACAGGTTTGGTAGGTTTCCCTAGGTGCCGGCTGAGCTAGAGGCCAGAATCTACAGGTAGGCACTTTGCAAAACTCACCTCTGTTTTCTTTCAAAAAATGTGATGTGTGCACGTTGTGTTTTGGGGCATTTCCAGTTGCGGGCGCTAGGCCTACCCACACAAAAATGAGGTATCATTTTTATCGGGAGACTTTGGGGAACGCTGGATGGAAGGAAATTTGTGGCTCCTCTCTGATTCCAGAAATTTCTGTCACCAAAATGTGAGGAAAATGTGTTTGTTTGGCCAAATTTTGAGGGTTGCAAAGGATTCTGGGTAACAGAACCTGGTCAGAGCCCCACAAGTCACCCCATCTTGGATTCCCCTAGGTCTCTACTTTTCAGAAATGCACAGGTTTGGTAGGTTTCCCTAGGTGCCGGCTGAGCTAGAGGCCAGAATCTACAGGTAGGCACTTTGCAAAACACACCTCTGTTTTCTTTCAAAAAATGTGATGTGTGCACGTTGCGTTTTGGGGCATTTCCTGTCGCGGGCGCTAGGCCTACCCACACAAGTGAGGTATCATTTTTATCGGGAGACTTGGGGAAACGCTGGATGGAAGGAAATTTGTGGCTCCTCTCTGATTCCAGAACTTTCTGTCACCAAAATGTGAGGAAAATGTGTTTTTTCAGCCAAATTTTGAGGGTTGCAAAGGATTCTGGGTAACAGAACCTGGTCAGAGCACCACAAGTCACCCCATCTTGGATTCCCCTAGGTCTCTAGTTTTCAGAAATGCAAAGGTTTGGTAGGTTTCCCTAGGTGCCGGCTGAGCTAGAGGCCAAAATCTACAGGTATGCACTTTGCAAAAAACACCTCTGTTTTCTTTCAAAAAATGTGATGTGTGTACGTTGCGTTTTGGGGCATTTCCTGTCGCGGGTGCTAGGCCTACCCACACAAGTGAGGTATCATTTTTATCGGGAGACTTGGGGGAACGCTGGGTGGAAGGAAATTTGTGGCTCCTCTCTGATTCCAGAACTTTCTGTCACCAAAATGTGAGGAACATGTGTTTTTTTAGCCAAATTTTGAGGTTTGCAAAGGATTCTGGGTTACAAAACCTGGTCAGAGCCCCACAAGTCACCCCATAATTGATTCCCCGAGGTCCCTAGTTTTCAGAAATGCACAGGTTTGGTAGGTTTCCCTAGGAGCCGGCTAAGCTAGAGGCCAAAATCTACAGGTAGGCACTTTGCAAAAAACACCTCTGTTTTCTTTAAAAAAATGTGATGTGTGCATGTTGCGTTTCGTGGCATTTCCTGTTGCGGGCGCTAGGCCTACCCACACAAGTGAGGTATCATTTTTATCAGGAGACTTGGGGAAATGCTGGGTGGAAGGAAATTTGTGGCTTCTCTAGGATTCCAGAACTTTCTGTCACCAAAATATGAGGAAAATGTGTTTTTTTAGCCAAATTTTGAGGTTTGCAAAGGATTCTGGGCAACAAAACCTGGTCAGAGCCCCACAAGTCACCCCATCTTGGATTTCCCTACGTCTCTAGTTTTCAAAAATGCGTAGGTTTGGTAGGTTTCCCTAGGTGCCGGCTGAGCTAGAGGCCAAAATCTACAGGTAGGCACTTTGCAAAACTCACCTCTGTTTTCTTTCAAAAAATGTGATGTGTGCACGTTGTGTTTTGGGGCATTTCCAGTTGCGGGCGCTAGGCCTACCCACACAAAAATGAGGTATCATTTTTATCGGGAGACTTTGGGGAACGCTGGATGGAAGGAAATTTGTGGCTCCTCTCTGATTCCAGAAATTTCTGTCACCAAAATGTGAGGAAAATGTGTTTGTTTGGCCAAATTTTGAGGGTTGCAAAGGATTCTGGGTAACAGAACCTGGTCAGAGCCCCACAAGTCACCCCATCTTGGATTCCCCTAGGTCTCTACTTTTCAGAAATGCACAGGTTTGGTAGGTTTCCCTAGGTGCCGGCTGAGCTAGAGGCCAGAATCTACAGGTAGGCACTTTGCAAAACACACCTCTGTTTTCTTTCAAAAAATGTGATGTGTGCACGTTGCGTTTTGGGGCATTTCCTGTCGCGGGCGCTAGGCCTACCCACACAAGTGAGGTATCATTTTTATCGGGAGACTTGGGGAAACGCTGGATGGAAGGAAATTTGTGGCTCCTCTCTGATTCCAGAACTTTCTGTCACCAAAATGTGAGGAAAATGTGTTTTTTCAGCCAAATTTTGAGGGTTGCAAAGGATTCTGGGTAACAGAACCTGGTCAGAGCACCACAAGTCACCCCATCTTGGATTCCCCTAGGTCTCTAGTTTTCAGAAATGCAAAGGTTTGCTAGGTTTCCCTAGGTGCCGGCTGAGCTAGAGGCCAAAATCTACAGGTATGCACTTTGCAAAAAACACCTCTGTTTTCTTTCAAAAAATGTGATGTGTGTACGTTGCGTTTTGGGGCATTTCCTGTCGCGGGTGCTAGGCCTACCCACACAAGTGAGGTATCATTTTTATCGGGAGACTTGGGGGAACGCTGGGTGGAAGGAAATTTGTGGCTCCTCTCTGATTCCAGAACTTTCTGTCACCAAAATGTGAGGAACATGTGTTTTTTTAGCCAAATTTTGAGGTTTGCAAAGGATTCTGGGTAACAAAACCTGGTCAGAGCCCCACAAGTCACCCCATAATTGATTCCCCGAGGTCCCTAGTTTTCAGAAATGCACAGGTTTGGTAGGTTTCCCTAGGAGCCGGCTAAGCTAGAGGCCAAAATCTACAGGTAGGCACTTTGCAAAAAACACCTCTGTTTTCTTTAAAAAAATGTGATGTGTGCATGTTGCGTTTCGTGGCATTTCCTGTTGCGGGCGCTAGGCCTACCCACTCAAGTGAGGTATCATTTTTATCGGGAGACTTGGGGAAATGCTGGGTGGAAGGAAATTTGTGGCTTCTCTAGGATTCCAGAACTTTCTGTCACCAAAATATGAGGAAAATGTGTTTTTTTAGCCAAATTTTGAGGTTTGCAAAGGATTCTGGGCAACAAAACCTGGTCAGAGCCCCACAAGTCACCCCATCTTGGATTTCCCTAGGTCTCTAGTTTTCAAAAATGCGTAGGTTTGGTAGGTTTCCCTAGGTGCCGGCTGAGCTAGAGGCCAAAATCTACAGGTAGACACTTTGCAAAAAACACCTCTGTTTTCTTTCAAAAAATGTGATGTGTCCATGTCGCGTTTTGGGGCATTTCCTGTCGTGGGCGCTAGGCCTACCCACACAAGTGAGGTATCATTTTAATCGGGAGACTTGGGGGAACGCTGGTTGGAAGGAAATTTGTGGCTCCTCTCTGATTCCAGAACTTTCTGTCGCCAAAATGTGAGGAAAATGTGTTTTTTTAGCCAAATTTTGAGGTTTGCAAAGGATTCTGGGTAACAGAACCTGGTCAGAGCCCCACAAGTCACCCCATCTTGGATTCCCCTTGGTCACTAGTTTTCAGAAATGCACAGGTTTGGTAGGTTTCCCTAGGTGCCGGCTGAGCTAGAGGCCAAAATCTACAGGTAGGCATTTTGCAAAAAACACCTCTGTTTTCTTTCAAAAAATGTGATGTGTGCACGTTGCGTTTTGGGGCATTTCCTGTCGCGGGCACTAGGCCTACCCACACAAGTGAGGTATCATTTTTATCGGGAGACTTGGGGAAACGCTGGATGGAAGGAAATTTGTGGCTCCTCTCTGATTCCAGAACTTTCTGTCACCAAAATGTGAGGAAAATGTGTTTTTTCAGCCATATTTTGAGGGTTGCAAAGGATTCTGGGTAACAGAACCTGGTCAGAGCCCCACAAGTCACCCCATCTTGGATTCCCCTAGGTCTCTAGTTTTCAGAAATGCAAAGGTTTGGTAGGTTTCCCTAGGTGCCGGCTGAGCTAGAGGCCAAAATCTACAGGTAGGCACTTTGCAAAAAACACCTCTGTTTTCTTTCAAAAAATGTGATGTGTGTACGTTGCGTTTTGGGGCATTTCCTGTCGCGGGCGCTAGGCCTACCCACACAAGTGAGGTATCATTTTAATCGGGAGACTTGGGGGAACGCTGGGTGGAAGGAAATTTGTGGCTCCTCTGATTCCAGAACTTTCTGTCACCAAATTTGAGGAACATGTGTTTTTTTAGCCAAATTTTGAGGTTTGCAAAGGATTCTGGGTAACAAAACCTGGTCGGAGCCCCACAAGTCACCCCATCTTTGATTCCCCGAGGTCCCTAGTTTTCAGAAATGCACAGGTTTGGTAGGTTTCCCTAGGAGCCGGCTAAGCTAGAGGCCAAAATCTACAGGTAGGCACTTTGCAAAAAACACCTCTGTTTTCTTTAAAAAAATGTGATGTGTGCATGTTGCGTTTCGTGGCATTTCCTGTTGCGGGCGCTAGGCCTACCCACACAAGTGAGGTATCATTTTTATCGGGAGACTTGGGGAAATGCTGGGTGGAAGGAAATTTGTGGCTTCTCTCGGATTCCAGAACTTTCTGTCACCAAAATATGAGGAAAATGTGTTTTTTTAGCCAAATTTTGAGGTTTGCAAAGGATTCTGGGTAACAGAACCTGGTCAGAGCCCCACAAGTCACCCCATCTTGGATTCCCCTATGTCTCTAGTTTTCAGAAATGCACAGGTTTGGTAGGTTTCCCTAGGTGCCGGCTGAGCTAGAGGCCAAAATCTACAGGTAGGCATTTTGCAAAAAACACCTCTGTTTTCTTTAAAAAAATGTGATGTGTGTACGTTGCGTTTTGGGGCATTTCCTGTCGCGGGCGCTAGGCCTACCCACACAAGTGAGGTATCATTTTTATCGGGAGACTTGGGGGAACACTGGGTGGAAGGAAATTTGTGGCTCCTCTCTGATTCCAGAACTTTCTGTCACCAAATAGTGAGGAACATGTGTTTTTTTAGCCAAATTTTGAGGTTTGCAAAGGATTCTGGGTAACAAAACCTGGTCAGAGCCCCACAAGTCACCCCATCTTTGATTCCCCGAGGTCCCTAGTTTTCAGAAATGCACAGGTTTGGTAGGTTTCCCTAGGAGCCGGCTAAGCTAGAGGCCAAAATCTACAGGTAGGCACTTTGCAAAAAACACCTCTGTTTTCTTTAAAAAAATGTGATGTGTGCATGTTGCGTTTCGTGGCATTTCCTGTTGCGGGCGCTAGGCCTACCCACACAAGTGAGGTATCATTTTTATCGGGAGACTTGGGGAAATGCTGGGTGGAAGGAAATTTGTGGCTTCTCTCGGATTCCAGAACTTTCTGTCACCAAAATATGAGGAAAATGTGTTTTTTTAGCCAAATTTTGAGGTTTGCAAAGGATTCTGGGCAACAAAACCTGGTCAGAGCCCCACAATTCACCCCATCTTGGATTTCCCTAGGTCTCTAGTTTTCAAAAATGCATAGGTTTGGTAGGTTGCCCTAGGTGCCGGCTGAGCTAGAGGCCAAAATCTACAGGTAGACACTTTGCAAAAAACACCTCTGTTTTCTTTAAAAAAATGTGATGTGTCCATGTCGCGTTTTGGGGCATTTCCTGTCGAGGGCGCTAGGCCTACCCACACAAGTGAGGTATCATTTTAATCGGGAGACTTGGGGGAACGCTGGGTGGAAGGAAATTTGTGGCTCCTCTCTGATTCCAGAACTTTCTGTCACCAAAATGTGAGGAAAATGTGTTTTTTTAGCCAAATTTTTAGGTTTGCAAAGGATTCTGGGTAACAGAACCTGGTCAGAGCCCCACAAGTCACCCCATCTTGGATTCCCCTAGGTCTCTAGTTTTCAGAAATGCAAAGGTTTGGTAGGTTTCCCTAGGTGCCGGCTGAGCTAGAGGCCAAAATCTACAGGTAGGCACTTTGCAAAAAACACCTCTGTTTTCTTTAAAAAAATGTGATGTGTGTACGTTGCGTTTTGGGGCATTTCCTGTCGCGGGCGCTAGGCCTACCCACACAAGTGAGGTATCATTTTAATCGGGAGACTTGGGGGAACGCTGGGTGGAAGGAAATTTGTGGCTCCTCTGATTCCAGAACTTTCTGTCACCAAATTTGAGGAACATGTGTTTTTTTAGCCAAATTTTGAGGTTTGCAAAGGATTCTGGGTAACAAAACCTGGTCGGAGCCCCACAAGTCACCCCATCTTTGATTCCCCGAGGTCCCTAGTTTTCAGAAATGCACAGGTTTGGTAGGTTTCCCTAGGAGCCGGCTAAGCTAGAGGCCAAAATCTACAGGTAGGCACTTTGCAAAAAACACCTCTGTTTTCTTTAAAAAAATGTGATGTGTGCATGTTGCGTTTCGTGGCATTTCCTGTTGCGGGCGCTAGGCCTACCCACACAAGTGAGGTATCATTTTTATCGGGAGACTTGGGGAAATGCTGGGTGGAAGGAAATTTGTGGCTTCTCTCGGATTCCAGAACTTTCTGTCACCAAAATATGAGGAAAATGTGTTTTTTTAGCCAAATTTTGAGGTTTGCAAAGGATTCTGGGTAACAGAACCTGGTCAGAGCCCCACAAGTCACCCCATCTTGGATTCCCCTATGTCTCTAGTTTTCAGAAATGCACAGGTTTGGTAGGTTTCCCTAGGTGCCGGCTGAGCTAGAGGCCAAAATCTACAGGTAGGCATTTTGCAAAAAACACCTCTGTTTTCTTTAAAAAAATGTGATGTGTGTACGTTGCGTTTTGGGGCATTTCCTGTCGCGGGCGCTAGGCCTACCCACACAAGTGAGGAATCATTTTTATCGGGAGACTTGGGGGAACACTGGGTGGAAGGAAATTTGTGGCTCCTCTCTGATTCCAGAACTTTCTGTCACCAAATAGTGAGGAACATGTGTTTTTTTAGCCAAATTTTGAGGTTTGCAAAGGATTCTGGGTAACAAAACCTGGTCAGAGCCCCACAAGTCACCCCATCTTTGATTCCCCGAGGTCCCTAGTTTTCAGAAATGCACAGGTTTGGTAGGTTTCCCTAGGAGCCGGCTAAGCTAGAGGCCAAAATCTACAGGTAGGCACTTTGCAAAAAACACCTCTGTTTTCTTTAAAAAAATGTGATGTGTGCATGTTGCGTTTCGTGGCATTTCCTGTTGCGGGCGCTAGGCCTACCCACACAAGTGAGGTATCATTTTTATCGGGAGACTTGGGGAAATGCTGGGTGGAAGGAAATTTGTGGCTTCTCTCGGATTCCAGAACTTTCTGTCACCAAAATATGAGGAAAATGTGTTTTTTTAGCCAAATTTTGAGGTTTGCAAAGGATTCTGGGCAACAAAACCTGGTCAGAGCCCCACAATTCACCCCATCTTGGATTTCCCTAGGTCTCTAGTTTTCAAAAATGCATAGGTTTGGTAGGTTGCCCTAGGTGCCGGCTGAGCTAGAGGCCAAAATCTACAGGTAGACACTTTGCAAAAAACACCTCTGTTTTCTTTAAAAAAATGTGATGTGTCCATGTCGCGTTTTGGGGCATTTCCTGTCGAGGGCGCTAGGCCTACCCACACAAGTGAGGTATCATTTTAATCGGGAGACTTGGGGAAACGCTGGGTGGAAGGAAATTTGTGGCTCCTCTCTGATTCCAGAACTTTCTGTCACCAAAATGTGAGGAAAATGTGTTTTTTTAGCCAAATTTTTAGGTTTGCAAAGGATTCTGGGTAACAGAACCTGGTCAGAGCCCCACAAGTCACCCCATCTTGGATTCCCCTAGGTCTCTAGTTTTTAGAAATGCACAGGTTTGGTAGGTTTCCCTAGGTGCCGGCTGAGCTAGAGGCCAAAATCTACAGGTAGGCATTTTGCGAAAAACACCTCTGTTTTCTTTAAAAAAAATTGATGTGAGTACGTTGCGTTTTGGGGCATCTCCTGTCGCGGGCGCTAGGCCTACCCACAAAAGTGAGGTATCATTTCTATCGGGAGACTTGGGGGAACGCAGGGTGGAAGGAAATTTGTGGCTCCTCTCTGATTCCAGAACTTTCTGTCACCAAAATGTGAGGAACATGTGTTTTTTTAGCCAAATTTTGAGGTTTGCAAAGGATTCTGGGTAACAGAACCTGGTGAGAGCCCCACAAGTCACCCCTTCTTGGATTCCCCTAGGTCTCTAGTTTTCAGAAATGCACAGGTTTGGTAGGTTTCCCTAGGTGCCGGCTGAGCTAGAGGCCAAAATCTACAGGTAGGCATTTTGCAAAAAACACCTCTGTTTTCTTTAAAAAAATGTGATGTGTGTACGTTGCGTTTCGTGGCATTTCCTGTTGCGGGCGCTAGGCCTACCCACACAAGTGAGGTATCATTTTTATCGGGAGACTTGGGGAAATGCTGGGTGGAAGGAAATTTGTGGCTTCTCTCGGATTCCAGAACTTTCTGTCACCAAAATATGAGGAAAATGTGTTTTTTTAGCCAAATTTTGAGGTTTGCAAAGGATTCTGGGTAACAGAACCTGGTCAGAGCCCCACAAGTCACCCCATCTTGGATTCCCCTATGTCTCTAGTTTTCAGAAATGCACAGGTTTGGTAGGTTTCCCTAGGTGCCGGCTGAGCTAGAGGCCAAAATCTACAGGTAGGCATTTTGCAAAAAACACCTCTGTTTACTTTAAAAAAATGTGATGTGTGTACGTTGCGTTTTGGGGCATTTCCTGTCGCGGGCGCTAGGCCTACCCACACAAGTGAGGTATCATTTTTATCGGGAGACTTGGGGGAACACTGGGTGGAAGGAAATTTGTGGCTCCTCTCTGATTCCAGAACTTTCTGTCACCAAATAGTGAGGAACATGTGTTTTTTTAGCCAAATTTTGAGGTTTGCAAAGGATTCTGGGTAACAAAACCTGGTCAGAGCCCCACAAGTCACCCCATCTTTGATTCCCCGAGGTCCCTAGTTTTCAGAAATGCACAGGTTTGGTAGGTTTCCCTAGGAGCCGGCTAAGCTAGAGGCCAAAATCTACAGGTAGGCACTTTGCAAAAAACACCTCTGTTTTCTTTAAAAAAATGTGATGTGTGCATGTTGCGTTTCGTGGCATTTCCTGTTGCGGGCGCTAGGCCTACCCACACAAGTGAGGTATCATTTTTATCGGGAGACTTGGGGAAATGCTGGGTGGAAGGAAATTTGTGGCTTCTCTCGGATTCCAGAACTTTCTGTCACCAAAATATGAGGAAAATGTGTTTTTTTAGCCAAATTTTGAGGTTTGCAAAGGATTCTGGGCAACAAAACCTGGTCAGAGCCCCACAATTCACCCCATCTTGGATTTCCCTAGGTCTCTAGTTTTCAAAAATGCATAGGTTTGGTAGGTTTCCCTAGGTGCCGGCTGAGCTAGAGGCCAAAATCTACAGGTAGACACTTTGCAAAAAACACCTCTGTTTTCTTTAAAAAAATGTGATGTGTCCATGTCGCGTTTTGGGGCATTTCCTGTCGAGGGCGCTAGGCCTACCCACACAAGTGAGGTATCATTTTAATCGGGAGACTTGGGGGAACGCTGGGTGGAAGGAAATTTGTGGCTCCTCTCTGATTCCAGAACTTTCTGTCACCAAAATGTGAGGAAAATGTGTTTTTTTAGCCAAATTTTTAGGTTTGCAAAGGATTCTGGGTAACAGAACCTGGTCAGAGCCCCACAAGTCACCCCATCTTGGATTCCCCTAGGTCTCTAGTTTTTAGAAATGCACAGGTTTGGTAGGTTTCCCTAGGTGCCGGCTGAGCTAGAGGCCAAAATCTACAGGTAGGCATTTTGCGAAAAACACCTCTGTTTTCTTTAAAAAAAATTGATGTGTGTACGTTGCGTTTTGGGGCATCTCCTGTCGCGGGCGCTAGGCCTACCCACACAAGTGAGGTATCATTTCTATCGGGAGACTTGGGGGAACGCAGGGTGGAAGGAAATTTGTGGCTCCTCTCTGATTCCAGAACTTTCTGTCACCAAAATGTGAGGAACATGTGTTTTTTTAGCCAAATTTTGAGGTTTGCAAAGGATTCTGGGTAACAGAACCTGGTGAGAGCCCCACAAGTCACCCCTTCTTGGATTCCCCTAGGTCTCTAGTTTTCAGAAATGCACAGGTTTGGTAGGTTTCCCTAGGTGCCGGCTGAGCTAGAGGCCAAAATCTACAGGTAGGCATTTTGCAAAAAACACCTCTGTTTTCTTTAAAAAAATGTGATGTGTGTACGTTGCGTTTTGGGGCATTTCCTGTCGCGGGCGCTAGGCCTACCCACACAAGTGAGGTATCATTTTTATCGGGAGACTTGGGGGAACACTGGGTGGAAGGAAATTTGTGGCTCCTCTCTGATTCCAGAACTTTCTGTCACCAAATAGTGAGGAACATGTGTTTTTTTAGCCAAATTTTGAGGTTTGCAAAGGATTCTGGGTAACAAAACCTGGTCAGAGCCCCACAAGTCACCCCATCTTTGATTCCCCGAGGTCCCTAGTTTTCAGAAATGCACAGGTTTGGTAGGTTTCCCTAGGAGCCGGCTAAGCTAGAGGCCAAAATCTACAGGTAGGCACTTTGCAAAAAACACCTCTGTTTTCTTTAAAAAAATGTGATGTGTGCATGTTGCGTTTCGTGGCATTTCCTGTTGCGGGCGCCAGGCCTACCCACACAAGTGAGGTATCATTTTTATCGGGAGACTTGGGGAAATGCTGGGTGGAAGGAAATTTGTGGCTTCTCTCGGATTCCAGAACTTTCTGTCACCAAAATATGAGGAAAATGTGTTTTTTTTGCCAAATTTTGAGGTTTGCAAAGGATTCTGGGCAACAAAACCTGGTCAGAGCCCCACAATTCACCCCATCTTGGATTTCCCTAGGTCTCTAGTTTTCAAAAATGCATAGGTTTGGTAGGTTTCCCTAGGTGCCGGCTGAGCTAGAGGCCAAAATCTACAGGTAGACACTTTGCAAAAAACACCTCTGTTTTCTTTAAAAAAATGTGATGTGTCCATGTCGCGTTTTGGGGCATTTCCTGTCGAGGGCGCTAGGCCTACCCACACAAGTGAGGTATCATTTTAATCAGGAGACTTGGGGGAACGCTGGGTGGAAGGAAATTTGTGGCTCCTCTCTGATTCCAGAACTTTCTGTCACCAAAATGTGAGGAAAATGTGTTTTTTTAGCCAAATTTTTAGGTTTGCAAAGGATTCTGGGTAACAGAACCTGGTCAGAGCCCCACAAGTCACCCCATCTTGGATTCCCCTAGGTCTCTAGTTTTTAGAAATGCACAGGTTTGGTAGGTTTCCCTAGGTGCCGGCTGAGCTAGAGGCCAAAATCTACAGGTAGGCATTTTGCAAAAAACACCTCTGTTTTCTTTAAAAAAAATTGATGTGTGTACGTTGCGTTTTGGGGCATTTCCTGTCGCGGGCGCTAGGCCTACCCACACAAGTGAGGTATCATTTCTATCGGGAGACTTGGGGGAACGCAGGGTGGAAGGAAATTTGTGGCTCCTCTCTGATTCCAGAACTTTCTGTCACCAAAATGTGAGGAACATGTGTTTTTTTAGCCAAATTTTGAGGTTTGCAAAGGATTCTGGGTAACAGAACCTGGTGAGAGCCCCACAAGTCACCCCTTCTTGGATTCCCCTAGGTCTCTAGTTTTCAGAAATGCACAGGTTTGGTAGGTTTCCCTAGGTGCCGGCTGAGCTAGAGGCCAAAATCTACAGGTAGGCACTTTGCAAAAAACACCTCTGTTTTCTTTAAAAAAATGTGATGTGTGCACGTTGCGTTTCGTGGCATTTCCTGTTGCGGGCGCTAGGCCTACCCACACAAGTGAGGCATCATTTTTATCGGGAGACTTGGGGAAACGCTGGGTGGAAGGAAATTTGTGGCTCTCTCTGATTCCAGAACTTTCTGTCACCATAATGTGAGGAAAATGTGTTTTTTTAGCCAAATTTTGAGGTTTGCAAAGGATTCTGGGTAACAGAACCTGGTCAGAGCCCCACAAGTCACCCCATCTTGGATTCCCATAGGTCTCTAGTTTTCAGAAATGCACAGGTTTGGTAGGTTTCCCTAGGTGCCGGCTGAGCTAGAGGCCAAAATCTACAGGTAGGCACTTTGCAAAAAACACCTCTGTTTTCTTTAAAAAAATGTGATGTGTCCATGTCGCGTTTTGGGGCCTTTCCTGTCGCGGGCGCTAGGCCTACCCACACAAGTGAGGTATCATTTTAATCGGGAGACTTGGGGGAACGCTGGGTGGAAGGAAATTTGTGGCTCCTCTCTGATTCCAGAACTTTCTGTCACCAAAATGTGAGGAAAATGTGTTTTTTTAGCCAAATTTTGAGGTTTGCAAAGGATTCTGGGTAACAGAACCTGGTCAGAGCCCCACAAGTCACCCCATCTTAGATTCCCCTAGGTCTCTAGTTTTCAGAAATGTACAGGTTTGGTAGGTTTCCCTAGGTGCCGGCTGAGCTAGAGGCCAAAATCTACAGGTAGGCACTTTGCAAAAAACACCTCTGTTTTCTTCAAAAAAAATGTGATGTGTGTATGTTGCGTTTTGGGGCATTTCCTGTCGCGGGCGCTAGGCCTACCCACACAAGTGAGGTATCATTTTTATCGGGAGACTGGGGGGAACGCTGGGTGGAAGGAAATTTGTGGCTCCTCTCTGATTCCAGAACTTTCTGTCACCAAAATGTGAGGAACATGTGTTTTTTTAGCCAAATTTTGAGGTTTGCAAAGGATTCTGGGTAACAAAACCTGGTCAGAGCCCCACAAGTCACCCCATCTTTGATTCCCCGAGGTCCCTAGTTTTCAGAAATGCACGGGTTTGGTAAGTTTCCCTAGGTGCCGGCTGAGCTAGAGGCCAAAATCTACAGATAGGTAATTGGCAAAAAACACCTCTGTTTTCTTTCAAAAAATGTGATGTGTCCATGTCGCGTTTTGGGGCATTTCCTGTCGCGGGCGCTAGGCCTACCCACACAAGTGAGGTATCATGTTAATCGGGAGACTTGGGGGAACGCTGGGTGGAAGGAAATTTGTGGCTCCTCTCTGATTCCAGAACTTTCTGTCACCAAAATGTGAGGAAAATGTGTTTTTTTAGCCAAATTTTGAGGTTTGCAAAGGATTCTGGGTAACAGAACCTGGTCAGAGCCCCACAAGTCACCCCATCTTGGATTCCCATAGTTCTCTAGTTTTCAGAAATGCACAGGTTTGGTAGGTTTCCCTAGGTGCCGGCTGAGCTAGAGGCCAGAATCTACAGGTAGGCACTTTGCAAAGCTCACCTCTGTTTTCTTTCAAAAAATGTGATGTGTGCACGTTGTGTTTTGGGGCATTTCCAGTTGCGGGCGCTAGGCCTACCCACACAAGTGAGGTATCATTTTTATCGGGAGACTTTGGGGAACGCTGGATGGAAGGAAATTTGTGGCTCCTCTCTGATTCCAGAAATTTCTGTCACCAAAATGTGAGGAAAATGTGTTTGTTTGGCCAAATTTTGAGGGTTGCAAAGGATTCTGGGTAACAGAACCTGGTCAGAGCCCCGCAAGTCACCCCATCTTGGATTCCCCTTGGTCACTAGTTTTCAGAAATGCACAGGTTTGGTAGGTTTCCCTAGGTGCCGGCTGAGCTAGAGGCCAAAATCTACAGGTAGGCATTTTGCAAAAAACACCTCTGTTTTCTTTAAAAAAATGTGATGTGTGCACGTTGCGTTTTGGGGCATTTCCTGTCGCGGGCACTAGGCCTACCCACACAAGTGAGGTATCATTTTTATCGGGAGACTTGGGGAAACGCTGGATGGAAGTAAATTTGTGGCTCCTCTCTGATTCCAGAACTTTCTGTCACCAAAATGTGAGGAAAATGTGTTTTTTCAGCCATATTTTGAGGGTTGCAAAGGATTCTGGGTAACAGAACCTGGTCAGAGCCCCACAAGTCACCCCATCTTGGATTCCCCTAGGTCTCTAGTTTTCAGAAATGCAAAGGTTTGGTAGGTTTCCCTAGGTGCCGGCTGAGCTAGAGGCCAAAATCTACAGGTAGGCACTTTGCAAAAAACACCTCTGTTTTCTTTCAAAAAATGTGATGTGTGTACGTTGCGTTTTGGGGCATTTCCTGTCGCGGGCGCTAGGCCTACCCACACAAGTGAGGTATCATTTTAATCGGGAGACTTGGGGGAACGCTGGGTGGAAGGAAATTTGTGGCTCCTCTGATTCCAGAACTTTCTGTCACCAAATTTGAGGAACATGTGTTTTTTTAGCCAAATTTTGAGGTTTGCAAAGGATTCTGGGTAACAAAACCTGGTCGGAGCCCCACAAGTCACCCCATCTTTGATTCCCCGAGGTCCTTAGTTTTCAGAAATGCACAGGTTTGGTAGGTTTCCCTAGGAGCCGGCTAAGCTAGAGGCCAAAATCTACAGGTAGGCACTTTGCAAAAAACACCTCTGTTTTCTTTAAAAAAATGTGATGTGTGCATGTTGCGTTTCGTGGCATTTCCTGTTGCGGGCGCTAGGCCTACCCACACAAGTGAGGTATCATTTTTATCGGGAGACTTGGGGAAATGCTGGGTGGAAGGAAATTTGTGGCTTCTCTCGGATTCCAGAACTTTCTGTCACCAAAATATGAGGAAAATGTGTTTTTTTAGCCAAATTCTGAGGTTTGCAAAGGATTCTGGGTAACAGAACCTGGTCAGAGCCCCACAAGTCACCCCATCTTGGATTCCCCTATGTCTCTAGTTTTCAGAAATGCACAGGTTTGGTAGGTTTCCCTAGGTGCCGGCTGAGCTAGAGGCCAAAATCTACAGGTAGGCATTTTGCAAAAAACACCTCTGTTTTCTTTAAAAAAATTTGATGTGTGTACGTTGCGTTTTGGGGCATTTCCTGTCGCGGGCGCTAGGCCTACCCACACAAGTGAGGTATCATTTTTATCAGGAGACTTGGGGGAACACTGGGTGGAAGGAAATTTGTGGCTCCTCTCTGATTCCAGAACTTTCTGTCACCAAAATGTGAGGAACATGTGTTTTTTTAGCCAAATTTTGAGGTTTGCAAAGGATTCTGGGTAACAGAACCTGGTGAGAGCCCCACAAGTCACCCCTTCTTGGATTCCCCTAGGTCTCTAGTTTTCAGAAATGCACAGGTTTGGTAGGTTTCCCTAGGTGCCGGCTGAGCTAGAGGCCAAAATCTACAGGTAGGCACTTTGCAAAAAACCCCTCTGTTTTCTTTAAAAAAATGTGATGTGTGCACGTTGCGTTTCGTGGCATTTCCTGTTGCGGGCGCTAGGCCTACCCACACAAGTGAGGCATCATTTTTATCGGGAGACTTGGGGAAACGCTGGGTGGAAGGAAATTTGTGGCTCTCTCTGATTCCAGAACTTTCTGTCACCAAAATGTGAGGAAAATGTGTTTTTTTAGCCAAATTTTGAGGTTTGCAAAGTATTCTGGGTAACAGAACCTGGTCAGAGCCCACAAGTCACCCCATCTTGGATTCCCATAGGTCTCTAGTTTTCAGAAATGCACAGGTTTGGTAGGTTTCCCTAGGTGCCGGCTGAGCTAGAGGCCAAAATCTACAGGTAGGCACTTTGCAAAAAACACCTCTGTTTTCTTTAAAAAAATGTGATGTGTCCATGTCGCGTTTTGGGGCATTTCCTGTCGCGGGCGCTAGGCCTACCCACACAAGTGAGGTATCATTTTAATCGGGAGACTTGGGGGAACGCTGGGTGGAAGGAAATTTGTGGCTCCTCTCTGATTCCAGAACTTTCTGTCACCAAAATGTGAGGAAAATGTGTTTTTTTAGCCAAATTTTGAGGTTTGCAAAGGATTCTGGGTAACAGAACCTGGTCAGAGCCCCACAAGTCACCCCATCTTGGATTCCCCTAGGTCTCTAGTTTTCAGAAATGCACAGGTTTGGTAGGTTTCCCTAGGTGCCGGCTGAGCTAGAGGCCAAAATCTACAGGTAGGCACTTTGCAAAAAACACCTCTGTTTTCTTTAAAAAAATGTGATGTGTGTATGTTGCGTTTTGGGGCATTTCCTGTCGCGGGCGCTAGGCCTACCCACACAAGTGAGGTATCATTTTTATCGGGAGACTTGGGGGAACGCTGGGTGGAAGGAAATTTGTGGCTCCTCTCTGATTCCAGAACTTTCTGTCACCAAAATGTGAGGAACATGTGTTTTTTTAGCCAAATTTTGAGGTTTGCAAAGGATTCTGGGTAACAAAACCTGGTCAGAGCCCCACAAGTCACCCCATCTTTGATTCCCCGAGGTCCCTAGTTTTCAGAAATGCACAGGTTTGGTAGGTTTCCCTAGGTGCCGGCTGAGCTAGAGGCCAAAATCTACAGGTAGGCATTTTGCAAAAAACACCTCTGTTTTCTTTCAAAAAATGTGATGTGTGCACGTTGCGTTTTGGGGCATTTCCTGTCGCGGGCACTAGGCCTACCCACACAAGTGAGGTATCATTTTTATCGGGAGACTTGGGGAAACGCTGGATGGAAGTAAATTTGTGGCTCCTCTCTGATTCCAGAACTTTCTGTCACCAAAATGTGAGGAAAATGTGTTTTTTCAGCCATATTTTGAGGGTTGCAAAGGATTCTGGGTAACAGAACCTGGTCAGAGCCCCACAAGTCACCCCATCTTGGATTCCCCTAGGTCTCTAGTTTTCAGAAATGCAAAGGTTTGGTAGGTTTCCCTAGGTGCCGGCTGAGCTAGAGGCCAAAATCTACAGGTAGGCACTTTGCAAAAAACACCTCTGTTTTCTTTCAAAAAATGTGATGTGTGTACGTTGCGTTTTGGGGCATTTCCTGTCGCGGGCGCTAGGCCTACCCACACAAGTGAGGTATCATTTTAATCGGGAGACTTGGGGGAACGCTGGGTGGAAGGAAATTTGTGGCTCCTCTGATTCCAGAACTTTCTGTCACCAAATTTGAGGAACATGTGTTTTTTTAGCCAAATTTTGAGGTTTGCAAAGGATTCTGGGTAACAAAACCTGGTCGGAGCCCCACAAGTCACCCCATCTTTGATTCCCCGAGGTCCTTAGTTTTCAGAAATGCACAGGTTTGGTAGGTTTCCCTAGGAGCCGGCTAAGCTAGAGGCCAAAATCTACAGGTAGGCACTTTGCAAAAAACACCTCTGTTTTCTTTAAAAAAATGTGATGTGTGCATGTTGCGTTTCGTGGCATTTCCTGTTGCGGGCGCTAGGCCTACCCACACAAGTGAGGTATCATTTTTATCGGGAGACTTGGGGAAATGCTGGGTGGAAGGAAATTTGTGGCTTCTCTCGGATTCCAGAACTTTCTGTCACCAAAATATGAGGAAAATGTGTTTTTTTAGCCAAATTCTGAGGTTTGCAAAGGATTCTGGGTAACAGAACCTGGTCAGAGCCCCACAAGTCACCCCATCTTGGATTCCCCTATGTCTCTAGTTTTCAGAAATGCACAGGTTTGGTAGGTTTCCCTAGGTGCCGGCTGAGCTAGAGGCCAAAATCTACAGGTAGGCATTTTGCTAAAAACACCTCTGTTTTCTTTAAAAAAATGTGATGTGTGTACGTTGCGTTTTGGGGCATTTCCTGTCGCGGGCGCTAGGCCTACCCACACAAGTGAGGTATCATTTTTATCGGGAGACTTGGGGGAACACTGGGTGGAAGGAAATTTGTGGCTCCTCTCTGATTCCAGAACTTTCTGTCACCAAAATGTGAGGAACATGTGTTTTTTTAGCCAAATTTTGAGGTTTGCAAAGGATTCTGGGTAACAGAACCTGGTGAGAGCCCCACAAGTCACCCCTTCTTGGATTCCCCTAGGTCTCTAGTTTTCAGAAATGCACAGGTTTGGTAGGTTTCCCTAGGTGCCGGCTGAGCTAGAGGCCAAAATCTACAGGTAGGCACTTTGCAAAAAACCCCTCTGTTTTCTTTAAAAAAATGTGATGTGTGCACGTTGCGTTTCGTGGCATTTCCTGTTGCGGGCGCTAGGCCTACCCACACAAGTGAGGCATCATTTTTATCGGGAGACTTGGGGAAACGCTGGGTGGAAGGAAATTTGTGGCTCTCTCTGATTCCAGAACTTTCTGTCACCAAAATGTGAGGAAAATGTGTTTTTTTAGCCAAATTTTGAGGTTTGCAAAGTATTCTGGGTAACAGAACCTGGTCAGAGCCCCACAAGTCACCCCATCTTGGATTCCCATAGGTCTCTAGTTTTCAGAAATGCACAGGTTTGGTAGGTTTCCCTAGGTGCCGGCTGAGCTAGAGGCCAAAATCTACAGGTAGGCACTTTGCAAAAAACACCTCTGTTTTCTTTAAAAAAATGTGATGTGTCCATGTCGCGTTTTGGGGCATTTCCTGTCGCGGGCGCTAGGCCTACCCACACAAGTGAGGTATCATTTTAATCGGGAGACTTGGGGGAACGCTGGGTGGAAGGAAATTTGTGGCTCCTCTCTGATTCCAGAACTTTCTGTCACCAAAATGTGAGGAAAATGTGTTTTTTTAGCCAAATTTTGAGGTTTGCAAAGGATTCTGGGTAACAGAACCTGGTCAGAGCCCCACAAGTCACCCCATCTTGGATTCCCCTAGGTCTCTAGTTTTCAGAAATGCACAGGTTTGGTAGGTTTCCCTAGGTGCCGGCTGAGCTAGAGGCCAAAATCTACAGGTAGGCACTTTGCAAAAAACACCTCTGTTTTCTTTAAAAAAATGTGATGTGTGTATGTTGCGTTTTGGGGCATTTCCTGTCGCGGGCGCTAGGCCTACCCACACAAGTGAGGTATCATTTTTATCGGGAGACTTGGGGGAACGCTGGGTGGAAGGAAATTTGTGGCTCCTCTCTGATTCCAGAACTTTCTGTCACCAAAATGTGAGGAACATGTGTTTTTTTAGCCAAATTTTGAGGTTTGCAAAGGATTCTGGGTAACAAAACCTGGTCAGAGCCCCACAAGTCACCCCATCTTTGATTCCCCGAGGTCCCTAGTTTTCAGAAATGCACGGGTTTGGTAAGTTTCCCTAGGTGCCGGCTGAGCTAGAGGCCAAAATCTACAGATAGGCAATTGGCAAAAAACACCTCTGTTTTCTTTAAAAAAATGTGATGTGTCCATGTCGCGTTTTGGGGCATTTCCTGTCGCGGGCGCTAGGCCTACCCACACAAGTGAGGTATCATGTTAATCGGGAGACTTGGGGGAACGCTGGGTGGAAGGAAATTTGTGGCTCCTCTCTGATTCCAGAACTTTCTGTCACCAAAATGTGAGGAAAATGTTTTTTTTAGCCAAATTTTGAGGTTTGCAAAGGATTCTGGGTAACAGAACCTGGTCAGAGCCCCACAAGTCACCCCATCTTGGATTCCCATAGTTCTCTATTTTTCAGAAATGCACAGGTTTGGTAGGTTTCCCTAGGTGCCGGCTGAGCTAGAGGCCAGAATCTACAGGTAGGCACTTTGCAAAACTCACCTCTGTTTTCTTTCAAAAAATGTGATGTGTGCACGTTGTGTTTTGGGGCATTTCCAGTTGCGGGCGCTAGGCCTACCCACACAAAAATGAGGTATCATTTTTATCGGGAGACTTTGGGGAACGCTGGATGGAAGGAAATTTGTGGCTCCTCTCTGATTCCAGAAATTTCTGTCACCAAAATGTGAGGAAAATGTGTTTGTTTGGCCAAATTTTGAGGGTTGCAAAGGATTCTGGGTAACAGAACCTGGTCAGAGCCCCACAAGTCACCCCATCTTGGATTCCCCTAGGTCTCTACTTTTCAGAAATGCACAGGTTTGGTAGGTTTCCCTAGGTGCCGGCTGAGCTAGAGGCCAGAATCTACAGGTAGGCACTTTGCAAAACACACCTCTGTTTTCTTTCAAAAAATGTGATGTGTGCACGTTGCGTTTTGGGGCATTTCCTGTCGCGGGCGCTAGGCCTACCCACACAAGTGAGGTATCATTTTTATCGGGAGACTTGGGGAAACGCTGGATGGAAGGAAATTTGTGGCTCCTCTCTGATTCCAGAACTTTCTGTCACCAAAATGTGAGGAAAATGTGTTTTTTCAGCCAAATTTTGAGGGTTGCAAAGGATTCTGGGTAACAGAACCTGGTCAGAGCACCACAAGTCACCCCATCTTGGATTCCCCTAGGTCTCTAGTTTTCAGAAATGCAAAGGTTTGGTAGGTTTCCCTAGGTGCCGGCTGAGCTAGAGGCCAAAATCTACAGGTATGCACTTTGCAAAAAACACCTCTGTTTTCTTTCAAAAAATGTGATGTGTGTACGTTGCGTTTGGGGCATTTCCTGTCGCGGGTGCTAGGCCTACCCACACAAGTGAGGTATCATTTTTATCGGGAGACTTGGGGGAACGCTGGGTGGAAGGAAATTTGTGGCTCCTCTCTGATTCCAGAACTTTCTGTCACCAAAATGTGAGGAACATGTGTTTTTTTAGCCAAATTTTGAGGTTTGCAAAGGATTCTGGGTAACAAAACCTGGTCAGAGCCCCACAAGTCACCCCATCTTTGATTCCCCGAGGTCCCTAGTTTTCAGAAATGCACGGGTTTGGTAAGTTTCCCTAGGTGCCGGCTGAGCTAGAGGCCAAAATCTACAGATAGGCAATTGGCAAAAAACACCTCTGTTTTCTTTAAAAAAATGTGATGTGTCCATGTCGCGTTTTGGGGCATTTCCTGTCGCGGGCGCTAGGCCTACCCACACAAGTGAGGTATTATGTTAATCGGGAGACTTGGGGGAACGCTGGGTGGAAGGAAATTTGTGGCTCCTCTCTGATTCCAGAACTTTCTGTCACCAAAATGTGAGGAAAATGTTTTTTTTTAGCCAAATTTTGAGGTTTGCAAAGGATTCTGGGTAACAGAACCTGGTCAGAGCCCCACAAGTCACCCCATCTTGGATTCCCATAGTTCTCTATTTTTCAGAAATGCACAGGTTTGGTAGGTTTCCCTAGGTGCCGGCTGAGCTAGAGGCCAGAATCTACAGGTAGGCACTTTGCAAAACTCACCTCTGTTTTCTTTCAAAAAATGTGATGTGTGCACGTTGTGTTTTGGGGCATTTCCAGTTGCGGGCGCTAGGCCTACCCACACAAAAATGAGGTATCATTTTTATCGGGAGACTTTGGGGAACGCTGGATGGAAGGAAATTTGTGGCTCCTCTCTGATTCCAGAAATTTCTGTCACCAAAATGTGAGGAAAATGTGTTTGTTTGGCCAAATTTTGAGGGTTGCAAAGGATTCTGGGTAACAGAACCTGGTCAGAGCCCCACAAGTCACCCCATCTTGGATTCCCCTAGGTCTCTACTTTTCAGAAATGCACAGGTTTGGTAGGTTTCCCTAGGTGCCGGCTGAGCTAGAGGCCAGAATCTACAGGTAGGCACTTTGCAAAACACACCTCTGTTTTCTTTCAAAAAATGTGATGTGTGCACGTTGCGTTTTGGGGCATTTCCTGTCGCGGGCGCTAGGCCTACCCACACAAGTGAGGTATCATTTTTATCGGGAGACTTGGGGAAACGCTGGATGGAAGGAAATTTGTGGCTCCTCTCTGATTCCAGAACTTTCTGTCACCAAAATGTGAGGAAAATGTGTTTTTTCAGCCAAATTTTGAGGGTTGCAAAGGATTCTGGGTAACAGAACCTGGTCAGAGCACCACAAGTCACCCCATCTTGGATTCCCCTAGGTCTCTAGTTTTCAGAAATGCAAAGGTTTGGTAGGTTTCCCTAGGTGCCGGCTGAGCTAGAGGCCAAAATCTACAGGTATGCACTTTGCAAAAAACACCTCTGTTTTCTTTCAAAAAATGTGATGTGTGTACGTTGCGTTTTGGGGCATTTCCTGTCGCGGGTGCTAGGCCTACCCACACAAGTGAGGTATCATTTTTATCGGGAGACTTGGGGGAACGCTGGGTGGAAGGAAATTTGTGGCTCCTCTCTGATTCCAGAACTTTCTGTCACCAAAATGTGAGGAAAATGTTTTTTTTAGCCAAATTTTGAGGTTTGCAAAGGATTCTGGGTAACAGAACCTGGTCAGAGCCCCACAAGTCACCCCATCTTGGATTCCCATAGTTCTCTATTTTTCAGAAATGCACAGGTTTGGTAGGTTTCCCTAGGTGCCGGCTGAGCTAGAGGCCAGAATCTACAGGTAGGCACTTTGCAAAACTCACCTCTGTTTTCTTTCAAAAAATGTGATGTGTGCACGTTGTGTTTTGGGGCATTTCCAGTTGCGGGCGCTAGGCCTACCCACACAAAAATGAGGTATCATTTTTATCGGGAGACTTTGGGGAACGCTGGATGGAAGGAAATTTGTGGCTCCTCTCTGATTCCAGAAATTTCTGTCACCAAAATGTGAGGAAAATGTGTTTGTTTGGCCAAATTTTGAGGGTTGCAAAGGATTCTGGGTAACAGAACCTGGTCAGAGCCCCACAAGTCACCCCATCTTGGATTCCCCTAGGTCTCTACTTTTCAGAAATGCACAGGTTTGGTAGGTTTCCCTAGGTGCCGGCTGAGCTAGAGGCCAGAATCTACAGGTAGGCACTTTGCAAAACACACCTCTGTTTTCTTTCAAAAAATGTGATGTGAGCACGTTGCGTTTTGGGGCATTTCCTGTCGCGGGCGCTAGGCCTACCCACACAAGTGAGGTATCATTTTTATCGGGAGACTTGGGGAAACGCTGGATGGAAGGAAATTTGTGGCTCCTCTCTGATTCCAGAACTTTCTGTCACCAAAATGTGAGGAAAATGTGTTTTTTCAGCCAAATTTTGAGGGTTGCAAAGGATTCTGGGTAACAGAACCTGGTCAGAGCACCACAAGTCACCCCATCTTGGATTCCCCTAGGTCTCTAGTTTTCAGAAATGCAAAGGTTTGGTAGGTTTCCCTAGGTGCCGGCTGAGCTAGAGGCCAAAATCTACAGGTATGCACTTTGCAAAAAACACCTCTGTTTTCTTTCAAAAAATGTGATGTGTGTACGTTGCGTTTGGGGCATTTCCTGTCGCGGGTGCTAGGCCTACCCACACAAGTGAGGTATCATTTTTATCGGGAGACTTGGGGGAACGCTGGGTGGAAGGAAATTTGTGGCTCCTCTCTGATTCCAGAACTTTCTGTCACCAAAATGTGAGGAACATGTGTTTTTTTAGCCAAATTTTGAGGTTTGCAAAGGATTCTGGGTAACAAAACCTGGTCAGAGCCCCACAAGTCACCCCATCTTTGATTCCCCGAGGTCCCTAGTTTTCAGAAATGCACGGGTTTGGTAAGTTTCCCTAGGTGCCGGCTGAGCTAGAGGCCAAAATCTACAGATAGGCAATTGGCAAAAAACACCTCTGTTTTCTTTAAAAAAATGTGATGTGTCCATGTCGCGTTTTGGGGCATTTCCTGTCGCGGGCGCTAGGCCTACCCACACAAGTGAGGTATTATGTTAATCGGGAGACTTGGGGGAACGCTGGGTGGAAGGAAATTTGTGGCTCCTCTCTGATTCCAGAACTTTCTGTCACCAAAATGTGAGGAAAATGTTTTTTTTTAGCCAAATTTTGAGGTTTGCAAAGGATTCTGGGTAACAGAACCTGGTCAGAGCCCCACAAGTCACCCCATCTTGGATTCCCATAGTTCTCTATTTTTCAGAAATGCACAGGTTTGGTAGGTTTCCCTAGGTGCCGGCTGAGCTAGAGGCCAGAATCTACAGGTAGGCACTTTGCAAAACTCACCTCTGTTTTCTTTCAAAAAATGTGATGTGTGCACGTTGTGTTTTGGGGCATTTCCAGTTGCGGGCGCTAGGCCTACCCACACAAAAATGAGGTATCATTTTTATCGGGAGACTTTGGGGAACGCTGGATGGAAGGAAATTTGTGGCTCCTCTCTGATTCCAGAAATTTCTGTCACCAAAATGTGAGGAAAATGTGTTTGTTTGGCCAAATTTTGAGGGTTGCAAAGGATTCTGGGTAACAGAACCTGGTCAGAGCCCCACAAGTCACCCCATCTTGGATTCCCCTAGGTCTCTACTTTTCAGAAATGCACAGGTTTGGTAGGTTTCCCTAGGTGCCGGCTGAGCTAGAGGCCAGAATCTACAGGTAGGCACTTTGCAAAACACACCTCTGTTTTCTTTCAAAAAATGTGATGTGTGCACGTTGCGTTTTGGGGCATTTCCTGTCGCGGGCGCTAGGCCTACCCACACAAGTGAGGTATCATTTTTATCGGGAGACTTGGGGAAACGCTGGATGGAAGGAAATTTGTGGCTCCTCTCTGATTCCAGAACTTTCTGTCACCAAAATGTGAGGAAAATGTGTTTTTTCAGCCAAATTTTGAGGGTTGCAAAGGATTCTGGGTAACAGAACCTGGTCAGAGCACCACAAGTCACCCCATCTTGGATTCCCCTAGGTCTCTAGTTTTCAGAAATGCAAAGGTTTGGTAGGTTTCCCTAGGTGCCGGCTGAGCTAGAGGCCAAAATCTACAGGTATGCACTTTGCAAAAAACACCTCTGTTTTCTTTCAAAAAATGTGATGTGTGTACGTTGCGTTTTGGGGCATTTCCTGTCGCGGGTGCTAGGCCTACCCACACAAGTGAGGTATCATTTTTATCGGGAGACTTGGGGGAACGCTGGGTGGAAGGAAATTTGTGGCTCCTCTCTGATTCCAGAACTTTCTGTCACCAAAATGTGAGGAACATGTGTTTTTTTAGCCAAATTTTGAGGTTTGCAAAGGATTCTGGGTAACAAAACCTGGTCAGAGCCCCACAAGTCACCCCATAATTGATTCCCCGAGGTCCCTAGTTTTCAGAAATGCACAGGTTTGGTAGGTTTCCCTAGGAGCCGGCTAAGCTAGAGGCCAAAATCTACAGTTAGGCACTTTGCAAAAAACACCTCTGTTTTCTTTAAAAAAATGTGATGTGTGCATGTTGTGTTTCGTGGCATTTCCTGTTGCAGGCGCTAGGCCTACCCACACAAGTGAGGTATCATTTTTATCGGGAGACTTGGGGAAATGCTGGGTGGAAGGAAATTTGTGGCTTCTCTAGGATTCCAGAACTTTCTGTCACCAAAATATGAGGAAAATGTGTTTTTTTAGCCAAATTTTGAGGTTTGCAAAGGATTCTGGGCAACAAAACCTGGTCAGAGCCCCACAAGTCACCCCATCTTGGATTTCCCTACGTCTCTAGTTTTCAAAAATGCGTAGGTTTGGTAGGTTTCCCTAGGTGCCGGCTGAGCTAGAGGCCAAAATCTACAGGTAGGCACTTTGCAAAACTCACCTCTGTTTTCTTTCAAAAAATGTGATGTGTGCACGTTGTGTTTTGGGGCATTTCCAGTTGCGGGCGCTAGGCCTACCCACACAAAAATGAGGTATCATTTTTATCGGGAGACTTTGGGGAACGCTGGATGGAAGGAAATTTGTGGCTCCTCTCTGATTCCAGAAATTTCTGTCACCAAAATGTGAGGAAAATGTGTTTGTTTGGCCAAATTTTGAGGGTTGCAAAGGATTCTGGGTAACAGAACCTGGTCAGAGCCCCACAAGTCACCCCATCTTGGATTCCCCTAGGTCTCTACTTTTCAGAAATGCACAGGTTTGGTAGGTTTCCCTAGGTGCCGGCTGAGCTAGAGGCCAGAATCTACAGGTAGGCACTTTGCAAAACACACCTCTGTTTTCTTTCAAAAAATGTGATGTGTGCACGTTGCGTTTTGGGGCATTTCCTGTCGCGGGCGCTAGGCCTACCCACACAAGTGAGGTATCATTTTTATCGGGAGACTTGGGGAAACGTTGGATGGAAGGAAATTTGTGGCTCCTCTCTGATTCCAGAACTTTCTGTCACCAAAATGTGAGGAAAATGTGTTTTTTCAGCCAAATTTTGAGGGTTGCAAAGGATTCTGGGTAACAGAACCTGGTCAGAGCACCACAAGTCACCCCATCTTGGATTCCCCTAGGTCTCTAGTTTTCAGAAATGCACAGGTTTGGTAGGTTTCCCTAGGTGCCGGCTGAGCTAGAGGCCAGAATCTACAGGTAGGCACTTTGCAAAACACACCTCTGTTTTCTTTCAAAAAATGTGATGTGTGCACGTTGCGTTTTGGGGCATTTCCTGTCGCGGGCGCTAGGCCTACCCACACAAGTGAGGTATCATTTTTATCGGGAGACTTGGGGAAACGCTGGATGGAAGGAAATTTGTGGCTCCTCTCTGATTCCAGAACTTTCTGTCACCAAAATGTGAGGAAAATGTGTTTTTTCAGCCAAATTTTGAGGGTTGCAAAGGATTCTGGGTAACAGAACCTGGTCAGAGCACCACAAGTCACCCCATCTTGGATTCCCCTAGGTCTCTAGTTTTCAGAAATGCAAAGGTTTGGTAGGTTTCCCTAGGTGCCGGCTGAGCTAGAGGCCAAAATCTACAGGTATGCACTTTGCAAAAAACACCTCTGTTTTCTTTCAAAAAATGTGATGTGTGTACGTTGCGTTTTGGGGCATTTCCTGTCGCGGGTGCTAGGCCTACCCACACAAGTGAGGTATCATTTTTATCGGGAGACTTGGGGGAACGCTGGGTGGAAGGAAATTTGTGGCTCCTCTCTGATTCCAGAACTTTCTGTCACCAAAATGTGAGGAACATGTGTTTTTTTAGCCAAATTTTGAGGTTTGCAAAGGATTCTGGGTAACAAAACCTGGTCAGAGCCCCACAAGTCACCCCATAATTGATTCCCCGAGGTCCCTAGTTTTCAGAAATGCACAGGTTTGGTAGGTTTCCCTAAGAGCCGGCTAAGCTAGAGGCCAAAATCTACAGTTAGGCACTTTGCAAAAAACACCTCTGTTTTCTTTAAAAAAATGTGATGTGTGCATGTTGTGTTTCGTGGCATTTCCTGTTGCAGGCGCTAGGCCTACCCACACAAGTGAGGTATCATTTTTATCGGGAGACTTGGGGAAATGCTGGGTGGAAGGAAATTTGTGGCTTCTCTAGGATTCCAGAACTTTCTGTCACCAAAATATGAGGAAAATGTGTTTTTTTAGCCAAATTTTGAGGTTTGCAAAGGATTCTGGGCAACAAAACCTGGTCAGAGCCCCACAAGTCACCCCATCTTGGATTTCCCTACGTCTCTAGTTTTCAAAAATGCGTAGGTTTGGTAGGTTTCCCTAGGTGCCGGCTGAGCTAGAGGCCAAAATCTACAGGTAGGCACTATGCAAAACTCACCTCTGTTTTCTTTCAAAAAATGTGATGTGTGCACGTTGTGTTTTGGGGCATTTCCAGTTGCGGGCGCTAGGCCTACCCACACAAAAATGAGGTATCATTTTTATCGGGAGACTTTGGGGAACGCTGGATGGAAGGAAATTTGTGGCTCCTCTCTGATTCCAGAAATTTCTGTCACCAAAATGTGAGGAAAATGTGTTTGTTTGGCCAAATTTTGAGGGTTGCAAAGGATTCTGGGTAACAGAACCTGGTCAGAGCCCCACAAGTCACCCCATCTTGGATTCCCCTAGGTCTCTACTTTTCAGAAATGCACAGGTTTGGTAGGTTTCCCTAGGTGCCGGCTGAGCTAGAGGCCAGAATCTACAGGTAGGCACTTTGCAAAACACACCTCTGTTTTCTTTCAAAAAATGTGATGTGTGCACGTTGCGTTTTGGGGCATTTCCTGTCGCGGGCGCTAGGCCTACCCACACAAGTGAGGTATCATTTTTATCGGGAGACTTGGGGAAACGTTGGATGGAAGGAAATTTGTGGCTCCTCTCTGATTCCAGAACTTTCTGTCACCAAAATGTGAGGAAAATGTGTTTTTTCAGCCAAATTTTGAGGGTTGCAAAGGATTCTGGGTAACAGAACCTGGTCAGAGCACCACAAGTCACCCCATCTTGGATTCCCCTAGGTCTCTAGTTTTCAGAAATGCAAAGGTTTGGTAGGTTTCCCTAGGTGCCGGCTGAGCTAGAGGCCAAAATCTACAGGTATGCACTTTGCAAAAAACACCTCTGTTTTCTTTCAAAAAATGTGATGTGTGTACGTTGCGTTTTGGGGCATTTCCTGTCGCGGGTGCTAGGCCTACCCACACAAGTGAGGTATCATTTTTATCGGGAGACTTGGGGGAACGCTGGGTGGAAGGAAATTTGTGGCTCCTCTCTGATTCCAGAACTTTCTGTCACCAAAATGTGAGGAACATGTGTTTTTTTAGCCAAATTTTGAGGTTTGCAAAGGATTCTGGGTAACAAAACCTGGTCAGAGCCCCACAAGTCACCCCATAATTGATTCCCCGAGGTCCCTAGTTTTCAGAAATGCACAGGTTTGGTAGGTTTCCCTAGGAGCCGGCTAAGCTAGAGGCCAAAATCTACAGGTAGGCACTTTGCAAAAAACACCTCTGTTTTCTTTAAAAAAATGTGATGTGTGCATGTTGCGTTTCGTGGCATTTCCTGTTGCGGGCGCTAGGCCTACCCACACAAGTGAGGTATCATTTTTATCGGGAGACTTGGGGAAATGCTGGGGTGGAAGGAAATTTGTGGCTTCTCTAGGATTCCAGAACTTTCTGTCACCAAAATATGAGGAAAATGTGTTTTTTTAGCCAAATTTTGAGGTTTGCAAAGGATTCTGGGCAACAAAACCTGGTCAGAGCCCCACAAGTCACCCCATCTTGGATTTCCCTAGGTCTCTAGTTTTCAAAAATGCGTAGGTTTGGTAGGTTTCCCTAGGTGCCGGCTGAGCTAGAGGCCAAAATCTACAGGTAGACACTTTGCAAAAAACACCTCTGTTTTCTTTCAAAAAATGTGATGTGTCCATGTCGCGTTTTGGGGCATTTCCTGTCGTGGGCGCTAGGCCTACCCACACAAGTGAGGTATCATTTTAATCGGGAGACTTGGGGGAACGCTGGTTGGAAGGAAATTTGTGGCTCCTCTCTGATTCCAGAACTTTCTGTCGCCAAAATGTGAGGAAAATGTGTTTTTTTAGCCAAATTTTGAGGTTTGCAAAGGATTCTGGGTAACAGAACCTGGTTAGAGCCCCACAAGTCACCCCATCTTGGATTCCCCTTGGTCACTAGTTTTCAGAAATGCACAGGTTTGGTAGGTTTCCCTAGGTGCCGGCTGAGCTAGAGGCCAAAATCTACAGGTAGGCATTTTGCAAAAAACACCTCTGTTTTCTTTCAAAAAATGTGATGTGTGCACGTTGCGTTTTGGGGCATTTCCTGTCGCGGGCACTAGGCCTACCCACACAAGTGAGGTATCATTTTTATCGGGAGACTTGGGGAAACGCTGGATGGAAGGAAATTTGTGGCTCCTCTCTGATTCCAGAACTTTCTGTCACCAAAATGTGAGGAAAATGTGTTTTTTCAGCCATATTTTGAGGGTTGCAAAGGATTCTGGGTAACAGAACCTGGTCAGAGCCCCACAAGTCACCCCATCTTGGATTCCCCTAGGTCTCTAGTTTTCAGAAATGCAAAGGTTTGGTAGGTTTCCCTAGGTGCCGGCTGAGCTAGAGGCCAAAATCTACAGGTAGGCACTTTGCAAAAAACACCTCTGTTTTCTTTCAAAAAATGTGATGTGTGTACGTTGCGTTTTGGGGCATTTCCTGTCGCGGGCGCTAGGCCTACCCACACAAGTGAGGTATCATTTTAATCGGGAGACTTGGGGGAACGCTGGGTGGAAGGAAATTTGTGGCTCCTCTGATTCCAGAACTTTCTGTCACCAAATTTGAGGAACATGTGTTTTTTTAGCCAAATTTTGAGGTTTGCAAAGGATTCTGGGTAACAAAACCTGGTCGGAGCACCACAAGTCACCCCATCTTTGATTCCCCGAGGTCCCTAGTTTTCAGAAATGCACAGGTTTGGTAGGTTTCCCTAGGAGCCGGCTAAGCTAGAGGCCAAAATCTACAGGTAGGCACTTTGCAAAAAACACCTCTGTTTTCTTTAAAAAAATGTGATGTGTGCATGTTGGGTTTCGTGGCATTTCCTGTTGCGGGCGCTAGGCCTACCCACACAAGTGAGGTATCATTTTTATCGGGAGACTTGGGGAAATGCTGGGTGGAAGGAAATTTGTGGCTTCTCTCAGATTCCAGAACTTTCTGTCACCAAAATATGAGGAAAATGTGTTTTTTTAGCCAAATTTTGAGGTTTGCAAAGGATTCTGGGTAACAGAACCTGGTCAGAGCCCCACAAGTCACCCCATCTTGGATTCCCCTATGTCTCTAGTTTTCAGAAATGCACAGGTTTGGTAGGTTTCCCTAGGTGCCGGCTGAGCTAGAGGCCAAAATCTACAGGTAGGCATTTTGCAAAAAACACCTCTGTTTTCTTTAAAAAAATGTGATGTGTGTACGTTGCGTTTTGGGGCATTTCCTGTCGCGGGCGCTAGGCCTACCCACACAAGTGAGGTATCATTTTTATCGGGAGACTTGGGGGAACACTGGGTGGAAGGAAATTTGTGGCTCCTCTCTGATTCCAGAACTTTCTGTCACCAAATAGTGAGGAACATGTGTTTTTTTAGCCAAATTTTGAGGTTTGCAAAGGATTTTGGGTAACAAAACCTGGTCAGAGCCCCACAAGTCACCCCATCTTTGATTCCCCGAGGTCCCTAGTTTTCAGAAATGCACAGGTTTGGTAGGTTTCCCTAGGAGCCGGCTAAGCTAGAGGCCAAAATCTACAGGTAGGCACTTTGCAAAAAACACCTCTGTTTTCTTTAAAAAAATGTGATGTGTGCATGTTGCGTTTCGCGGCATTTCCTGTTGCGGGCGCTAGGCCTACCCACACAAGTGAGGTATCATTTTTATCGGGAGACTTGGGGAAATGCTGGGTGGAAGGAAATTTGTGGCTTCTCTCGGATTCCAGAACTTTCTGTCACCAAAATATGAGGAAAATGTGTTTTTTTAGCCAAATTTTGAGGTTTGCAAAGGATTCTGGGCAACAAAACCTGGTCAGAGCCCCACAATTCACCCCATCTTGGATTTCCCTAGGTCTCTAGTTTTCAAAAATGCATAGGTTTGGTAGGTTGCCCTAGGTGCCGGCTGAGCTAGAGGCCAAAATCTACAGGTAGACACTTTGCAAAAAACACCTCTGTTTTCTTTAAAAAAATGTGATGTGTCCATGTCGCGTTTTGGGGCATTTCCTGTCGAGGGCGCTAGGCCTACCCACACAAGTGAGGTATCATTTTAATCGGGAGACTTGGGGGAACGCTGGGTGGAAGGAAATTTGTGGCTCCTCTCTGATTCCAGAACTTTCTGTCACCAAAATGTGAGGAAAATGTGTTTTTTTAGCCAAATTTTTAGGTTTGCAAAGGATTCTGGGTAACAGAACCTGGTCAGAGCCCCACACGTCACCCCATCTTGGATTCCCCTAGGTCTCTAGTTTTTAGAAATGCACAGGTTTGGTAGGTTTCCCTAGGTGCCGGCTGAGCTAGAGGCCAAAATCTACAGGTAGGCATTTTGCGAAAAACACCTCTGTTTTCTTTAAAAAAAATTGATGTGTGTACGTTGCGTTTTGGGGCATCTCCTGTCGCGGGCGCTAGGACTACCCACACAAGTGAGGTATCATTTCTATCGGGAGACTTGGGGGAACGCAGGGTGGAAGGAAATTTGTGGCTCCTCTCTGATTCCAGAACTTTCTGTCACCAAAATGTGAGGAACATGTGTTTTTTTAGCCAAATTTTGAGGTTTGCAAAGGATTCTGGGTAACAGAACCTGGTGAGAGCCCCACAAGTCACCCCTTCTTGGATTCCCCTAGGTCTCTAGTTTTCAGAAATGCACAGGTTTGGTAGGTTTCCCTAGGTGCCGGCTGAGCTAGAGGCCAAAATCTACAGGTAGGCATTTTGCAAAAAACACCTCTGTTTTCTTTAAAAAAATGTGATGTGTGTACGTTGCGTTTTGGGGCATTTCCTGTCGCGGGCGCTAGGCCTACCCACACAAGTGAGGTATCATTTTTATCGGGAGACTTGGGGGAACACTGGGTGGAAGGAAATTTGTGGCTCCTCTCTGATTCCAGAACTTTCGGTCACCAAATAGGGAGGAACATGTGTTTTTTTAGCCAAATTTTGAGGTTTGCAAAGGATTCTGGGTAACAAAACCTGGTCAGAGCCCCACAAGTCACCCCATCTTTGATTCCCCGAGGTCCCTAGTTTTCAGAAATGCACAGGTTTGGTAGGTTTCCCTAGGAGCCGGCTAAGCTAGAGGCCAAAATCTACAGGTAGGCACTTTGCAAAAAACACCTCTGTTTTCTTTAAAAAAATGTGATGTGTGCATGTTGCGTTTCGTGGCATTTCCTGTTGCGGGCGCTAGGCCTACCCACACAAGTGAGGTATCATTTTTATCGGGAGACTTGGGGAAATGCTGGGTGGAAGGAAATTTGTGGCTTCTCTCGGATTCCAGAACTTTCTGTCACCAAAATATGAGGAAAATGTGTTTTTTTTGCCAAATTTTGAGGTTTGCAAAGGATTCTGGGCAACAAAACCTGGTCAGAGCCCCACAATTCACCCCATCTTGGATTTCCCTAGGTCTCTAGTTTTCAAAAATGCATAGGTTTGGTAGGTTTCCCTAGGTGCCGGCTGAGCTAGAGGCCAAAATCTACAGGTAGACACTTTGCAAAAAACACCTCTGTTTTCTTTAAAAAAATGTGATGTGTCCATGTCGCGTTTTGGGGCATTTCCTGTCGAGGGCGCTAGGCCTACCCACACAAGTGAGGTATCATTTTAATCAGGAGACTTGGGGGAACGCTGGGTGGAAGGAAATTTGTGGCTCCTCTCTGATTCCAGAACTTTCTGTCACCAAAATGTGAGGAAAATGTGTTTTTTTAGCCAAATTTTTAGGTTTGCAAAGGATTCTGGGTAACAGAACCTGGTCAGAGCCCCACAAGTCACCCCATCTTGGATTCCCCTAGGTCTCTAGTTTTTAGAAATGCACAGGTTTGGTAGGTTTCCCTAGGTGCCGGCTGAGCTAGAGGCCAAAATCTACAGGTAGGCATTTTGCAAAAAACACCTCTGTTTTCTTAAAAAAAAATTGATGTGTGTACGTTGCGTTTTGGGGCATTTCCTGTCGCGGGCGCTAGGCCTACTCACACAAGTGAGGTATCATTTCTATCGGGAGACTTGGGGGAACGCAGGGTGGAAGGAAATTTGTGGCTCCTCTCTGATTCCAGAACTTTCTGTCACCAAAATGTGAGGAACATGTGTTTTTTTAGCCAAATTTTGAGGTTTGCAAAGGATTCTGGGTAACAGAACCTGGTGAGAGCCCCACAAGTCACCCCTTCTTGGATTCCCCTAGGTCTCTAGTTTTCAGAAATGCACAGGTTTGGTAGGTTTCCCTAGGTGCCGGCTGAGCTAGAGGCCAAAATCTACAGGTAGGCACTTTGCAAAAAACACCTCTGTTTTCTTTAAAAAAATGTGATGTGTGCACGTTGCGTTTCGTGGCATTTCCTGTTGCGGGCGCTAGGCCTACCCACACAAGTGAGGCATCATTTTTATCGGGAGACTTGGGGAAACGCTGGGTGGAAGGAAATTTGTGGCTCTCTCTGATTCCAGAACTTTCTGTCACCAAAATGTGAGGAAAATGTGTTTTTTTAGCCAAATTTTGAGGTTTGCAAAGGATTCTGGGTAACAGAACCTGGTCAGAGCCCCACAAGTCACCCCATCTTGGATTCCCATAGGTCTCTAGTTTTCAGAAATGCACAGGTTTGGTAGGTTTCCCTAGGTGCCGGCTGAGCTAGAGGCCAAAATCTACAGGTAGGCACTTTGCAAAAAACACCTCTGTTTTCTTTAAAAAAATGTGATGTGTCCATGTCGCGTTTTGGGGCCTTTCCTGTCGCGGGCGCTAGGCCTACCCACACAAGTGAGGTATCATTTTAATCGGGAGACTTGGGGGAACGCTGGGTGGAAGGAAATTTGTGGCTCCTCTCTGATTCCAGAACTTTCTGTCACCAAAATGTGAGGAAAATGTGTTTTTTTAGCCAAATTTTGAGGTTTGCAAAGGATTCTGGGTAACAGAACCTGGTCAGAGCCCCACAAGTCACCCCATCTTGGATTCCCCTAGGTCTCTAGTTTTCAGAAATGTACAGGTTTGGTAGGTTTCCCTAGGTGCCGGCTGAGCTAGAGGCCAAAATCTACAGGTAGGCACTTTGCAAAAAACACCTCTGTTTTCTTCAAAAAAAATGTGATGTGTGTATGTTGCGTTTTGGGGCATTTCCTGTCGCGGGCGCTAGGCCTACCCACACAAGTGAGGTATCATTTTTATCGGGAGACTGGGGGGAACGCTGGGTGGAAGGAAATTTGTGGCTCCTCTCTGATTCCAGAACTTTCTGTCACCAAAATGTGAGGAACATGTGTTTTTTTAGCCAAATTTTGAGGTTTGCAAAGGATTCTGGGTAACAAAACCTGGTCAGAGCCCCACAAGTCACCCCATCTTTGATTCCCCGAGGTCCCTAGTTTTCAGAAATGCACGGGTTTGGTAAGTTTCCCTAGGTGCCGGCTGAGCTAGAGGCCAAAATCTACAGATAGGCAATTGGCAAAAAACACCTCTGTTTTCTTTCAAAAAATGTGATGTGTCCATGTCGCGTTTTGGGGCATTTCCTGTCGCGGGCGCTAGGCCTACCCACACAAGTGAGGTATCATGTTAATCGGGAGACTTGGGGGAACGCTGGGTGGAAGGAAATTTGTGGCTCCTCTCTGATTCCAGAACTTTCTGTCACCAAAATGTGAGGAAAATGTGTTTTTTTAGCCAAATTTTGAGGTTTGCAAAGGATTCTGGGTAACAGAACCTGGTCAGAGCCCCACAAGTCACCCCATCTTGGATTCCCCTAGGTCTCTACTTTTCAGAAATGCACAGGTTTGGTAGGTTTCCCTAGGTGCCGGCTGAGCTAGAGGCCAGAATCTACAGGTAGGCACTTTGCAAAACACACCTCTGTTTTCTTTCAAAAAATGTGATGTGTGCACGTTGCGTTTTGGGGCATTTCCCGTCGCGGGCGCTAGGCCTACCCACACAAGTGAGGTATCATTTTTATCGGGAGACTTGGGGAAACGCTGGATGGAAGGAAATTTGTGGCTCCTCTCTGATTCCAGAACTTTCTGTCACCAAAATGTGAGGAAAATGTGTTTTTTCAGCCAAATTTTGAGGGTTGCAAAGGATTCTGGGTAACAGAACCTGGTCAGAGCACCACAAGTCACCCCATCTTGGATTCCCCTAGGTCTCTAGTTTTCAGAAATGCAAAGGTTTGGTAGGTTTCCCTAGGTGCCGGCTGAGGTAGAGGCCAAAATCTACAGGTAGGCACTTTGCAAAAAACACCTCTGTTTTCTTTCAAAAAATGTGATGTGTGTACGTTGCGTTTTGGGGCATTTCCTGCCGCGGGTGCTAGGCCTACCCACACAAGTGAGGTATCATTTTTATCGGGAGACTTGGGGGAACGCTGGGTGGAAGGAAATTTGTGGCTCCTCTCTGATTCCAGAACTTTCTGTCACCAAAATGTGAGGAACATGTGTTTTTTTAGCCAAATTTTGAGGTTTGCAAAGGATTCTGGGTAACAAAACCTGGTCAGAGCCCCACAAGTCACCCCATAATTGATTCCCCGAGGTCCCTAGTTTTCAGAAATGCACAGGTTTGGTAGGTTTCCCTAGGAGCCGGCTAAGCTAGAGGCCAAAATCTACAGGTAGGCACTTTGCAAAAAACACCTCTGTTTTCTTTAAAAAAATGTGATGTGTGCATGTTGCGTTTCGTGGCATTTCCTGTTGCGGGCGCTAGGCCTACCCACACAAGTGAGGTATCATTTTTATCGGGAGACTTGGGGAAATGCTGGGTGGAAGGAAATTTGTGGCTTCTCTAGGATTCCAGAACTTTCTGTCACCAAAATATGAGGAAAATGTGTTTTTTTAGCCAAATTTTGAGGTTTGCAAAGGATTCTGGGCAACAAAACCTGGTCAGAGCCCCACAAGTCACCCCATCTTGGATTTCCCTAGGTCTCTAGTTTTCAAAAATGCATAGGTTTGGTAGGTTTCCCTAGGTGCCGGCTGAGCTAGAGGCCAAAATCTACAGGTAGACACTTTGCAAAAAACACCTCTGTTTTTTTTCTAAAAATGTGATGTGTCCATGTCGCGTTTTGGGGCATTTCCTGTCGTGGGCGCTAGGCCTACCCACACAAGTGAGGTATCATTTTAATCGGGAGACTTGGGGGAACGCTGGGTGGAAGGAAATTTGTGGCTCCTCTCTGATTCCAGAACTTTCTGTCACCAAAATGTGAGGAAAATGTGTTTTTTTAGCCAAATTTTGAGGTTTGCAAAGGATTCTGGGTAACAGAACCTGGTCAGAGCCCCACAAGTCACCCCATCTTGGATTCCCCTAGGTCTGTAGTTTTCAGAAATGCACAGGTTTGGTAGGTTTCCCTAGGTGCCGGCTGAGCTAGAGGCCAAAATCTACAGGTAGGCATTTTGCAAAAAACACCTCTGTTTTCTTTAAAAAAATGTGATGTGTGCACGTTGCGTTTTGGGGCATTTCCTGTCGCGGGCACTAGGCCTACCCACACAAGTGAGGTATCATTTTTATCGGGAGACTTGGGGAAACGCTGGATGGAAGGAAATTTGTGGCTCCTCTCTGATTCCAGAACTTTCTGTCACCAAAATGTGAGGAAAATGTGTTTTTTCAGCCAAATTTTGAGGGTTGCAAAGGATTCTGGGTAACAGAACCTGGTCAGAGCCCCACAAGTCACCCCATCTTGGATTCCCCTAGGTCTCTAGTTTTCAGAAATGCAAAGGTTTGGTAGGTTTCCCTAGGTGCCGGCTGAGCTAGAGGCCAAAATCTACAGGTAGGCACTTTGCAAAAAACACCTCTGTTTTCTTTCAAAAAATGTGATGTGTGTACGTTGCGTTTTGGGGCATTTCCTGTCGCGGGCGCTAGGCCTACCCACACAAGTGAGGTATCATTTTAATCGGGAGACTTGGGGGAACGCTGGTTGGAAGGAAATTTGTGGCTCCTCTGATTCCAGAACTTTCTGTCACCAAATTTGAGGAACATGTGTTTTTTTAGCCAAATTTTGAGGTTTGCAAAGGATTCTGGGTAACAAAACCTGGTCGGAGCCCCACAAGTCACCCCATCTTTGATTCCCCGAGGTCCCTAGTTTTCAGAAACGCACAGATTTGGTAGGTTTCCCTAGGAGCCGGCTAAGCTAGAGGCCAAAATCTACAGGTAGGCACTTTGCAAAAAACACCTCTGTTTTCTTTAAAAAAATGTGATGTGTGCATGTCGCGTTTCGTGGCATTTCCTGTTGCGGGCGCTAGGCCTACCCACACAAGTGAGGTATCATTTTTATCGGGAGACTTGGGGAAATGCTGGGTGGAAGGAAATGTGTGGCTTCTCTCGGATTCCAGAACTTTCTGTCACCAAAATATGAGGAAAATGTGTTTTTTTAGCCAAATTTTGAGGTTTGCAAAGGATTCTGGGTAACAGAACCTGGTCAGAGCCCCACAAGTCACCCCATCTTGGATTCCCCTAGGTCTCTAGTTTTCAGAAATGCACAGGTTTGGTAGGTTTCCCTAGGTGCCGGCTGAGCTAGAGGCCAAAATCTACAGGGAGGCATTTTGCAAAAAACACCTCTGTTTTCTTTAAAAAAATGTGATGTGTGTACGTTGCGTTTTGGGGCATTTCCTGTCGCGGGCGCTAGGCCTACCCACACAAGTGAGGTATCATTTTTATCGGGAGACTTGGGGGAACACTGGGTGGAAGGAAATTTGTGGCTCCTCTCCGATTCCAGAACTTTCTGTCACCAAATAGTGAGGAACATGTGTTTTTTTAGCCAAATTTTGAGGTTTGCAAAGGATTCTGGGTAACAGAACCTGGTCAGAGCCCCACAAGTCACCCCATCTTGGATTCCCCTATGTCTCTAGTTTTTAGAAATGCACAGGTTTGGTAGGTTTCCCTAGGTGCCGGCTGAGCTAGAGGCCAAAATCTACAGGTAGGCATTTTGCAAAAAACACCTCTGTTTTCTTTAAGAAAATTTGATGTGTGTACGTTGCGTTTTGGGGCATTTCCTGTCGCGGGCGCTAGGCCTACCCACACAAGTGAGGTATCATTTCTATCGGGAGACTTGGGGGAACGCAGGGTGGAAGGAAATTTGTGGCTCCTCTCTGATTCCAGAACTTTCTGTCACCAAAATGTGAGGAACATGTGTTTTTTTAGCCAAATTTTGAGGTTTGCAAAGGATTCTGGGTAACAGAACCTGGTGAGAGCCCCACAAGTCACCCCTTCTTGGATTCCCCTAGGTCTCTAGTTTTCAGAAATGCACAGGTTTGGTAGGTTTCCCTAGGTGCCGGCTGAGCTAGAGGCCAAAATCTACAGGTAGGCACTTTTCAAAAAACACGTCTGTTTTCTTTAAAAAAATATGATGTGTGTATGTTGCGTTTTGGGGCATTTCCTGTCGCGGGCGCTAGGCCTACCCACACAAGTGAGGTATCATTTTTATCGGGAGACTTGGGGGAACGCAGGGTGGAAGGAAATTTGTGGCTCCTCTCTGATTCCAGAACTTTCTGTCACCAAAATGTGAGGAACATGTGTTTTTTTAGCCAAATTTTGAGGTTTGCAAAGGATTCTGGGTAACAAAACCTGGTCAGAGCCCCACAAGTCACCCCATCTTTGATTCCCCGAGGTCCCTAGTTTTCAGAAATGCACAGGTTTGGTAAGTTTCCCTAGGTGCCAGCTGAGCTAGAGGCCAAAATCTACAGATAGGCATTTTGCAAAAAACACCTCTGTTTTCTTTCAAAAAATTTGATGTGTCCATGTCGCATTTTGGGGCATTTCCTGTCGCGGGCGCCAGGCCTACCCACACAAGTGAGGTATCATTTTAATCGGGAGACTTGGGGGAACGCTGGGTGGAAGGAAATTTGTGGCTCCTCTCTGATTCCAGAACTTTCTGTCACCAAAATGTGAGGAACATGTGTTTTTTTTAGCCAAATTTTGAGGTTTGCAAAGGATTCTGGGTAACAAAACCTGGTCAGAGCCCCACAAGTCACCCCATCTTTGATTCCCCTAGGTCCCTAGTTTTCAGAAATGCACAGGTTTGGCAGGTTTCCCTAGGTGCCGGCTGAGCTAGAGGCCAAAATCTACAGGTAGGCACTTTGCAAAAAACACCTCTGTTTTCTTTAAAAAAATGTGATGTGTGCATGTTGCGTTTTGTGGCATTTCCTGTCGCGGGCGCTAGGCCTACCCACACAAGTGAGGTATCATTTTTATCAGGAGACTTGGGGAAACGCTGGGTGGGAGGAAATTTGTGGTTCCTCTCTGATTCCAGAACTTTCTGTCACCAAAATGTGAGTGACATGTGTTTTTTTATCCAAATTTTGAGGTTTGCAAAGGATTCTGGGTAACAAAACCTGGTCAGAGCCCCACAAGTCACCCCATCTTTGATTCCCCTAGGCCCCTTATTTTCAGAAATGCACAGGTTTGGTAGGTTTCGCTAGGTGCCGGCTAAGCTAGAGGCCAAAATCTACAGGTTTGCAAAAAACACCTCTGTTTTCTTTAAAAAAATGTGATGTGTGCATGTTGCGTTTCGTGGCATTTCCTGTTGCGGGCGCTAGGCCTACCCACACAAGTGAGGTATCATTTTAATCGGGAGACTTGGGGGAACGCTGGGTGGAAGGAAATTTGTGGCTCCTCTCTGATTCCAGAACTTTCTGTCACCAAAATGTGAGGAAAATGTGTTTTTTTAGCCAAATTTTGAGGTTTGCAAAGGATTCTGGGTAACAGAACCTGGTCAGAGCCCCACAAGTCACCCCATCTTGGATTCCCCTAGGTCTCTAGTTTTCAGAAATGTACAGGTTTGGTAGGTTTCCCTAGGTGCCGGCTGAGCTAGAGGCCAAAATCTACAGGTAGGCACTTTGCAAAAAACACCTCTGTTTTCTTCAAAAAAATGTGATGTGTGTATGTTGCGTTTTGGGGCATTTCCTGTCGCGGGCGCTAGGCCTACCCACACAAGTGAGGTATCATTTTTATCGGGAGACTGGGGGGAACGCTGGGTGGAAGGAAATTTGTGGCTCCTCTCTGATTCCAGAACTTTCTGTCACCAAAATGTGAGGAACATGTGTTTTTTTAGCCAAATTTTGAGGTTTGCAAAGGATTCTGGGTAACAAAACCTGGTCAGAGCCCCACAAGTCACCCCATCTTTGATTCCCCGAGGTCCCTAGTTTTCAGAAATGCACGGGTTTGGTAAGTTTCCCTAGGTGCCGGCTGAGCTAGAGGCCAAAATCTACAGATAGGTAATTGGCAAAAAACACCTCTGTTTTCTTTCAAAAAATGTGATGTGTCCATGTCGCGTTTTGGGGCATTTCCTGTCGCGGGCGCTAGGCCTACCCACACAAGTGAGGTATCATGTTAATCGGGAGACTTGGGGGAACGCTGGGTGGAAGGAAATTTGTGGCTCCTCTCTGATTCCAGAACTTTCTGTCACCAAAATGTGAGGAAAATGTGTTTTTTTAGCCAAATTTTGAGGTTTGCAAAGGATTCTGGGTAACAGAACCTGGTCAGAGCCCCACAAGTCACCCCATCTTGGATTCCCATAGTTCTCTAGTTTTCAGAAATGCACAGGTTTGGTAGGTTTCCCTAGGTGCCGGCTGAGCTAGAGGCCAGAATCTACAGGTAGGCACTTTGCAAAACTCACCTCTGTTTTCTTTCAAAAAATGTGATGTGTGCACGTTGTGTTTTGGGGCATTTCCAGTTGCGGGCGCTAGGCCTACCCACACAAGTGAGGTATCATTTTTATCGGGAGACTTTGGGGAACGCTGGATGGAAGGAAATTTGTGGCTCCTCTCTGATTCCAGAAATTTCTGTCACCAAAATGTGAGGAAAATGTGTTTGTTTGGCCAAATTTTGAGGGTTGCAAAGGATTCTGGGTAACAGAACCTGGTCAGAGCCCCGCAAGTCACCCCATCTTGGATTCCCCTTGGTCACTAGTTTTCAGAAATGCACAGGTTTGGTAGGTTTCCCTAGGTGCCGGCTGAGCTAGAGGCCAAAATCTACAGGTAGGCATTTTGCAAAAAACACCTCTGTTTTCTTTCAAAAAATGTGATGTGTGCACGTTGCGTTTTGGGGCATTTCCTGTCGCGGGCACTAGGCCTACCCACACAAGTGAGGTATCATTTTTATCGGGAGACTTGGGGAAACGCTGGATGGAAGTAAATTTGTGGCTCCTCTCTGATTCCAGAACTTTCTGTCACCAAAATGTGAGGAAAATGTGTTTTTTCAGCCATATTTTTAGGGTTGCAAAGGATTCTGGGTAACAGAACCTGGTCAGAGCCCCACAAGTCACCCCATCTTGGATTCCCCTAGGTCTCTAGTTTTCAGAAATGCAAAGGTTTGGTAGGTTTCCCTAGGTGCCGGCTGAGCTAGAGGCCAAAATCTACAGGTAGGCACTTTGCAAAAAACACCTCTGTTTTCTTTCAAAAAATGTGATGTGTGTACGTTGCGTTTTGGGGCATTTCCTGTCGCGGGCGCTAGGCCTACCCACACAAGTGAGGTATCATTTTAATCGGGAGACTTGGGGGAACGCTGGGTGGAAGGAAATTTGTGGCTCCTCTGATTCCAGAACTTTCTGTCACCAAATTTGAGGAACATGTGTTTTTTTAGCCAAATTTTGAGGTTTGCAAAGGATTCTGGGTAACAAAACCTGGTCGGAGCCCCACAAGTCACCCCATCTTTGATTCCCCGAGGTCCTTAGTTTTCAGAAATGCACAGGTTTGGTAGGTTTCCCTAGGAGCCGGCTAAGCTAGAGGCCAAAATCTACAGGTAGGCACTTTGCAAAAAACACCTCTGTTTTCTTTAAAAAAATGTGATGTGTGCATGTTGCGTTTCGTGGCATTTCCTGTTGCGGGCGCTAGGCCTACCCACACAAGTGAGGTATCATTTTTATCGGGAGACTTGGGGAAATGCTGGGTGGAAGGAAATTTGTGGCTTCTCTCGGATTCCAGAACTTTCTGTCACCAAAATATGAGGAAAATGTGTTTTTTTAGCCAAATTCTGAGGTTTGCAAAGGATTCTGGGTAACAGAACCTGGTCAGAGCCCCACAAGTCACCCCATCTTGGATTCCCCTATGTCTCTAGTTTTTCAGAAATGCACAGGTTTGGTAGGTTTCCCTAGGTGCCGGCTGAGCTAGAGGCCAAAATCTACAGGTAGGCATTTTGCAAAAAACACCTCTGTTTTCTTTAAAAAAATGTGATGTGTGTACGTTGCGTTTTGGGGCATTTCCTGTCGCGGGCGCTAGGCCTACCCACACAAGTGAGGTATCATTTTTATCAGGAGACTTGGGGGAACACTGGGTGGAAGGAAATTTGTGGCTCCTCTCTGATTCCAGAACTTTCTGTCACCAAAATGTGAGGAACATGTGTTTTTTTAGCCAAATTTTGAGGTTTGCAAAGGATTCTGGGTAACAGAACCTGGTGAGAGCCCCACAAGTCACCCCTTCTTGGATTCCCCTAGGTCTCTAGTTTTCAGAAATGCACAGGTTTGGTAGGTTTCCCTAGGTGCCCGGCTGAGCTAGAGGCCAAAATCTACAGGTAGGCACTTTGCAAAAAACCCCTCTGTTTTCTTTAAAAAAATGTGATGTGTGCACGTTGCGTTTCGTGGCATTTCCTGTTGCGGGCGCTAGGCCTACCCACACAAGTGAGGCATCATTTTTATCGGGAGACTTGGGGAAACGCTGGGTGGAAGGAAATTTGTGGCTCTCTCTGATTCCAGAACTTTCTGTCACCAAAATGTGAGGAAAATGTGTTTTTTTAGCCAAATTTTGAGGTTTGCAAAGTATTCTGGGTAACAGAACCTGGTCAGAGCCCCACAAGTCACCCCATCTTGGATTCCCATAGGTCTCTAGTTTTCAGAAATGCACAGGTTTGGTAGGTTTCCCTAGGTGCCGGCTGAGCTAGAGGCCAAAATCTACAGGTAGGCACTTTGCAAAAAACACCTCTGTTTTCTTTCAAAAAATGTGATGTGTCCATGTCGCGTTTTGGGGCATTTCCTGTCGCGGGCGCTAGGCCTACCCACACAAGTGAGGTATCATTTTAATCGGGAGACTTGGGGGAACGCTGGGTGGAAGGAAATTTGTGGCTCCTCTCTGATTCCAGAACTTTCTGTCACCAAAATGTGAGGAAAATGTGTTTTTTTAGCCAAATTTTGAGGTTTGCAAAGGATTCTGGGTAACAGAACCTGGTCAGAGCCCCACAAGTCACCCCATCTTGGATTCCCCTAGGTCTCTAGTTTTCAGAAATGCACAGGTTTGGTAGGTTTCCCTAGGTGCCGGCTGAGCTAGAGGCCAAAATCTACAGGTAGGCACTTTGCAAAAAACACCTCTGTTTTCTTTAAAAAAATGTGATGTGTGTATGTTGCGTTTTGGGGCATTTCCTGTCGCGGGCGCTAGGCCTACCCACACAAGTGAGGTATCATTTTTATCGGGAGACTTGGGGGAACGCTGGGTGGAAGGAAATTTGTGGCTCCTCTCTGATTCCAGAACTTTCTGTCACCAAAATGTGAGGAACATGTGTTTTTTTAGCCAAATTTTGAGGTTTGCAAAGGATTCTGGGTAACAAAACCTGGTCAGAGCCCCACAAGTCACCCCATCTTTGATTCCCCGAGGTCCCTAGTTTTCAGAAATGCACAGGTTTGGTAGGTTTCCCTAGGTGCCGGCTGAGCTAGAGGCCAAAATCTACAGGTAGGCATTTTGCAAAAAACACCTCTGTTTTCTTTCAAAAAATGTGATGTGTGCACGTTGCGTTTTGGGGCATTTTCCT